>NC_083226.1:64205017-64823767 GCF_032191835.1 Heteronotia binoei
TCTTCTGTGAACTGAGGCTGAACTCCTCCAGCCCACTGTGTCTCAGGAACCACACAGTTACAGGGAAGAGAGTGAGGGTGAGATTTCTTTTGCTAAAAATGACAAAGATTGGTTTTTCATTTGAACCATTTAGGGTTCTCTCCTTCCTGTTTTGACTAAAACAGGAACATACATTCCAAATATAAGCAAGAATGCTTGAAGGCAGTGGGGGAGGGGCCTCTTAACATAGCCTAGTGGATTTAAAGAGATGGAATAAGGAGGTCGGGTTGTTGCTTTCAGACAGAGCTGAGCATTACAAATTTGTTTTTCTTCCTCACATCATATAGTTCCTTTTCAGAACTGGGATTTTAAAGTAAGCTTGAATACCTGAGTGAGTGTGGAAAGGGGGAAGGTCATCTTCTTCCTGAGCCATATTTAAGTGCAAAGGCCCCCAAAAGGGATTCTTCTGTTTATTTTTGTTTCATCACAAGAACATAGTGTTGAGAAGTGGCTTGCAGTGTAGGTGTTTCCTTCTCTTGGGTTGTCCACATCACATAAAAACAAGCCTCAGAAGAATTATGATGGTAGATTACCCCACTTTGTTCCTGTAGTCCATTGCCATGGCATTATACCATGGGAATCCAGGACATTTTACATCATGTTGGATGCAAAACAATATTCTGACATCACCACATTAAAAAGGATTCAAGTACAGGTTTACTAATGGAAAATGCAAGCTAAAACAAAAAGGCAGAGAGGCTGGCAGCAAAACTCCAAACTACATTAACAACTATGGTCAGTGACCATGGGACCTGGGACTGACTAGACCATTTTGGATTCAAGTTGTGACAAAGAAATAAAGTTTCCTGATAAATAAGAGTTAGTGATTAAGGGCAGCATAGTTAATAGTGGAGCTAGCAAAGAGAGGCAATTCCATTTAATCCCAAATGGTACTCAGGATCTGCTAGAATGCTGATAGTATAATGCTAAACAAATGTATACTTTTGTGAACCCATTGATTTTGATGGATTTAAAAGAGCACAATTCTGTTCAGGATTGCACTGTGAATTTTTTACAGGATCTGACAACTCATTTGAGTACGAGTCTTAACACCCTCTGTGCATTTCCCATCCTTATATACATCCAGTAGTCAAAAAGAGTTGCATAAGGGCAGAGTCATTTGTGGCATGAGATCTCAAGTCCAAGTCAGATGTTATATACAACATCCAGTTATAGAACCCTTTTATTTCCAAAAGTTAACAACAGCAGCCTAAAATAGGGCATTGGATAGCTGACAGGTGGTGGTATATATGTACTTAACCCTTTCCTTCAGCAGTCTGCCCCAAGTTATTTCTAAGCTGCTCTTCCCTGCAAGGGTCTAATCAAGTGTTTGCAAGGTAGATATAACTCCCCCAGCCTTTTCTAATGGTACCTTTGTTTGGAACATGGTCAGATTTATTCAGGGCTTCTTTTGAGAATGAACACAGTTCCGACTGCCTTGGTGTCAGGAGGTGTGGCCTAATATGCAAGTAAGTTCATCTTGGGCTTTTTCTACCAAAAGCCTTGTGTAAAACAATGATGTCAGAGGGTGTGGCCTGATATGCACACCCTCTGACATGAGTTCCTGCTGCGCTTTTTCTACAAAAGGAACTTTAGATTTTATTCACTCTACATTGCTTTGAGATATGTATGTATGTATGTACGTGTGGCTTTTTTTGAGCTGGAATGCACTGGAACACAGTTCCAGCTGGCTTGGCATCAAGGGTGTGGCCCAATATGCAAATGAATTCCTGCTGGGCTTTTTCTACAAAAAAGCCATGTATGTATGTAGGTAGGTATCTATGTATGTATGTGCCATCAAGTCACAATTGACTGATGGCGTGCATGTTTTTCTTTTTTAAAAAAAGTTTTATTGATTTAAACTACAAAGAAAAGAAGCATTGCAGATACATAAAAAAGAGGGGAAAAGGGGGGAAAGGGGCCATGACAGAATGGGGAAAACAGAAACAGAAACCAGTACATATATATCAATTATATTTCCACTTCCCAATAAAATGCTCCTATCATTCTACCTACAAATATAAAAATCTCCTTAAATATTACCTTCCTTTCTTCCTTTAACAGACTAAAAAGAGAGAATACTTTCTTTTAGTAAACTAGTAAAACAGTGTAAATCTAGACACTTCTTCTTAAACACAAATTAAATATAACCAGTTAAGAAAAAATATTTTTTCTTTCAAAACTGTCCCAACACCAATTTTATCTCCCTTAACTTAAACCTATTATAAGCACAAATTAAATTGTTGATTTAATGAAATCCTTATTAAAAAAGCACATAAAAATCATTTTTTATCCTTAGCAAATTACATAAAATACAACTAAATGTTTTGTCTATCTCCATCTAAGCCATTTCTCCTGATAACGTATTAAAAGCAAGTCTGCCAAATTACCAAGTCTACCCAATTCTACAGCAATTATGCTATCTGCCTTTTCAACCTTTAATCTTATACATATCATTATAGACAATCTCACTAAATAGACAAACTGTGAATACATCTACTATAAAGAGAAATATGTTAACTGCACTCATTAACATTTCTTCTTCAAAATCTCCCTTATTCTTTTAAAATCTAACATGTGTTCATTATTAATGGTTCCATGTTTATTTATTGACAAGGGAAAGAACAAAACCCAAAAGAACCCAGATTCCAAAGTCCTTCTTCCCAAAGATTAAAAACGTTTAAGTTCCTTTGATTTCTGCCCCCATATTGCATCCGAGGCAGCCCATTTAATCACAGTCTAACTTTTGATATCACATTTCACTTCTTAGTCAGAGTTCCTTGTCCAGCCATTCACACTTTTAAGTTCCTTTGATTTCTGCACCCATATTGCATCCGAGGCAGTCCATTTAATCACAGTCTGTCTTTTGATATCACATTTCACTTCTTAGTCAGAGTTCCTTGTCCAGCCATTCACCAAAGCAGAAAAAAAAATCCCAAATCTTTTTTCCAAAATGTTTTCCAAATCCTGATTTGTTGATTGGAGTGCAATTTTTCGCTTCTCAACATGGCCTGCCCCCCTCAACTGCAGGAGGAAGAATTTGTCGCCATTTTCCCCTCTCAGCTTGATTTTACTGCATCTTAATTTCCGGTCAAGTTTTGAAAATGCGTCACAAGAGAGTATCTTACTTTTCCTTTGTTTATTTTAAAGAGTATCACTTTCCCCTTCCACTTTCATTGTCATCAATATACTCTCTTTAGAACCAGACCCCTGTATGTTTGCAATTTCATTAGTTGTCAGCATAAAACATTCCATTTGGTCATTAAGGAGCTGCATAAATGAGATAAGATCTTCCTTCAGAGGGATAAGATTTGAGCAAATATCTTTTCCATGTGACAATTCATTAAACTGTGCCATTTCTAATATCAAACTCAATCTCCTAAATCAGATTGTAAATTCACTTCAAGCTCCTTTTAATCCCTGTTCCACAATAGATCCAACTGAAGTTTTAAAAACCATTCTTTCAGATACAGTCAGGCGATAGAGACAGAGCTCTCTGCAATATAACTCCTTTGTGCTCATATTGTATTGCAACTTCTTAGTAAACTCTTTGATGTATATATGTCCAATTATAGTCCGGGTCAATTTTAGTAATTATATTCAATCCAGTTTAAGTAATTAAGACTGCTCGTGATATTTCGAGGCCTCTTCTAGATGCTTTGAGCTGGTCTTTTGTAGTTATGCAGAGTGACCCATCAGGGAGTAGAATTAGAAAAAACACTACTTGTTAAGTAGAGACATCGCTTTAGAAGTAGAAAAATGCTGCTTCAAAGTCGTACTGGAGAAAGTGAAAGCAAAAAGTGATCGGGCGTTCTTCTTTTTCTGCTGGTATGCCAGCTTTCATAGCCGCAGAGCTTCAGGACGAACAGAGAGCACAGAGGGCAGCTGCCGCTGGCCCCCTCCCCCCCTAAAAGTCGCATGCCGAAGAAAAAGCCACTGCAGGCTTTTTCTATGGGGGCATCACTTCTGAGACGCCCCTCCAACGGCCAGACTCAGAGTTGCTGCAGAGAGACGATCTGCCAGCAACTCTGAAGCCAAGATGATGGATCCCGGAAGTCTGCTTGTACGCTTTTCTATTGAAATAAAAATATATATATATTTTTTAAAAAAACACAACAATTGACTGATGGCAGCCCCAACAAGGGGATTTTGAGGTAAAGTGAGAAGCAAAGGGGGTTTGCCACAGCTTTTCTCTGCAGTATCTTCCTTTGATGGTCCCCCATCCAAGTACCAACACTGCTTAGATTCCAAAATCTGATGAAATCAGGTTGTATCACACTGTTCCACATCTGTATGTATAAGTCTTTGATCATCCATCATCACTAGTTCTTTGGGCTTGTTAACCCACTTATTGAATGAACTTTTTGTTCTGCTATTTCAGGCTTTATAAAGTGACATCATTTTTTTTTGCTGCAATATCAGTTCAATTTTACTGCATGAATTCATATTTGTGGGCGTACACACATGATTCTCTGGCTTTTGATTATTAGTTTTAACAGTCATTAGTCATTTTAATTTTAATGCGCTGGCTGTGATTATAATGTGCTCGACTCTGCTGTACACCTGGATATTAGGTTTTTTATACCATTTATTTCCATAGTTACAAACTTGAAGCATGGTAGAATCTTTAGGAAATTTTTGAACAGGCAAATACAACAATATTAAGAGCATTGCTTTCCAGCTGTATGTCTCTGTTTAATTTGTAAAATAGTTTTGCTTTGTAGCATAGTTTCTTTCAGGGCTTTTTTTTTTTAGCAGGAACTCCTTTGCATATTAGGCTACACCCCCATGATGTAGCCAATTCTCCAAGAGCTTACAGGGCTCTTATTACTGGTCCTACTGGGAAATACTTGGTCCTACTTGGGAAATACCAAATGAAACAGATAGGCTGTAGAATCAGAACAGAGAAAATTGACTCATTAAGTACTAAACGTGGAATTTACTACCACTAGGTATAATGATGACCACTAGCTTAGATTACTAAACTAGATGGACCTATGACTATGAACCACAACAATCCTTAGAAAAATAGTTCTGATGGTTACAACAAGAGCATATCTTAACCTCTTTGTCCTGCTTCTGGGCCTTCCAGGGGTATTCAGTTGACCACTAGGCAGGATGTTGGGCTAGATGAATTACTGTACTGATTCAACATGGCTGTTCTTACCTACATTTGCATTCTCCAATGTTCCAAAGATCTAAGGTCAGAATTTTTACTATAAGCATGTAAAAACACTGATGTGCATTCAGCACAACTTCTGAAAGTGTGTGTAGGTATCATTTGAACACATATAGACTTCTTTCAAAAGTCATGGTGAATATTCATGGGGTGAGTCTATCCGGCATGACTCCACTCTGTCTGACCATGTTGCACTCTGTAGTCAACTGAAACAAGTGTACAACCCTTGAATGACATGCCTTCCTTGAGGAGGACACCCAGAAAGCCTCTGTGTCAAGCATGCGGTTTCAATTACGAGTCAAGTTTGATACAAAACTACGCTTATTGATAGGCCGATACTTTCAGTGTAACAGATTCTTGAGTGATGCTAAAGATACATTGATACAATACTTTTAAGACACACTTCAAAAGGATTCCAAAAGGTGGGGACGAGGGATGTGCTCTCACACATAAACTATCATAAATGTCTACATTCTCATGGTTATCAGGACTCCGTCCTTGCTTTCCCCAGATGTGTCGCACTCCCTAAGAGGAATGTATGGGAAGGTACTGATTACTCTTTCTCAAGTTAGTTTCGTTTCTCTCTACTTCTACTTTGCAAGCAATAAAATAAAAAGGGGGAGGGGGAAAGAATAACAGAGTTAACAGACCTTGGTCCTCCATGACATTTCACAGGCCAGCTTTATGGAGGACCCTAAAACAATCAATTACCAATGGAATTCTACCATGCTTGACACTCTGAGACAAGCAGGCATTTGAACTGGATTTTTCATATTTTAACAGATAGTGAACAGAATGAAAAATGAGACTATTTTAATTGAGATGAAATAGTAATGGAAGTGCCTTAATAATGTCTTAGAAGGCACTAAGGATATAAAATCCAGTGCAGTCTTTCTTTGGTGAAATTGGTTCTCCCACTGTAAGGAAGCTTAAGTTGTACAAACTTCTCTAAAATTCTGGCAAAATGTTAAAGTCCTATCTACTATGTCAGATTCATTTGCCACAGTTACATGTTTTGACCAGTTCCCTCATGTAATTGCAGTGTATGTATTCACCTGTAGGCTATTGAAATTCCTGTGGCTTAATTTTAAAAGTTCATTGAGTTCATTGAGTTAATTGATGCTTCCAAATTACATCTCCCGCCAGACATTTTTGTGAATGTATTTGTCTTTTTTGAAAATCTTAAGGTAAATATACCTCCCTTGAGTCAATTTTTTTTCCCTATGGAGTATATTCTTGACATTTGTGTTTTTGAACATGTTCACAAATTCACTAGAAAACTGTTGTTTCTATAAAGTACTTAATGTTGCTATACACTGAAGAAAATTATCCATCCTCTGATTTCAATTCATTTGACAAGGGCTGGAGGGGGGAAAGTGCAACTAACTTTCTCATGCATCCAGCCCATATGACTGAACTAGCTCTGTTTCCTGAACTTTTACCAACAATGCAGCTTTATTCTGATATCACCTAGCAACAGAATGTCACATATAACTCCCAAGTGATTTTAACATAGTTATACTGGTTGTTGACTACCCTTGGCAATATCATCCTTCCACTGCCATTCAATACAGCTGTTTGGAAGGCGTTGTTGCCTGTTTTGCAGGAGCCCATCCCTGATCAAAGATAAGTCATATCAAAAACACACTTTCAGTTTGACTGTTGCTATGGTGATAAGAAGCTATGTCACCCGAACTACTGATAAGAGGGTTGCCTCTTGTGAAATGAAGGTGCCTGGTTAGCAAGCTCTCAAATAACTAAAACATTAAATCTCATGCTTCTAGTGTCTGCTTTCTATCTCATGCTTTCAAGGAAAGACAATGTTTGAAAGCCATAATGTGTTATAGGATCTGAAGAAGAAAAAATTCTACACCAGTTCCTATAAATGTGTATGTATAGCAGTGTGTTGATCAGAGATTACTGCACAATCCTAAAGGGAGTTTACACCTTTTTAAGCTATTAACTTTAATGATTTAGAAGCTATAATGTCTTTAGAATGACATTGTTAGAAATTACTGAGATGTTGATTGATATTCACACCTGAAACTCAGGCCAACTCATCTAGACTTTATTTCAAGCATTTATATGAAGCCATATTGAATCACACCATTGGGCCAACTACTTTTGGATTCTGTTCTGAGAAACAAAGCAATGCTAGTCAAAAGTTGAGAAAGAACTCATGAATAAGATTATTATCAGCCACTAGTTACAACATTTT
Source organism: Heteronotia binoei (assembly GCF_032191835.1). Lineage (NCBI taxonomy): Eukaryota > Metazoa > Chordata > Lepidosauria > Squamata > Gekkonidae > Heteronotia > Heteronotia binoei. Next base: position 64,212,454 of record NC_083226.1, read on the forward strand.
TAGTCTCCCCCCGACTCCGAAAACAATTCTGCCACATCATGTTTTAGAAGCCTGGAGCTTAGAACAGAACAGCAGGACGATGCATTCAGATGTCATATTAAATTGCCATTGATCCAGCATTGTGCATAAAACTGCCTCATTGTCATGTTTGTACATGTACCTTGCTCCTGCCTCCTCTCCCTTTGCACAGTGTGACAAAGAAACCTTTACACAAACTTCAGTTGCTTGTGTGTAGAAATCTACCTGGATAAAATGGAGTTAGTCCATATCCCAAGACAAACCAGGATTTTAATAACAACATCAATTCCAATTTTGAATCAGAGGCATTTTCTGAAAACCAGTGTCCATTTCATACCCTTTGACAGAAATGTGAACACTTCTGCTTACCCATGGGGAGTTTGACATGCTGCTAGTTATGGAAGCAAGCTTTATGCTCATGTGATCCTACCACATACAGAATTGATTCAGATGTAATACAAAACATTGGTTTATTTTGACTGGGACTAATTTGTGACACCAAGGTTTGTCTGCATTTAGAGAATCCTGGCATGTCTTAGAAAATCCTGGCATTGGTCTTATTGCTTTTTCCTCTACTTCTTCACCACAGGCCCTGCTGTTATTCTAGCCTGGTTCATGGCATTAATTTCTTACTTACCATTGGCAACTAGCAACATGAGGGCAGGGAAGCTTCTTTCAGGAAGCTCTAGCCACTTTTGGAATGGCAACAGCAGCCATACCAGTCTACTTAGAAGCTAGCCAAGAAAGCTGCAAGGCTTTCTTATCAATGCTTTTTTTTACTAAAAACCCAGGAAAATAACCTGCTGCTTATGATTTCATTGCAACCCCCAAACACAAATACTACCATACACTACTCCCTCTCAAGCATCCTGTCTCTGTTCCAAGGTATACTTGCGGCAGACATTGCACACCCTACCATTTTACTAATATGCTCTGGCATGTTTCTGTCTCCATACAACCACCACCTGCCTTCACATTCCTAGAGTGTTCACTACCAGAGACCCATTTTCACACAAAGTCCATTGTTACTGTAAACAGGGTGCCTGTGTAAGCTGCTTTCTTTCTGGTGCAGCAACTATTATTATAAAATTAAGGTAGTCATTGGCACCACAGCTCCTCCTTTGGGATACATGGAAGAAGCTTCCTGCATTGCTCTGTTTTTGCAATCTGACCATCCCCTGTTAGAGATTCATTTACCAGTAGGCTTGTAGTTATTCACATCCCATCTTTGTTTTCTGTTGGCACTAGCATTTTATTATCAGGAAAACTAGGAGCAACTGGTACTTCCTCTCCTCTCAGTCCCTACTTTCTTGCTGTAACTGTTATGAGCTCTTGTGTATACATGTATAGATGATTGGGAGTAACTGAAACAGATCTTTCTCGGCCTTTGTTATGTCTTGAGAAATAAGCTTATGTACCGCATGGCAATCGCTACAGAGGCGACCCCACGGGTCCCCGGATGTAGCTCGCTGGACGCCCCACCCATCAAGATCTGTGGCGGGAAGTTTGACCAGGATTGGACTGGTCAGACTGGGGGGCAGTTCCGGGGAATGTATATAAGCGGGACCCGGCCCGCGTGTTCTCTCTCTTGTAATGCACCACTGAACAAAGCATGTTGCCTTCAACCCGTCTCGTAACTCAGTACATTACAGTGGCGACGAAGGTGGGATCCTAGCCAGGTAACTCCCGAAGAGGACCTTCGCGGAGCTGGCCAGAGACCGAGAAGGCACGCCGTCCAGGGAAACGGAAGCACCAGTCGCTGCAGCCACCATGGCTAACCCGAGCAGAGCGACGGGTCGCCTCGAAGTGTTCAACCCCGCTAAACCGGAGAGGTGGGAGACCTACATGGAGTGGGTCGATTGCTACCTTTGAGCAAACATGATAATGGACGACATCTGGAAGAGAGACGTGCTCCTGAGTATCTGCGGAGAGGCCACATTCGAGATCGCCAAGGGTCTTTCGGCCCCCGCGAGACTCACGGAGAAGACATATGAGGAGATAGTCTGACTCACTTCCTGCCCCAGCCCTCAGTCATAGCCCGCCGATTCCTCTTCCACAAGAGGGACCAAGAGACGGGAGAGATGGCAGCCGAATACCTGGCCGCTCTCCGCCAAATAGCAGGAAACTGTAGCTTCGACAAGCTAGAGGAGGCCCTGAGAGATCGTTTCACCTGGGGCCTGAGGGACGAAAGACTACAGCAGAAGCTCTTCGCAAAGGAAGAGCTCACCCTCCAGGGCGCCTTCAACGAGGCCACAGCATTCGAGAGAGCCACCAAAGCTTTCAACAACCCGAGGGCAGAAGCCATCCACCAGGAGGAGATGGTGCTGAGCCACCCAGAGGAGGAGGAGACGCACCAGCTACGCCGCCCACCAGGGACGGGACCAAGAAAGACCCAGCGGCCACGAGCAACGGAGAAACCAACCAGCACCAAGTGCGCAAGCTGCGGGGACCCACACAAGCATCGGGACTGCCCCTATCACAACGTGGACTGCAGGAACTGCAAAAAGATGGGCCACATTGCGTGGGCTTGCAGGGCCAAGGCCGGCCGCAGATGCCAGTCCACCAACCAAGACTCAACCGAGGACTACTCGACTGCCTCGACCAGCCTGCAGGTAATGAACTTGCCCAGCAATACCCCCGACAAGGTCAAGGTATCGATCAGGATTGAGGGAAACCCCTGCCTGATGGAACTGGACTCAGGCTCCTTCATCTCCATAATTTCAGAGGAGTCCCTAAGAAAACTGTGCCCACGTGGCCGGCCTAGGCTGCGACCGGCTGGTTTCATACTACGGGACTTCCAAAAGAACCCCGTACAGTTCCTGGGATGGGCCACGGTGAGGGTGGAGTTTAAGAGCTTTAGGGGGAAACTGGATATACTGGTGGTCAAACGTCAGCTCACCACACTGCTGGGCCTGGCCTGGTTTCGACCATTGGGAATTCAGATTGTGGGGGTGCAGCAGCTGGGAACGCAAGGATTGGAGCATGCGTGCAGGGAATTTTCAGAGGTGTTTGATGGGGCCCTAGGGTGCACAAGGGTCCTCCCATATCCTTACCCCTCGACCCCTGCGTACGGCCGATACGGCTAAAGGCCAGGCGGGTTCCGTTCGCTCTGAAGCCCAAAATCGAAGCAGAGCTGGACCGCCTCACTGCCCAGGGAGTGCTAGAACCAATTTACTACGCCACATGGGAAACCCCGATAGTAACCCCGGTGAAGCCAAATGGGGATGTGCGCATATGCGCCGACTACAAGTGCACCATAAACAAGGCACTACAAGATAACCCCTACCCCGTCCCAGTAGTCAGTCACGTTTTGGCAGCACTAGCGGGGTCAAAATTTTTTGGGAAGCTGGACTTGGCCCAGGCGTACCAGCAGCTCCCAGTGGACGCCGAGATGGCGGAAGCCCAGACCATAGTGACCCACAGGAGGGCTTTCAGGATGCGGCGGTTGCAATTAGGGGTGAGTGTGGCTCCAGGGGTATTTCAGAGCCTGATGGATTCTCTTCTCAAAGGGATCCCCGGGGTGCAACCGTTTTTCGACGACGTTCTGATTGCCGCACCAGACACGGAGGAGTTCAGCAACCGGCTGCGAGAGGTCCTCCGCAGGTTCCAGGCGGCCGGACTGAAAATCAAGCGGGAAAAGTATTCTCTCGGGGTGCCGAGGGTGGAGTTCTTGGGGTTTGTGGTGGATGCTGCAGGGATCCACCCGATGGCCGACAAAACCAAGAAGAAGAAGAAGAAGAAGAATTGCAGATTTATATCCCGCCCTTCTCCCTGAATCAGAGACTCAGAGCGGCTTACAATCTCCTATGTCTTCTCCCCCCACAACAGACACCCTGTGAGGTGGGTGGGGCTAGGAGGGCTCTCACAGCAGCTGCCCTTTCAAGGACAACCTCTGCCAGAGCTATGGCTGACCCAGGGCCATTCCAGCAGGTGCAAGTGGAGGAGTGGGGAATCAAACCTGGTTCTCCCAGATAAGAGTCCGCACACTTAACCACTACACCAAACTGGCTCTCAGGCCATTGTGGAGGCCCCGGCCCCCTCAGGGCCAGCAGCAAGTTCAGGCGTTTCCTCCAGACAGGAGGCCCAGCCAGGTCTGTTTGGAAGCCTGGGAGTGGTAGCACCCTTGCAGAGAGAGCAGGAGGCAGGCAGGCTTGTTGCGGGGGCCTGGAAGGCTTACCTCATGCAGCCTCTCAGCTCTTTCCATGGGCGACAGATAACTAAGAAGTACCGCCAGCACACAAACTGCCTGATGCTGCACCTCCAGCAAGACACCTACCAGAAGAGCCTGGGTGTGCCACTGCAAGACCTGCTCTGCCGCCACAATATTATAGGTGCTCATGGGCCCAAGCAGTGGCCCAGACAGAGGAGAGGAGAGGAAAGAATGGCTGCCCTGCTGGTGGGTGGCCAGGGCTGAACAGTACCCCCACAGCAGTGTCCAGGGGTGTGCAGAGTACATCTCCACTGTTGCTGGTAGCAGCAAGATTTCTCAGGGATCCCCTCCCCCAGCTTTTTCCCTTTTTGGCTGCCCAGGGGAAGGACAAGAGAGCACTCTGCCTTCAGTCCCCAAGCGTCCTAGGTGGCTGCCTGCCTGTTGCCAAGGGGCTGAAGCCTGATGGCAAGGTGCTGCTGCTGGGGGACAAGAACGTAGGCAAGATGTTGATGCTGCACCACCACCACTTGGGCATTCTTAATTTGGTGCCTGCAAGGGCTAGTGCCCTTCACTTAAAGTTGCCTAGCAGGCACGCTGGCCCTGGCAGCTGGGGAGCATTCTATACTGCAAGTCACTTGATAGAGACCTAATTTCTCATCCGAATGTGAATTCTGTGTGATAATCTAAATAATCTTGGGAGCTGCACTGTGGAAAATGACATTTGCTGATACACATTTTTTCCACTTCCTTTGCAAACTGCAGACTGTTTCTCATCTAAATATTGCTATGGTTGCCTTTTCCTGTCAATGGACCAGAAAAGCAACTCCAGGTTTGTTCAGTAGGGTCTTCAAGACCACTCAGCCCATCACAACTCATATTTCTCTGTTATTTTATTATGATGACCCCCAAATTATTGTTATGTACAGGCCCTAAGGGAGTTTGGTTCATGCAGCTGTGGTCCAAACCATTACTGTGTAGCCCCTGCTTCAAAATACTGAGACTCAAAGGACATTAAATCATTCCATTAGTGCTTGGAAGGCTCTTAGGCATGAATGGGTTACCATATATGGGAAAAAAGATGCAAGCCTGTGAAACACACTTCTGTTCTTCAGTGGCTCAAGATTCCAGCCTGAAAAGGACAGAAGGTTTTATCTCCAGTGAGCAACAGAAGTAACTTGACCTGAGGCCTAGTTGATAAGTCTGAATGTTAATGTTACAAGAATGAGGGAGGATTTCAGCCTGATTTATCATTGAAGGAGACTACAACTGAAAGAACAGCTTCAGAGACAAACAGTGTTCCACATAGGGCTAAACTAATGAGGAATAGTGAAATATTTAATGTGTTAGGCAAACTGAGTATGTATAGAAAATCCCTTGACATTGAACCCTGAGTCTTATTTTAATTTCTTTCTCTCACACACGTGTGTAGTTCTTTGTTTTCTTTATTTTGTCCTAAGGGGAAAGTAAGATTTTTAAATATACAAACTGCTAATCTGTGTCTATATTATTATTAGTGCCCTCCTTTACTGCTGTTGATTCAAGGAAATCACCAGGATAGGTCATGCCGCTTCGACTGACCCCATTCATCCCTCTCTGGGTTGCTAGGGTGAGTTCTTAATGTGATTCCCATTTCAAATAGATGCTTTTTGATTTGGAGCTAGATACACATTAGCAGAGGAAATAGTGACATCATGTGGTCAGCCTTATATAATAACATGGTGCGAAGAAACTTCTACTGTTGGAGGTGGAATTAAAGGCAGATTTATTTATTTATTTATTCAGAACCATCTAATGCTGTCTGTCCAGGAATCTGCCTGAGGCAGCTGGAAACACTTTATATGGAGTTTCCTGACTCTTTTAATGCACAAACACTCACATGCATACACAATGCAGCTGGGACTGTAATTTGAAGCAAGATACCTTGGTAAAGGAACTTTTTTTTTTTTTTTTTAAAAAGCTTTTTTCATTCATGCTGTTTTGTTCTGAAAACCACCACTGCACAAAGTATTTTTTAACACCACTGGGGAAAACCTGGGGATGCCCACCAAGCTAAGCTACACCAGAGCACTAAATTATTACTTAGAACATTACAAATACTAAGAAGTAAGCTATAAAAGCTTCTCATGGTGTAGGTAACAGATGATGTGGAATGGCACAGCATAGCATGATTTTGTAAGATCTCAGAAACTTACAGTAAAATCCTAAAAGCACTTTCCTGGGAGTAAGCGCCATTGAATAGACTTTAGTAGAATTCAGAATAGACCTGTTTAGGATTGCTCTCTAAACAAGGTTAGTACTTGAAAGGGAGACCACCAAGGAAGACTTTGCAGCAGAAGCCTATGGCAAACCATCTCTGCTTTAATCACTTGCCTTGAAAACCATATGGGGTTGTCATAAGTTGGCAAACTACAGTTTTTTTAACTTTTATTTAAATTACATTTAAATATAACAGTGTGGCACCAGCCATTTCATTGCATGTCACAGATCTAAGATAATGGTAAAAATACAAAAAAAACAAACATAAGATGGAGATACCTACTTCTGTAATAAAATACACAAAGAATATGTCTCCGTAGCTCTTTTAATTGTGATCAGGTCCCTCAGTGCTGAACTGGTAAGCCTGTGTCTGAAAGAAGAATATAGATCTTAACTGAATGCCATATATGATAAAGAGAAATGTATTGTAGTTTTATGGAAAGAAAGATAGTATAACCAGCAATATAGACTAGAGAACCCACTGAAAAATGGTTCAACGTGGAGGGTATCACAAAAAAATTTGCATTTTATGTGTGTTGAGGTGTATTTTTGGGAAGCTGTTTGTGAACAGCTTCATTGCATCAAAATTGCCACACACTAATGTTGGAGCTCACTACCAATGCACAGTTCTCACATGGAAACTTTCCATGTGATTGGTCAGAATCAAATGGTATATATATCATTATGATAATGACTGTATGGAAGTATTTTCCAGATGGGAGCACAGTAAGACTTTTAACAATAATGACATTTTAAAGTTCGCTGCATTTCAATAGGAATTACACAGGTGAAGAGTTGTTTCATGAGGACTTGCAGACACATGTGTTTTGAGCCCATGACTCTCTTGTTTGGTAAAAAGCAGCCAGGAGAAACTGAGCCTTCTCCAGGAACAAGAAATTAACTGACTTTTAGGAAAAAGGAAAATGCCAACTCCCTCTAAGGAGACATGAGCCCCTTTTAAAAATAAAAAATAAAATCATATTTCTTATTTGAGACAAGCCCTTCAGTGACTGAGCATTACTTTATATTATGCTTTTAGAAGCAACAGCAGTGTAAATATTTCCATTAACTTCTAATTATCCCTGTATGAAGCAAACTTTTTTGATGTATAGATTCAAATGGCAGCAGAATGAAGTTGGAGTCCAGTGTCACCTTTAAGACAAATAGAGTTTTATTCAAGCTATGAGCTTTTTGATATATGGCACTCCTGCTTCTGGTCTGGCAATCATCTGAGGATTTAGCGGACTTGGTGGCTGCTATTTATCTGGGGGTAATGGAAAATATTTTCCTGATGGTTTTATTAGACCTGTTATCAGCATTTGACTATCAGCTGCAAATGCCAGAGGTGGAGGGTGCTTCTGTGAAAAGATTTAAAATATGGAAACATAATTTTAACTTGGGATGACTTCCATGATAAGTTAAAACCACTTCTGGGTTTTCCTGGGTTTGAGCATGGCACCTAAAGAAATTGTTAGGTTGTTCTCAGTCATGGAAATATGGGAAATAAACAAACCGCTGCAGAAATAATTGTTTTCTTACAGAATAACTGAATTAATTTTCTGATAATATAAAATTATAAACAGATTTTGAGACATGGTCCACATTTATACATGGGCTTATAAATGATAATTGCATTGACTCAAAACTATATGAAATTCAGAGCTAGTTTTCTAAAAAATAGAACAGTAACCTCTTTGAGTGAATAAATTATATTAGAATGAATTGTTGTGCATTGTTAGGCATTTGAACAAATGTCCTTTTTAATAGCATTGGGCTTAGCTAACCAGTGGCAGCTCCACTAGTATTACTAACCACAATAAAATGAACTGTGTATTGTTTATGTGAGGTTGATAAGTTTCTCAGCTTTTACAGAATGCTAGTCCCATAGGCTGTCTCTAGAATTGCTCATACTGGGTGAGTTAAATGTTAACTCTTGGGTTCTAAATGCTTTTTTGTTTACATTTGTTGGTTGAAGTTTTGTAAAATAATTAGGATTGCTTCCACAAGTGTTTTACTCCACCTATGCTCTAAACTATTGTGGGCTTTTTTGGAGGGGCGGAGGCATCCACATGATGTTGCCTTCTAATTGTCCACTTTCCAGGCTTTCCTTTGCTTTACTTCAGTTTTTCCTCAAAGTCTATTTTCTGTGATTTATTTTTTTAAAGAATGATATCCACATGCATTTGGAAATTTCTGGGCCAAAAGAATGTTTAAAATTTACAGGTTTGGTTTGGATCAGAAATACCTGAAATAACCCAAAATATCCCTAACACTTTGGGATTACTGAAAATGGATAATTTTTCAGGAATCTTTCAGTCTTAGGGAGAGAGAGCATGATGAAGCTAGGCTGCTGAATCACTGCAGCAGCAACCCTTTAAACATTAAACTTCCACTTTTCAGTGGGTGGTAGACCTGGCATCCAGAGGCCATGTTTACTGATTGCCATGTTTACTGATTGCTGATTTCCCTGAACCCCCCAAGTCAACCAAAATGGATTCCCAAAATGGCATCAATACTCTCACAATTCTGGGATATCAATAATTATGCCTTTCCTGAAATATTGAGATTAAATGAGCATTTTTGAAGTGCATATCCACCCCCCCTGCACAATGCAGGGAATTCACAATTCCCGCCCCCCTCCCAATACTCCCTCTAAGCTGTGGAGTTTTGTAAGCAAAAATTCTACTTCGTGAGCTACTGCCATTAAATTGTGAGCTATTGCATAAATTAGTTTGATCTGTGGCTGTTTTTCCTGAGCCAAGACAAAAATGTGTGAACTGGAGGTTAAAAAACTGAGCTAGCTCACACTAACTCAGCTTAGGGGGAACACTGATCCCCCCTAACTTCATAGAATCAGCATTGCTGTCAGATGGTCATCTAGCCTCTGTTTTAAAACCTCCAAAGGAGAGCCCACCACCTCACAAGGAAGCCTGTTCCACTGAGGAACAGCTGTCAGGAAGTTCTTCCTAACGCTTAGCCGAAAACTCTTTTGATTCAATTTCAACCCGTTGGTTTTGGTCCAACCTTCTGGGGCAACAGAAAGCAACTCCAGACCATCCTCTATATGACAGCCCTTTGAGTACTTGAAGTATTTGAGTACCTCTCAGTACTTTGAGTACTTGAATACCTCTCAGTTGTCTCCTCTCCTGGCTAAACATACCCAGCTCCTTCAGCCTTTCCTCATAGGACTTGGTCTCCAGACCCCTCATCAGCTTTGTTGTCCTCCTCTGGACACATTCCAGCTTGTCTATATCCCTCTTAAATTGTGGTACCACAAACTGAGCACAGTACTCCAGAGCAGAGTAAAGAAATACCATCACTTCACATGATCTGGACACTATACTTCTGTTGATACAGCCCAAAATTGCATTTGCCTTTTTAGTTACCATGTTATACTGCTGACTCATGTTCAGTGTATGGTCCACTAAGACCCCTAGATAATTATCACACATACTACAGAATTTTACATTTATCCCTGTTAAAATTCATTTTATTTGTTTTCCAGCCTGCCAAGATCATCCTGTATCCTGACTCTGTCTTCTACTGCAGGAGTGACCAACAGTAGCTCTCCAGATGTTTTTTGCCTACAACTCCCATCAGCCCCAGCCATTGGCCATGATGGCTGGAGCTGATGGGAGTTGTAGGCAAAAAACATCTGGAGAGCCACCCCTGTTCTACTGTATTTGCCACCCCTCCCAATGTAATACCATCTGCAAATTTAATAAGCATTTCCTCTATTCCTTCATCCAAATTATTTATAAAGATGTTGAACAAAACAGGTCCCAGGATAGATTCTTGAGACACTCCACTTGACACTGTCCAAGAGGATGAGGAACCATTAACAAGCAGTCTTTGTGTACAATTTGTCAACCAGTTACAGATCCACCTAACAGTAATAAGATCCAGACCACATTTTACAAATCTGTCAACAAGAATATTATGTGCAACCTTATCAAAAGTTTTACTGAAATAAAGTCTACAGCATACCCCTGATCCAGCAAACTTTCTCAAAAAGAGAGATAAGGTTAGTCTTATGGCTTGTTCTTGAGAAACACATGCTTGCTCTTAGTAATCACAGCCATCTTTTCTAAACACTCAAGGACTGAGTGTTTAATGATTTAGTTCTAAAATTTTTACAGGTGTAGATGTCAAGCTGACAGGTCAGTAGTTACCTGGATCCTCCTTTTTCCTATTTTTGAAGATAGGGACAAGATTTGACCACCTCCAATCTTCTGGCATTCCTACAGGGCAACCGATGATTTTGAACCCTACCTGCACCTTCCATTCCTGCAGTTCATCTCCTGAGGTCATTTTCCCTGCAACCAGGCATTGCTAGGGAAGTAAGGTCAGCTGTGGATGTGCTGATGTAGTCAGTGGCAAGTCCTCTACCTATTATGTCTGAAATTGCTCAGAATCTGGAAGTTCAAAATTATCATGGGATTACTTCAAGAAATGAGTGGTTTCTAAAATAATCCTCATTCAGATATACACATGAATGTCATAATAAACTGGACTCCATGTCCCAGCAGTGTTAGTAAGGCTCTGGTGTTGCCCCCATATCATTCAATTATTTGAGCATAAGAGGAAAACAACCAGTGAATGCTATGCCCTCTTTTTAGAAGTTATCTATGTTTATCTTTCTGTTTGCAAAACCAAAAGTTCTGTTACTTCAATGCTCACAAAGAGCACTGGGAACATTTCTCAGTTGTTTCTAATATTTAATTACTTTGAATCAAAAGAAACAGTGGTGTGAAATGATGATGGCAGTTTTGCATATTCAGGCTATTAATAACTGAACGTGTAAAACCAGACATAATAGGTACAGGTGATAATAAAGTGGCAGTGTGATAGTGATGGCACAAGAACCTTCCATTGTTTGATCTGGATGTTGGAAATGGACCACAAATAAAGAGATCAGTGAGATCGCATCTTGTTTTGAACTACATCTCCTTTTTTATTGCAAAACGTTTGTTACAGAAATTTCAAAAGTTCTACTGCAGCAACTGCCAGCTTCTTTTTATTTCATATCTAAATATACAGCCTAAAAGTGCATTGAGAATCCAGTAGAACTTTAAAAGGACCATTCTCCTAGATACATTTATTATATTGTTAAACAAATAAAATCCTCTAGGAAATAATTTAAAAATTACATTTTCATTGGTAATTTTAAATAATTTATTCCTGTGTAATATTTACAAATGATAATCTTACTAATATATAATCTATTCACTGACAGGGTAGTTTGCAAACACTGTTCCAGACAGCAGTAGCAGCATAGAAACTTCCTTCATACTGGATAGTCATGGTGATCAAAGAAAAATATCGCTTTAACACATCTCATCATCACAGACTCTTCAGTTATTGTTTTAATATCCACAGTGTTTCCATCTTGCAACATTCAGGCAGCTTTTTCAAATTATCATGCACAAACCATACAAAGAAGCAAGAATAATGTGTTGTTTTCTTGTCTATTGGATGAAGGAAATGCTTCTATTTTTTAAAAAAGGAGCAGAATAACTAGGCTTTTTATGCCAGTTTCAGCTGCAATAAGGCTGATCTAATCCAGTGGCTAAAATGCCTTCTCTGACTCACTTCACCTACCTTTAAGCGACTATTTTCAAACCAGTAAGGCAGTGAAGAGCTGAACAGTAAAGTCCTCAAAGTGTTTGCAGCTATACTGAGGCACATCCAAATTATTGCCCATGATCAGGGATTTGCTTCAAGTGCAAGACTTCCAATAAGCACTTAGAACTTTCCCATCCCAAAGAGTTTTCCATTTCATGGTAGACAGCTGATACACAAGAGCAGATAGGATGCTGGGTCAGGGCATGTGTCCACTAAAGACTTCAATTTACACCTGAATGAAGCTACTGTATCCATTTTTTAAAAAAAGATGGGCTCTGACTAATTGCCAGCATGCACTGATGACTGTATATAAAGCAAAAACACCACCACAAACAGGCCTAACTGTGGTCATGCTTTTCAGGAGCAAATGATTTGGATTTAAAAGAGGGCATAAAGGTTAGATGAACACCACAGATATTTTCTTTTATTCTTCTCCAGACTAGGCCATTGGTGATGTAGAATTTGGATTCTTATGGTTTTTTTTTTAAAAGCCAGCTCTGGGATTTTTTTTTGTTTGTTTTATGGGCTGTGATATTTTGAAATTTTGACAATCCTCTGAAATAAAGGACATTTTGACAATTTTATGAGAAATTAACCAGAAAAATGATTCCAACATGGTTACTTTTAAAGGGACTAAATTTGATTGACCTATAAAAGTGGAAAATATACATTTATCTTCTTAAATAGCCATATCTATGTAAATATGCCATTTTTAAAAAATACCAGAAACATCAAAAACTCTTAATCCTGTATAAATCTTGATTTCTTGACAGCCAGAATCCAAGAATTTGTAATTTCCTTCAGCTGATTCATAAATCCATGAAACTTTTTAAAACTATTAATAGTTTTACAATAATATTTTAACCATTCTCACTGGGCTCAATCTCTCTTGTTGAATTACTAATATTTAATTTAGTGAGGAACCTGGCCATCATGTCTTCACTCTAAACAATTCAAGACCTTTTTCTTCAAACCAGTTGTTCTATCTAGATAGTTTCCCCTGACATCATTGGGATCTCTTTGAAGCCATTAGTTAGCTTGAAGATCCTTGCTCCATCCTAAAGTAGGGTTGCCAATTCCCAGGTGAGCACAGGTATACAGCCAAAGGCATCCACGTCAAAAATTACTTATAGTCAAAACACATATATAAAAAACATCAATAAAGTGCAAATATGAACCACTCCCATATATAGTTCAAATAATCATAGCTGATAGTTCATTCTTTCAATTTCAAAATCCGGGATGTGGTATAATAAGCCGTAGAGTAGAACAGAGTCCAATGCTCCAAATCCTTTTCTAGCCAGTGGAAAAGATGGAAGCAGCAAGGCAAAAGTATGCAACAGGGATGTGCTAAATGCCCTGTTTCACATGGGGCTTCTACAAGCTGCGTGAATGAAATATTAAAAATCACTAGCAAATCTTGTAATTCAAAAATTACACAAGGAATCTTAATAATACATACCTTCAAGCAACAAAGCACAACAGGTCCCAATCACTATTCAGCCCATTGGGCATCAAAGAATTTAATTCGTGCTTTTTATAAATTGTATTAATGGATTTGGAATATCACTGTAGATTTTCTGTCTAGGACTTTAAGAAATTATCCTGATTGTTGACAACTGTCATTTAAAAGTGCATTGTGGTCTGTAATTGTATGCCGTTTCTTGTCTGCAGAATGGTTAGAGCTTTGGTCTCCATTATGAATTATTAATTGTTGTTTGAAAGTATGTATTATTAAGATTCCTTGTGTAATTTTTGAATTACAAGATTTGCTAGTGATTTTTAATATTTCATTCATGCAGCTCATAGAAGCCTCGTGTGACACGGCATTTAGCGCATCCCTGTTGCGTACTTTTGCCTTGCTGATTCCATCTTTTCCACTGGCTAGAAGAGGATTTGGAGCATTGGACTCTGTTCTACTCTACGACTTATTATACCACATCCCGGATTTTGAAATTGAAAGAATGAACTATCAGCTATGAGTATTTGAACTTTGAGTGGTTCCTATTTGCACTTTATTGATGTTTTTTATATACGTTCTTTGACTATAAGTAACTTTTCATTATATAAATCATTTAAATTATTGAGGTTTCTTTTGACCTCTGTATACCTGTGCTTCGTTTCACGTTACTCTCTTTGGGTTGCAACGATCTCCAGGTAGGGCAAGGGATTCCCTGGTTTGGAGGCCCTCAGAGTCATCAGAAAGTGGGGTGGGGGGGAGGGAAATGTCTGCTGGGCGCTCCATTTTTTACCTTATGGAGACCAATTCCCATAAGGTATAATGGAAAATTTATCCACAGGTATCTGGGGCTCTGGGGGGGGGGGCTGTGTTTTGAGGTAGAGGCACCAAATTTTCAGCATAGCATCAAATGCCTCTCGTCAAGACAATCTCCAAGTTTCAAAAGGATTGGACTAGAGGGTCCAATTCTATGAGCCCCAGAAGAAGGTGCCTTCATTATTTCCAATGGAGGGAAGGCATTTAAAAGGTGTGAGGTCCCTTTAAATGTGATGGCTAAAACTCCCTTTAGAGTTCAGTTGTGCTGGTCACAACCTGTCTCCTGGCTCCACCCCCGAAGTCCCCAGATATTTCTTGAGTTGGACTTGACAACTCTATCCTAAATACTTTAAAAAGCACATCTGTCTACAAAACCAGTTCTATAATGCAAGTTTTGTTGCAGACCTTATTATTGGGATGTAAGGCTGTTTGCTGTGCAAGCCCTTACTGTTGTATATGAACACTGGCTTGCAAAACTGAATAGGTTTCATTTTTACATTGATCAAATGCTGGACAGTGGTAAAGTTTAAAATATTCATCTGCTTTTTCACACAATAATTGTCTCCTACTCCATTTAAACCCTGAGAAAGAAGCACACATCATATACAAAGACATGCAAACATACACTTTCCTCCAAACTTAATAAATATATGTAAAATGCTATGAGATATTCAGTGACTTTAATAGGTAGATTTATTGGGCGGGCGGTTCTGACAATTGCTACAATTTAGTAATTTGCACTTGCTGCTACTTGATCAAAGCTAAAACTAGTTATGAAGTATTTCCAAACAGTATTATTTCAGTCAGAAATGCTGTAGGTTCAATACCTGCATGGTTTGATACTTCATTTCATGTAATATTAAATTGCTGTTAAAATCAATTTCATTAAAACTAATGCATTGTAAAATAGGGTAAAAGTCCAAAATTATTAATTAATAGCAACTGGATTCATTATTACAGGCAGGCAATATTGAAAAATTAAACTGCATAGCAGTCCATAGGAATAATGGAACAATGCATGCATTTTCATCACAAAAGAAGACTGAAATTTAAAGAAACAATTTCAGTCATTAACACACTATTATTATGAAAGAATCATGTGCTATAATTCAATATCTAGGACACGTGTATATCCAACTATAGAATAGCATCACTTAAAACTGGACATCAGAATGAATCACTATACGAAAATATTTTAAAAATACTATACACTGCTTCCTTAATTGTCTGCGTATGTAAACAGCTAACTCAGCCGAGTTTTTAAAATATTACTATAAAATTAGATATATCTTTTGCATAACATGCCAGTTCTCTCACACAATCACAACGCTCTATCACAGCTCACAGTGGCTCATTAGAGAATTATACTTCAGCTCATAGATATTGACAGTGGAGCTTATACAGCAAAAAGTGAAACACACAGCAGTTACAGATTGACTCCCCAACAAATGCATATTATATAATGCTGGCAATGCTGGCTAGCAGAACTTATGTTCAATACAACATGTGTATTATTATTGAATGTTACAGGCTGATGAACATCTGACAGTACAATGCAAAGTCAAATGCAGTCCTATAGCATTCACTAACATGACAACATGTCACAATCATATTGGATTATACATGGGATAGAAATAATTCATCATATAGCATTTAGTACATAAAATATTTGGGACATCTGATTATCCAAACCAGGGCTTTTTTTGAGCAGGAACACAGTTCTGGCAGGCTTTACACCAGGGGGTGTGGCCTAACATGGAAATGAGTCCTTGCTGGGCCTTCTACCCAAAAAAGCCCTGATCCAAACCAGCTGGCCTCCTAGGTAACCTCATGACAATGTGGCTTTTATCTTCATTTGAATATTATAATTTTTGACTTTGAAAATTTAATTTTAAGATTTTTTAAAAATTTTGAAATATTTGCATTTGAATATTTGTTTAATCTTTCAGTATCTCCCCCTCATCCTCAGTTGTTTAGATAAGTGAGGCTCCACTCATTTTCCCTCTCCCACCTAGAAGGTAATACAGCAGATTGTAGAGGATATTAAAATATGTGCAATGTGTTGTATTTTACTGCTTCACTCAGCTAAGTGTGGCACCTGGCACAAGGAGAAGAATCTCTAGTGCCAGTTTGGTGTAGTGGTTAAATGCATGGACTTTTATCTGGGAGAACTGGGTTTGATTCCCCACTCCTCCACTTGCACCTGCTGGAATGACCTTGGATTAGCCATTTCTCTGGGAGAGCCCTCTCATCCCCACCCACCTCACAGGGTGTCTGTTGTTGGGGGAGACGATATGGGAGATTGTAAGCAGCTCTGAGTCTCTGACTCAGAGAGAAGGGCGTGGTATAAATCTGCAATTCTTCTTCTAATGCTGGAGGAAAAAAAGAGGGCTCTTTTCATTGGGGGAAGGCTCCGGACAGAGCTGAGCAGTGTGGTAGGATACAGGCGGGGGTGCTGATGCCTCACAAAACCTATATCCACTGGACACATTCACAGCAGTCATCATAAGAGGCTTGATTGTTTAGGAATAACTGGAAAAAATTCTGGAAAAGTATGTTTTATAATCACACAGGTCATTTCAATGAAACATACTGACATCTTTTCAAACAAGAAAAGTAAAGTTGTGCCCACAGCTATGCCCCCAAATATAGTAGCATATTTCAGCAGTTAAATACTTCACTTCTGTTTACTTCACAGTGGCATGGTTATGATGTAACAACAAACAATGGTTTTGTTGTTACATGAACAAACATGGTAGATTTTGTGGCTTTTGTACTCCTTCGCTTTCCTTCCTCTTCTCTCTCATGCTTAGACTTTCATAGCAAGCTATGGTTCATTCTTTTTCCTTTCCCCAAAGGATTAAACTATGAATTGCAACTGGATCCAGAGGGAACAGAACAAACCATAGTTTGTTAAATTCAGACAAATCAACAAACTTTGGTTTGTTGTAAAATATTATTTTAATTTTGAACTCCCAGATTGTGTGTCAGCTGGCCATGTGAATTTTGTAATGTATGACATGGCCTTTGATCATGCAAGGGGCAACATGGGCATATTGACATTAAGTATTTTATTAGTTTTCTTTACTGTTCAAGTTAGGGATGGGTATGAATTGGAACATTTTTGTGACAGTTCATGGTTTGTGACTGAACCTTGAACTGAACCACAAACCAAGCTGAACTGGGAGGTTAACTTGCAAAATGAACTAGTTTGCAATTCATGGTTCCAAAACCCCATTGAAAAAGACCCTTTAAATGGGGTTTGCAGAAAGCAAGGTTTAAAGGGAGTGCACAAGAAAGCCCAAAAAGCAGCTGAAAGGCGGGGATTGTCTGCTCTCGGCTGCTTTACTGTTTTGGGCATTCTTGTGCCCTTCCATTGCACAGGACAGCATGAAACAGCTGAGTAGCTGTTTTTTATGGCTTTTATGGGGAACAAAAAGTAGTGTTTTAAAGGGACTCAGAGTCCCTTTAAATCCCTACTTTCTACTGTGTGCATGAATTGCCATGGACTGTTTTTAAAGTCTGTGGAAGTCTGTGAAGGTAGGCCATCATGAACTTTGGTTTGCAAAATACAAACAGGGAAAAGTTGTCACAAATTTCAGTTTGGTACCAATCCCTTGTTCAAGAAAACTTGCTGTTTGAGAGCATGGATATGATCACACCCAAAGATTCTTCATTCCTTGTACCAGAGATTTAAATTTATACAATATCCTGGCTTGGAAAGATCATAATTGTGTGGTAATTCTGAATTATCTATCAATAGCCATGTATATTTTACTTACTTAAGAAAGAAGATATAAAGTGAGTGACAGAATGTTTATGGCTGTTTAGCTGATTAAGGTGTGTGATGGAGGGAAGGGGTATTGATCTGTCAAAAGGTAATGCCACAAAAATTAAAATCAGCAGCCCTCTTTCCCACACTAGTCACTGAACTGGAAATGACAGAGCGAATTAGCCAAATGAAGGGCCCTTCTTTACAACTCAATAACACAACTAACAGCATCATAATGTTGCCACCTAAATATGTTTAATGACTAGATGCTGCAGAAAAAAATGATTACATTGGAAAAGGACTTTAAGAGGCTTTTGTGAATGTTGATACTTGAGAATATGGGCTTGGCTCTACAGA
The DNA here is from genome assembly GCF_032191835.1 of Heteronotia binoei. Taxonomy (NCBI): domain Eukaryota; kingdom Metazoa; phylum Chordata; class Lepidosauria; order Squamata; family Gekkonidae; genus Heteronotia; species Heteronotia binoei. The sequence continues at coordinate 64,230,907 of NC_083226.1, forward strand.
ACTACAAATGGAATAATTTGTTCAGTCCATTTTTATCTTGCCATTTTTTTCAAGGAGCTCAGGATATATATTAGTCACCCACCTCTATTTTATTCTCCCCTCAACTCTGTGAGGTAGTTTAGATTGAAAGTGAGTGAATGCCCATGGACACTAAGTGAGTCTCATGCTATACTGGGGTTTCCCGGATCCTAGGCCAATATGTTAATCACTGCAGTCACCAAGTTAGTTCTCAGGATGGGTATTTGCCTCTTTCTCTTTTTGAAGCTTTTTGTAAAGGACTGTTGGAAATAGAGTGCAAGGCAGCAGCAGTGAGAAGCAGAAGATAACAGAAGACCCTCTTCCAGGTTAGCCAAAGTGCACTTCCACTATGCAATGCAAACAGATTGTTTTCAATACATGGTATGTATTTACATTTTACAAATACAGTTCTGGGCTGTCCCAAAGCATGATTGAGGCAGAATGGGGTTACATTCTAATAATCCAAATGAGATCTAATTCAACAGATATTGTCAAAACTATGGAAGTTCTACTGCCAAACAGATTAACCTGGAATGACTACAATGGGCATGAAAGTAGCTGGGTAGAAGATGAATTAAAATTGAAAAGCAGAGGAGAAAAAGCTTTTTAGAACAAATCTTAGATATAGTGGCCAAACATATGCCATTGCACAAGATGAATGTATCAGAATGACGACTTTTTAAAAACAGCACATCCTAAGTGATGGTGGTCACGCACTCAAACCAGGCACAATACTTCTCTTGAACTATGACAAAAGATTTCAGAACAGTACACTACAAATAAATTGGGTAACTAAAATAGGACTGTTAGATTAATGAAAGACTCCAGTCAGCTGGGAAAGTTGCTGTTGTTTTTGTATTTTACATCAGCATGCAACTATGTTCAAAGACTGGCTGCTTCTAATGTTTCCTTTCATCCCCATCTTTAATCTCTTGATGAACTAGATATCCAGAATTGAATGCTTATACTTCATGGTACTGGAATCCTCCAGAAGAGAGCTGATACACAAAATATTTTAGGTTGAGTTTATTAAAAATGCTAAAAGGAATTTAGGCAATGCCATTTAGAATGCAGATTACTTCAAAGCATATTTTAAAACCCAATATACATATTAATCAGCAATGAAATAGTGACAGGTATGTATGGGAGGTAGTATTTCACTTCATAGTTATTACTTTATTTTCTTAGAAATGTTTCATAATTACAGTGTCTTCTGGAGGGCACTGTGATCTCGTTGCTGTATTATCAGCAGTAATTAACCACCTTTAATCTCAGTGGATTACTGCAGATGCTGTTGGAAGATAGGCCAGAGGGAGGGAGTGGGGGAGTAGCTCACATTCCAGAGACAGGTTTATTGTCTTGCTATTTTACTTTTCTGTACAATGGAAGCATATGTTAAAGGAATGGCTTTTGCAGTTATCAGAAATCTTATTTTCACTTTAGTGCTCTGACTAATCTCTAAAAGTCTTTGTTTGGTGAGAAAAGAATACCATTCAACAACTCCAGTTGTTCTATGCTCACCCAAGATCATACCATATGATAAACTTCCATACAGTACTATAGCTATTGAAATGTTGTTACAACTGTGCCTTAACAAAAGATAATGGCAGCTCAATGGTGGAAAAGGTAGAACAACATGGCAATGACTCCTTCCCCTCAACTTTCAAGGAATGCAAATACATTAATAACAATATGGAAATGCTGCACAGAACAGCGTGAGCATGAAATCAATCCTGCTCTCGTTTTCATCAATTTAGCACAACACTTCGACAAAGTTCCTTGAAGTACTTTCTAAACTGAGGACAAGTGATGATAAAAAAATAAATATTTACTGTTTCACTTAAATTACATTCATCCTGAGCTTGCTCAATTGTGCTAAAACGCCTGTTTAATACACGAAATCATGATTATTTATTTAAATAGAAATTCTTCCCTTTCCTTCATGTTGCTATAAAAAAGGCATTTCTTTTCTTCCCTTCTTCAAAATTTGTGGCACTAGCAGTTAATACAAAAAAGAGACAGGTGAAGTTGGGGTGATTGGTAACTTGCTCCACTTTACATTGATCACACAGAAATGTAGGGATGTGAAAAGACTGGGGGAATTAAGGTTGGATTTGCTTTGGGTTCCTATAGAATAGTACAAAGATGCCCTTCATGAACCATCACAATGATAGTTCTGGTGTAAAAGTCAACATAATCAAAATGAAAACATTACCCTTTTAGTATGCATGTTGTTTTGTTTTTCTTTGTTAAACAACAGATTCCATTTCTGAAAGGCAGATTTCTGAACTTTTTCACCCATTTATGAATGATGTCATAAAGGTTTTTTTTTAAATGTCTTTATAATTTCCCTCCCCACTCCCCCATTAAGTGCAAATGCCCACTAGGTCAAGATATAGAACCTCAGTGCTTTGCAATGAGATTACCAAAGTGCTAACTTGACTGGTGGCAGAAGCCAGCTGTTGCTGACATACAGTAGTTTGAGGTTACATCATTCTGCTAAGGAAACAAACCAGACAGCTGACAAAATTCTCAAGCAGTTTTTCTATTACACACATGCTAAACCTAACTGTGTTTGCTTTCAAAGCTATGAAAGGCGCCTGTTCTAGAGAGTCTTCTCATAGACAAGGTGTCCCCCCGACTTTCTGGTTTGGATGACTTGCTCCTCTGGAACGTATTTCGGAGGCTTGTTGCATTGCGCTGCCTATCAAGTTTGTCGCTGATGGAGTAGCTTTTCCTTGTGTGGGCATACAAGTTGGATTCATCTGCCGAGTAACTGTTGGCCCGCTCTATTTTTGGGAGCGGTATATTATTGGACAATGTTCTCGATGTATTGCTACTATCTTGAGAAGACAAAGAAACCGGTCTTTTTTCTTTGGCTTCAGTATCCTCATTATCAGAGCTTGGATGACTTAGTTCTGCTTCTCTCTCTGGGTGGCAGCATCCTAAGTCATCTATTTTGTCTCCATGAATTCCTGGGAAGCTGGACCGTTCTGCAATGGTTTGAGGAGCACTGACACACCTGGTGTCTATGCAGTCTGTAATGCTTGTGTATTCTGCTGTTTTGACTGGCATGCCAAGGCTGCTAAAGTAGCTTCTAGAAGGAGAGAACATGAAACTCTGAGATTTGACTATAGATGGTTCCTCCAGAAGAAATGGGGAAGTAGCCAGGTATCGACTGCTTTTAGATCGCTCTAAGGTATGATATAGGGGAGGGTCAGAGTCCCAGGGGGTTTGGCTGTCTGTGATTTGTGAATAGTCTGAAGAAAAAACTCTTGTATCCATTGAAGAGGGATCTTCATAATCAATACTCCTTCCTGAAATTTTGTCACCAAAAGTACCACTTACATAGGCGCTACTTGAGAGAACACTAGAAGCTATCTGGGCTTGGAGAGCTGGGTCTCCAGTTCCAAGTATGTTCATTGAACTATCTAGGGGTTCTATAACAGACTGTAGTTCATCCATGGCAGAGACATAAATGTCTATGCAGGAGGAAGGTCTTCTGGAGTCTGGGGCAATTGACAGAGTGCTTGTAGGCACTAAAGGTACTTTTTGCTCTTTTGACACTGAGTGAGAGCTACTAGCACGATGAAGGCTTACTGCCCTTTCTTTAAAAATACTTTCAAACTTCTCCAGCCCGCATTTGTCCTTCATGTTCACTGCATAGAAGGAATGACTTCGTAAGCGGGGTATTAGTGTCGGAGAGGTTGGTGAGATAGGCTCTTCTCCAGGTGGATCAATACTCTCTTGAAGTTTTAAAGCGTTTCCTTCCTGGCTGTTGAAACTGCTCTGTCTGACAATGTATGCTGTGTCAGTACAGTCAGAGGATGTTCGAGACCGAATCTTTGTGGTTTCTCCTCTGTCCAGGCCAGTCAGCTTGTCTAATGCTGTGGCCATTCGCCCTATCATGTCTTCCAGTTGAGCAAGCCGGATGTCTACAGTCTGAAGTGAAGCCTTCATGCAATGCTCTCGTTCATTCACTTCTTCCAGTCTCATAGCCATATTCTCTACCCTGGGGTGGGGGAGGAAAGGGAGGAAGAGAGAGAGAAGCAGTTAATTTTGAACAGGACAAGTGCATTGTTCTTAACTTATCAGTCATCAGGACTTATACTACTGATCCCAGCATAGTGCCTATGTTTCCTGTGATTATTTGCTTCTTTAATGTTGATGATAAAATCCAAATGGTTTTAATAGAACAGGAAAAGAAAGTAAAACAGGGAGTTAGGGAGCACTCCTTACCAGCAAATTGATGACCAAATGTGGGGTTCATTTCAGGGAGGGGCTGTATGCTCTTGGTTTAGCCATAAGCTTAGATTTCTTACGACTCTGTGTGTGGCTGTTGAAATCAAACAGCTTCACTAGGGCTTTCAGTACCCTAAGCAGGCTGTTCTGTGCACTCTGCTAGCCAGTCAACCCAGGCATGTCCCAAGCTACCCACCAGCCGAGTGGCTCAAGGCTCTCTTGCTTGCTGATGTGGTGGAAGAAAGGGGGAGGGGGAACTGCCTTTGAATCTGGAAGTGATGCCACCTATGGGTAATTCTCTAGGAATCCTTGAAAACTCTGGATTTTCCTTGGGGGTTCCTAGACTGTTGCATTTCTCTTCAGGCAAATGAGCCCCAAGCCAGCCAGTCTGCAGCTGCCAAGTGGGTTGCCCATTTCTGAAAATCTCTCCCTCAAAAAAAGAGGCAATTCAGTTTTGTTCAGTTTCTTTAGAAATGAGGCACTTCTGAATGGTCCAGGAGGTTTCAATTACAGGGAGCGCCCATTCAAAAGGAGCTGCCTCAGTCATAAAATGATGCTGTATTCAGAACTTAAAACCTATTGAAACTTCCCAACATTTTGTTAGTGCCCTGTGGCAGCCTTTTTATGGTGATACCCATTTCTTCCTCTAAAGATCCCAAAAGTGACTGCAGGTATAACTGCAAGTTAGAGGACTGTGGCTTATTACTGATAATCATATATAGATACTTCATAGTGCTTAGCTTCTTAAATAAACCATTGTCTTCACATAAAGGATCAGCCTCCTGGAATACTAATGCTGTCCACTGCAAATATTTCAGTGAATGTATAACATTTGTTTGAAATAATAATTATTGAAATTTTTTTTATAATTACTAGCATTGTCTTATAAAAATAATGCATATTTTGCAGCCTATGGTTCAATGCATTACATTTATGTACTACAAACATCCACATTACGTGGGACATATTTTGTAGGATGTATTACATGTTAATTGATAAGTTAAAAACAAAACTAAACAGAGGACTGCTTCTTGCTATGAAACCATTGTAGGCATCAGGATTCCTTGGTTGTGATAAAATTATTAATTTTAAAAGATTTATATATTGAGCTGTATATTTAAATTCTTATATCTTTACTTTTGAAGGCTTTAGGTACATGCATGACAAATTTAATTTACCATTTATTATCACTTAAATTCTACAATCATTAATTCTAGCCAGACATAGGGAAAGTAATTATTTGATTTATGAGAGTAGTAAAAATATGATTGCACACTGTAGGACTTTATACATTTTGGAAAGTTGCCAATAACTTAGAGCAGTGTCTAATTCATGTGAAAAGGCTCAGATAGCAACTACCCTTTCACAGAGAAATATATATAAAAAGTCTACCATCTGTAAGACAAAATGCCCTCATAACGAGGTTGGGGAATTGTCAGGTGGGCACCTGGCTTAATCAGGATCTTTTACCTGTGTATACAGGATTCCATGTCAAGAAATTAATGCTTAAAAATATTAGGGACTAAGTAAAATAATTAAAATTTATTCCAGAAAAATATAGGCTTCCATACAAGATAAAATACTCATAAAATCATACATACAGTCCTAAGAAAAGATAGAGAGATAGAGACAACACATGGGTAGGCAAACAGGGCAATATTTACCGATCATAGTCTCCAAGGAAGGTTTCAATAGTGAAGAGCGAGGAAGTGGGAGAGGGGACCCGAAACTTGGCCTTAGAATCAGGGATAGATGTAGGCAGCGGAATTGCGATACTGCTAGAAGCATACCTGTGGGTAGCTAGTCCACAGGTTATAAGGACTACCTTGAGCCCTTAGGGGATGGGAGGTATGAGGGAGGAGGAAGGTGGTCAGCTGATGCATGACCTCCCAAAAAGTGGAGGCTTCACAGTGACCATAAGGGCTGGACTACTGCGAGAGCCAATAGAAAGTTCATTGGTGGCACCCAATTGGGTGCCTATTCCTGACCAATGGACTGGCTTAGATCCTGGATACCTGAGTGAACTTTCAGGTTGAAATGGACCAGGGTGAGGCTCCGAAATGACAGTTAGGGAGAAGAATGGGAGAGACTATCAAACTTATCTAAAAGGGTGACAATAGAGAGTCAAATCATTGCCTCGGTAACACCCAGTCTACACAAAGGAACTTGGCTCTGGTTGAAAAATGGTCTTCCTCTTCTTCTGTCTTCTCTTGGCATCAGTCTTTGTCTTGAGTTCCGCTAAACAAAGGCAGTGGCGGTTGGACGATTATCCACTCCTGGGGTGGGTAGATTGTTTGCAGGCATAGGTGACATCTGGCGAGTACGTGAGCCGTCTGCTTCGCTGGAATGGAGTAAGGCCTGGTAGGAAGATGGCTGTGTGTGGTGTTAGCCCTCCACAGTGGATTCTATGGTCAGTGCTTCAAAATCGTTCGCCTGGATAGCTCCTGGTGGCGCAGTCTCCTCCACTCCATGGTCGGGATGGACGTCATACAGAATGACGGGAAGCCATCCGTTCTCCTGGTGGGCACTCTTGTACCGGTCTTGAGTGTCTTTGTAGCGTTGGGGCTGCTAGTACTGCATAAGTCCCTTTTGCCCCTGGATAGGTTTGCCCACACTTTCTGGCCAGACGTGTGTGAGCTACTTCTCCAGGTGCTCTGGCAACCAAATTGGTAATCACAATGTTCTGTAAGGGGTTTTTCCTCACACATCCTAAACTCCTGGTAATACTAAAAGTATATGTAAGTGTATTAAAACTGAATAGAGTAGATGTGTTGTATTTTATAGGATACAATGATGTATCTCTTAAGGCAATATTTGCAATCCATTGCTGCAGTTCAAAGGGTCATGAAATGTGTAGACCTGGCTTCTCTACCACCCATAGGAAATAATGGACCATAAGTAATAAAATAAATATTTTATTATACACAATTGTGAGACTATAATCAGTTAAACAATATTGATGGTTCTTTTTGGTTTAGTTAGCAAGCCTAGTAGAAATGCAGAAGCCCACTAGCCAACGCCCACCATTTTCTGGCTGGGGGCTGAGTTCTGCTGCCTGTGATATGGAGAAGCCTCCAGCAGGGATGCTGCCAACATGGTAAGTCCAAGTTGGTTTGCCTATTCCTTCCAATTAAACATTCAAAGAGAGCGGGTGGGGGGGGGGAAGGTCTGCCTCTCAGCTGTTACTTGGAATCTCTTAAAGGGTCCTTATGTTCTATGAGGAATGGCCTTTTAAAATTTAAAAGGGAGAGAGAGGCCAACCAACAGCTGTTTCCGTGGGGCCAATAATTTTCTCCTTGCCTCATAGCCCATTTTTGGCCCAAAACACTCTTGAAATTCTTGGTTGAATTTTTGGGATCAATTTTAACCGGCTAAATTGCATGGGGTAAAGAGTCAAGCCCCAACTCTCCTTACAATACCATGGTGCTAATCCAGCTCAGGACTCTGTGGTGTTGCTATTCTACTTTAAAAATATAAGGAATATCTCATCATGGTTCTTCCAGTATCATGTCTAGTTAGATTAGGCTTCCCAATCCCCAGGTCCCAGTGGGGGATCCCCTGGTTTTACAGGCTTCCCCCCACCTCCACAGCTACCATCTACCTCTAGAGCTTGGGCAGATTTAGAAACCTGCAAACAGGTCCTGTTTTAAAATGTGTGTGTGTTTCTGTTGTTTTTGTGCCTTTAAAGTTGAGCAGGGAGCAGGAAACAGGAAGCACTTCATGGGGAAGGGTCAGCACCAGCTTCTGTTTTGCTTTCGTTTTCAGAGCAAGTAACCAGACCCAGTAAGTGTGTGTGTGTGAGAGAGGGAGGGTTGCCAATCCCCAGGTGGGGGCAGGGAATTCCCTGGTTTGGAGGTCTTCCCCCTGCTTTAGAAAGCTTTAGAAAGTGGGGGGAGGGAAAAATCTATTGGGCACTCTATTATTCCCTATGGAGAACGATTTCCATAGAGAATAATGGGAAATTGATCTGCAAGCGTCTGGGGCTCTGGGGGGCGGGTTCTTGAGGTAGAGGCACCAAATTTGCAGCATAGCATCTGATGCCTTTCCTCAAAACACTGTCCAAGTTTCAAAAGGATTGGGCCAGGGCGGCAAATTCTGTGAGCCTGCAAATAGGGTGCCCCTATCCTTCATTATTTCTGATGGAGGGAAGGCATTGAAAAGGTGTGCAGACCCTTTCAATGTGATGGTCAGAACTCCCTTTGGAATTCAATTGTACTTGTTCCAACCTTGCTCATGGCTCCACCCCCAATGTCTCCTGGCCCCACCCCAAAGTCTCCTGGCTCCACCTCCAAAGTTCCCAGATATTTCTTGAATTGGACTTGGAAACCCTAAGTTAGACACTGAGTGCCTAACACTACGTCCATACAGCTCAACAACATGTGTAGCAAAACAGGCCCAAGTGAAACCTCTATTTCCATCCCTTTTTAAATTACCGTCTTTTTCGGACTATTAGACGCACTGGATGATAAGACGCATCTAGTTTTTAGAGGAGGAAAACGGAAAAATTGTTTGAAGCTGTGCACCCAGATCTGGGCACCTTCCCCCTCTCAATCCTGCCTCCGATCCCAGCCCTTGCTAGAAGCAGCAGCTGAAGCCTGGCAGACAGGCACAGAGGAAGCCCCCCCCTCCGTAAACCCAGCGCTTTGCCAAGCGCTGCGTTTGCGGAGGGGGGGCTTCCTCTTTACCTGGCTTCAGCTTCTGCTGATAGCAAGGGCTGGGATCCGAGGCTTGGCTGCCTCCGAACCCAGCCCTTGCTATCAGCACAAGCTGAAGCCACACAGACAGGGACAGAGGAAGCCCCCCCCCAAACGCAGCGCTTGGCGAAGTGCTGCCTTTGCGGAGGGGGGGTGGTGATTCCTCTCTGCCTGGCTACAGCTTGTAGCGGGACTTCCCCCTCCCTTCCTCAGAGGGAGCGATCTCGCTGCTTGTCTCCCAGCCAGGCAGGCAAGCGCGGGGAAAGCATGCCTGGCTGGGAGAGAAGGGACAGGATCGCTCCCTTCAGCGTGCTGGGGTGGGGGTGGAGGGAGCGATCTCGCCGCTTCTCTCCCAGCCAAGCACCCAAGCACGGGTGCTTGGCATCCTGCCTCTTCTCTCCCAGCCAGGCATTCTTTCCCCGTTCTTGGGTGCTTGGCTGGGAGAGAAGCAGCGAGATCGCTCCCTCCACCCCCACCCCAGCACGCTGAAGGGAGCGATCCTGCCCCTTCTCTCCCAGCCAGGCATTCTTTCCCCGTTCTTGGGTGCTTGGCTGGGAGAGAAGCAGCGAGATCGCTCCCTCCACCCCCACCCCAGCACGCTGAAGGGAGCGATCCTGCCCCTTCTCTCCCAACCAGGCACGCAAGGACGGGGAAAGCATGCCTGGCTGGGAGAGAAGTGGCGAGATCGCTCCCTGCGAAGTGCTGGGTTGGCAATTGGGGCGGAGGGAGCGATCTTGCCGCTTCTCTCCTGGGGACTGCAGGCCCCCCCTCATCTTTTAGTATTTGGACCATAAGACGCACGCACTTTCCCCCCCACTTTTTTGGGGGGGAAAAGTGCGTCTTATGGTCCGAAAAATACAGTACTATTTTTCGGCCCATAAGGCGCTCTGGACCATAGGACGCACCTTCCTCCTGGGGGGCGATCTGCTGCCTCCGCCTCCGATCCCGGCGCTTCCCCTGCGCCTGCCTGCCTGGCTCCAGCTTCTTCCAGCAAGCGCTGGGATCGCTCCATGCTACCCCCACCGCAAACCCAGCGCTTCGCGAGTGCCGGCTGCGGAGAGGGCAGCATGCTTCCTCCGTGCCTGTCTGCCTGGCTCCAGCTCTGACGCTTACAGCAAGCGCCAGGATCGCTCCCTCTGCCCTCTGATCCCGGCGCTTGCTTTAAGCATCAGAGCTGGAGCCAGGCAGACAGGCACGGAGGAAGCACCCGCCCCCTCCGCAAACCCAGCGCTTCGTGCGCGCCGGCTGTGGAGGGGGCAGCGTGCTTCCTCCGTGCCTGTCTGCCTGGCTCCAGCTCTGATGCTTAAAGCAAGCGCTGGGATCAGAGGGCAGAGGGAGCGATCCTGGCGCTTGCTGTAAGCGTCAGAGCTGGAGCCAGGCAGACAGGCACGGAGGAAGCACGCTGCCCTCTCCGCAGCTGGCGCTCGCGAAGCGCTGGGTTTGTGGTGGGGGCAGCGTGGAGCGATCCCAGCGCTTGCTGGAAGAAGCTGGAGCCAGGCAGGCAGGTGCGGGGGAAGCGCCGGGATCAGAGGCAGAGGCAATGGATCGCCCCCCCCTCCGCGGAAGGTACCTTTGCTCCATAAGACGCAGACACTTTCCCATCTCCCTTCCCCCTTTTTGTGACTTCCCCGGTGCATTCAACTTAAAATATAAAATAAATAAATAAAAGGTAATATTGACTTTTTAAGAACCTATTAAAAAAACCCCTTATGATTATAATAAAATACAAATAAGAACAAAATTACTTATTACTATTATTATCTATCTTGATTAATAGTCCATTTATAATATTGCTATACTTAATTCTCAGTGTTATCTATCCTAATTATAGTCCATTAAACCCAATCTTATATGCAAAAACATTGTATATTTCCATAATTCTACTTTACCTATAGTTAACACTTTACATTAAAAAAATTAACCATTGTTAAAAATCACCAAATGTCTTTTCACCTTATACTGTTTTACATACTTCTCCCATTCCTTGTTATAGTTATCCATATCAAGTTCTTTTAATGTTCTAGTAAGCTTGTCCATTTTGCTCCAATGCATAACTTTCATAATCCAGTCCCATTTTTCTGGTAGTTTATTTTGCTTCCACAACTGCGCATATAATGTCCGTGCAGCCAAAAGCATGTACCAAAGTAATGTCCTGTCTTGTTTCAGAAAATTTTCCATTTGTAATCCCAACAAAAAGATTTCAGATGCTTTCTTTATATTGTAACCCAAATCTTTGAAATTTCTTGCTGAATCATTTGCCAAAATTGTATAGCCTTTTCACAAGTCCACCACATGTGATAGAAAGATCCTTCATGTTTTTTACATTTCCAACATCGATCAGACATCTGGTTATTTATTTTCAGAAGTTTCTTAGAAGTCATATACCATCTATATAACATTTTAAAACAATTTTCTTTAATATTATCACATGTCGATATTTTCATAGAGTTCTTCCATAAATATTCCCATTGTTCCATCTGAATGTCTTTATTTATAATTGCCCACTTTATCATTTGAGAGTTAATCACTTCTTCCTCTGTAGACCACTTCAATAATAGTTTATATACTTTCAAGATCATTTTTTCATTATCACCAACCACATTCTTTCCAGTTCAGTTTGATCCTGTCTTATTCCTTCATTTCTAATATCCTGTTCAAGCAGACTTTTATTTTGTTGCAATTTAAACCAATTATACTTATAGTCCAATTTTTCCACTGATTTTAATTCCACCTTGCTGCCTTGTATTTTTAGCAATTGTTTGTATGTTATCCATTTTTCTTCCTGAATATCAGAATATAACTTTATTACTTCTGTTGGCACAATCCAAAGCGGTTTCCTCTCATCACCATATTTCTTGTATTTCAATCAAGTTTTTAACAAATTACTTCTTATATAATGTGAGAAAAAAACATCCATCTTACTTTCCCCATAACACAGATATGCATGCCAACCAAAAATATTTCCATGGCCTTCTAATGTTAATAATTTTTTATTTAATAACTTTATCCATTCCTTTATACACACCAAACAAACTGCATCATGGTATAATTTTAAATCCAGCACTTGAAAACCTCCCCTTTCTTTTGCATAAGTCAAGATCTTCATTTTAATTCTTGGTTTCTTGCCGGCCCATATGAATTCTGAAAGTTTCCCCTGCCATTTATTAAATTGTTTAGCTTCTTTCACTATTGGAATTGTTTGAAATAAGAACATGATTCTTGGTAATAAATTCATCTTAACTGCCGATATTCTACCTAGTATAGACAGGTTCAGCCTATTCCATTTTAATAAATCTCTATCAATTTTCCGCCAAAGCTTTTCATAATTATTTTTATATAAATAAATATTTTTTGTTGAGATTTCTACTCCTAAATACTTTACTTTGGAAACCACTTCACATTTTGTTAGGCTTTGTAATTCTGCCTGTTTACTCTTTGACATATTTTTGCACAAAATTTTTGACTTTTCTTTGTTCAATGTAATTAGAATGCCTCTCATTACTGCTTTATATGCATCCCACACCATTTGATATTGGACATCATCATTTTCATTTAGTTGGAAGAAAGCTTTGGTCTCTTTCTCCAGAGGCTCTACTACTTCTTTTTTCTGCAGCAAATCTTCATCTATCCGTCATCTCAAAGTCTTTTTAGTATACTTTGTAGACCACATTATTGGATTGTGATCTGCACCTATTTTAGGAAGAATCTCTATTTTTTTTGTTATCAACCCCAATTTTTTTGTAATCCATAACATATCAATCCTTGAGAAAGAGTTATGTCCTGCTGAAACGAACGTATAGTCTCACACTGTAGGGTTCATCTCTCTCCAAATATCCACACAGTTTTCTTGTTTAGCTACTTCAAAAAAAGATTTTGGTAGTTTCCCTTCCTTATTTTTTTCCCCAGATCTGTGCAGAATATTCTTAACCGTTCCATTAAAGTCTCTCATTATCATAATTTGCTCATATGTCACTTAGTCAAGTTGTTGCATAATATCCTTAATGAATCTTTAGCTCCATTAGGAGCATATAATCCCAATAACAAAGTTCTTTTGTGGTTTAACATCACTTCCACTGCAATAAACCTACCATCATCGTCTTTAAAAATCAGTTTTGGGTCCAAATCCTGCTTCACATAAAAAAACACACCTCTTTTTCACTCCTTGGCCAATGAATAAAATTCCAAACCTAGTTGCTTATTTCATAAAAATTTGTAATCCAATTGTTTGAAATGTACTTGTAAACAAATAATGTTACATTTTTGCTTCCCAATCCAATGAAAAGTTGCCCTTCTTTTTTGTGGTGAGTTAAGTCCACTTACATTCCAAGATAATAATTTGTAATCCATCATGATTTTCTATTTTTAATCTGTACCCCCAAATTCTTTATTTTCCATCAAAAACTTCTCCATATCTTGAACACTTGTGATGGTACATCTCTTCCCTTTGTATTCAAAACCCACACCTTCTGGAAGAATCCATCTGTATCTCATTTCACTCTTTCTCAGCTGATCAGTCAGTTTTTTATATAGTTTTCTGTCACTTAAAACTTTTCTTGGTAGTTCTTTCATGTTTCTGACATCACTGCCCTCCACAACCAAATTACCTTCATATTGTTTACTTAGAATTCTGCCTGCCAGATCTCTTGTCACACATCTTACTACCACATCCCTTGGTAGTTTGTTTTTCCTTGCATATTTTGAATTGACCCTGTAAATATAGTCATAAAAGTAGTTAGTCTCCTCAGGGTCATCACCAACAAATTCAGCAATAATCCTTATTATATATGTTCTTAAATCCATTCCATTTTTTTCAGGCACCCCTCTCAAGCGTATCTGATTCTCCATTAATTTGCAATCTTGTAGTACTGCTTTTTCCTGCATTATTTTTATAGTGAAATCCACTGTATTAATTCTTACATCATGGTCTGTCACTTTATTTTCAGCATGTTGAATTCTTTTTGATATTGCTTTAACTTCTTTAGTGAGGACTTCTATATCCTTTTAAAATTCCTTCTTACAGATTCTTTAATCACCTTCACCAGTCTTGCTTCCATGGCATCCATTTGTTCTTTTTTCAGACTTTTTAGCTTCTTCTAGTGTCTTGGCTCTTGTCTGTATCTGTTTCCCTGGCTTTTGGGCTGACATTACTGCCTTCCCATTGTAAAAATAGGCACTAAAGTTGATGTCACCAAAGTTCTTTAAAACTATACAGTCTTATAGATTAGGGCATACCCTTTCAGGTAAGCCCCAAATTGCTGTCCTCTTAAGCCCCAAAGCCAAGATATTAATTTTTAAACTTTATATTTTCCAAAATGGTGATTTCCCCCTTGTTTTTTTTAATTTTTTTCTTTTTCTTATAAATCGCTCCCAAATAAATTTAAATTACATAGTCCAGTATATTTGATCTTCAAACACTGATATTTGTTGGCTCCACTCTTTTTAACAGTCTCGTTCTTTTTTAAAAGTTTTTTTTAAAAAATTACCTTCTTATAATGGCTGCCGATGTTTTTCTATGATTGTAATCCTAGAGAGGCTTAGGAGGTTTATTTTTTCCCTTCTCTTAATGGCCACCACTTTCCTTTTTTGCCACGAAGTCTCATTCTCTATGGTAAAGAAGTCTCGTGATATTTCTATGATGTCACTTCCTGTGACATCTTGTTGTTCTGCAGTTCTCTTCTAGTTTTGGAGGGGGTAGCTGACCACAGGTATGTAAAACAATTTTAATTTCGCCTTTTTTAGCCGTTACTTTAATTTTCTCAGCTCCAATTTCCCCCCTCCTCATCCTTCTTTGTTTTAATGTCTTATATTAGTATCCAGACCTTTATTTTTCTTCCAAATAATTCTTAATTTAATCCCGGAGCAATAGATAAAGATCTTTACCTTTTTAAAGACGTGATCCTTCAAAAAGCATTATTCAAATTCCATTAGATATTAATTAGTCCCAAAGAAGCTTTGGCTCATGATGAATTTAAGTCAATTTAACGACTCTAGATATCCTCTGTAGATATTGGAATGCAATTCTTCTCCGGAGACTCTTCAAAGCCAAAAAGAAACCCCG
Source organism: Heteronotia binoei (assembly GCF_032191835.1). Lineage (NCBI taxonomy): Eukaryota > Metazoa > Chordata > Lepidosauria > Squamata > Gekkonidae > Heteronotia > Heteronotia binoei. Next base: position 64,245,919 of record NC_083226.1, read on the forward strand.
GTGGGATTCCTCGTCAGCCAAAGTAAATCTTCTCAGAATTTTATAAGCATGTCTTGGCCACCTTCTTGCACAGAACAGAGGGTCTGGTCTGATCCTCACTGAGAAGCATGTCAATCCTCCATGAAACCAAAACTGGAAGCCATGAACATCCATTTTCAGCAGAAATAATTTGTTGAGAATTTTCATAAAAGTTTTACTTAGTTGTGAAAAGTGCAAGTTTCAATGCAATTCTTTGAAGTGGAATTAATGCATTAAAAATCTTTTCCCTTTCCAAATAATAGGAAATGCAAAGTGACAAATGACAAACTGTAGACAATGTAGAAAATGAAAAGCAAGGTACCTTTCAGATGTAACGCGGATTCTTTCATCATTAGAAGAATTGAATCTATCCTCTTTCTCTCTGAAATATTCTTCTATGCATTGTTCCTCAAAATCATGAACTTTCTTCAGTTCATCATCTGTTATAAACAGTTCTGTATAAGACATAGGAAGCAGTCATAAACCAGTAGCTAAAATAAATTAATTAACCATTATTATAACATTTCACAAGTTGCTGCCAACCTTTATGATTTTTAGAAATTTCAGTAATTTTCAAATTAACAACTCCAAATAAACTGTATGCAAGAAATTATGCCTTGCAGAATAATGTCATACTCTGAAAGGCAGCATCGTATCATCAGAGTTGGGTAATACAATCAGGGGACCCACAAAACTTACAGGGTAGGAAAATCATATACCTCCACACTAATCTCTGCCTTCTCTTTTTCAGGCTCCCTCTGTTTTCCTCCTTTCCCCCTAACCCTCACCCCAGGTTCCCACTCTCTTTCTTTGTAGGCTTTTTAAATATGTCCTCCTCTGTTTCCCCTCCACATTTTTATATGTCCTTACTCCTTTCTTTGTCCTTACCTAGTCTGATCTTGTTGGATCTTGGAAGCTAAGAGGGCTGGCCCCGGTTAGTAGTTGGATGGGAGACCACCAAGGAAGTCCAGGGTTCCTGGACACAGAGGTAGGCAATATTTGTCACTTGTCTCAAAAACCCCATGGAGTCACCAAAAATCAGCTGTGACTTGATGGCACTTTTCACCACTAGCTCGCTGCCCACATTTTTCTCCTCACCTCTTTCTCTAGGCTTTTCTCTCCCATCCACTCTTTCTTTCTATGAAGCCTTTTCTTTGCCCAGCAATCTTCCTAAGGATTATGAGAAACTAACTATGTGAAAACACACACATGTATTTTGAGATGTTGGTGATAACTATTCCACCAACCTAACAGAAAATGGATCTTAGAAAACTTGGGGCTGGAATGATATCTTTCCACACAGTTAGCAGCTTGGGTGCATAATACTCCCCAGCATTAATCCTTTGCTGCTTCTTTCCTCAAGTCTTCTCTCAAGGATCTTTGGTGATATTTTCAGGGCTTTTTTTCTGGAAAAAGAGGTGCCAAAACTTTCAAGAGGGAAATGAAGGAGAAACACATGGGTGCCCCTGATTAAATTTTAAATGTTTTTTGAGAATTTTGTTTCCACAAAGATCTAGAACTCCATTCTGCTGCATTCCTTCAGGAAAAAAAAAAAGCCCAGGATATTTTAGCTTGTTATGCCACTGCCCTAGTTATAATCCTTAGATGGTCTCTAAATTTATAGAACAAAGTAAACCTGAACAAGTCTTTCTCACTTTTTCAGATCGGCAATGGAGAAACTGAATGAAACGTACTCAACCCATAGTCTGTCTCATCTGGGTCACCTTCATGTTTCCTCCACCTGCAGCATATATGTTGACATATCATAGTCATGTGACTGAAGATGATCAGAGGAGGGGGTAAGACTGGTCTTTCATGGAACGTCATAATAAGCTGATACCTCTGAAACTTCCATACTTGGTTCGATATAGATTTAACTTCAAAAAATGTGTTGCTAAAACAAGAAAAGAAGAAATAAATCGCTGATGAGCAGCTGAATCTTCTAAAATCTCATATGTGATAACAGGGCAGTTGGATCCAAATTTAATTTTCTTCCCTCCTCCCTCCGACTGATGTCCACACAATGTTGCTCCTGGTGGATAGGGGACCCCAAGGAATGGCAGGGGATTGTAGTGGTAAGTGAGAATCAGTAGCAATTACCAGTTTAGTCTGGATCCAACCCGGTACCTGAAAACAAAGCTGAGCATATGCCACATCTGGAGCTACAGACAATCTTGGTTGTCTGATCAAAATACCCATTTAATACAGGTGTTTTAAAATACCTGGTCACATTATGCTTTTTACACTTTAAAAGTCTTAGGAGCACATCTGAAAAAGTTAACATTTGGTCATCAGAACAGAACAAAAGAACTATAAACACAATTTTAAAAAAGTAAAAAGTTTCTTAAGTACAATTCCTGTATAATCCAAATACATTATTTTTGTCAACTCTGACAAATTCTGAAATTGCAATGTAAGGAAAGAGCAATTCTGTTTCCTCTGCTGCCAGTTTAACTTGACAACTCTGAGCACCCAGGAAAACCCATGCAGTGGCTTTTTCTAACACCAGCACTAGGGGTGTGCATTCGATTCAGCCAAATCAAAGAAATGCCCGAATTACCCCTGATTCGTAAGTATACGGCGCCATATACTTCCAAATCCATTTTGAAGCCATTATACGGGAGCTGTATACGGCGCTTCGTATACTTCTAAAGTACTTCAAAAGTATACGGAACTCCATGGAAAAGGCGGGAAAGGAGCTTCTGCAGTGTCAGGGAAGCTGCTTGCCTCCTTTCCTGCGTTTGGAAGCCTTTTCCCGCCTCTCCCACCTTTGGAAGCCTTTTCCTGCCTCTCCCATAGCTTCCCTGGGATCAGGGAGGGAGGGGGAGAGGAGCCCCAGCAGCCAATCCAAAGCATGCATTTGCAAAATACATTAAAAATGCATGCTTTGCAGAGCTGTTGTGTAGCTGATGGCTGGGCTAATTCCCCAGCCATCAGCAACATTGTTGTTCTTTTGTTTACTTGGGTATCCAAGTAAACAGTGTTCTCTGGCCAATCACAGAGCAGTGGTATTTTTTGAAACTGCTCTGTATAGGGCCAGAGAACTTTTTAAAGGAGTCTGCCTGGCTGGACTCCATTCCATTGCTGCTGTGTTGGTTTGTGACAGAGATTGTGCTGCGCTGGTCCTTGGCCTCAGCTGCTGCTGCTGTCTCCCAGCCTTGCCTGACCTGCTAGGAGAAGAGACGTCTAAGGTAAGGCAGTCTTGGGGTTCTTGTTTTTATTTTAGTTAGTAAAAGGACTTTTTAAGACTCCGAGTCCCTTTACTTATCCAGATTTGGGTGGGTGAATACTGGGTAGATTATTTGGGGTTAAGGTTAGGGGGTTCTGCTGGGGGTGGGGGCCTGAGGTGGGTTTTTTTTGCCAATTTGCCCATATCTTACTTTAGTGAGAGGACTTTTAAAAGTGCAGTGTCCTTTTCTTTTCCTGATTTGGGTGGCTTGGATTTCTTGGGGTTAGGGTGAAGGTTTTTTTGGGGGGAGGGGTTGGTAAAGTTCCTGCATTGTTAGAAGTCAAGGTTTTTTTACTGTTTTAAAAGGATTCTGTGTTTGATTTGTTGCTGCTGTGTTGTGCTGCTGTTGTTCCTTTTCTCTTCTGGTTCTGGTTCTTGTGAAGGGGGGGGCTGTTTGGCCTAATTTTCATAGTTAAAAAGGGTCATTTTTTTAAACAGTTTTGTTTCTCAGTGGTCTGTTTGGATCTGTTGTTGTTTTGATCTGTCCACCTCTTCTCTTGTTTGAGAGTTGTGTTGTTTGGGGCAGGGCTGGAGAGCTGGCATCTGTAGATTGTGTGTTCTGTGGCAGGAAAGCTGGCACCTGGGTGAGAGACCCAGAACCAGCAGGCTTGTTGTGCTTGGCCAGCTCTCCCCATGTTGTTTGGGGCAGGGCTGGAGAGCTGGCATCTGGGTTTGCTGCAGCCAGGTCTACAGAGCGGACCTTGAGCAGATTGTGTTTTGTGTGGCAGTAACATTAGCAACTGGGTTATATTGGTTGCAGGCCAGCAGGGTTCATAGAGTAGATAGATGGATGTAGTGCATTTGGGTCCTACAGAGATTCTGTGGTGTGAAATTAGGTTTGGCTTTGGGTGCCCCTGGAATGAGACCCCCTGGCCCAATCTTTTTGGGACTTAGGGGTTTTGTAGGGGAGAACCCTGCGGGTTCCCTACAGTTTTGGGAGCTCTCCCTCAAACCCCTTGCCCCCCAGTAGCCTCTAATTATGCCCTATGTTGCCTTTGATTTCAATGGCCCATAGGGTATAATGGTGGGATAGGGGCACCCTCTTTGAGTGCACCTGGAATGGGACACCCTGGTCCAATATTTTTGGGACTTGGGGGGGTTGTAGGGGATAGTCCCTTGCAGGTTCCCTGCAAATTTGGGGGCTCTCCCTCAAACCCCCTCCCCTCCAGATGGCTTCCAATATACCCTATTTTGCCATTGATTTCAATGGCCATAGGGTATAATGAGGCTGTATATTTGGTAATAGATATGCATCTACCGTATATGCGGCTATTCCAAACTTTTTGGCCCTGTCTATTTCCGAATCCGTGTAAATCCATATTTCTTTTTTTTGCACACCCCTAGCCAGCACCACGCTTCTAATCAGGTGGATCCAGGCCTGTACCTATGGGGAGCCCAGGGGGCTAGGCCCCTCCACCCCCCCTTCCAACTATATGGCCCCTCCTTTTACTGCCCCAGAGGAGAGTGGGGTGGACAGAGTGGTGGGGAGATTGGGGGCCACCAAAGCAGTGGCAGTGGAGAGAATGGAGGCCGCCAGAGCAGGGGCCACCTAAAATTTTATTCCCTGGGCCCCCTCACCTAAAATGTTCAGGCTACGGCTCCGGGGTGGATCTACATTTTTTGGGGTCCTGAAGCTTGAACATCCAGCAACAATAGGGAAACATCCAATGACGACCTCAAGACCCATATGGCAGAGAACAGGATGGCAGGGTAGAGCCCTTGAAAATGGGCCATACAGTGAGCCCCTTCCCACCAGCAATGAGGTCTGGGTAGCCACTGCTATCTTCTTCAGTGAGGTTGTTCCATGACCGATCACCACAAATCTAAAAATTTAACCACTACATCTCAGATTTTGATTAAAATTGCTGTACTGGGTTATCTCAGATGTCAAAGTCACTTGCGTGAATAAAAATTTTCTAGGCTATGCCTTATAGTTTCCTAGTTATGGGGGATGAAAATTAGGGTAACATTGTATACATGCATGATGCTTGATAGAATGATGAAATAAAACATATCAAAGACCACAGTTAATATAATCTTTTATTTTAAACACTTATGAGAATACATATTACATGAAGCATGTTCTCATACAGTTTTGCCATATGAGAACTTTCTGCAATGTCACTTTCTACAGACAATATGCATATAGAATTTAAGCACTTCAGTCATGGTAGACTGAAATTTGTTCTTTATAAAGGAAAGCTTTGAGAAATTCCTTTCTACTTCACAGCTTGTGATAGGTATTATCAAATAAAGCTTAAGCATAGTAGTAACATTAGGGAACAATTTAATCAAGTGTTCCTCACAAATAAGCTGAAGAACTTCTGCATATTGCATTTTAGACGGTGTGTTTCCTTCATGTTCTGGGATTTCCTAAAATGTAAATATTATTTGAACTGATAATACATGTTTACTAATTTGTGGTCAATATAATCTTTGTAATGCACTGTTATAAGTTTAATATTGTCCTTATCAGTTTCAAAATTGTTCACTAATTCTAAGAGGAACTCGAACCTTTTTGCAGTCTGCTCATATGGGTCAATTCTCTTACCTAACTGAATTACTAAGCAGTCATAGAGTTGATTTAGAACTTCTATCCTAAATTTGTCAGCTCCTTTCAAAGAAGCCCTACTACTTGTTCCATCTGAAAATTCCTTTGTAACAATGTGTTTGGGAGCATTAGAATAAGTTGAGGTGATATCTTTACATAGACCTTCTGCTTCTGATTCATAGTGTGCAAGCCAGTTGGCTGAATTTTCTTGGTGTTCTTTAACAAATGAAAGTAAAGATAATAACAGAAGATAACCTTCAAATACATCAAAACTAGAGGTTTAGAGTTTCTTGCTTGTTTTGGTAAACACTCAAGAACTTCTTCACAACAACTGTTAAAATAGCATATTCCAACTTTACCAACTTGTGGTATAATTTATTTGCATCTCATTTACATTCAGGCTTCTCTTCTGAGTCTTCAGAAATATGTTTGAGAGTTTGTAAAATACCTGTGTATCCATTTTTTATTGCCTGGATTGCGTCATATTGTGCAGACCAACTAGTTACAATTAAACTTTTTAGGGAAAAACCTAGATTGCCCTGTGTGTTTAAAATTCCCCATCTTTGTGGAGATCTGGAAAAGAAATTATACAGCTCCTGAAAAGAGCCAACAACTTCAAGTACAGTAGACACTGCCTTTACTCCAACAAGGTTGAGTGAATGGGCTGAATGCAGTACATAGTCTGCATACCTGTTAAAGTTTTTAAAGAGTTCTTGCAGTCCTTTTTCTTCATGCTAGGTGCATTATTGTAGGCCTGACCACAGATATTTTCAAGTGAAATCTTATGTTCACCCAGGACTTTTGTATTTTGTTGAACAAGGTTGTGGATGAATGGTTTTTTATTAAATGTTAAAAATCTCTCACAGGGTTTTCCATTATAGAAGTTTCAAACCATAATTACCAGCTGGTCAATATGTGTCAGGTCAGGTGTAGCATCAACAATAATAAAGTAGTATTTGCTGTCTAGGTTGTTGATTGGATTCATTTCATCTTGTACATTTCCCCATGATTTCTATTACTTCTTCATACATGGTTTTGGATAGGTAAGTAATATTTACTTTTTCATTTTCACATTTCTCAAGATGTTCATGTAAAAATTGGTTGAACTCTGCAATAAGTTCAATAGCCTCCATGAAGTTTCCATTATTTGGTGAGCTCCACTTCTCCTCATGACCTGAAAATGCCAAAGCTCTTTCACTTGAAAACTTATAGCAGCTACAACTCTTTTCAGTATTTCAAAACGGTACATTATTTTTTTTTCTTATCTGTTCTTCAAGTTGGTAATTCAAAGTGTTTTTATTTGACTTTCTTGTTATCCAATGCAACATTGCCCTCTTATGTTCCATGCTGTCTTCATGATTCTCCAGAATTCTCAGTACATTCATCCAGTCAGAATACCCACCTGTTGTAAGTAGCAATTGGCATTTAGAAAAGACTTTGCAAGCAAAGGATATAGTCTTTGCTCGTGGAAAAACTAACCAGGATCTCATCACAGTCTGACCATTTTCCAATCTTTTAAACAAAACATTTGTTTGAGAAATTTATGTTTTGCTCCTTGTAAACCCTGCTGGATTTGGTACATACATAATCCAGTTTTTTTTTTTTATTTATTTTTTTGGGGGGGTTAAAAACCCTGATGTCTTGCATTAAACAATTCTGTATGAAATCATTATAATCTGTTATGGGCCAGTTTGCCAGGTCACTGTATTTTTTGAAATCACTGAATTTGCTTCCTGTTTCTGCTCTGTCTCTTCTTGTTCCATGGTACTTTCATGTTGACCACTGTTATTGTCATCTGAATTAAAAGTGGGTTGAGTATTGCTAGAAAGAGCTCTTATCGTTTATGCACTATTACTGGCTTCACTGGTGCTTGCTTGGCTTGTTTCAATTGCAGGTGTTGACAAAGTTTGACAACATTGTAAAATACTTCAACAGTTTTGGGCATTTAGAAATTGTCAGATTCACTTTTCCTTGAGTTTTTGGTATCGTATATATGAACATATGAAGCTGCCTTATACTGAATCAGACCCTTGGTCCATCAAAGTCAGTGTTGTCTACTCAGACTGGCAGCGGCTCTCCAGGGTCTCAAGCTGAGGTTTTTCATGCCTACTTGCCTGGACCCTTTTTAGTTGGAGTTGCCAGGGACTGAACCATTGAGCTACTATCCATCCACTTAAGTACTTTCTTGAATTTATTGCTATTTTTCTTGGGGTCTTCACTTGTGCAATTACAGCCATAAAGTTGTTATTGTTAATAGCTTTACTGCAGTGCACTACATGGATTGATGAATAATACGCTTAAACACAAACATAAAAGAGACAATGCAGCATATGCACTTTAACATTAAAATAAACTCATTATATAAACAAAAGCATGGAAGTTTTCTAGGAATCCTATTTCATTCCAGTCCAGTTGCTATTACTTCATAGTAAGTCTCTTTAGGATTATTGGCTACAAATATTTTCAGCATCACAAAGATGTACAATACAAAAAGTCTAAACACGTAAGTAATACATATATTGTAATTCAGGTTAATGCTTACAATACAGGAATTGGAGAACAAATGGCACTGTAGCAGAGTTAATTCAATTCAAAAAGTATAAGAAAATGTTTCCAATAATTTTTATTAATTTATTCAGGGTGACTCACGCTGACCAAAAGGGTGTAGAAAATTTCTTCGATATCAGAAATTTATTAAGGATGATATAGACCATCCACAAGTAAATGAAGCTGACAGGCAAAACCGGTCTATTTCCCTGTTTTGCTGTAAGCTTTATCTAAGCCATTGCTTATTCAATTCATAATACATCTTCAACTCTCAATCAATGTCTCATTCTAACACTTCCAAGAATCAAATCTTTTTTGGTACACAATACTGGAACGGCAGATAAGATTTCCAGGTTGTACCTGGGAGGCTGCAGTTCTTCTCATTTGGATCCTGAATCTCACTTCACCTTTGCTTTAAAAGATCTCTAAAGATTACCAACATTTACCTGCAATAATTCAAAGCAGGCTTTGAAACAACAATATCTGTGCAGGCCTTTTCCCACACTTTTGGTGCTGCTGTTTCTTCTTGGGCCAGGCTGAACTACTAGGCTGCTGGGAACACCCAGCCCAATTTAGGGGAAGCTACAACACTGACTAATGTCAACATTCAGTACAACCCATTGACTTATGATACTATCACTAAAATAGTCTTATTTTAATAACTTTTAATGGAGTTTTTAATTTTCATTGAAAAATTAATTCATTAAAAAAAAGTTGCTTTAGGAACCCTCTGGGATTAGGGGCCCTGAAGCTTAAACTTCATTAATTTCACAGTAGATCCACCTCTGCTTCCTATATAACAAAGATTATCCTAGCATGTTAAGGAGTGGTAGCATAGACTTCTGTATAGGTTGGGATTTCTCATGTTACTTCAGTGGCATGGAAAAGAATAGCATTGCACATTCAATATTACTTTGTATAATGACGACTATAAATTGCTGAACATTAAAAAATAGTCATATACATGGCTGTGAAACTCACTTAAAGACTGCAATGAGTAAGTTCACCAAAAGTATGTTTGCAACCAAGAGATAGCAAGCCATGATGGCAGGAACAATCCATGCTCCTGTTTTGCAGGGTGGCAGCTGGATTATTTTACCATCTTCTCTTGTTTCATTTTGGCCACAAGGAGCTGAGAAGAAACAGGGAAGAAGGGGAATAAAAATTAATCTTAATTTTCAAAACCTTTAACCAAAGTTATTAAATATTGAAAAATACAATTTCAAAAGCTTCTACACCACTGGAGGATGATTCCACTGATCCCACCTCTTTACAACAGGACACTTGATTACTTAGATCAATTATGCCGAACTTCTATCACAGAATACCAACACCTTTGACTATTAAGACTTGCTATTCAAGTAAAAAGAAAAAATAAGTTTTCAGATTTATTGACTTTGGTTGCTGCTGTCTGTTTTCCCCTAACTCTTCCTAGCTTTTTAATTACATTCTCCATAAGTCTGGAGAATGTAACACAAACATTAAGTACTTGATAAAATTTATTTGCTGCTGTACACACAAATGTGGCCTTTGGCTATTAGATGGGGCAGTTGTATTCCCCAAATAACAACAAAAATAGGAAATCATTTAACCAGTGAAATATGCAGGAATAAAATACACAGAAGCATAATATTGTTGGGTCCCCCCATAATGACTGTTAAATACTGGGTTTGATTATCAGTAAATCCAGAACAAGACAAGATGGCAGGGATGCGACCCCACTTATATGCATGTCCCAGAATCATCCCCTAGATCCCCATACCAAATCAGGGCAGTCAAGCTTTGCACCAGAACTGCTCATTGGTTCCTTTATAGAGTCCAGATCTCAAAATATAACCCTGAGTCTCTAGCATTTCCACAGTTGCCCCAGGCACACAAAAGCTGCCTACCAAACATAAAGTTGAGTACATAACAATTACAATTATTTTCATTCCACTTGTGATTTTCATTCCACAATGTGATGGTGGTGGGATGAGAGAGAGAAAGAGAGAGAGAGAGAGAGAGAGAGAGAGAGAGAGAGAGAGAGAGAGAGAGAAGCAAATACTGAACATCTCTGGTATCTGTTCATAGCTGACTGTTGGATCATTGCCATTCATTTTGAAGTGTGAAAGGAAAAGGTATGCAGTTCTCTGACTCATTTTAGCAAACCATCTCTTCTTTTCATTTAAGTGTGATACTTAGTTTGGGTGAAGGCAACTCTTTGCAGATTGTTATTGTTGTAACAACAGTTTGAGCAATCCACTTTCAGTCACGGAATAACAGAATCATACGGATCCATAAATGACTGAAATCACTGATTCAAGTGCATGTAAGAATACCCATTCCATCTTGTATTTCAAACGTGGTTAATAGGGGAGCCATTGCGTAATACTTTTAGTAGATTCTTAGGTGTTTATTTAGAATATTTTCTCCTGACAACTAAGGAGTTGAAACAGGTAGCAACAATAAATATAAGATACATTGAATTGCATACATTAAAATGTGAAATGTATTAAAACATTTAACATTAATTGTATCATGTCACGTCATACAGCTGAATAGGTAAGAAAAACATGCCCAATAAAAACAATGTTCTTTTTCAAAACTATGGCTTTTGATAATCCTAATCAAGGCTCACCAAGACATGGAATAGGGATAATGTCAAGGAACTCCCTGATAGGGGTGTGGGAAAACAAGGGGCAAGGATCATCGGAATATCAGGTACAGATCTCTAGATCAGCTTGGTCTGCTTTGCATCAGGATGACAGGCCATTAAATTTACTTAGGAAAAGGCTCTTTGCTGATTTTGCAAGAGCAAAGAAGTCAAGCAGCCAATGAGCAATAGTGGGTAAGAGAGAATGTTGATTCACACAAAACACATCTTAGCGCTATAGTTTCCTTTCTACATATCAGTATGGTGTGGGTACACTATGAACTAGCTAATGTTTAATAACCTTCCAAATAAGGACAAAATTCTTTATCTATACTCTATTTGCCAGTTGATCAATTAGTTGCCAGTTTCAGCTTCGCTTTAGTGTTCTAAACCTATTCATAATTATAAATAAACCATAGCAGAACCTTCTGAGTCCTCTCAGCATTCAAAATAACAAAATGTTTGTTAGCACCTCACAAGGTGCCTCACTGGAATAAAACTATGTAAAGAAATCAGACTTTAAAAATCCAACAATGTCCTGCTGTAGTGCAAGAAATGAGTATTCAGTTAATGTTCCCCAAGTATCTGATAACCAAGATGCACTTGTTTATCATCAGTCCCTAGCAGGGCCTTTTTTGTAGAAAAAGCTCAGCAGGAACTCATTTTCATATTAGGCCACACACCCCAACATCACCATTGTTTAGCATAGGACTTTTTTTGTAGAAAAAGCCCAACAGAAGCTCATTTGCATATTAGGACACATCCCTGATGCAAAGCCAGCTGGAACTGTGTTCCTGCTAAAAAAAAGCCCAGGTCCCTAGAAAGTTTCATTTTCCATGCTTCCTGCACTGTATCTGTTATCAGAGTGATGAAAAGATCTAAGCATGTTGGTACAGCAGAATTCCCGCTTCCTGGAACAGGCTGAATGAAGGGATGCAAGGCCAATACAGTAAGTCATGCAGAGAGAACAGGAGTTTGTGGGTGGGCACTTGGGCTCACAGGAATCATTACTTTTTAAAAGTAATTTATTTCACATGGCACACAATCTGTTCTTAGTGGCCAACAGTACATAGTTTAGGATTTATAGACTTAGGTTGTTTGAGGATTTCACAGCAATATTAAAGCAATGGATACAGTAATTTGGCTGGATCCACAGCTTTGTTAATTTATGCTTAAAACTCTGGGAAATTTGTGAAAAGCCCACTTTCTTTCATAGAGAAAGAAACAGTAGTAAATACATTGGCTATGTTCATCATTTACATTATGTTATTATGTTAAAAGAATAAACGACATAAAATCAGCTTTAAAAAAATGACAAGATTAGCTTTAAAAGACTGCTAGCCATGGAAGATTTATTCAGTTTCTTTTTGAACAGCTTTAACAGAGTATTTTAAATGGAATTAATTCATATTTTGATGAGTGCAGAGCATTAACACAGCCATAATTTTTCACTCCTTTCAAAACTATTAATAAATAAGCCCCTCCTGAAAAACTACCTAAATCTGCCCCTATAATTTTTGTAGGAGATTTTCATGGAAGGTACAGAATAATGAGACTCTGCTTCAAGTCAGTGACTGCCTGGGAAATCTCTTGCAGCCCTCTGTATGCTGTGCTGAGTGTCATGATGGAAGAAGGATGAGATATGAGCATAATACACAGTATTATACACAATAGTATTATACACAGTAGTTCTTGGATGATGCTTCTGCACTAGATTCGTTCCAGTCTGGCTTTCATCCAGGTCATGGGACGGAGATAGTTTTGGTTGCCCTCATGGATGACCTCCTGTGCCATCTGGATCAAGGTGGCTCAGCGGTGCTGCTCTTATTAGATCTGTCAGCTGCATTTGATATGGTTGACCATCAATTACTGGCAAGCTGCCTTGCCAACGTGGAGATTCAGGACTCTGCCTTGCAATGACTGGCCTCTTTCCTTCAGGGTCAGAGATAAAGGGTGGTGATAGGGTAAGAATCGTCCAAGAGGCACCCACTCCCATTTGGTGTGCCACAAGGGGTGGTTCTATCCCCAATGTTATTTAACATTTATATGCACCCCCTTGCCCAGATGGTCAGGAGGCATGGGCAAGGGTGCTATCAATATGCAGATGACACCAAGCTCTATCTATTGATGGGTGACCAGTCCGTCTGTGCCTCAGACAACTTGGACCTGGCACTACAGTCTGTGACATCCTGGCTCAGGCTGAGTCAATTGAAGTTAAATCCGTTGAAGACGGAGGTTCTCTATCTGAGTCGCGGTGGCCCAGGAAGGGAGATTCCCTTGCCGGCCTTTGACGGGGCTCCACTAATACTGGTCCCTAAGGTCAGGATCCTGGGAGTGCTCCTGGAGTCCTCTTTGACTATGGAGGCCCAGGTAGCTGCTACTGCTAAGTCTGTCTTTTTCTATCTGCGGTGGGCATGGCAGCTGGTTCCTTTCCTGGAGCACTGCGACTTAGCAATGGTGATCCATGCTACAGTCACCTCGAGGATAGACTACTGTAATGCCCTGTACATGGGGCTACCTTTGACTCTGACTCGGAAACTGCAGCAAGTACAGAATGCCGTGGCACAGTTGTTAATTGAGCTCCCTCAATAGGAGCACATTCAAGCGGTGCTAAAAGAACTGCATTGGCTACCTATTGTGTACCAAATTCGTTTTAAAGTGTTGGTATGGACCTTCAAAGCTCTATATGGCTGAGGACCTGCCTATCTAAGGGACTGCCTTTCCCAAACATACCCCAGAGAGCACTGCGTTCAGGAGGGCAAAATCTGTTATCCATTCCCGAACCAAGGGAAGCCAGACTAAACTCAACATGAGCCTTCTCAGTGACAGCACCGAAGTTATGGAATGCTCTCCCGGAGGCCACAAGAGCCCTGCGGGACCTCTCCCAGTTCCGCAGGGTTTGTAAATCCAAACTTTTCCATCAGGCCTACAACAACAAATGTAGGAGAAGGTGTCACTGTTATATCGCTGAACAATATAATCTGCAAGACCACTAATAGAGTAATATAAGGAACAAAGAGCTGAGATATGGAGAAACCACCTTTGTTATGAATTTTTTATAGCACCTAATAATGTAGTTTTAAATTGTTTATATGTGTTTTCTCTTTTATAATTGTATTTACGTTGTTTTATTATGACTGTTAGCCACCCAGAGTCCGCTCATGGACAGGGCAGCATATAAATCTAAAGTAAATAAAATAAAATAAATAAAACAATAATAGATAGATATATTTTACATTTCAAAGGATGGTCAACCTTTTATCTTGAGTTTATCATTGTAATTCTGTAACATTTATAACATGCCACTAAATTATAAGAATTTCTTATTTTAGTGGGAACTGCAATGTAATTTAAAATTTATTGTTCCTTTTCATATTTGTAATTTATTTCTGAGGCTACTTTTCTTCCTTTGTTGATAGAAAGCCCATATTAATTATCAAACTACTTGAACTGAAGTATTGTTTTACTTATTTTGCAAACTTCTGTATCATTTTTTCCTTTCTAAAGAATAAAAAATAAGAAAAGAACAAACAGCCAAAATACCACAGTGAGACAACAACAGTTTAAAAGACAAAAAAGGACAAAATGTATTTGCAAAGGCCTTCCAGAATATATAGGACTTTGATATTTATTTTAAATATTTTATACCACTTTCCTGAAAACAGTAATCACTCAAAGAAGTTTTCATGTTTAACCTTAGTAAGAGAAACCCAAGTGACAGTAAAAACATTGTATCAGGAAATACACAGAATAACAGAAATCACTATTGCCAGGGCCAACAAACAGAAGTAACAAACTACAGTGAATTATTAAAAGGTCCTTCCAAAAAGGTCAGCCTTGCAGTGTTCTCTGAACACTGACACAGATGGTGCTGTTCACATTTGTTTCAATAGGCTTTTCCAAGGACTAGGGCCACCAATGGAAAAGGCAGCTCTTTCATTATTTTGATTCTGCTCCTTTCCACTGTCAGAGCCTTTTGAAAACTTTTATTTAGAATTTTCCCTGCCATATCTTTTGTCCTTAGTTTTATAACTATATCTCTTGGTAAGCTTTTATCTTGGTAAGCCTTTATCTTTTGCATATGATGAATTAACTCTATAGATACTGTCAAACATGTTTCTGGACTTTTCAGGATCTTCCTCTAAATAGTCAGCAATTATTTTCACCATATAATCCATTAAATCAGTTCCCTCCACTTCAGGTATTCCTCTCAGACGCACTTGAGTTTCCATTAATCTGCAGTCATGAACGGTTACCTTCTCTTATTAGGAGTGTTTTATAAGTTACTAATGATTACTATTGCTATGCTATGCTATGATAAATGTAGCTTGCATATACACTATATTGTGTAAAAGTGTTATTGTTATTCCGGCGTTTCTTGACTTTATTATTCACTCACATCGGAACATGTTGATATTTACCAGTACAAATAAGAAGGCTGCCTCTATCCTTTGGCAGCACAAGCATTTCCTAAAGAAAAACATTTCCTATCAAAACTGAAATGACTCCTGCATTTCAAGCAATGCCATGATACTAAAATGAGCTTATGACAGGGATCATCTAGGATAAATAGTTTCTTCTGTTCCTTCTAATATTTCATAGACTAAAGATGGAAAATGACTTCATTGCAAATATCAAAATAAGGCAAACAACCAGGGTTAGGGCTGAAGGAGTACCTGGTGATAGAAGAACACCAGACGAGCCCCTGGAAAAAACTGCAGTGTCATATTAAACATGCCCTAGAGATCAGCTCTCTTCCTAGCTGGAAGAATGAATTGTAGCACAGCACATATTGAAATGAATGCCAGCTGATATTACTTTCTTCCAAATCTTGACTACTTCTATCATATGCAGTGGTCTGTATCTTAGCATATATATGATAGGTGTTAAAATATGGGAGGCCTGGTAGCCTAGTCAGAGAAATTAAATGTCCTCAGGTGCACATCTGGGTCAAACACCAAGGAACAGGATTTCATTTCCAAGTATACCTATAGCAACTTCTGGGGAACATGGCAACCTGAAAAGGAGCACTTTTAAGTGCTGCAGTCTTATATCACTGTGGAGTGAACAGTTCCAGGGAAGGAGGGAATATTTTTCTATCCTTATCTCTCCCTCATGGGGGAGACCCAACTCACAGGTGAACCCATGGGGAGGTCTTGATTTATCAGGCTTCCATGGGCATTCTGAAAATATCAAAGACAGTGATAAAAGAGGGCTTTTTGCCAGTTCGGTCAGCCAAACATAGCTGATTCTTTTTATCAATTCTTTTATTCTTTTTATCAAACAGAAATTGGCAATCTTTGCAATATTTTGGACTCCCAGAACTGCAGTAGTATTTGGAAAGATTGGCAGACTACCAGCAGTGTTTGAAGCCAGCATATGAATATAGCAGTAAGAAGAATCTTTTTGAAATTTTATGGCCTTTGTTAAGCAAGGCTTCTGATAAACTTTAATCTTTAACTACAGATTATTAACAATAGATTCATGTGACCAGTTTAAGGAAATGCATTGAGTTGAACTGCACTTGTCTGCTTTCCAAGAAAACTTTAGCTTTAACAATTAGAACAAAAATACTACATGAAGCTTTCTTTACTACTATTCCTTCAGCATATTAATGACTTGCTACATTTAGCTTATTTATAAGAACTGTAGATCATACCATTCTTTAATGGATATGCACTCTAGCTGAGTTAACTTAATAGTATAGATTTGGATCATTGTGCACTTGCTATTTGCATAGAAAACAGTATATGGAAGGAATATATGGAAAGTGTGTACAATATTTTTAAAAAGAGAAGAGCAAAAAATTAAAATGGTAATAGGAACACATCAAAGAGAAAAATAAAAAAAGAATATAGATGAAACAGATGAAGACCAGAGAAATGAAGAAATGTTGGAAAAATTATCATTGGTGCACTGAATGCAACAATTTGAAGAACTCAGATGACAATTCAGGATTCAGAAAAAAGAACCCTAAAGAATATTCAGACTATTCAGAGAGACTTTCAAGAATCTGGCAGATAACTGGCATATTGTCTCAGGAAAGTAAGGAAAAAAGATTACACATGTAGAAAAAGAAATGCAGAAATAATTTATCTGCGTTTTTTCATGATTATATAAAAAGAAGTCTGCTTCAAAAGAAAGAATAAGAGAATATTTAAAATGCATCCCAATTGCAAAGTTTATGTCAGACCATAGAAAAAATATTAAAACAAACAACAGCAATCCAAGAAATCTCTTAAGCAATAAAGAACATGAAGGATAAAGCACCAGGATAAAGAGCCAGTTTGGTGTAGTGGTTAAGTGGGTGGACTCTTATCTGGGAGAACTGGGTTTGATTGCCCACATGCAGCTGCTGGAAAGGCCTTGGGGCACCAATAGCTCTTGCAGAGCTGTCCTTGAAAGTGCAGTTTCTGGGAGAGCTCTCTCAGCCCCACCTACCTTGCAGGATGTTTGTTGTGGGGGAGAAAGGTAAAGGAGACTGTAAACCACTCTGAGATTCAGAGTGCAGGATGGGGTATAAATTTAATATCTTCTTCAGGACTGGATGAGTTGACAGCAATGTATTACAAACATCCTGAAGAAGCATTAGTAATACCATTATAAAAAAATTATGAATGACATAAAAGGGGAAAAAAAGATAATACCCCAGACATAGCAAGCACTGTATATAATGCTAATACATAATGAGGGCAGTGATGCATTGTTATCAGTCTTATAGATTAATTTTTCTGCAGAATGTAGACTACAAACTTTTTTGCCACAGAATGGCAGAAAGATTAAGAATATGTTTACCAGATTTAACCCACTCTGATTAAATAGGTGTTATGCTAAAAAGGTATATGAAAGATAATATATGATTTATAATAGTTGCAACTGAATTTGTAAATAAGAAGAAAGAAAGCAACATATCCATTTTTAGATGCAGAGAAAGTGTTTGACAAATTAATATGACCTTTCTTACTGAATGTTCTAGAAATATAGACTGTGGTCCTGCATTCTGGAACTGGATGCATGGCATATACTTGAACCAATAAGCAAAGATTTTAATTAATGGGAAACTAATAGAGGCAATTTCAAATGAAAAAGAAACATGTCAGGAATGTCCTTTATTTCTTTACCTTTCACTAACAATAGAGATTTCAGCTATAAAGATCAGACAAGACAACAGAATTAAGGGAATAAAAGTAGATGATGCAGAGTTCAAATTGAAAAGCTATGCAGATGACATGGTTCTAACCATCTTGAATCCCCAGAAACCATTGCAATATGTAATTAAACATTACAAAATTGAAGAAGTTGGATCCTTATCAGGCTATAATATTAACAGGAAAAAAACCTAAAAAATGATAATGAAATTTTTTAACACAACAAGAAGAAGAGATTTTAAAAAGCACACATTGCTCAGCAGTCACCGATCCCATTAAAAGAGTGCAATTTTTCTCCAGGCCAGTTTGGCCAGGGACCCTGGAGGATTGTTGTTTTTTTGCCTTCTTCTGGGCATGGAGCAAGTGGCACTGGGTGTGTGTGGGGGGAGATATTTGTAAAGTCCATGCATTGTGCAGAGGGTTGGAATAAATGACCCTGGAGGTCCCTTCCAGCTCTATGATTCTATGATTCTAATTTGAACAGCTAAGACA
Organism: Heteronotia binoei; assembly: GCF_032191835.1. Lineage (NCBI taxonomy): Eukaryota > Metazoa > Chordata > Lepidosauria > Squamata > Gekkonidae > Heteronotia > Heteronotia binoei. The sequence continues at coordinate 64,264,536 of NC_083226.1, forward strand.
AAAAATGATGGATATATACATGATGATTATATATATGATGGATATATACAACTGATGGATATATACAATTTTACTCCAGCTAGAAATAGAAAATGAAGAAGTATGATTAAGTGGGTGCAAAACTTTAAAGAAGAGATATCTGCAAAACAGTAGGAAAGACAAAAGGGGAAAGATATCAAATTTACAGTTAGCCAGACATTAAGAGAAAACTGGTACAAAATGTCTTTTTAAATGATATATAACTCCAAAAGATACTGAGAAAGCAGGTAAACTACAAGGGAAAATGCTAAAAATGTCAAGACAAAGATGGAACCGTCATTAGGGTTGCTAGGTCTTACCTGGTTCCCAGCGTGGGGAAACTTCTTATGCACACAAAACTCATGGGGCATGATGACATCATCTGGAAGTGATGTCATTGCACAAGGCATGTTGCGTGGGGATGCTCTAGTAATTTGGGTGCCATAGAGATTTTACTCAAATTGCTAGAGTGTCCCCCACACAATGAGCCAACACAATTAAATCACTTCCGGGTGATGTCATTGCGTCGAGCACTACAGAGCTCTTTAAGAGTGGGAATCTCCCTGCCAGCCCGCTCTATGCTGGTGGGTTGGAGGCCACAAAACTGGGGGAAATCCCAATCCCCAGTGGGAGGCTGGGAACCCTAACCTTTCTTCATAGGTGGTGGACTTACAAAAAAGCAAAAAGATATTGGAAAGATCTAAATACACTGAAAAATGCAGAATATATTAAGTTTAAATTTCCAATGGAAGCCAAGAGCATGTTATGTGCCTAACAAATTATCAAAAATATTAGAAGAGATATGCAAATACATAGTGACAACAGCTAGAACTGTTGGAAATTAGAATGTCTGTTTACCTTTAGAAGAACTGGAAAATCAACTTGCTGAATATGCAGTAATGGCAAAATCAACAACTTATTTGAGAAACAGATCCATTATCAAATTTGAGGAGAGATGGAGTGTGTATTATGTGTACTATGCTCGCAAGAGACAAATGTAGAATGAGAATCAGTCTAAAATATTATAAACAAACATATGGTAATGAAATAGAAGTAGAATTATTTTAAATGTAGTATCTCAAATACAAATTGGTTCTTAATATGAGATACATAATAACCTTCCTTTGCATCTTGGTACATTACTTATCTGTTAAAGGTTCTAATGAATATGTAGAAGTAATATGTAATAATGAAACTATTGATGTAGTTTAAATAGATTAGTTTGAAAGTTAAACATAAAATGTTGAATACAATGGTACCCCAATAGAAGTAAAAACTACTGTATTTTATAGATAATACCTTAAACATCAAAATAAAGGGGATATAAGGGAAAATATTCTGCCTTGTACATTTTGTCCTATATGATTGTTCCCAACAAATGCAGTTACCTTGTACAACCTTTGTTCTCCCTTTCCCTTTTCTTTTGTGTATCCCCAATGTATTCCTACATTTAAAAAAGTATACCTCTAGCATATAAGCATATTGTTATTTCTCAGTTCATATACAGATATGTAAGATCAGTGCAAATATTAAATAATTATTTACTCTTAATGCAATAACATCTCTATAAATACATTTTAACTACTATGCTCACTGTACAGTCTTTAGAATACCCATGCACATTCAATTCCGCCTCACCCCCAGAAAAGAATTCAGGTAATTTTTTACCACCAAAATTACTGAGAACATGCATGAGATTGGAAACCACTAGATGTGCTTTTTCTGAGGGCTTTAATACAATCATGGAAACACATCTATGGAATGAAGAGGCTGCCAGTTGATGAGGTGGACGGTTAACTTAGTCAGCCTGCTGTCATGCTTAATAACAGAAACAAAAAGCCAAAGCAATTTTAGAACTGTATTTGTATGTTTCTCAAATTCAAGGAAATACTATCTAAAATTCAGTCAAATGTATATTTGTGAAGGTTGCAACTCTCAGATAGGTTTCAAAATTTATGGCCAGCCAGAAGTAGGAAAAAAATTCAAGAAACCAAAAAAATACCTATATGCAAAAAATGCTGAGGTTGGATTGTGGTTAATACATGATGTTGAGCTATTGGTGTAGGCTAGCTGACATTTGAGAAAGTACAAACACTCCAGAGTTCTCCATTGTGGCTGATTTAGCTTAGACCAGTGTGGAGAATATATTGCTGTATGTTTCTTTTTAAACAGTGCCAAAAGTTAATACCCAATAACATTCATTTTTAACTGAAGGGTTTTTTTCCCTATAGGTTAATATAATATGAGGCAATTTATTTCCATGTCATGTACTAGAAATCAGGGTTGTTTTTTTTGTTTTTTGTTTTACAATGGATAGTGCGAGATGAAGTCCCAGGATAACTTCATTTGCAGAGGCTGAAAGAATTAAAGGGGATATCTTTGCAAAACATACACTATTCCAGCCTGGACTTCTTTGCTAGGGCAAATTCAGACATGAAATTAGCTTTAAATTTGTGAGTATAACATTATATAAAATCATCATCTGAATATGATTAGACAGCATTTCTTCTTTATCCTTGATTTTGGACTTCTGTGTAGAAATCTACCCAATTAGCACAAAGCATTATTAGTAATCAATTAGCCCCAAATCTTAGTAATTTGACTGAATCTATCAAGAGGTTAGGACATATTAACACAATACAAAAGTGGGCCACCCTGCTCTCCTTCTTTGAGTGCTAAAGGTTACGTAATCCCTGATGAATGGCATCAGAATAAGCCCTCCAAGGGAAGTATGGTCCAAATTCTTTCATAGCATAGCTAATTGGAGATTATATAAATTACCTGATGCTGCGGTCTTCCTCGCCTCCATCCCCACGCACAGATCAAGCATCAGGGGCAACAATCACTTCACAGATTTATACTGAATTTCTATGCACGGCCTCAGCATCTGCCAGTCTGTCAAAAGACATCTACAACCACACACTGCTTATGTTGAAAACCTGTCCTTTCCTTTCTCCATTTGCATAGTTCTAAACTATAATCAGCACAACACTGAAAGAAAGAACACCTTCCCTCCCATCCCCCAGCCAAATTGTTGCAGCACTTGTTGCACTATGCTGGTTTCTTAGTACAACATCAATAAATGGCCACTTGTAGAGGAACCACCTTTGTAAAAGGAAACAACAGAGTTTGTGACTCCCTTGCCCCTCCCCCTCTTTTCTTCCAGATATTATAGGCTTGCAGTGCAATTCTAAAATGTTACACCTTTCTAAACTCAGAGCTTTTTATTTTTGAACAGGAATGTAGTTCCGGCTGGCTTGGCACAAGGGGGTGTGGCCTAACATGCAAATGAGTTCCTGCAGGGCTTTTTCTACAAAAAAGCCCAGTCTAAACCCATTTACATCAATAGTTTTAGAAGGTGGGTTGTAACTCTGATTAGGAGGACTGCACTGTTGCTCTACTTCAAGAAGGAAAACTATAAGGTAGAGGAAGAGAAGATGGAACAAAGCAGAAATATAAACTCAGAAATAAAAAAAATAGAAGAAATCCCTTTATAAGGATGTAATTTATAAACTTTAAGGAAAAAAAAGCATTCATGAGTCTTTTAGCAAATTTTTCATTCCTATGGAAATGTTGTGAAGAGGGGCAATTAAGGTTACTACCAATATGGATGAATTAATTTTATTCAGATTGTACAGTTGGAAAAAAACAAAATGTCTTTTCTTTCATTTCATATTCTTGAATTCTGTATAAACATGAACTGTACTAAGGAGTGCAGACTTTTAAGGATGACTTTTGTGTTATAATAGCTCTATGAACACAAATGGAAGAGTTTCTAAGTACCATTGAAGCAAATTCTTACTTTGAAGAGCCACCTGTGGACATCCACATAGAAAGGTGGGCTAACTTATCTTCATCTGCATGCCTGTCTGCACCTCATTGTTCATTACTTTCCTATGGCTGCATCATTTCATCTTACCACTGATCTGCACTGGGATGTTGCACCAGGTGGCACCAAGAGGATTCATTAAAATAGAACACTGGCATTTGCAGATGGCCAGGCAAATGAATTGTCAGAAAACATACATGAAAATAGCTTTTAGATTCAAACACATTGTGACCTAATTTTCCTGCTTAATGGCTGGACAAAACCAATCATAATCTTTGGCAAAATAATATTGTTTGTTGCAGGATGTGCCAGTAGCAGGAAACAGGTCAAGAGAAGCAGGCACGTTATCTCTGAATACTACTGAACAGGGCTTTTTTTTTTTTTGGAGCAGGAACACACAGGAACACAGAGGGTGTGGCTTAATATGCAAATAGCTAAACAATGCTGCTAAACAATGGTGATGTCAGGGTGTGTGGCCTAATATGAAAATGAGTTCCTGCTGGGCTTTTTCTACAAAAAAGGCCCTGCTACTGACTGAAGGAATGGCACCGGTCAAAGATCTGGTCCAGTAACTTTCAGTGCTGAAAACTTAAGAGCAAACTATGCTGGATGTTTATGTTCCAGATTCAAACTAATGGATGGGGGGAAAATGGAACACTATGGTATATGGTTTAAATATCATTCCCTCTCCCTGTGGAACTGCAGTTCTGTGAAGGGTGCTAGGGATCTATAACAGAATGCTTAGGATCCCCATCAAACTGCAATTCCCAGAATTACTTGAGGGATAACATAACAGCTAAACTGGTTAGAAAATCGATATGTTTGTCGTGTAGATATACCTTATGTTTTCCATTTACCATTTAGTATATCATAAATACTTAAAGACATTCCCTCATAATTAAAATAATTCATTTGTTGCTTCCAATGTGATTTCTCCATGCTAAAAAGTAAAAGGAATAGCTTAGCAGAGTTATAGCTATGTTTATTTGCAAATGTTGATGTTATTTTTCAAAATTAACAATTTAATAGCATTAGCTGATTTGTTTTTTTACATTATACTTCCCTGTTATATTTGAGTCCTCTATCCCGAGCCATTTATTGAAAGTGTTTAAAATGATCTTTTAAGACATCACCTGATTAAAAGTTGATACCTGACTTTGGAGTATGAGAATCATAAACTTGCTTACGGTCTATCTGGTCTGCAAACACTTCCCCATAGATCATCCAGTAGGGCATGTAAAAAATGTTCTTTGCCAATTTCCACGAAGGCTCTTCATTGGGGAAAAGAATTGCCTGCCTTGCAACACCAAAGCTCATCAGAACCACCAGCATAATAATGACAAAATACATCATGTCTATCATCTGAAAGAGGGAAAAAAAAGATAAATATTTTGGCTCTTTTGTCCTATGAAGTTAATGAAAATGTTTGTACAGATTATCCAGACAGCTTGGTTTTAGTGACTTGCTGTTGCAGTAATGGAACATCGCTTGGTTTGCTGTGGCTATTTTCTCTCAAGCAGCTATTGCATACTTGAAATTGGTCCAGGTTTGCTGTTGTCCTTTGCATGATCCTAATAGCTCTTCTGACATTTTGCTGTATGACTGTTGGGCAGTCTTATATTCTTGCAGTCCCTTTCATAAGAATGCATTTTTAAAATTTACATTGCTAATACTCCTTTCTCACTGAGACTCAATAGAAATAACTATTTTGCAGAATGCTACATAGGTTAACATATAATAATAATAGTAAAATTTTATTTATATCCCGCCCTCCCCGCCGAAGCGGGCTCAGGGCAGCTAACAATTAACATTACATTTATCTCACAATTAACATTACATATAGCCTAGAGAGAGCAATGGAAGTTGCAAAATGCATCCAATACTTCTTCCAAGGAATGCTTAAGGACAGTTTATGCCCTCCATCGTTACTTTTTATGCAGTCAAAGACTGACATTACTTTGGACATAAGAACAGGAAATCTATTGGTTTGATTTATTCTAACCTATGTTAATTTCAGAGACATTCAGCCAAATGAATCAGTCACTTTTGAATTCCATACTTATATTGAGGTGAGTGTCAAGAACAACACAGCCTTTCCCCATAAAAATATACAAGGCCAGTTCATATATACAATATCAAATGATGACTTACCCATTTGAAGAAACCATCTAATCACTAATAGCACAGATTTTTGTTCATACTATACCAACAAAGAACCGAATTTATTGAGATTACATTTATTTGTGTGGTATAGTTGTATGCATTCTTGCTATGCTGTGATGTAAATTGTTGGAAAGCTGGACAAAGTGGAAGTGAAATGTAGTGAAGTACTTCCTTGTCATTGAAGAATTTTTTGGATTGTTGTACGACTGGAGCATTTACTATTTGGACTATATGGAACTGAGGAGGATTTATAATTTGAACTATATGGAAGTGAATGGACTATATGGACTGTTTTTTGGGATGAGGTTTACATTAGTTTGTTTATGAATTTGTGAATGATTACATTGGGGTCCAATTTTATGGTCTGTTCCATACCGTGATGGTGCTGCCTATGAGGATTTGTGATTATATTTATTAGTATTTGTAAAATTTCCTTTCAAGGTGTGTTATTGTGTAGAGGCTGGTTAATCATGGACAGTTTTGGGGTTTTCTCCTTGGCCCACCTGGAGGCTGGCAATCCTATGCTTAGACCTCTCCCCTCCCCAAACCCCACTAGGGTTCTGAGCCTCCCACTGGGGTGGGGTTTCCCCCAGTTTTGGGGCCCCCAACCCACTGGCACAGAGCTGGCCCTCAGGGGGATTCCTGCCCCAAAGAGCTCCATCATGCCCAATGTGCCCAGTGCAATGATGTCACCTGGAAGTGACATCATTGTGCTGGGCACATCACAGGAGCACTCTAGCAATTTGGCTAAAAACTCTATACCACCATAGAGTTTTTAGCCAAATTGCCAGAACATCCCCACTCAACTTGCCTGGTGTGATGACATCACATCTGGGTGATGCAATTGTGTGCATGTGTCAAAACTTTCCCTACTGGGAGCCAAGTAAGATCTGGCAACTCTAAACCTGCCCTCTCCTGGTTCCACCCCGAAAGTCTCCAGGCGTTTTCTCACACAGACCTGGCAAACCTACAGGAGAACAGTACAAGAGATTTGCTGTTGAAAACATCTCTCTACAGATGCAGACCCATTCCCATCTTGCTAAAACCTGCCCTGAGCCCTTTCGTGGGAAGAGCAGGATAAAAGTCAAATAAAATAAATAAAAGGAAGTGGAGACAGATAGTGTAGAGGAAGACTTGGAAAATGCTGATGTCTTCTTTTGTAAAGATTTTGTACTGCCTAGAGGCAGGTTTACTGTTAATCCCTGAGGTTGCATGAAGTTAGCAACTCCTATTGCTTCAGTTTTAACATGCAATACAAACAAGAAGGATGGGACACTTTTCTTACCATTTTCCCAATCATCATTACATATGGCCCCAAATACTTGTTCACCCCGAAGATGTCTAGCAATCGGATATACCAGTAAATGATGTTGACACAGTATATCACACGACCATCACTCCTGATTGGCAGATCCTGGAGGCGAAGTACCATACCCACAGAGAACAGGAGAATGGCAATGAGATCGGTAACGTTCCAATACTCTTGAAGCCACACTTTCACCTTCTGCAGCAGCTTCCCAGGTTCTGACATTAATATCTAGAGAACATGAAAGAGGATGCAGGGATAGACTTGCTACTTTACTTTAACCCCCAAAAGGGGAAACATGGCATACTACATAAGCCAAAACCAAATTTAAGAAATGGCTGGCATGATTCAGCATTTACACATGGGAAGCACAACTATGTAGCTATACCCTGGTCTCCAAAATGTTTTAGCATATAAGGGGCACCTATTATAGCTCGTGCAGGAAGGTCTGCTTCTCAACCTAGGAGAGAACAAGAAGGTTCAGAAAGAGCCTTGTGGATGCTAGGGAAACACATGAAAGATGATTCAGCTGGGCCCTTTCTGCTTTCCCCTCAGCCCCCAAGACACTTCATTGTTTGTTCATAATTGACATGAGGGTTGATTTTCTTTCTACTTTTCCTCAGAAAACAAACTCTGGGGGTTTCTTACAATCTTGCTCTATCTAAAGTAATGCTTCAGCAGCTGAGGCAGCCAGTGTGATATGGTCATGACATTGTTTTTTATTTGTATCCCACCAGGGGGCTCTGTGCATACATTGTCCATACAAATTGTATCAGGGCAGACATTTGCCACTGTTGACAAACTGCAGTATACTTATAGTCTGTTCTTGGTATTTACAGTGTGCTTGGGTATTTCATACTGCATCCTTTGTGTGAATTTTGCAGGGTTGGACAATATTATAATACTCTACATTGATTTCTGCTAGCTTTAGCCAAATGACCTTTTTTCCTACTATATGCATAATGTGCTTTAAAAAGTGGGTCAGGCTTTGGTTTTACATTTCTTTTTAGAGTCTGATTTGGTGCTTAAACATTGCTATTGACATCTGTACTCTGAAGCTGGAAAATACATTATTGTATTAATTAAGCCTATGTTCTGTTTGTAGATTACCCTGGAGGACAGGCTATGATTCTATTAATTTTATAGTTTGCTTTTATCATTTAATAATAATAAGCATTAATCTGGTCTGCAACTTTTTGGAAGATGTTTGACTGGAACTACATTATAGCTCTCCACTTGGATTCTAAGAAGACAAACTAGCCTGAAGAAATACTGCAGTATAAATTTTGGAGTAATTTTCTGTGAATGCTCTTTAGCCTATAATGATTTTTATAGTTAAAAAAAAATTTATAAAACAATTATAAATGGAAATAAAATAAAGACAACTACTTAGCTGAAATGACTTATTTGGAAAATGTAATGTCCAGATTACTAGAAATATTTTCAGCTAAGTAACATTCTTCAAAACCTTTATTATCAATGACAAAGAGCCCCCTGGTGGTTATTTTCCATGCTTTTCATTACTGTATTCATACAACACACTTTTATATATTCCTATATCCCTATATTATGAGCAAACTGTCTCCCACACCCCAATCAAACTTGGCTTATTCTCAGGTTTGGGTGTTCCATTCCTCCTACACATCCCTCTCCTTTTTGTACATGAAACAGAGATTGAAGAGTTCCAAGTTCAGGAAGTCTTTGATTGAATTTGTAAACTTAACAAATTGGGGGTTATTTTATCACTGTAAATTGCAGTTCTAAACCATGGTTTAATCCACACAAAACAAACTACACTTTGTTGAAGTGCTTGAATTTAGATGCCAAATCAAGCTGACATTCGATTAAAAACTGCCATTATAGCAACCCAGCACTTTTTATACTTGGCTGTGGAAAATCCAAATTATATTTTAATGTGGGAAAGGGGGGTATCACTTTGAAAAACCAGGGCATGAATATACAGTATTAACATTATCACCTAAAAAGAAAAAATATTTTTGATAAATTTAAAACATCAGGGTTTTTTTTTGAGCAGGAACACACAGGAACACAATTCCTGCTGTCTTGGTGTCAAGGGGGGGGGGTGGCCTAATATGCAAATGAGTCACTTCTGTTTTTTTCCTACAAAAAAGCCCTATGCAAAACAATGGTGATGTCAGGGGGTGTGGTCTAATATGCAAATGCATCCCTGCTGGACTTTTTCTACAAAAAAAAGCTCTGAACAACATATATTGGGGAAGAACAGAACATGAGAAAGCATTTCTATTTTCAGGTCTTTCACAATAATATTACCTCTCTCATCTTTTCAATCCCCATTGTAAAAATATATGCGATCACTATCCACTCCTGTGTGGAAGGCCAGCGATCCATCTTCACCAACACAATATAGTTGAACAACATCAGGTACCCAATGTATGCCATCTGCAAAGAAATAAACCCAGTTTTCTGCTGGTCATATAACAGTTTTTCCAAACCTAGTCAAATTTTAGCAACAAGGTTAATATTCTGGGCCATCAGTTCCTTGTGGGTTGAAAGTTCTGATGCATCCTATTAAAGATGTGCATTCAGATATATCTGGTCCAAATACATATCTGAAAAAAATACCTTTATCAGTATTTTTTCATGTATATTGGAGTATCCAGTGCAATATTTGGGATTATTAGAATACTGATAATCAGCTCCTGAATATTTCCAGAAATTCCAGAAATATTCAGTAATATTTGGAAATATCTGAGGCTGGAATTTAAAACTATCAGGCCTGTTTTTCTTCTATTTAGCAAGAAGAGGAAGAAGGAGAATAGGAGGAGGAGGAGACACCCCTGATGTAGCCAATTCTCCTGGAGGTTACAAAAAAGAGCCTTGTAAACTTTTGGAGAATTGGCTACATCTGGGGTGTGTGGCCTAATATGCAAAGGAGTTACTGCTAGAATTCCACCCCTGGGAGGAGGAGGAGCAGGAGGAGAAGGAGATTGAATTCATATACTACCCTTCACTCAGAGTGGTTTACAGTCTCCTTTTCCTTCCTTTCACCACAACAGTACGTAGGGCTGAGATAGATCTTTCGAGAGTTGCTGTTGAGAGAACAGCTCTGAGAGTGCTGTGACTGACCCAAGATCACCCAGCAGCTGAATGTGGGTAATCAAACCCAGTTCTGCCAGATTAGAGTCTGTGCTCCTAACCACTACACCAAACTGGCTCTCCATCCAAAGGGAGGGAAGTGTGGGAGGCAGCTCTCCGTCAGGAAATGGAATCAAATAGTAGGGAAGCACTAGAACTCTCTACCCAGTAATGCTACTTCTCTCACAGCCCTCCATAGCTCTCTGACCATGGGCAAAGAGGATAAAAAGCAGGCCTGGCTGCAGCCTGACTCCATTTCAGAGTTGGCTTCTTTGGAGTGCTGTAGCCTTCTGCTGCTCTGTGCCTTGGATTTTGCTGTCTGTTGCTGCCTTCCTGTGTTATTGTGCTGTGTCAAGACAGAAAGGGCCCACCCTGAAGACGGCTTTGCTTACAGTGTGCTTTGTTTTTAAAATATTATCTAAAAATAACATAGGTGGGTTTTTTTGCCTGTAGGACTACATTTGGAGGGAGGAACTTGTTTCCTTCTGGTTCTTTAAAAAATATAGTTTCCCTTGGTTTTGTTTTGCACTGTTTTTTAAAAAAGTTTTAAAAGGTTGTGCTTTTGTGCCTGCCTGAAACCACCAAGCAGACAGTTTACATATTAGTGACCATGGGTGACCCACGTATCAAAGGCAACCTTGTCAAGTATGTTGGCCAGCTGATTTGCTGGAGAGATGAACTCTCTCAGTGGAAATGACCAAGAGGGGCATGCTGCCTCCAGGAGAAGATGAGGAGGGGGAAAACAACTGCTGCTCTGCCCACTCCCATCTTTCTAAGCAGGGTGCTCCCACATAGTCACTCCTGGGATAGCTGTGGTGACGGAGGCCATCAAGGGGACAGTAGGTGCCAATGGGAACATGAGGCACACAAGCCAGGCTTCTGTAAATTCAGTGGCAAGGGACAACCTACCTGAGCCTTGTGTGTCATTTGCCACTGATCCACTGAGCTACTGGGCCATAAAAGAGATGGTCTAGCCCAGGGGTGGCCAAACTGTGGCTTGGGAGTCACATGTGGCTCTTTCACACATATTGTGTGGCTCTCGAAGCCCCCTCTGCTTCATTAGCTGGCTTGGAGAAGGCATTTCTCTCTTTAAATCACTTCTTCAAGCTAAGCCAGCTGGCTGCTTGGAGAATGCATTTAAAGTTGCTTTATTTCTTCCTCTCCCTCCCTCCATCCTCCCTCTCCCCCACCTGTATTGTGACTCAGACATCTGAGGTTCATGTCTTATGGCTCTCAGACATCTGACATTTATTCTATGTGGCTCTTATGTTAAGCAAGTTTGGCCACCCCTGGTCTAGCCAGACCTCTCTCTTGTGGCTCAGAAGTTCCTCCCATGCTCTCCATTGAGCATGCAGAGCAAGCATGTTTTTTCCAAGAAGGGCATCATTTTCAGCTTGTACCTTTCATGTCTCTCCTTTGGAGAACTGAGCAACTGAAGATCAACTTGCTGCTTTTGAATTACCCAGTCTTGGACTTTGTGAGTGAATGGAGTATGTGCTTCACCCTCTCAGTCTATGTTGGAGAGTTTGGGAAAAATTATTTTCTCAAAACTCAGCAGTAGAAAGAAACAGCAGGGATATTATCCCGTTTGATTGATGCTATATAAAAGCTACATTACAAACTGAGTTCTTAATTTTTTCTTTTACAAACCAACCCTCAACTTAAGCCTTGTTAAGTGCAACATGGAGGGTTGTTAGTGGGGCTAAGCACTTTTTAGCCCAATTCTGTTCCGAAAATAAATAGGATGCCAAAAATTCTTGTCACTGTCATAAAGAATAAAACCCACAGATATAATTTGAACAAGAGATATTAGAAAAATACATGTATATCTCAATTAAAACAAGCAGATCCCACTAAAGCACCTAAAATGAAGTTCAGCTTCTGAGGTTCCTCTGTGAGGCAGTGATGGTATAGGCTGCAGAATGCAGAGAGAGGAGAACCTGGGTATCCCAAAATCTCTTCTTCCCCCTTTCTGAGGTCTTCTTTGTATGTTTGTGTGTTAATGTGTGTGTCTTGCCAGATGTTGCAAACTGCTTTGGTACTGACTTATCAAGTTAGTTTTCTTAGATTTTCTGGTCTGACATTTGTTGTGTTGGGCTTGTTACATTTGATATTGCTTGGCTTCTGTGGTTTGAAATTGGTTTTGTTGGGCTTGTAATAGTGTCCCCTTGCTTAAGTTGGTTTGGTTTGTCTGTGCTGGTTTGACATTGGTTGTTGTCGGCTTGCCACATTGGCTTGTTGTTCTGCTGCGATCTGTTGGTTTGGCATTGGTTCTATTGGCTTGCTGGTTCTATTTGTATCTGGAGGCTTTTGGCCACTGCTTGCTCTTTGTGTGTTTGGCTATTGACTTCTTTGCCCTGGAGAAAGCATGGAATCCCACCCCCTGCTCAGGAAATAATGGAGGAAAGCAGAATGGTTGGAAGCACTTTGTTCAGGGGCTTGTGGAATTGGACCCTATGATTCGGTTTGGTTGAAACTTGGGGGTTCCTTAGTAGACATATAGGACTGGCTCTCTTGCAATTTCAGTGTACTTTTCTTGAAAAACAATCACTTTAGCTCCCCAGGTAATAATGGAACCCCAACATTTTAGAATCCCCCCCAGTCTAAATCTCAAAATGGTACTGGGAAACTGTATAATCCAGAATAGCAAAATGGAAACTGTTCCCAAAATCCAAACTAGAAAAATGCCATTCAACCCTCCAAGGGCACATCTGTCCATTCCACAATTACCTCCAGTGGAGGAGGAAGCTCCTTTTCTGTGCCAGGAATCTTGTACACTTGCAGTCCACTGACGTGACAGTGAACAGGTAATTTGACCCAAAATTTTGTCAGAGTGCAGATTTTTCAGAGTGCAGAGTCACGAACAGGGAAGCCAGTTTGTTGAGCTATCCTATTTTCCCCTTCCCATTATGTTGGCACGAACTAGAGTAAATATACTTTTAAAAAAATATCCCACTAGTTCCTAATTAGTACCCAGTAATGTACAGAGGGTCTCAAATTCTTCTGCAAACCACCCACTTGTGCATAGTTAGACATACAAATACTGCATGGCTTATCACTGTAAACATACTACTGAAGGGGCATATGCAAATTTTTGTTACTAATAACAGATGACAAAATAATAAATGCCCCTTACAGTGTAAAACCAAAATTTAACAATTGGTGCATTGTAGAATTCATAGATTTTCCGTCCAAAGGGGATCAATCTATGCCTGCTGTGAACTTCCTCTTCCTCCTTCTTTCGTGATGACTCTTCATTGCCTCGTCCCAGCATTGCCTAAAGTGAAAAAGAAAAGAAGCTGGTATAGTTGATTAACTACAAATTCTCATTTCAGTTGAATTGGATCCAACAAAGACACATATAGAATCAGTGAGCTGGAAGCCTTATAGGCTATCCAGTGCAACCCCCTGATCAACTCAAGAATCATAGAGGATGAGCTTCTCTAATAGATTGCTGCAAATTGAAGACTGCAGCAAGGGAGAAACACGCCCCCCCCCCCCAACCCCTGGTAATTGGTTCTATTGTTGAAAAACTCTCACAGAAAGTTTCTTCAGTGTTTGGCTGAAATCTGCCCTCCTGTAATGTAAAGCCATTAGATTTAATCTTGCCTTCTGTAATAGCAGAGAATAAGTCTTTGCCTTCTTCCATCTTTAGGTATTTGATTAACATGACCATACTTGCCCTTACACTTCTCTTCTCCAGGCATAACATACCCAGTAGTCCCTTCAACCTTTCCTTTTAGGGCTTGTTTTCAAAACTTTGTTGCCTGCTTCTAATTGCTCACATCTTTCATAAAATGCAGTGCTTCAAACTGAACTCAGTATGTTGTATGAGATCTGACTAGTGTAGGATAAAGGTAAAGGTAGTCTCCTGTGCAAGCACCAGTCGTTTCCGACTCTGGGGTGACGTTGCTTTCACAACTCATTTGTTATGAGGGCCGGATCTGACATAAGCGAGACCTTATTGGGCCAGGACATGTTTGTCATAAAATGTAGTGCCAGGAAGCAGAGATATAAACTTTATAAAGAACACAGAGGTGTTTTCTTTCTTTTTTAAAAAGGTACTTTCTTTTGAATCTCTGGTCAAGCTGGTTGACCAGAGCCCTTTAGACCCATTGAGGAGATATATCGTGAAGAAAATTATGTTTCTTTTTATGATTAAAACCCAAACTGTTACACTATTACCTACCTAGATAATGTCTAGCCATCTAACTAACTATACTGGCTGCCTTCTGAAGCGGGGGGGGGGGGGGGAGTAACAGGCTTACAAAAAATAAAAAAGCAAAAGGATCATATTACCAAAGTATTTTTCCACACAAATGTACATTTGCAGTTCAGCTCCTTTCTTTCTATTCATCTATGAATTAAACCTTAATTTCTTTGGCAGTTTTCACACTCTATAAAGTCCTAATACTGAATTTCTGACATGTTCAGGAGATACAGGATAAAAATAATTTTTTGTATTGATAATAGCTGCAATCTAGAAAGATATATGCTACCTAATCTTAGATAACCTCATTTACATTCACTTTGTGCTACAGCAGCACACTTGAGCAATCAAGCGACATTTTATTTCCAACCAAAATACAAGCACACTAGACAACAACAAAAAAAATCTTAATAAACACAATTCTTTGCAAAATTACTTTTTTTCTACCAATGATCTCCACCCCCCTTTGCTGTAGGGAAATAATGAAAGCACTTCATTCCTAGTGCATTCACACAAACACACAGGTTGTGTTTCTCTTTCTTTTTGGATTTTTGCTCTTTGTATTTATATAGAGAGCAGGAAGAGGTTCCAGTCAAAATATTGTTCCATGGCAAGTTCCAGAAACAGCCATTCTCTTTCTTGCTTAGCACTTCTGTTCTGGATTTCACGCCAATTGTGTTCTAGCTTTGGTCAAAACTTCAGATCTTGCCACAGTCTTGGGGTACTTTTCGCAGGCCATCAGGGAGGTTATGCACCTTCTGACTGTTCTTTATTCCACTCACTTAAGCAGGGCATTATTTCAAAACAAGGCAAAGATTACTCAGATCCATTCTGCATTTATCACTTGCCTCCTTCTGTACAGGGCTCCTCACAATGGCTCTTTTTCCCAGATTCTGCAATGGCATCTTTGGAGTGGGGCAGCATGTTCCTTGCTTGCTTTTTGCCCTGTGCAAACTCAAGAGCCAAAAATGAAACTGGGACAAAGGCTAATGTTGAATTGGTCTCAGTCTCTTTCATCCTCCTGATTTATAAACTTCTGGATGATTCCCACAAGATGATCCTATATTATTATTATTATTGAATTGCCTTATACCGGCTGATGCCGGGCTCTAGGTGATGTATGTGGGGTACATATGAAAGAAGATGAAACCTTTCATATGTGATGGACGTATAAAACAGCAAAAATATATTGGAAAGAAATACACCAAAATGTAGAACATATTTAAATTTTCATTATTTATTTATTTACTCAAATTTATATTCCCCAATTTATATCCCCCAATGGGCTCAGGGCAGCTCACAACAGTTAAAAACAAACATAGAATTTTAAAACAAGATATACAATAAAATCATTTCCATACATTTTACAATCATTACATCCAAGATGCACATTGAAATTTTGATTATTCTGATGTTTCTGCTTCCAGTTCTTCAATTCAGTGAGATTGCTGGTGCTGTGGAATAGTAGCCGCCTCCCCTTAGCCGTTGAAAGCAAATTTAAACAATTCAGTCTTACAGACCCTGCAGAACTGTGGCAGGTCCCACGGGGCCCTGATGTCTTCGGGGACAGCACTCTGCAGGGTCTGTAAGACTGAATTGTTTAAATTTGCTTTCAAATCTCACTGAATAGCAGGGGGCTATTACCAAGAATGCTCTGGCTCTGGATAATCGAGCTTCTTTCAGTCTGGCGATCTTAAGATGATTTTGGAACCCCAGACATAGTGCTCTCTGGGGTATGTATGGGGAAAGGCAGTCCCAAAGATAAGACAGGTCCAGGCCATATAGGGGTTTAAAGGTTATAACCAGCACCTTGAAACAAATCCAGAATGCCACAGGCAGCCAGTGTAATATTTCCAGCACATGTTGAATGTGTTTCTGTACATGTAGCTCCATTAACAACATTGAAGATGTGTTTTGCACTAGCTGCAGCCTTTGAATTTGAGTCAGGGGCAGCCCCATGTAGAGGGCATTGCAGTAATCTATTCTCGAGGTGACCATCACATGGATCACTGTTGCCAAGTTGTTGCGGCTCCAGGTACAGAACCAACTACCTTATCCACCTAAGATGGTAAAATGTAGATTTGGCAGTGGCTGCTACCTGGGCCTCCATTGTCAGCAAAGGCTCCAGGAGCACCCCTAAGCTCTTGACCTTTGAAACTTGCACTAATGTAATCCCATCAAAGGCTGGCAGAGGGATCTCCCTACCCAGGCCACCATGACTTAGACACAGGACCTCAGTCTTTGCTGGATTAAATTTCAGTTGACTCTGCTTGAGCCATTTCACTACAGCTTGCAATGCCAGGTCAAGATCTTCCAGGGCGCAGCTGGACTAGCCCCCCATCAATAGATAGAGTTGGGTATCATCTGCATACTGGTGACAACTCAGCCTGTATCTCCAGACAATCTGGGCAAGGGGGTGCATATAGATGTTAAACAAATCGGGGAGAGAACTGCCCCCTGAGGCATGCCACATACAAGTGGGTGCCTCTGGGTCGATTGCTCCCCTATGGCCTCGCTTTGTCCCTGGCCTTGGAGAAAAAAGATGAGCCATTGAAGGGCAGACCCCTGAATCCTTGCATTGGCAAGGCAGCAGGACAGTAGCTGATGGTCAACTGTATTGAACGCAGCCGACAGATCTAACAACAACAGCATTGCTGAGCTGCCCCAATCCAGATGTCTCAAGTGGGAGACCATCCTTGAGGGCGACCAATACAGTAGTTTGCCAATACAGCCAGGTCCAAGGATGGTTTTTTGAGGAGAAGACATACTGCCACCTCCTTAAGGGGCATGGGAAAGGTTCCTTCAATCAAGGACCTGCATGTAGAACATATTAAAATATAGAACATATTAAAGTTTAAATTAAAAATGGAAGCCAAGAGCATGTTATTAAGTGCTCTGCCTAACAAATTACCAAAATTTTTAGAAGAGATATTCAAATATATATTATGCCCACAGCAGTCTCACAACTCACTAAGCTAATAACCTGATAAAAATTAGGGAAGATCACTCGGGCAGGATTTGTCCTTGACCAGTTATTGCTAGTTTCTGCTAATCAGTGTATTGCTTACAGACTGATAACTTTATAATTTGTTGTAATAGCTTCCCTAGTACTGAAGTCACCCTGGTCTGCAGTGTTCTTGGTCCTCCTTTTTAAAGAAGTGGATCTTGGTTGCCTGTCTTGAGCCTCATGAGAGTTCACTTGTCCTCCAGGATTTTTCCAATGTAGTAATCAAATGTTCGGAGGATATAACAGCAAGATCCTTTCATACCATACCCTAGGATGTAATTTGTCAGGCCCTGAAGACTTTAACTCATTTAGAATATCAAGGTATTCTCTGACCAATTTTGTAACAATTTTGATCTTCAATAGAGTCCCCTCACCACTCAGGTGAAATTGCACATGGTTCCCCTTTGAGAAGAAGGTGAAGATCATCAAATAGGAGCAACCCACTTCCAGGTTCCCTTTGTTATATCACCATGCTTACTGTGTAACAGGGCTATTGCTTTCTTCTGCTTCCTCAGAACATACTTGAAAAAACTCTTTTAGATTTTCTTAGTTTTCCTTGCCATCTTCAGCTCCTTTTTAACTTAGCTTTCTTGTACCTTCTATTTGTATACACACCCTGTTTTATTTTCTGCTTATCACTTAGCTTTTTACTGATACTTTTTACTGATACTGAAACCTTTATTAGGCATTTGTTCATAGGAATCCAGGTAGTAGAAAGTTGGAGGCAATACAATCATATAATAAAAAAATGCCATTTAAAACATCTAAATTTGGGAAAAAATCAAGGATAGACTTTTGTATATTTAGTTTCTTCAATATTTATTTTCTTCCCTCTGCTAATATGCCCATCCAATTCAATTTGATTATTGCCAACAGTGAAAATAGACAAGGAAATAATATTCACTGAGGCATGCATACAAATAGAGTAAGGACATATTTGTTTAATGTTAAAACTACACAGATCTTACTTTCCAACTTTGCTGAGAATTCTCAGCCATAGTTAGTGCCAATACAGGGTGGTGGTGGGGGATAAACTGAAAAGGATAAGATGGGATGGAATTGGAAGAGTGAAACTGGAAAGGGAGGAACAGGTGAGGCTAAAAAAGAAGAAGAAGTAGGGTGAAGGAGGGAAGGGTGTATCAGAAAGGTGGGGAGGAAACAGTGGTTGCCAGGGGAAGAGATGGGAGGTGGTGGAGAGGAGGGATGGGGATGACTGTAAAGACTACTAGGGAAATACGGTGGATGGGAGGAAGGGGCAATGAGGTCTCCTTGTAGGTACTCTACCTTTTCCAGTATTAAAAAAGGACTAAACCTGTAGGGCTGCATATCATTGTGGCAGATTTGATTATTAAAATTTATTAACCATTCTCCCACAGGAAAACTCTACTCAACACTACTTGCATGAAAAAAAAATACTAATCACACAAGGACAACTGCTTAAGCCAACCAACAAACAATATTAGGCTGCAGATCAGAGCAAATATGAAAGTAGTAATACAAACTTTGAACTGGTCAGCATTCAGGAAGGATCACATGAAAAGAGAAAAGTAGGTATTGATCATAACATTGTCACAGTTTCCAGCTGACTCTAATTCCTAATTACTGAAGTGGGTAGAGTCCAACTCCTCATGCTGTAGATATGCTACACAGCTTCATGGAAATGTCCAAATTCTCAGATGCTGTTCTCCTTTCAGCAAAAGTGCAGGGATCAGAATTGTTCAGTGAAGTAGCTGTTCTCAAATTGGTACACCTTCTCTCAATTACAACAGTTGGTTCTAGTAGAGGTGGATTATATTGAGCTGGGCATTCTATCAAAGGATCAGGCAGTCCAAGTTCATGGTCTTCTAGGTAATGATTGAAGGGCTATGTCCAAGCACTTAAGAATCCTTGGGAAATGCTGACCAACTGCCCAGGTGTGGAAATCAGACTCCTCTCCTACAGCCTGACAATCAAGAAGGTTGGTATCTGAAGGAGATGCTTCATAAGGTAGATTGTCTTTGATGGAGTTTTCAAAATGAAGACATCCGTTTCTTCTTTGAAGAATTTTAAGTGTGCTAGACATTGCTTTTTGCCTGGATAGGTAATGCTGTTAAAATTTTCAAGGAGGAGTCATTGTATTAAATAAAGTCTTTGCATGATAAGTTCTTGGGAATAGAGGCATAATAGTAGTGTTGGCAAAGACTCTAACTGGGAAAATCCCTCTGGATCTCTGAAAAGCTTCCTGATGTAGTAATACAGAGGGCCACCTGGGGCTGTTAAAATTTAGTAAAATCATCTGGGATTGACTGTTGCTAGTTAGTATTTATGTAGATGTTAAATCTATTGAAGTCTTGTTCTTTGGGGAAAAAACTTTCTCAAATGAGAAACTACTTGTTTCTTGAGCTTTCAGGAGGGAGTCTGTCTTTTATAAGGGCATACAATTAAGCAGACCTTATTTGATTGCAAGATCAAATTGTGTGATTTCTCTTTATTTGTCTGCTCTGGCTCAGACTTGGCTCATCCAACTTTAAGACTGGAGCTAGGAGGGCCAAACATCATTGTGCATATTATCACTTGAAGATTTAATTATACTTGTAAGTCCAGTTACAATTTTCCTAAGTTGTTCAAGGTCGGATCTAATTTCATTCAATGATGCAAAAATACAATTCACAGTCTGAGCAATCAATGTAGGGACCTCCTTCAAGAAGTTATCTGCTGCCTCTGTGCTTATTACTGATAGTGGTGAGTTTTCAGTATCCGCAATAAAACTTACATCTAAGTTAAGTACATCAGGCAGAGGTGCAAAACAACTTGCAGAGGAACTATTACAGTTTGGGGTCTCATTGGCTGCAAAAAGAATCTATCTTTTTCTGTTTGCTAACAGGAGGTGTAAATGACTCATCTGAATCCCTTATATACTTGTTAGCACCCATTACTGAGCCTTACAGCCTTGAAGTGTCGATTATAGGATAATTAAAAGAAGGTAGCAGTTTTAGCCTCCTTGTTTAAGCTGGCAACGTTATGTTTGGCTAAAAAGGAGATAGTGGGGCAGCTTTATTGCCTTTACATTCTTGGCGTTCCCAGCTTATCTCATTAACACAGCTCCAGGGCTTAATTTGAAAGCAGACCGCTTCTAATTAGACGGGGTCCTAGTATCATACATTTAAAATCATAGTTCAAACAAAATCCAAATTTTAAGGAAGATAAGTGTTGTGTCTTGTAATTCAATCCCTGAACTCACAACACAGCGCACGTGTGCAGAGGTGACTAGTGGGAGACTGCAGGTCACCGGATGTAAGGACGTAAATACCCTCTGCCTATGAAGATTGGTGGCGGGAAGTTTAACTGGCCAGGATTGGACCTGGCCAGGTAAGAGGGTTGTTCCGGGAGATGTATATAATCGGGGACCCGGCCCCGCCATGTTCTCTGTGATGTAAAGTATGTTGCCTTCTACAAATAAAGTATGTTGCCTTCTACAAATCTCGTAACTCAGTACATTACAATAAGGTTAAAAGAAACAGTCAACTTGCAGAGCTATGAGATCCATGGCTGCTAGTTCGGCGCCATCTTGTTCCTGGACATTGCATATCAGGCCCATTTAGCATTTTATGAGGCCATATTGGTGTTTTTTGGTGTCTCTAATTTTTTTGTCATTGGTATTACTTATTTTCAGGCAGTCCCACCCATCTTGGTCTCTTGTCTCTGACAAGTTACCTAGCTGTGAAATCCTGTTTTCCAGATATTAAAGATACTCATTCAATTATACTTTTTATTTAGTTATACACTGACTGCTTAATTTTACAATAAAAATCAAGTAACACACTGTACATTCAACACATACTCTATTCCCATTGTAAATGGCAAGCTATTATTCATAACAGTCAGGGCTTTTGGGGGGGGGGGGGATGTGGTGGAATGGAGCTCCAGAACCTCTTTGTGGAAACAAAATTCTCAAAAAATGTCTAAAAGTCTATGATGGGCACCTGTGTGTTTCTGCATCAATTCCCTCTTGAGAGTTCTGGAACCTCTTTTTTCAGGAAAAAAACCCTGCTAACAGTGATTGCATCTTCAAATGCTGGACCAGAAACACTTCAGAATTAATTGAACCCATGAAGCCCTTTCCACATTTCAGTTCTTGGAGAACAAATCCAATTATTACATTTTGCTTGCATTTATTTACTTCTCTATGATTATTTTCTAATGGCAGTTCTTTATTTTATGGAAAAAGTTAACATAACAAATCAATGGTTGAAAGAAGACAGACTGTCATCTATGATGCTGGGAACAAAACATGCAGGAAAGTATGGTCTGAAAGCAATTCGGTCCCACCCAGCAATTCGGCTGGGGGCCGTCCATTGCCTCCCCTGCTGGAGGAGAGACAATGGTTTTGCCCTGAACTGCTTGGGGGTGGGCGGCCTTATATAGGATGGCCCAGCCCCCTGTGGCGCAGTTCGTCTAGGGCTTTTCGGCTGGAACAGCTTGGCCGCGATCAGCTGTTTCACAGCGGTGAGCTGGTCCAGTTTCGGGGCCTGAAGCTACCGGCGTTTCGGCCGGATGGCTGAGGAGCGGCGGCGCGGAGCTCTGACGAGCGGCTGGTCTCCTCTTTGGACGGCAGTTTTTCCTGTTTTCCTGTCTTCAGATGGCATTTTCTCCTGTTTTCCTGTCTTCGGACGGTGTTTTCTCCTGTTTTCAGGTGGTTTTGGGCGGCTGTGGCCGTTTTCCCACCCCCCCTTTTTTTTCCTCTGAGGGTGTTGGCTGGGCCCGGGCTTGAGAGTGGCTGGCTGGGTGTTCCAGTGGGAGGCTTGGCCGGCTGTGGGCATCCCCCCCACCTTCTTTTTCTCCGTCGCCTTCTGAGCGGGTGGTTGGTTTCTTGAACGGCTAGAGTGTGGCTGTGGGCGCTTCCATGGGGGTCGGGTTCTTGGGTGGCTGAAGATGTTCCTACCCTTCCCTCCTCTTATATAAATGGGGAGTCATCGCCTCGTAAGGCTAGCCGGGTGGATTTGAGGGGGCTGGTCCTTGGATTCTAGAGGATTAGTGGGGCCTCTCGTCAGGGGTGGGCAGTTTCTTTTTCAAGCCAGCTTTGTTAGCCTGGCAGCCTTGGAGGGACAGTGGCTCAGTGGTGGAGCACCTGCTCATTAAGCAGAGGGTCCCAGGTTTATTTACTGTGTCTCACCAAACGGTCCAAGCAAGGAGGCAATTGAGTGGGGGCGGTTCAGTAACAGCTATGGGGCCTAAGAAGGGGCAAGGCTCTTCAAAGGGTAAACAGCCCGCTAAGAAGCCGGTTAAGAGGCCCACTCCTGCGGAGCCGCCGGCTGACGAGTGGAAGGATGCCGGTATGCGGCAGGTGATACTTGACCACTTGGCGGCTTTGGAGGGTGAAAGAGGGTCGGCAGGCCCTTCACGGAGAGTCACAGGGCTCACTGGTACCAGCAGGGCTGCCACGATCGCATTTCAAAAGGAGGTTCTCGCATGTCTCTCTGCCTTACAGGGCGGGGAAGATGGCAATGAGCCAGACTTGGGGGCATCGGAGGAAGAGCACAGGCAGGAGCTGGAGGAGGCTGCACTGGTTCCGCAGGACCAGGAAGGTAGGTTGCCGGCACAACCTCGGGGGATGGCATGGCTGTGGGGCCCTTGGGGCCCGATCATAGGACCAGGTTTGGGCACACCTGGGCCGTCCCATTCGGTGGGATCCCTGTCTGTAGGTGGTGGCCTGTCTACAAGTCAGCAGGTGATGACTGGGTGGCCATCTATTCTGCCCTCCACATTGGGGCAAGTTGGGACCTGGTCACCTTGGCCTTCCTCTCCATCATTGGTGGGACTGTCCAGTACTGCAGGGGGGGGGTGACGAATCCTATGGCTGGGGGCATGCTCCCTTGGGGAACTCAGCTAGCTTCCGCTTCATCTGCATCCTGGTCCCCACAGCAGTGGGGAGGTTGGGGGTTTCCAGCACATCCCCCGGTTCCGTACAGTTTGGTCGCTTTTCATGCTATCCCCTTTGGAGATCTGGCTATGCCACTGGGTGACCACCTTACAGCAGCAACTAGGGAGAAGATTTTGAAAGGTGAATACGTGGATGTATTCAGCTTGTTATATAGGGAGTTAGAGAAGAAGCCCAAAGAGGAGATGGATGAGAAAGAGAAAGGTGGAAGAGAAAGGTGGACAGGTCGTGGTCAAATTGGTTGCTGGGATTCTTAATATATGTGGGTGCAATTGCTAGGGCACAGCCTTGGAGGGCGGCCCGCTTTTCCAATATTGCGATATTATTTATCGCGCTTATAATGATTTTGTTGGCGGTGCGTGGCTTCAATATGATGAAGTGTTCCGAATGTGGGCAGCTGTTAACCCGGGGCTGCTGTGGGACCAGATCAACCAGCAGCTTTGGCTGCAGCTTATGGCGCCTACAAAACCCAACCTGGGTGATAGGTCGGACAGCGGTCATTTGGTTCAAAAAACGACTTGACCTGCTGGTGCCCGCATTACTGCGGGGCAGTTGGTTCAACCTCAGCTGCTTTGCTGGGAGTTTACCTCCCAAGGGGCGTGCACCAGAAAAGCTTGTCGATATAAGCACGAATGTCCGCTGTGCGGGGCCCCCATGCCTTTACGACATGCAACAGGTCCAAGCCAAGAGGGGACTTTAAGCGGCCAGGAGGCCCCAACCAACAACCTGGTAAAGGGTCCCAGCCCCATCAGAATGACGGTTCTTAAAGGGTTGTTGCAGGACTATCCGCATTCGGAGGATTGGCGTTTTTGTTAGCGGGATTTGAGCTGGGGTTTAGGATTCCTTACCAGGGTCCGCGGATCCCATTTTCGTGTTCCAATTTGAAGTCTGTAAAAAGGGTTGGAGCATGTAGTGAGGAACAAAATAAGGAAGGAATGTGCGGAAGGACGAGTTTTAGGTCCCTTCTCGGAGCCTCCGGTGCCTAATTTGCGGGTCTCCCCTTTGGGGGTGGGTCCTAAAAAAGCAACGGGGGAGTACCGG
Organism: Heteronotia binoei; assembly: GCF_032191835.1. Lineage (NCBI taxonomy): Eukaryota > Metazoa > Chordata > Lepidosauria > Squamata > Gekkonidae > Heteronotia > Heteronotia binoei. The sequence continues at coordinate 64,289,144 of NC_083226.1, forward strand.
TTAATTCACCACTTGTCATACCCGCGGGGCCAGTCTGTTAATGACGCCATTCCGGTTGAATTGTGTTTCGTTAAGTAAACATCTTTTGATCGGGCAGTGCGAATCGTACGTCACTGTGGGGTAGGCACGGAGTTAGCGAAATGTGACATCAAGTCGGCCTTTCGATTGCTGCCCATGCACCCGGAGAATTTCGAGTTATTGGGTTTTTGTTTCAAGGGGGGTTTTTATATGTACTGGGCCCTCCCCATGGGGTGTTCCATGTCTTGCGCCGCTTTTGAGCGGTTTAGTACGTTTTTAGAGTGGGCGTTACAGTTTAGGATGGGTGTGCGCGACACGGCACATTACCTAGATGATTTTCTTTTTGTTGGCCCAGCGGGCTCCGGACAATGCGCCTATTTGCTCCGGTCTTTTGAGCGGTTGGCTGCTGAGCTGGGTGTCCCGTTGGCAGTAGAAAAGACGGAAGGCCCCTCGACTGTTTTGATGTTTTTGGGGATAGAGCTCGATACCGTGCAGCAGTTTTCCCGGTTACCGTTGGATAAGTTGCAGATCTTGCGGGCAATAGTGGCTGAGGTGAAAGGAAAGTGAAAAGTTATGCTGCTCGAGCTTCAGCAATTAGATGGCCACCTGAATTTTGCAGGTAAGGTGGTGGCGCCAGGCAGGGTGTTTTTGCGGCAGTTCTGTGAGGGCATGACTGCTTTGCGCTCACCCCATCATTTTACCCGTGTCACCAGGGGTATGCGCAGCGACTTGGAGGTTTGGGAGACCTTTTTGAGGGGCTTCAATGGTACGTATTTTTGGCGGGAGGTAATGCTGTTGGAGGCCGAGCTGCAGATCGTATTGGATGTGGCTGGTACCACCGGTTTTGGTGTTTATTTTTGGGGACAGTGGTGTGCCGAATCTTGGCCGGTGGAGTGGACGAACTCTGATTTAATTCGTAATATGACGTTTTTGGAGTTCTTTCCTATTGTAGTTACTGTTTTTATCTGGGGGCATTTCCTCGTCAACCACACAATGCACTTTTGGTGCGACAACATGGCGGTGGTTCAGGTCATCAATAATCTTACCTCCAGGTCTCCCTCAGTTATGAGGTTGGTTAGGGTTTTTACGTTACGTTGTCTTGAGTTGAATGTCTTGTTTTTAGCCCGGCACGTACTGGGCACCAGTAATGGTGTGGCGCCAACAGATGGTGCGTTTCCGGCAGCTAGCCCCCATGGCCGACCCTTGTCCAGTGTGCATGCTGGCAGAGCTGTGGCAAATTAGAGAGATGAAGTGAGCCGGGCCATTTAACTGGCAATAGCACCTAGCACAAGGAGGTCATATGACCGGGCGGCAAGTCAGTTTTCCGTTTTTCAGGTGGTTGCTGGGCTCGAGGAGACTTGGCCTTTTCGAGTCGAGCATCTGCTGCAGTTTTGTGTGCAGAAGAGGGAGTCTGGCCTCTCTGTAAAATCCATTAAGGGACAGCTTGCTGGGTTGGCCTTTATTAGCAAGGCGTGGGGGTATTCGGAATTGACAAAGGATTTCTGGATTTCCAAGATGTTGGAAGGGTGGTTGCAGGAAGTGGGGCAACAGGTCGACAGTAGGCGCCCTATTTCGCCCACTATCCTCTGTGGACTTTATGCCACCTGGGCCTTAGTTTGTGCCTCAAGTTATGATAAGGCGTTATTTCATGCTGCTGCATTAACGGCGGTTTTTGGGGCGTTACGAGTATCCGAGTTGGTGGCAATTTCCCGTAATGATGTTTTGGGCAGGGCCCTTCAGGTTGGGGATGTTAAGTTTGTGAAGGGGCAGGCGGTCATTCGTGTTCGTCGGTCCAAGACTGATCAAGCACAGAGGGGTTGCACGATCACCTTGGGCCCCTGTTCTGACAAGGAGCTATGTCCAGTGCGTGCTCTCGTGCAATATTTAGATATGCACGGACCGACGCAGGGTCTGTTATTTTGCCATAAAGACTTGTCCCCTCTTTCTAAGTTTCAATTTTGGGCAGTTACCAGTTGGACCTTGGAAAAATTGGGACTTGGGGGTGCAAAGTTTGGCACTCATTCTTTTCACATAGGTGCTGCATCCATAGCAGCAGCTATGGGCTACGAGGGCAATGTTAATCGCCGTGTGGACCGTTGGAAGTCCGGGGCTTTTCGGACTTATATACGGCCTCTGCCATCGTAAGGGGGTAGCGGTTGAGGCTTCCCTTTAGGATGTTATTGTTATTTATGCAGTTCTAAGTTCTAATGTTTCTCTTCCGTAGGTGCTGTAGCTGGCCTGAAAAGGAGGAGGATCCTCATTTGCGGCCACAATATTGTTTTCTGGGCGGCACATCAGGCCCGTCGAATGCCGGCTGGATCTCAGTTGGGCCTGAGTGAGCGGGCCATAATTGAATGGCAGGGCCGATGTGGCATGAAGTGGGCGGGACTCCTTTCTCTTTGTTTAAGGAAAGGAGGGGCCCGCCGCATATCTTGGTGATTCACCTGGGGGAGAATGATTAGGGTTTAATAAAGGGTAAGACCCTATCACTTCAGGCCCGGGATGATATCACCCTGATCAAGAGGAGATGGCTGGGTGTCCTCGTCCTGTGGTCAGCCATGTTGCCACACTGCGTGTGGCGGGCGGCCTGGGAGCCAGCAGCCTTGGAGTGGGCCAGGAAGAAGGCTAATAGAACCTTATGTATTGCCATGGAGGCTGGATTGGGAGTTTATGTGCCCCACCCGTCCATCAGAGCCAGTTGTGTGGACTTGTACAGGCCTGATGGGGTGCATCTTTTGATAAAGGGCAATGAGGCCTTTTTGGCAGAGTTACAGCATGGGCTGGAACATGTTCTCATATAGGTGGGGGACAGTGGCCTAAGCTGAGGCTTGGCTCTGTGGCAGTTTTACTGTTGGGAACATGTTCTTTTGGGGTATTGGTGAGCTCCCATGGCAACGCACCTTTGGGGTGTATGGCGTCCCTGGGGTGACCTAAGCTGCATGGCTCAAGGTTGGCTCCAGGGAGCCTCGTGATCCCGTCACTAGTGAGTTGTCCACATCCCAGGCTGCACGGCTCGGGTGAGGGTGGAACTCTGTGAACGGGATCTCGTGCCTGGCCGGCCGGGTTTGAGCCGTTGGGTCGACTCACACCCGGGGCCCGTGGCTCGCCCAGTTTTCGGGTTGAGGAGGTGGTCGATGTTATGACCCCTGGCTTAACCTGGCCCTTTATCCCACATTGTTGTCTGTCTCGTTATTCTGAATGGGGGGGGCAATAGGAATGGTAGATACCAAATTAATACTTTCTACTTAAATGTCTTCCTTAGACAAAGAGCAAGCATAGTGGAAAGTGTTCATCCCTTCAGATTTCATAGGGAAGAAATTTTGATTATGTAGCAGCAGTTGCCAATCAATAGTCAAAGTGATACTGAGCATTTGTATTGAATTTTGTGTCTTCCATGTTCCTAGATGGGTGAAGTTTTAAATGTAGATTGGTAGGAGAATTTAAAATATTAATGTCAATACAAAATCTAGCAAACCTTGGTTTTCTTGGTAAATATGGTAACCTTAACTCTGTACTAGTACATGACATGGTAACAGAAACTATAACTTTCAGCAGTAATCATAGGAAAACATGTTGTACTGTCACTGTGATGGTGTACTATCCCTGTAAACTTAAGTAAATGTGCAAGACTCCAGGACTAACCTGGAAGGCATTTTGGGGCATAGGGTGAGGAGTAGGACATGGGGAGCTGGAGGTGCCTCTCCCCTTTTCTTGTTGCCAAGGCAACCCAGTGTGCTGGACTTACAGGAAGGTTTCTAGAGCTCCAGCACTAATCATGGGTGGCACTGGGATCTTGGGGCAGAGCTGCTTGGGCAGACCAGAAGGACAGTGTTCTTTCTTGCATCCACCTGGTCTCCTTTTAGCTGAGTCCTGTCATGGAGTCTGCACTCATATCTGGAGGTACTCCTGAATTTACTGCTTCTCCTATATGGCCATGTGGTTGTTATGTCTGGGATCATTTTAAAGCAACCTCAGGTGGCTCAACAGCTTGCATCCACTTCTGAATCATAGGAATCTTGACATGAGACATGTTACCCATACCTTTGTGATATCCAGACTAGACTAAGCTTTGAGGAGTATTTGGTGACTGCAAGTGGGCTAGAATGTGACTATGAGGTAACTGGTAGGATTAATTCATTAACAGCTTTATTCCATGTCAACTATATGCACTGCTGGATAGTTTCTAGGCCCAATACAAAGTGAGGTAGGGAACTCCACAGTGACAGGTTTGTAGCCATAGTATCTCAATGATCTTTCCCTCTCAGCTACTGTTCAGGAACTGAGGTCATTATTGGAAGTCCTTTTCCATGTGCCCCACTGTGTGAAGTATGAGTGGGCATGAGAGTGACAGAGAAAGGGTCTTCTTACTAGCACACCTACAACTCCAGGATAGTCTTCCAAGGGAACTTTACCTGGTTCCATTATTGCTAGTGTTTCAGAATTTGCTGAAGATGGTAACTTTTGGCAAAGTCTTTAGCATCCAAGTGTTTTGATATTATGAATTAACTATACAACTGTAGACTTTGGCAATTGCCGGAAACTATACTTTTAATATGATGTTGATTATTATTGTGTAACTTGGTAGAAGCTTTCTTTATTGTTTTGATGTGCACTTTTGCTGTTCCCTGCACCTGCCATCTGGCTGTTGACAATGCAAGTTGGGGATGTGGAAACTGACCTCACTGATGTCCAGATGTACCACATAGTTTGGATCTTAGCATGAGATCTGTATGACTGTTGTATAGGAAGTGGCAAAATTCAAGAATAATTGCCTATGACTATCACCTGAATTTTGGCATTCCTCTCGGTTACACTAACCTAAGATCCCTTAACATTGAAGATTTCTTTAACAGGAGAGTAGAAGGCACTTTCTGCATACAAGGCATCTGATTTAGACTCAAAAGCTACTGAGCTTTAGGTACTTTACAACCTGCTGTTAATCTATTTAATCCAGATAGTTTTTTGGTTTTGAGGATAGTGAATAAAACCCCAGTAGGTTGCTTTGCTTGGGGGCTGAATATTTAGACATATAGGCCTGAATCTTATTATATCAGGGCTCATGCATCAAACAGGCCACATCTGGATTTGGTCTTCAGCACAGTTCAAGGTCTTGGGTTTGACTTTTAAGGCCATTAGTTGTCAGGGACCCATGTACCTTTGGGACTGCCTCTCTCAGTATGCCCTGGGAAGAGCATTACATCCAGCAATAAGAACCTTCTGGTGGTCCCCAGCCCAAGAGAGATCCAGTTGTCCTCAACTAGGTGGAATTTTCTACCAGAGAACATCAGTGTCCTATGGGATTTAGTTGAACTCTCTACTGCAGAACATCCATGCCCAGTAGGATATACTAACAGAGATGTTCCACCAGGCAAACTGAATTATCTCCCATCATATTCCCCATCGTATTACTGTTGTTTTAAGTACCTTAATGTTTTAATCCTATTATTTATTGTATTTGCCCTGATGTAAGCCATCCTGTACCCTGCTTGCAGGGAAGGGTAGCCTAGCAAATAAAATGTAATAAATAAATAAATAATGGATCTCATTGGGCATCTATGAGCATTCTGAAATTTTAAGGACAAAGAATGAGAACTGTAAAATCACAAAACTTTGGGAATCATCCTTCCTATGATCGAGGCACCTGTTTGTGAATGGGGACTCTGCAGACACAAAGGTAATGCCTCCTGTATTCTTCAGAAGCATCTCCTGATGAAGTGGAGGAAAGCCAAGACTGGCTGTTTGTTTTGGGGAAGAAGCAAATGGATACCAAGAAACCTATCGACAGATGCCTATTTAGAGATCTCTGAATTTTACTGTAGCCCTGTGAGCATATTTACTTACCACTTATTTACCATTTTATTGCCATTTACATACATATTTCAGTGTATAGGTGGAGATGGCGTGGAATATCTGTCCACATAGCATTCTAAAACAGTCCTTTGTAGTACATTTTAAGGACAAACTGCCACTTAGGCTTCTTAGGGGGCTTTAGCTGGTGTAGTTTAAATGTCTTCCCAATTTTGCATAATTGTGTTTGAAAGAAGATATTTTTATCTCCTTTTAGAAATCATATTTCCCAAAAGGAAATGAAATGACCCAACCTTTCACAAGGTAAAATTGATCAGAATTGAATTCATTAGTTATTGTTAGTTGCCAGAATTGGAACAGCATACTTATGGGAGGAGAGAAAAATTATTTTATTACTTTAAAGGTCTGGAATAGAAGGCAAGTAGTATGATTTGGATGACAAGCAAAGATGCAATTTTTAAAAGATGTTTGTTTCTCTTTTTCTTAAAAATAGCTTGGATATAATTTTTGGTTTTTGTGTGTGGAAACAGAGCTCATAATAATAATTGAAATGCAATTACCAGAGTTTTATTTTTCATTGTAAATTAGGGTAAATTAATGAAAACTGCTATACAACCACATCTTGAATAGTAAATAGTGCTTAAATTGTGTCTCTTGCCCTTTTTAGGAAGATGGCTTTATTTCCTCCTTTGTTGAGAATGTTCTATTATGCTATAACTTTACTGAAATAACCCTGGACCACTGAGCACCAATACCTACCCACTCTCCAAATGATAAGACTAGGCTGACGTTCAGGACTATGGATGTTCATGTTGATGTCAGATTCTGAAAAATCTCATTATTCACAATATTGCAGCAAGAGCCAAAGACAGCAAATAGTTTTCAGTGAGCTGACAAGCTGTTCTCAATGTGAGAAGGTAGAAGGCGTGGAAAGAAGAGATAATTTGCTAGAAGACTGATATATATGTAGGTGGATTCTGATTTTTTAAAAAAATCTACAGCTTTACTATGATTCATCCTGATTCAGGGTGAATCATGTAAGGATGCATAAAGTACTTTTCACTTGCATGCTTTTGAAATGTTTAGGACCTCTGGAGCTGTGGTAAATTGAAGTATACTGATCATGACCAGCATGGATGTGCCTACATGTGATGTGGCAGTAAATCCCATCTCTATGCTCTCTCCATTGTTTATTTCACAAAGGTCCTGTTATTCTGTCCTATAGCATTCAGCTAGTTTCTTCAAATGCTTAGGACATGTGTCTGTCCCCTCTTCTTCTGATCTATTTGCATTCTTATCCTTTTAATGTGTTAGAACTTTTTATTATTTCTTTCTTTATATATTTATTAAATAGGATTTTATGGTCACTTTCCCTTGCAAGCAGGGCTCAGGGTAGCTTACAACAGAAGAAAACAATAAATAATTTCAGTTAAAAACCAAGATAAAATCCTGAAACATATATGCAATTAAGGCAATACGCTTCTCAAGATGGTAAAATTGTATTGTCATCCCTTTCATTGGCCTCATCTTTTGTCAAATCTTCTGCTGTTTTCATTAGGTCTTTATCTCCACTACTACACTTCTCTTCATCTACCTGGTTTATTAGTCTTCTCTGCTCCCCTCCTTTAGCCATGAAGCCTGCCTGTGGATTTCCTGTCCCTTCCTTGCTACTGGGTCTCCTCTTCCTGCAGCTTCCTCTTTCACAACTCTTGTCCCTAAAATGTAAGATTTGTTTTCAAGTAAATTTAACATTTACATCTCTTTCAGAAACTGGGCTGTTTATGAAGATTCTATTGTTTATTATTTTAGTGATGTCAGGAACCGGAATATTATTGAACTTCCTGTAGCACTATCATAGTACTTAATACAGTTACTGTGCCTAGAGAGCCACAGCTTCCTGTTTGGAGAATAGCTTGCATCATTGTAAATCCCAATGCTTAATGAGTCCATTTTGTTACACAACCTAACAGATATAATTATGTTATAAAAATTACAATCAAATCTTAGGTGGACACTCATGCAATGATATGGATAGCCTCAAAATAGCTGAAATGTCTTTAGGTTGCTCTGAATTCAGTTGTTGTCAGTCCCTTAAACTTCTGCCATGCTAATTCTCCTTTTAAGTTGAAGCAAAGCAAGGCTTTGAGCATTGTTACACCTAGTGTCATTTATTAGTTCCATCTTAGCTCTCCAGTAGTGCAGTACTTGTTGGAAACACTTGTACAATTAATACTATAACAGTGATGGCTCACCCATCTACATTGCACTAGCATCCTATTTTAAAAACATATTTAACAGCACAGCTGCTAGTCCAATGAAGATACTGAACAGCCCACTGGTTTACTATTGCATGTACAAAGAATCCAGTCAAAGTAAAACAGCAAAATTTGTGCAATAATTTTTTTCTTACAAAACATTTATTTCGTTGTCTAACATTTACACCTTCTGGGTCAGAAAATCTTAGGTTCACAGCAGCAGCAGAAGCAAACCTGCTTAAGGTCAGCTCAGAATTGAACAAAATCTGATCCTCAGAGGTTAAGTGCTGTACATCATCAAGATTAATCTCAGTCAGAGAAGGAAAATGGCAGAGGGTTTTGTCAAACAGTTGAGAGGAAGTAAGGTGCAAAACTATACTACTTCTCTAGAAACAAGGCAATATATTTCAGCACAATGTGCTTCTGTATTGTCAGCAGGGAAGGAGTTCACAGACTACAGGGAGATACTGGAAAAGAGGAACTGGGAGCATCACAGAGAGAGGACAATTACTATTGACTACATTTGAACCCATGAAACAAGCTGTGCTTATTAGATCTGAATAAGCACTTCATTTATTGATCAGAAGCCAGCAACAACTAACAACAGTTAAAGCTGACTGAGCTCACTCCAGAGTAGAGCAATCTGTCAATCTTATGCTGGCTTCTGATCTTTGCCTCTTTTTCCAGTGTCCAGGGTCTTGCCTGCATAGGGTTCCTGTAGGTTGATCTTGTGCCTAGGGTCTTCTGCTTCCCTGAATTTTGGGTCTTGTAGGCAGAGCCTTCTGCTTGCCCGCAGGCAAGGTCTTGGGGACAACTCTTGCTGGTGCCCTGTAGGAAACAGCCTAGTTTTTAACAAAATTTAATCAAACAAAACTTAATTGTTATCCCTCAACAGAATATGGGCACTGAGAGACCAATTCATAGCTACAATCACATAAAAAATGCTTGGGAAGTCACATACCAGCTTGGGGACTTTTAAAGATTGAAGTGGTTTGATTATCCTTTTTGTGTACAATATACTCATTTATAATTAGTGTTGCAAAGTCTCAAAGGAGCATTTAGTGAAATAATGACTTCCAATGGACATAACTCTTGAAATGGTTGCCAAGGAGTCTATTTACAGTGCAGGGTTTTAACAAAAAAAAGCAAATAAAATGGCAGGAAAAATAATCAACAGAGAGAAAAGTATGCAAGTGACAATTATTAGAAGCACTAGAAGTAGCCAAACTATAATGCATATTAGTAAGCCCAGGAATCCCTAGTCTTGCTAGACTCCTAAAAATGTAGGTAGGGGGAAATCAGTGATAATCTTGGGTAAGTCAAAGTGCCACTTCAGTGAATGGAATAATACATAAGTTCCAATCCACTACAACCATGTTTTTCTTTTTTAAAATCTGGGTATTGCATTAATAATAGGCTATAGCCAATAATGCTTATATTTGGGAGCATACTTCAATTATCTTTCTTTCTATAAACCCTTCATGCCTGGTCACTAAGTAACAGTGTTCTTTCTAATACCATGAAACAGCATTGTTGTGTGGTAACAGCATAGCTATGTAACAATACCTTGCTAAGATGAGCGTAGTGAACTTTTTCACTCACCTTAGCAAGCTATTGTTAGTTATCTTAATAATGTATGCAGTGCACTCCTAAACCAATTTACACATTTGTAAGTCCGTAAACCAGCTCTGAAGTGTGTAACCCTGCTTGAGTTTTCAGTGATGTCTTCCTCAAAGCAAAACCAGAACTGATCTCTTTACAGCAGTATGTTCAAGTTGGGGAATTCTGAGCACAGCATATTCAAACTATCTCTGTATGCATGATGCTTGTGTGTAGAGGTTACATATGTAGATGTGTTCCTAATCATATGGATGGAGCCTATGTGCATAGTGTGGATGTGAGTGGTGACTGTGCCATGATGTAGGTCCAGAGCAGCACACAGGAAGGGGTTGAGTCAGTGGGTATAATCCTGCTTCTCACTCTACATATACATCCTGTACACACACTTGCACAGTTTACAGAACAACTACTTAAGCCTTTGAAGTTATTATTAAATTCAGAAGGGAATGCCTGGAGAAATGCTTGGTCAATTACACATTCTAACATACAAAGATGACATTAACAAGCGAACCATGAATCTGTAGACCACCTTTAAGAACATAAGAGAAGCCATGTTAGATCAGGCCAGTGGCCCATCCAGTGCCACTCTGTGTCACACAGTGGCAAAAATTTATATATATATACACACACTGTGGCTAATAGCCACTGATGGACCTCTGCTCCATCTTTTTATCTAAACCCCTCTTGAAGCTGGCTATGCTTGTGGCCGCCACCACCTCCTATGGCAGTGAATTCCACATGATAAGAACATAAGAGAAGCCAAAGGTTTGACAAGGTTTCCTCCCCCCCCCCCCCCTTACTGTAAGTTCCATGTCCTCCTCTTCTTTTTCTTTAACTGGTTTTTCTGGTTCCTCTGGCTCTTTTTCTTGAAGTTGGATTTCTTGGGCTTGAGACATGTAAGGCATGTCATCTTTGTTCTTGAACTCCAAGCTGAGAATTGAAGGAGGAAGTAGAATTCCTAGAATTACCTAAAGCAATAACAATGATAACAATAATCATCACAATTAACGGGTTATGGTTATGCCAGTTGCTTATTTAGTTTCAAATTGTACATGCTCCAGGCCTTCCAGGCATCTGACTTAGCGCATGTGGTTATCAAAGCAATTAGCTAGGGGCTAGTGCACCCATAATGTTCAGCCATGATGTGGGAGGGATGTCAGGAGCAACAACTGGCCACATGGAACTCCCTGAAGACCTGGCATCCTTAACATCTTTAGAATGGGCAAGTCACTCTTGCTGCATAATCTGTCTTGCCTCATAATGGCATTCCCTTTAAGAGTTTAAACTGATTTTTTTTTTTTGCAAAGAACAGGATAAGGCACTATCAGTCCTTTATATAAATAAACCACCTATGGAGAATTCTGTACAACTTTTCCCTGAGCTTCAAGATAATATTAGATTTTAAAGCAGTCCTGACCTTTAGGCTTGAATTTTTACGCATCCGAAGCCTGCCCATCCACATGTCTGTGAGCAGCATTTGGCTACAAGTGTGGGCAATGAAATCTCGATGCTTTGCTGCCACTGCGAGTTGCAGGCATGTGGCGTTGCTCCAGTTCTTCAGCTCATAGGTCAGTAGTTTCATTGCCAGCTGCTCATCCTGCTTGTAGGATTGGTCCAGGAGCTCCACTGCCAGCTGGCCAAAGTCCCTGCAACACAGGGCGTTTTTGTTAGCTTGTGCAATCTGCTCGGTGGAATGTAAACTGTGGGTAACAGCTTCTGTTGTAAGGGCTAAGTCACACTTCAGTAGACATGGCTGAGATGCTGACACTCATTTGAAATGCCATTGTTTTAGCTGAGTTTCTTAATTCATAATTTTAACAACCTGAAGCTCCCTTATTTTCTTTCTTCTCTCTGCCACTTACCTGAATGTTCACCTGTTCCTTATGCAGGGGTCATTTTGTAGAAAAAGAGGTGGTGGAGCTCATCCAGGGATTGTTATGCAGCTGCAATACTATTCATTGGAAAGGAGCTCGAATTCTCAGAAGGAGGAGGTGGAACTCTCAGAAAGGTTTAGCAGCTGCGCTTCTGTGAGCTGCCACTGAATCTGAGGCCTGTCCTTATGTATTTTTAATAAAAACAGTTTTCTATGGGAATTTTTCACTAGGTCCTTTTCATTCAACTTGAAATCTATGCACTTTGTATTTAAAGGTTAGCTAGAAACACTCCTGAGGGACTGATAGCAGATTAACTCATTGAGGTTGTTACAACATAAGCAGTAGGTAATAACAACTGGTAAAATTTGTTATTTGTGAGATAGGGTTTTGCATGTCAGTGTATATGCTCCTCTCTTAACTACAGCTCCCCGGCTTTCTAGTGACAAGTAAATCTGGAATCCCAGGTGGAGGAGGGTACACCCAGGAGTTTTATTCCCTCCACCTTTTCAGCAGCCTTTTTGTCTGGTCAAAACTCATCTAGAAACCAGCATCCATATCTTCCTAACTGCCAGGTGTTACTATAATAAGGTGTTATGTTGGGCAGCCCTAGATAGTCATGCAACAACCTTCTTTTTAATAAGTTTGAATTGCTGAGAGTGTTTTATCTGAGTTATGTGGTATCTGCACTGACTACCTATTATCTTACAGGCATAATTTAAGGTGCTGATTTTGACTATTAAAGTCTTAGATGGTCTGGGTCCTACATACCTGAGACACTGTTATCTCCTTTATATATGCTGTTATAACCTTTAAAGTCAACCAAGGATGCCTTCTGCACAATAAATCCTAACAGGAAAGGTACACAGACAACTATTGTTGATGTCCACCTCATCATTACAGGACATAATTTGGCTATGAGTGTGCAAAGACAAGGTCAGAGTACTTAGGAGCATTATAAGACTTCCTGGTATAGTCTTTGTATTTGCACAGAGTTCAGTGGAAATGGCATAATTTTAATGGGAATAAATACTAAATATTAATAAATATTAAAGTAAATACTAAATAAATTACTCAACCTGGAGTTGTGGTTCAGTTCTTGAGATATATCATCTACCATATCATTCTCTGATGCTTCATGGGCCATGGCTTTACAGAGCTTGCAGGCTACTAAGGCCTTAGCCATGGCTTCCTCTCCATGTTGCCAAAAGAAGAGGGCCATCTTTTGCCGCTTCATAAGAACAGCCCACACCATCAATTCATGGAAAGGGAAAGGGAAATGATTAATCTCAGGATCATCCAAGTCAATATCAACTTCCTCTTCTCGTTTTTTAGTTGTCTTTCTTCCCCTCCGTATGGGAACATCATCCTGTTAAATAAAGGAAAAAGCCAACAGAGCAAAACAGTGTCAATCACTTTATGCTGTATTTTTATTTTATTTATTTATGTTATTTATAGATTTCCTTTCTCAGTTTTTGAAAATAGGTTCTTTGCTACAGCCACATGTGACAAAACATACTCTACCAGCTTACTTTCTTTAGTTTGCTTTAATCAGTTACCCATCCAGTATTCATATTTTCCAATAAGGATATCTAAGGTCTTGTGCCTGTCCTCCTTCAAGCTTATGTACAAAAGGATAAACCTTCATTGGATCACATCTTCCACTTTTTCTGAAACAGCCAGGTCAGGAAGGCATAGACAATGGCATGCTTAACTTATCCCAAGTTTAATGAACCCCAGGAGCTTACATTCTGATTAAAACTTTGTTGGTCTTAAAGGTGCTACCAGACTCCTCCACTCGCAGCTGCTGGAATGGCCTTCGGTCAGCCATAGTTCTCACAGAGCTGCCCTTGAAAGGGCAGCTTCTGGGAGAGCTCTCTCAGCCCTACCTACCTCATAGGGTGTCTGTTGTGGGGGAAGAAGATAAAGGAGATTGTAAACCATTCTGAGATTCTGATTCAGAGAGAAGAGCAGGGAATAAATCTATGGTCTTCTTCTTTCTACTTTGTTTTATTGCTTCAGACCAACATGGCTGCCCACCTGGATCTATTTGCTCCACAGTGGACACTACAAGTTCTTTTATGAAGCCTAGATGTGTTTCTCCAGGAGGCAAAGTGGGGTGGGGTGGGGGAGGATATTTTAGCAGCTTTTGAAAGGGATGATTTAGACTGGGAAAATGGCATGAGGGAAAGGACTGAACACCTTTTCCTTCAGCACCACTTTAACAACCTAGACTCCACACAGCATTAGCAAAGGGTTGCCAGGTCCCCCTGGCCACCAGCAGGGGTTGGGGGAGTTAGGCTGCCAAATCCATGTTGGAAAACTCCCAAAGATTTGGGGATGGAGTCTGGAAAGGACAGGAGGACAATACCATTGAGTCCACCTTCCAAGGCATCCATGATCTCTGTAGTCTGAAGATGAGGTGTAATTCCAGGAGTTCCCCAAGTCCCACCTGGAGTCTGGCATCCCTACAAGTGATTAACAGTATATACCATTGGTTTTAAAAGTGGGTGGAACTGCCCTCTGGGGATAGGTGGGACTGTCCAAGGGTGTGCTAAGAAGCAAAGGGGCAGCAGGGGGCACTGGAATTGGTGCCTTATGACTGACCAGGCTGACAGCATTCTGGTAGATGGCATTCCAAGTTTTTTCCTCTGCATAGTGCTGTTGGAATTTTTAGTAAATATGCCACTAGAGTTCTAGTCACATCAGTATACTGTGTGTTGCAGTGTTACAAAACTGTCATCACTGCATGTGATTTTGTCTGTCATTGTTACTGTTAAGTCCTTAACATAATAGTATTGAGTGTCTCTTATTTTTTCCTTCCTTTTTTGTTTTAGTTTCTGTTATATGATCCTATCACCAATGGTCTCTAAGCTGTGGGGTCTTGTGAGCAAAAATTCTACTTAATGAGCTACTGGCATTAAAGTTGTGAGCTACTGCATGAATTTGTTTGATCTGGGGCCATCCTTCCTGAGCTAAGACAAAAATGTGTGATCCAAAGGCTAAAAAACTGTGAGCTAGCTCACACTAACTCAACTTAAAGGGAACATTGCCTACCACTGTCATTGTTTTTCTAATAAATATATATTTTTGGGTTGCTTTCACTTCATTCTGATCCATAACAGGGCATCAGAACGGAGCCTCCGGCAGCCCGCTGCATTGCGGCGTGGCTGCTGGGGAGATTTTGCCCCTCTCGGTGAGAAGAGCGGCTGATTCAGCATGCTTTAGGCATGTCTTCAGGGGGCGGGGCTTCCGAGTGCCTTCTGAAGCCTCCACTCCCTTCCATTCAGTCCTCCTGCGGTGCTCGGTCTGGAGGGAGCGTGCTGTCACGCTCCTGGTTGGTACCGTAGGGGATTAGGCCTGTCGGAGGCCGTTTTTCGTCAGAGCATGCAGCGTCGGGATTTTGAGCACGTCGTGGGATCTGCTTATAGCTGGCATTTCTTTTCTTTTTACTGTGGCCCCTGTTATAGAGCATTGCTTAGTATAAGGGCTGGTGTTGCCCAAGGTTTGCCTTATTGTGGGGGCCTTCAGGGGGGAGGACAGGGGTGCTTGATAGGGGCGGGAAGAGGCTGCCTCATTCTAAAGGCATCATTTCCCACAACCTCCTTTTTTGACTGGTTGAGCCTCTCTCTTAGGGCTTGTGGTTTTGGTGGCCTTTTTTAAAGGGTGGCTGAAGTGACAGTCAAGGGTGGTGAGGTGTGGCCATTTTGTAAGCACTAGGGTAGTTGTTCTTCTTGCCTTGGGTGCTTGGCGGCCATTTTAGGTTGGTTCTTCTTCCTCCCTCATTGTTCTTGGTGGCCATTTTAAGAGGTAGTGAGGTGGCAGCCATTTTAGGTGGGTTTTTTGGCCCCTTTTTCTGGTAAGGAAATTTGAGTGTTTTTGGGGGGGTTTTGTGAGGATCTGCCCCTGTCACAGAATAGTAAGCTGCTTTACAGCAGTTCATACTTTCTTTAATTTTGTCTCGTGCCGTGATCCCTTAGGGTGGCGAGCATGTCGGGGCGTAAAGGTGGTGGAAAATCAAAGGGTAAACAGCCTGCACGTAAGGCTCCTAAGCTGCCCCAGAAACGTCCTCCGCCCCCCTCATCTTCAGACGAAGAGGGAGATGATGAGGTGAACGCAGTCATTTTTCAGAGACTGCAGGCCCTGGAATGGGCATCTGGCCTTCCGCCTTCTCAGATGCCAGGGAAAGGTCGGGTTCCTAAGCGGGCTTTGCAGGCGGATATACTGACCCGTTTGTCTATTTTGGAGGGCAGGTCCATTACGTCTGCTAATGGAGAAGCTGTTGGGCTGGTCGGCTTGGATGCTGGATCTGGCACGTCATCCGGTGCGGTTGGTGCAGGAACAGCATTGGTGCCTGCTGTTCCTCCTGGTAAGTTGGGGGATGGTTCTTTGCACTTTACTGGGCCTGTGTGGCCCTGGGGGTCCTGAGGATCTGCTGCATCTAATGAGGCTGGTGCTGCTTCAGGCAGTTTTGGGACTTATGAACATATATGAACATATGAAGTTGCCTTATACTGAATCAGACTCTTGGTCCATCAAAGTCAGTATTGTCTTCTCAGACTGGCAGCGGCTCTCCAGGGTCTCAAGCTGAGGTTTTTCACACCTATTTGCCTGGACCCTTTTTTGGAGATGCCGGGGATTGAACCTGGGACCTTCTGCTTCCCAAGCAGATGCTCTACCACTGAGCCACCGTCCCATGACTTATTCAACTTCAGGTGTGGGACAGCAGAATAGCTGGATGTGGCCTCAGGGTCAGTTTGGCCCTTTCGGTAATTGGCCTGGGGCCGGGCAGCAGGGGGCAGTGGCGGCTTTAAATGGCGGATGGGGTTTCCCATCTCCATATGGGGCGGTCCCGTTTGGTGCTATGCCTTTTGGTGAGGTTGCCTTACCTTTGGGTGATCACCTGCTGCCCGCTACGAGAGATAAAATCCTTTAGGGGGAATATGTGGACATATTCTTCCTTTTGTTTAGGGAATTGGAAAAAAAGGATAATGAAGAGCTTGATGATAAAGAAAGGAGAAGCTTAAGAAGAGGAAGGTTGATCGGACCTGGGCCAATTGGCTTCCAGGATTTTTTATATATGCAGGAGTAATAGCGCGTTCTCAACCCTGGCGGGCGGCAGCGCTGATTCAGTACATGGACATCATATACAAAGGGTATACGATGTTCAGCAGCCCTGCATGGATTCAATATGACCAGGAATTCAGGATGAGGGCCACATTGTACCCTTCTCTCCCTTGGGATCGGATTCATCAGCAGTTGTGGCTGCAGGTAATGGCGGGGGCACCGGGGTCTTCAGTGGCCCGGCTTGTTGCCACTTTTATTTCATGTGTGTGTGGGCCCTCCTCCCTAGGTTTTAATTATTCACCTGGGGGGGAACGATCTTGGGCTGATTAAAGGCAAGGCTTTGATCTTGCAAGCTCGAGATGATTTCAAGTACATTAGGAAGAGATGGCCCGGTGCCATTATAGTTTGGTCGGCCATGATTCCGTGCTTGGTGTGGCGCTGTGCTTGGAATCCAGCTGGGATAGAGCGGGCTCGTTACAGAGGGAATAAGGAGATTCGCCAGGCACTGGAAGGTGGTTTGGGCCACTATTTGCCTCATCCGGATATTTCTTCGGAATGTCTTGACCTCTACAGAGGGGATGGGGTGCATCTCTCGGAAAAGGGTAATATGCTTTTCCTGAGAGATCTTTGGCAAGGGCTTGTGTTGGCCTTGGGCCTTTCGGTGGGTGCTAAGCCCTAAATAGAGACTTGGCCTTAGTGTGACAGGTTTTGCTGGGTTGTTGGCGCCATGCGGCCTGGGGAGGACCGGTTAGCCTCCCCCTTTTGGGGAGTTAGGGGTCTGGCAGGATCAACCTTGGGTATTGGTGACCCGAGGTGTGTGAATGCAGACTGTCCTGGAGACTCGATTGGATGGATGCCTTTTACTGACACTCGCGTCTGGTGTCTGGGCCCTCTGGTGCGAGCCTCCCTGCTGGGCCTGCCTGACGGGAGCTGTGATACACAGCTCTGGCTGGGGGGCCAGGTCTCTCACCTGCTAAAAAGGCAGGGGAGAGGTCTGAGGAGACCCCTGGCCCTGTTCGGTTGCCCTTGCTGTGGTTATGTTATTTAATAAAGTGGCCCATAGTTTTACCAATGTATTTGTGTCCGCCTCTTTATTTCGCCTTTGGGGGGCAATTACCATTCTGTTACCTGTGACTGGATTTCTTGATGAAGGTTTACCTATATCCAGGGCCCTTTTTTTTGAGCAGGAATGCACAGGAACACAGTTCTGGCTAGTTTGGTGTTTGGGGGTGTGGCCTAATATGCAAATGAGTTGCTGCTGGGCTTTTCTACAAAAAAAGCCCTGTCTATATATTTTTTTGCATACCATGTTGCAAATGGGTTATCTACACTATTTCACATTGTACACTGTACAGATGCATTCTGTCTATGCTGACCATGTCCAAAACCTTGATGCAAGTTATTAATACTTGGATATATTTTGATTGGAAACTAGGTATATAAAGGTTATATTCATGATGTATTAATAGGAAACTAGTTTGTGGAATTGTGGAATTGGGCTGCAAACTCTCAAGAACTGTGAAGACATAGGACTAAGTTTTTGCTATTGATCTTTCAACAGCTTTGAACAGCAGTCTTGCCTTGTGTGTCTGTGTGTGGGTGGAAGAGCAGATTGCATCTCCCACAGGCTGCTGGAAAGGAAAGCTTGTGAAAATACTTTTATCTAGCTATGGGCTTACCTTAGATACTATCTTCATGTATGTAATAAACACATGAAGCTGCTATACACCTGTCCAGACCACTGTTACATCTATCTGACCCTTTCAGCTGGTGATTCTGAGATTGAACCTGGGATCTTCTGCATGCCAAGCAGATGCTCTACCATTCAGCAACTGCACAGTACTGTCAGTGCATGTCTTCCTTACCATCACATGCCACAGCTGATTCACAGTATTTGTCATGATGAATTCACTTTTCCTTTGTAAAATCTCATCAATTTAGTAACTGCATCATGAGTTACAATCTGCTATGGCAATGCACATGCATGGTTCTGATAATGAAAAGAGGAAAAATAATCAAAATTGATTACATGCCAGTTACCTCCATTCCCAGGAGTTTCAGGGCTTTGGGCTGTAGACAGAAAAAAAAGAGTAATGGTTTAGAGTGTGTTCATTAAAGCAGAGAGACTAACAACAACAATAAAACCTCCTTCCATATCCATTGTTCTGGTTATGGGAGTCCAGTATATATATTAGAAAACCACAAGATTTTGCTATTTATACTGAACTGTAATAGCTTATCAAGTCAAAAGTAGAAGCTATGTTACTGGGTCCAAATGACTGTCTTGCTGTCAATGCAGTTGAGTTTTGATGTTAGGTTAGAGAATGGAGAAATACAACGCAGAGAGGTTCATGGGAAGTGAAATTTACAGAAATCCCCACCCCACATTCTTTTGTGAGAAAGCGTTTGCATAGTAGTGCCAAATTGTCTTTGCCCACTACAGGCTGCCATGCGGAATCTCAGTGTTCCCAGAAAGAAAAAGGAACAGGCGCTTCAGGAATGGATTTTTAGGGTTAGGATATTTTTATGCAAAGGGCTGGAGAAAGAAGAGGAAGTTTGGAACCAATCTTATGTCTCTTGCATGTGTTACAAGCCTTTCCCTCAGAACCTCTTTTTTTCACTGCTTTTTGCATTTCTACAAAATGGTTTGACTCATTATATCAAGTACTGACTCACCACAGCAAAATACTAAAATGGGGAACTATAACTATAGATTGCTATACAGAAAAAAACTATGAATGCAGTGTGCTTCACTGTTTTTTGCAATGAAAATGGCAAAACATAAACTTAGCTCATTCAGGAATATCATCAGCATTTCTCATAATTCTTTACTGAGGAAATTGGCTCCCTGTGTCATGCTTAACTTTTTATAGTTCATGGCCTCCTCTTTCTTAGGAAGTAAATGGAATTAGGATGTGCATGTATTTCAATCTTGTGATGAATTGGAATTTGTAGAAGGTATATTAGATTACAAACAAATATGTTGTCACAACACCATTTATACATAAAAAAATTTGTTCAGTCAACATTTGTCTTGTCTTGCAGTTCACATGGCTAATGTACCTCTTATCCCACCCCTTAACCCTCTGCCTCTATAAAAAAGTGAAACCCCTCCCCAACAATTCTTACTCTCTTGGGGCCAAACAAGTTGTGATAGAGGGTTCGGAAGCGTTTTCGAGTATAATTACAACGATAAGCTCCTCCCATCAGGTATTCAATCACCAGGCCAATATCAATCAGACTTATCCTATAGTCTGGAGGTAGGTTTCCCTATAATTTCATTGAAAGAAAAATAGACAAGGGGTGGAAAAAAGCTGATTATTTTGTCTGTTCCATGGAGGTTTCTATAACTATGAGAGTTTTTAAAAATTAAATGAACAAGTTAAGAAAAAAGATAGTATTATTATGCTGGTTAATTAATTCACCTTAAAATAGATCCAACCGAAACCTGGATATTCACGCTTGGAAAGAAGACATAAATTAAATAAGAAGATGCAGTAAAAGGTAGCAGTAATAGAAGATAATAAATTTCAGAACACAGGACTCAGGCTCTTCTGAAAAGGAAAACAGGAGACACCACTGCAGAACAACAACAACAACAAAAAGGCATGAAGGTAAAGCATTTTCCAGAATACTCTTGCTGGGTTTTTATCTTTGAGGAGTATTTCCTGGGACTGCCTACCACCATGCTGAATATGTCTGTTTCTTTGACACCCATTATGATTGTATTTCACAGAACTGATTCTGAAACATGATGAATCCATATACCTTCTTGATACTTTAACCATATTATTTTCCGCTTTCTTTCCTTATAAAACCAATTTAGAATCCTTGGCAGTTTGCAGAATCAGGATCTGCAATGCTCCTTCCTATTTTCCCCTAATCATAGCTGTCACTTTTACTTCCTGCAAAGACAGCCCTCAGTTCCCATTACTAGCGAATCAAGTATTCATTCAACTGAAAGTGAAGGAAAAAATGTCTTTCAAAATGTGCCTTTCAGTACAGTGTTTGGCAATTGATTTTCTTTGCTGTGTAGTCATATGTAGTTATATATTCAGAAAAGGGTGATAAGCAATGCATGGTTCTGTGATTTAGCCCACTTGTTGTTTTTGTAATTTGAGTTTTAGAGACAAATACATCAGCCTAATGATTTTTTCCCATATATGCTTCTCCTGTGAGAATTTGCATGAAAGGCAATTTACTGTACTTTAAACAATTGTTACTTTAAGGATGCTTTCATGTGGAAACAATTCTCCATGTAATTATCAATGATGCTGCAAATGCAGAGGCAACTGAGCATCTACACAGCAGTTTTTCCAGCTCTTTCCTTGCCTCAGCCAACTGTGGCTGCCATTTTCCTGCTGCTTTGGGCAAGATTTTAAAGAAAATCAGTAAAGCTAGATTGCTGCTATACTATTTTAAAATTATCATTATTAAAATTTTCCTAATTTTGTTTTTAAGTAAGCATTCTATTCTTGTCTTTGCAGAGACAAAGTGGGAAAGGTGCATTCTTTAGCTCTGCAAAAAAAGGGCTAGATGCTAGATTTTTTTTAACAAATGAAAACTCTATATTTGGTGTGAATACAGTATCATAAAAATACTCACATATAATTCACCATCATCAGTGATTAAAGACATATTTTGCCTATCGGTGATTACAGACCAGTGCTTTGGGCCAACTCAGAGATCCCTCAGAAATCGACTAGAAAAATCCTTCCAAACACAAACATCTGCTGCCTGTCCCCATCCCATACTCACCCCGTACTCCAGCATCCTGAGAGCAGCTCAAAAAGCTACCACTTTCAAAGTGGTAGCAAATTTTTGAGCCCCACACCAGTCTCCTCCTCAGCATCTGGAAGCAGAAGGGCACAAGCAAGGTGCCTTGGTGGTGTGAAACCCCCATGCCACTCCAAGCCTCATCCAGTTTTTTGTTTTTTTTTTTTTACAAAAGACTGTTCAGAGTGCATGTGTTCATGACCATTAAAAATGTACGGGGAAAAAACCCAACTGAGTGATGGGAATGGTGTGCAACAGCCATCTGATTGCACTTGTGTCGCCCTGTGGATGGGATGGGGATGTCTTGCAAGGGAGCGTGTAGAGTGTTCAGGACGGTTCTTTTTGAGCCGGCCTGATTTGGAACTCCTCCCATCCGCCCCTAAATGGTTGTCTGTTATCACCCAATGATACCTTTTAACTTTTTTCTTGTCTTTCATCACTGATGATGTGCCTTTTGGGCTACAGTACTGAACAGTTAGTACAAATTTTTGGTATCTGGTCTTGCATTTATAGGTAGTGGCTAGCATGTTAATTTCTGGAAACTGTGTATGTTGCCAGAATTGGCAATATAACCAAGGAGAATATGGTTCATAATAATTACGGATAAAATTTCAATATTAAAGCAAGATATCAGGAAGAAATGTGCACAGGAACTTTTTGTTTAGTGATGGACCATTTTTACTAATTTTTGGAAAAAGAAGTGTCCCATGCAAAAATGTTAGAACTGAATTTGGTGTAGCACTTGGACATAAATTTAGAATTTGGGACAGTTGATAAAATACTGGAAAAAAAGATGATTTTTAGAAAAATACAGAAAGATGATTTTTTTTAAAAAAGTATACATCATTACTTGATTTTTAGAAAAATTTGTTCAGTCAACATTTGTCTTATCTTGCAGTTCACATGGCTAATGTACCTCTTATCCCACCCCTTAACCCTCTGCCTCTATAAAAAAGTGAAACCCCTCCCCAACAATTCTTACTCTCTTGGGGCCAAACAAGTCGTGATAGAGGGTTCGGAAGCGTTTTCGAGTATAATTACAATGATAAGCTCCTCCCATCAGGTATTCAATCACCAGGCCAATATCTAGAACCTCACCCTGCTGCCTGATCCTCTACAATTTCTCCAAGCTGGGGACTGATTACATTTCTGGCATCCCAGTTATGGACCCCCCAAAAAGTCTCTCATTTTTACCCTCCCACCCCTCCTGAGCCTAAATATCTCTGTTTGCCATGAGGGTCAAAGTGAGTGCAAAGGGTGCTCATTGTGATGGACCAAGTCCTCCACACCCTGCATACAGCAGGCCCCTGTCCTGGGCACAAAATCCATCCTGCCAATGCACTGGAGCCTGGCCCTAGCAGGGCATCACCACTGGTCTCAGAGCCTCCTGTCCCTGATCCGTTCCTGGGGCTCTCCACAGAGGCAAAAGATTCCCAGATTCATCAGCAGTTCCTAGCACTCTTTGGAGAGAAGCACTTTGACAGCAGTGATTCAGAGGGTACTGGGAAAGCATCCTCCCCTTCCACATCCCAACTCACTGTTGCTTCTCCCACCTCAGATACACCCCTTTGTGGCCTCTCCCAGCCCAGAACCAGAAAGCAGCTGTACCTCTCACCTTCCTGGGGACCCATTTCCGGCTTGCAGGTTGGAAACATTTCCACACCCTCCCCAGTGAACTCTGTGTGGCAGAGTGCCAGGTGTACCATACCCATGTCTGGAGAGGCACAACCCCCCAACACTTGTCATCCTCCATCCTCTGCAGGCACCTCTAAGGGATGCATGCAACTATGTTGCTGCTGGAGGAAAGAGTGACAGTCAGTGGGAGGAAGAAGAGGCCCACTCCCTCTCAGCAGGGAGAAGCAAAGAGAGAAAAGGAGGTTCCTCTGAGAGAGGCTCCCAGCACTCAAGCTGCCATGTTTGGGACATCAAGGTGGGCCACCATCCAAGAGATCAAATGGGCTATGTGGAGGACCCAGGAAGCAGCCACTTGCCTCATCAGTGAGATGATTGCTGTGAATGGCCAACCATCTCCCTCATGGAGGAAATAGCCTTTTACTGACTGCAGTCTATGTTCAGCTCTCCAGAACTCAAGGAAGAACTGTCCACTTCATAACAGAGTGCTGCAGCAGCCAGCATTACTGTCGTGGCATGACCTAGGTCCCAGGAGGGGACAATACTGCCGTCAGGCTACAAAGTGGTTCTGCTCCATATGCAGGGGATGGATGCAGCCCACACAGTGCAAAACATTGCCACCATGATACAGAATAGTTTGAGGGAGAGGGTTGGCAGTGGCAACATAATCTGTCAGGATTCAACAAAGGTGACAGTGAAAGAGTACCTCACCAAGGCCCCTGAACCCACCATCTGGTCCTCTTTTGCATGACCATGAGTCTCCACTCCTGCTTCCTACCAGTGTCCAGACATTCTCAGCTCCCACCACTCAGTGTGAGCTCAGAGCCCCAAGTCCACCTAACACCAAACTCCAGCAGCAGAGTGGTGTTCATAATCAGGAAGGGCAGTGAGCAGAGAGACTGGATAGCTCAGAGTCCATCTAATACTCAAACCCCAGCAGGGGAGAGGTGTTCTGAATCAGGAATAAATGATGAATTTTTTTTTAACAAGTTCCCTGCCTCTCTGTCTAACGCCAACAACCAATAGCAAAGAGGCTACAGAACTGAATTGAAAGTATACAAAGCATTCTGATCCCATCCAACAGAATGAGAACTCTGTTATTGGCAGCCAGCAGTGCCTATTAAGCTTTGAAGATATTTCCAAGGCTGAAGAATTCTGCCCTCATCCCCACCTCTGTTGCTTTGAAGTTTGGTAAATATTTTAATTGTGCGGAGAAAGTCTGCCTGGAAATATATCCATTCATAAACTGTTACGAACAGCATGAAAGTTCGTGAAAAGTTCATGCTGGCTGCCCTGCCATGAAATTTGCTTCACTAACCATGATCCTGTCAAAATTAGTCACAAACTTTAGTTAGTGAGCTGAATTATGCCCGTTCCTAGCTATTACCAATTTTTTCAAAAAGCACCTCCCCCCCAAAGCAGCCCAGTGGCATGGCATGCAGAGTAGCAGCTGCAAGGGGCTTAAGGAAAGAAAATGGTGTAATTGTTGGTGGGACCTTGAATAAGGTGCTCATCCAGTCCCCTCGATAATGCTTTTGGATTGTGGTCTTCCCAAACAGATCAGGAAAACACTGAGGATGTGGAAAGGACAATAAGATTGCAATTGAGACCATGACATTGGGTGGATACTCCGCCCCCCTCCAAAAGCTGCAGTTTGACAGCTAGCAGAGAAAAACCTTCATGTGAAAATAGCCTATGTCCAGCACCATATCGTTGGATATACATTATACTAGTGACCAAGTGGACTATTCTGTTAGTCTAGGCTTGTCTGATTTTGTCATATCTTGGAAGCTAAGCTGGGTCTCAGTCCTGGCTAGTGCTTAGATGGGAGACCATGCAGGAAGTTCAGGGTTGTGATGCAGAGACAGACAATGGCAAACCACCTTGGAATGTCTCTTGCCTTGAAAACCCTATGGGGTTACCGTAAGTAAGTTGTGAATTGACAGCACTTTCCGTCATCACCACATAGCATGCAAATATTACAGCAGTGACTGGACCAAACACAGAATTTATCTCTTGGGTACCTTCTGTAACATTACTCTGTAGTTACAGGAATTTTCTTGTTATAGAAAAGGCTCATTTTTAAAAAAAAAAAAAATCATCAGCACTCTTTCCTCTAAAGTAGACAAAACTTGCAGCCCTTGTTGGATTTCCTTTATATGTCTCTTAATAAATTTATCTTACCTTGGTGATGTTAATATACAGGACTAGATGACCTGATGACCAAAATGTCGCCTGTCGGATCCACTTAATATGCATTGCAATATCTGCTTG
This sequence comes from Heteronotia binoei, assembly GCF_032191835.1. Taxonomy (NCBI): domain Eukaryota; kingdom Metazoa; phylum Chordata; class Lepidosauria; order Squamata; family Gekkonidae; genus Heteronotia; species Heteronotia binoei. Next base: position 64,314,465 of record NC_083226.1, read on the forward strand.
GAGAATAAATTTTGAGTCCATTGGCACTTAAGACCAATGGCATTTAAGAATGAATTTTGAGTCCATTGGCATTTAAGACCAATGAAGTTTTATTTTTGGTATAAGCTTTCATGTGTATGAGGTATGTGTGTACATGAAAGCTTATATCCAGAATAAAACAAGACTTTGTTGGTCTTAAAGGTGTCACTGGATTCAAACTTTGTTCTTCTGCTTCAGACCAACACTGCTACCCACCTGAAAATATCTGTTTGAGACATTTATGATGAGTAAAACTAGTTTAAGGCAATTATCAGACTGGTTCTCATTTTATATTTGTTATCATATACAGGTACCTGAAAATATAGCATGAGAGTTTCATGTGTTAAACACTAACAGAGCATGTCTATAAGATTTGGCACCCATCCCTAATTAAAATACTGGATATAGGCAATCATTCCAAATATTTTAAAGAGATGCCTGCCAAATTTTATACACACACTCAGCCTGCATTCAGTAGTAGGCCCATGTATGCTGTACTTAGCAATCCATACTTAAGAGTGTAATGTAAATTGTGAAGTATCCATCCATCTTCTTACAGGGCCAAGTAAGGCAATTCTTGAAACGTCAGATAAAACAATGAAAGTCCATATTTTTGATATCATTGATACCTGTTCAGTCATATCTGTTTATTAACCTTTTACATTTTATGTTTCTCTTCTTTAATGAAACTCATGGTAGTGTACATAGCTACTCCTCTTAATAACAACTCTATGAGGTATTGTTTTTTTTGTGTTGGAAAGAATGATTGCTGAGCTTTATGATGAAGTAGTAGCATTTTTTTCAGAAATCCTTTTAAGCAACAATTTTTCAACCAACTCTACTAAGGTTTTCAATCTTAAGCGTGCTTACTTGGAAGCAACTTCCACTGATATACTTTTTCTAAATAGGCATGTTTATGACTGGGGAGTAAAATTATGACAATAAAAAAGCCAGTACTGAAGCTGCTAAATTTTTAATGCAGACATTGTGGACACACAAACCAAGCAAACAGAAAATTATCTCTCTCCTAACTGCATCTTTGAAAGATGGAAATTAGGAAACTGGAAATTTCAATGTAATGAACATTAGGTGGCACTATTTGTCCACAAACTCCTGATTCTTTCCCCCTTTAGTTTGAGCAACTTATTAAACCCTGGAGATGATAGGTTAAGTATGACTTCCATGCTAACTGGAGGTGATTGATATCAGACACCTTCCATTATGTAAACTGAAGGGGTCTAATGAGTAATCTGCTACATTTGCCCCCAAACTAATAATAACATCTTATATCATATAAAGGATATATTTAGATTTGAAGGGCCAGATGAGGCACCTATTTCCAGCACTCAAAAAGCCCTCTAACATAAAAAAGAAATGCCAAGTGCTGGCAAAGTTAGATTGCCCTTCCTGCCTGTGCAGCAATTCCTCATGAACCTTTTAAGGTCTCCTTTTATTACTTCTCTGAAAACTGCACTCTTTCTCAGGAGTGTGTATCATCTCCTTTTTAAAAAGTAGTGGGAAGTGCACTTGCATTATATGAAGGCAACAGTGGTGTTATATTTCAAATAACATTTATGATCATTTGCTTATATTGGTATCATTAGCACCTTTGCATGCTTTGTGGTAAAAGCAGGAAGATGTCTGTGAACACAGATAACGTTTCATCATACCTTTAACTGATACAATACTGCTTTATTAATATGCAGACCTGAACAGAATTACACTCTAGTAAACTCTTTGAAGTCAATGTAACTCTGTTTGCTGGGTTTACTATCATTGAAGCTTACAAGCTATTACTTTGTTACTTTTTCTATGTAGTACTCATACTTGGTTGTTTAATTTGTAAACACCTTGAAGGTGTACAGGCTTAAATTACTTTATAGTCCTAATATTTAAAATGTTCTTCACTAAACACAAGCAGACATAGGTTGTTCCACGGGTAATACTTCAACATGGCACGTTTTAAACCTGATTCATTTTAGATCCCAAGAGATTAGAGGGAAAATTGAAAGTGTTACTGCCAGGCTTTAAAATACATCTGAACTAGACAATCTGCTTCAGAACATTCATCTGTCTCTGCCATGCACAGTGAACCATTTGACAGTCAAAATAATGATACATTCCATTAAGAGAGTATTTTCTAGAATGCCATTTCATTTAAATGTGTCTCAGGCTCCCTGATGGATTGACTGAAGACGAAGGAATGCCGTTGTTCCAGGATGGCATCACAGTAAGCAGTCCAATATATTGTAGCACTGCACAAGCTACAATATGATTTAGAAAATGAAAACGTATATCCTAATAGGATAGATTCCTGATTAAAGCCAATTGGGCACTGCTCTCAGCTTCTTTGTATTTGTCACCCAGTGACCCAAGCCAGGGCTTACACTGCTTTTGGGGCATAAAAAACCCCAGCAAGTCTCATAACATCTTCCTGGTCTTGACATAATTTCCTAAAAGCTAATTAAATTTGATATGAAAATATTTGTCAGCTGGGAAAATGCTTGAGTGCAACCTAGTTTAATTTTACATCAATATTCTCATAAGGGGCTATTGAAACACTGGGACCTAATGCTTCTCATAAGAAGTCAAGACAGAGGATGAGGATTCCAAAACAGTGAATGGCACATAAATAATCACACATTTTCATAGAAAAGCTATTGCTTGCAGCTTACAAAGAAAAGTAGGATGTCTTAAATGATGATATATTGCTTTGATTTGATACATTCAAGGAATTTCTGCATGTGAACAACAGAATTGATGCAGAAACATAAGGTTGTCTACTTAATAGTCCACAATTCTAGTTAATACTGATTACTTAATAAATGACAATGCAAAAATCCTACAGGTTGGTATAGTATTTCTACCCTGTGTAATTTTTAGATGTGAGTCAAAGGTCCCCAGGGGAATTGCCAGATTGAAATCAGGACCATCGCACATTTGGAGGAGAAGCTTCAGCCTTCTCCTCCCCAATGCGGCTTACATGACCTAAAATGGTCCTGGGAGGGAGGTGCCTGTTGGCACAATCCAACCCATGTAGCATATCTGACCACTGCACAGAGTAGGGACCCAGCCCAAGCCTGTGTAGTATGTAGTGTGCATATTGATACATAATACAAGAACTTGGGGGCACCCAATGACGCTCATTAGCAGTGGATTCAGAACACAAAATAAGAATAACTTCTTCACTAGACAAGTAAATAGTGAAATTCACTGCCACAAGTTAAAGCTATAAACACTAGCTTGGATGCTTTAAAAGACAAAGAGACTCATTGAGGATCAGTGCATAAATAGCTGTTTACAATGATGCCTTATGGAATGTTCATGTTCAAAGGCAGGTAATCCTGTCTACTGGAGGGCAGCAGCATCAGTGGGAGACCTCGCGCCCCCTGCCAGACTTGTTGGCCTTCCAGATGATTGGATAGTATGTGGGAAAAAATGCTGCACTAGATGGGCTGTTGATCTGATCCAGCAGGGCCTCTCTTACTTTCTTATGTTCATAAAAATCCTGTACAATATTTTTTTCTTAACAGTAACCCCCTCCACCCTTTCATTTTTCATATGCTGGGTGTTTATAAATTTCTATCCCCTCCCCCCCTTCAGGTTCTTATAATGACTCAGAGAGCAACTGATTTCTTGATTAACTGAACTCCCTCTTTTTTTTAAATGGAGATATTTAAAATATAAAATATTGCAGTGATTCAATATCTAGCAAAATTAGATAGTTTTACAGGGTCCATCTCTAGCCTATGACATGGAGATTAGCATCCAAAATTGTGGAGAGTATAAAAAAATAGCTAAAAGCATAAATCCACAAGGCATGAAAAAACACCTATAATTCCAGCTAGCAAAAGTATCCAAAGCATTTAAGACAGCAGCACAGTAGTTAGTTTACTGCACTATACACAGAAAGTTAAGACGTACAAACACATAATGCATGGTTGGAATGGCAGAAGATAGAAGTAACAGCTCTCACTGAAAGCTCATGCAAAACGGGAGCTACCTCTAATGACAAGAAGCAACCATGGTATTACCTTCAAGCTACTGTCCATCTGTTGGATTCTTACCTTTTTGACATCTCTGACAAGATGATACAATGTATTGGATGGCCCATGTCTCTGAAAATGATCAACAAGAGAGAATCAAACAATTTTGATCTGTTTAGTGGACATTAATGAAAACAAAGTTCAATACATCAAAATGCCCTTGTCTTTATGTATGGTCCCTTAAATACCTAGAACGAATGACAACATAAAAATTACCTATTTTATCGATCTTCTGCAAAATCTCCATAAATAAAGGTTTTTCCGTTAGAGAATACTACAGTGTTTGTTGTCTTTTGTCACAGAGCATTTGGAGGGAATATTCACAATATCAGACATATTTAATTTGGATTACTTCAATAAAGCATCAATACCAACACAAACGATTCACAGAAGCAATAATCTAAATAAGTAACGTATAGATCAGTATGATCACTACATGAACATTGGTGCCGCTTATTTGGAAAAATGCATGCATAGTTGTGGCAGGTAAATCTCAAAGTGACAGTGCCCTGTCTATTTCTCTTACTCATGAGTCAGCTATAGCTTAATTTCTTTTATACTTTGGTCCCAGTCACTAATGTAGATGAGATTGGATTTTGCTATTGTTCCACTTTCTCTGCCTTTCACTGATCCCAGCAACTCCCTGGGGTCAGTGAAAGTCAGAGAAAGTCACTGCTGAGACTCCCATGCAGATAAAAAGCCATCTGGGCTTGGGATGGGCTTAATTTTTTTTTTAAAGAAACATACAATGCAGCCTAACTGAGCTCTGGTCCATAGAAGCTTATACCACAATAAATCTGTTAATTAGCATGGTACTTCAAAATGCCTTTCTCTCCTTAATATTAATAGTTCTTACAATGAATAACTGTTTTTAAAAACTAAAATCAGTGTCATTAACAAAAATATCTTTTGTTTAAAAAAATCAGTTTAAAAGAGTTAAATAGCCTAGAAATCCACATGGGTTCCAGAATACATGGAAGTTATAAATTACCACACAAAACTTTTTGTGACATGTATCAGTGATTATGTTGTACAGTCTCATTTATTTATGTGTGTGTTTGTGTAAACTGACAGCTGATTGCAAGATTGAGGATATTAGTCAAGTGTGCAATTTGTTGGTTAGTGAGAAAAAGATCAATTTGCAAATAGCAGCCAATGTTGCTCTAGCAGCCACAATATAATGACAAATCTATTTTAATTCAGGTGGGTAGCCAAGTTGGTCTGAAGCAGCAGAACAAAGTTTGAGCCCAGTGGCACCTTTAAGACCAACAAAGTTTTATTCTGGGCATGAGCTTTTGTTTGCATGAACACTTCCATGAAAGCTTATACCTAGAATAAAACTTGGTTGGTCTTAAAGGTGACACTAGATTCAAACTTTGTTCTGCTATTTTAATTCATACATAGTGGACTGAAATGTGGGATAGTAGTAGTTGAGGTCTTCCTTATCTTGTATCTACTTTGAGCTGTTCTATTTTATTCCTTGTTTTTAATTGTGATTATATTTTGTTATTTTCTTATTAAACAAGTATTTACTCCTACTATTTTGCAATGAATCTTTAAAGGATAAAGATTTTGTATGATAATTGCCATCACAGTGAATAACATGTGACCCTCCTTAAAATAAAATGTGAATAACACAACAGCTTAAAAAGTAGTTACTTTATCCATGTTAAGTGACTGTAATTTCCGTATACTTTATAATAATTCAAAACAGGAAATGAAACCTTTAAAAAACAGTTATTCTTCTGCTTACATGGAAGTGGAGAGAGAGGCTTTCATTTAGTAAGGGAATGAAGTGAAATTTATGTTTGACTGGAAATCTGAACAGTCTAAATCTGATATACTTTTTAAAAGCAGTAAAGGCCCCAGTAACAGCATAAAGAGACCTCTGCTTGATCAGATCAGGAGTCCATCTCACTTGCTTTTCATAGTGGAGAACCAGATTATTTTGTGAGCCATGAAAAAGACAACAGTAATCAGATTTGCAGTAAAAAATTATAGATGGAGCATATATCACAACATTTTGCTGAGAGAAAAACCTCTAATGCTGCACATACCAGCTTTCTTTTTGTATGCCTGGAAGATAGGTAACTCAATTCATTGATATGAATTAGAAAAGGACTAAGATCTATTTCAGACATTTATGCAAAAACAATAGGCATTGTACAGTGTGGAGGCGCAACACCCTTCCTTTTCCATGCACCTCAAGTAACATATATGAATGCTTCACATGTATATCACCTATACATATGTCCATCTGATTTGCACACTCCTTCCCTTTCAAGTGAAGGAAAGCACATGAATGAGATGGCTGTACATACAAGCCTCCATATGGAAAGCCCACATCATACCTTATGGAAACAGGCTTTAGCACCTTCTCTCTCTCTATGGCTGATAACAGACCAGCACTTTGGGTCAACTCAGAGATGCCTCTGAAGTTGACGCAAAAAATTTGATGGGGGCAGCATGCGGATGAATGTGCGGAGTTGTTGGGACAGCTCTTTTTGAGCTGCCCCAATTCGGGATGCCTCCAAGCCGCCCCAGAATGCCCATCTGTCCTCAGCCTATGCTTTCAAATGACTGGAAGTTCGAGCAACTCAATATATGCCACTCCTTTCTATCCCTGTATTTTCATGCTGGAGAAAATGGCACCTACTAAGATTGTTACCTCTCTCTTAAAGCACAGTGCGTCAGTCAGGAAGCAAAAAGGTGGCAACTCTAGAATGGCCTTCTGACATTACCTCATGGTTCTTTATATCTCTCTTGGCTAATTTACAGTTTTGACAATGATGGCAGGTGTGCTGTGCGAAGATCTGCAGCTAACCAGAACTCTGTAACCTTTCAAATGTCTTCTTAAAGAACAGTCATCTCAAAGGCAACAGTTTCACAGAGAAATTACAAAAAGCAATGTTACATTTTGGATTAGGGAAGGATGATTTTTTTTTTTTAAAAAAGCAATAGCAGCACTTTCTCTTTTCTATTGATAAAAATTGTAAGAGAGAGGTTGTGGGTGCTTGCCATTTTAGAAAAGGATATTTTAATGGCTGTTACAGGATACAGTTGAAGAAGAAGCAGGTGAACCATAGTGAGCATTTGTTACAAGTGTCAAATCTAAGATGGCAGGGATACCTTATGATTCATAGCTACCATTTACTAATTTGTAAAAGGCTTGTTGGATGATTTTGTGTGCACCATTCTAATTCTGTGTGAAGATGAAACAAACAAACAGACAGGAAATTTGCTTAGCTTGGCCCTACCGTATTGTACAATTCCTCTAGTCTGGAGATGGTGAGAAAACGGTGCATGCTTACTCCATTCTCTATGAGCAATTTCACAAAATCCACTCTGTCCAGCACCAGGGCATCCAGCATTGCTTGTTCAAGGGACCCCACCTACAATGGAAATAATCCAGTCAGGTTTTCTTGGTGTCAGGCATTTGAATGCTCACTTGGCTTTAGCATAGTACAGGTATGACATTCATTCACATTTTCTGGTATTCCAAATGCCACTTCTTGCATAACATTCCTCACTCATGTAAGGACAAAGTTTGAGCCCAGTGGCACATTTAAGACCAACAAAGTTTTATCTGTAGTATGAGCTTTTGTGTGCATGTACACATCCGCAGATACACATGTATCTGAGGAAGTGTGCTTGTGCACAAAAGCTCATACTGTGAATAAAACTTTGTTGGTCTTAAAGGTGCCACTGGACTCAAACTTTATTCCACTGCTTCACGCCAACGTGGCTACCCACCTGAATCTATCTTCAAGTAAGAACAGTTCAACATAATCTTGTGAGCACATAACACATATAAATATCTCTGCACAGGATATCTTATGCTCTAAGAACAATCCTGTAGGCAAGATCCAAGAGAAATATTAGATAATCTTTTGTCACATACATTTTCAATCCTCAGTTTCTATTCAGAACAACTCACTTGAAGATGAACTATTAAAGCAGAATTAGCCACAATGTCACAAAGGATGGAATGACCACATGGAGATCACAGTAACATTTATTCAACCATCCAAGGACTTTGCAAAGAGGGAATTTCCTACTTTCTCCTCCATTTGCAGTCTGCTGAGTTCCCTGAAATTTTATTGTTGGGGGGGCACGATCAGCAGATCATTAGGAACACATCAGACAAAATTGGGAACCTGTAGTGGGAGGGGGAAGAGCCCCGTGGCACAGAGTGTTAAAGCTGCAGTATTGCAATCCTACTAAGCTCTGCTCACGACCTGAGTTCAATCCCTGGTGGAAGCTGGGTTTTCAGGTAGCTGACTCGAGGTTTACTCAGCCTTCCATCCTTCTGAAGTAAAATGAGTACCCAGCTTGCTGGGGGGAAAGTGTAGATGACTGGGGAAGGCAATGGCAAACCACCCCGTAAAAAGTCTGCCTTAAAAACGTTGTGAAAGCAATGTCACTCCAGAGTCGGAAGTGACTGGTACTTGCTCTCAGCCGCTAGGACATTGTATGTGCGGTTGTGGAAGCAAGAAAAAATACCAGAAAAATGGGATTGGATTATAAAAGTTATGACATGGAGTGAAATGGACAAATTAACAAGAATATTAAGAGACTATGATTTGGAAGTTTTTAAGATGGAGTGGAAGAAGTTCAGAAGATAAGTAGAAAAAGAGTGGAAAATAAAAGGACATTGGACAATTTTTGATAATGATTAAGTTTTAAAAGAAGAATATAACTTTTGGTTTTCTTAATAGTTAAGGGTACTTTTAATATTTTTTTTAAGTAAATAACACTGGCAGGGGTCAAATAACGAGGGGAGGGGTGGGGGAAAAGTAAGATATGGGGTAGATAAATTTTTCTTTTTAAGTTGTAAGATATTGATATAGATTTGCTACCATATGTTACAAATAAAATTGTTTATTCACAGAGTCGGAAGTGACTGGTGCTTGCATAGGGGACCTTTCCTTTCGTAGTGGGAGGAGGAACTGGTGGAAACCACTGCCCCCAGCTTCTACAAATGGAAATGTTGTTTGGCTGGAAACAAACTGGTATAAATACAGATTTGGATCCTATTCTTTCTTTCTGCTGACTCCTTTCATGTCACTCCCTGGGGCCCCTCTCCTGTAGGCACAGTATTTCGTGGAGACCAGAGGAGAGGCAGAAAATTTCCATTTTGCCATTGGGAAATGTAGTCTGGAGCCAACACACACAAGTTATTTACACTGCCTTTCTGAATCAGACCAATCTAATCTATGGCTAGTCAAATAATTCCAGGAAGTGCATAGGCTATTCATGAAGGCAAGAGTCTTCTTGCTTGACTCCTAGCAACTGGTATTCAGAAAAGTCCCTTCTGTGCTGAAGGTTACATTTAATGTAATTATCATGGGTGGTAAACCAAGCCTTCCTGAAGTTGCATAATCTTGTTTTAAAGCTAAGCCAGTAGCCTTCCTCACTTGTACATCCTATATATCCAATCCACCTGGTAGAGGTTAATTCCTTAAAGTGATTATGCATTGTATAAATAGGTGCTTTCTTTTGTTTGTCTTGAATTTAATGCTAATCAGTTTCTGAATTGCTGAGCATTATAACAAGATAGGAAAAAACTATCTCCACTCAAATGAGGTTCACAGCAAACATAATTTTATAAATCTAGTAATCTGTTTCTTCTTTTCTCAAATATTCTATTCTTTACAGGGCTGGAATTTACACTGCAGGAGCTCCTTTGCATATTAGGTCACACCCCCTGATGTAACCAATCCTCCAAGAGCTGACAGAAAAGAGTCTTGTAAGCTCTTGGAAGATTGGCTACGTCAGGTGTGTGTGGCCTAATGTGCAAAGTGTCAGACCCAGAGTTAAGGAAAAGACAATTGAAGTTCAAGATCTTTATTCCAGCTTCATGGGCATACACACGCGTTGTCGGAACTGACCTCTCTGTCAGTTCCCCCAAATTATAAACCTTTGCCCTGACAGTTATAATTCAAGCCAAAGCGCACCAAACAAAAGTGGGGGTTTTGCGCGGGGTTTTTGCAAAGCTCTCATCAGTTTTTGCAAAACTCGCTATCAGTTCATGATTCGCATCTCCTCCAGCTCTCAGCCTTGGTTACCTAGCAACTAGCCCATTCCCAGACATGCCATCTTCCCTCCAGATAAGCAACAAGTTAAAGTTATATCAAAGGCATAGCAAGCACAGCATAGCATTGAGGCATAGCCTAGCATTGTATAATTGGATACACATGACCAGAGGAACAAGATGGAGTGACTCCTGACATTCTGCCCCCCTTAAGACCCCTTTCCCCTGGGTTTATTAGGATGTTTATTGTAAAAGTCTTTAATTAAGGCCTTGCAGTTGGTATTTCTGGAGCTGACCCATTCGGCCTGACTTAATGGGAAATGAGTCTATTTGATGAGATAGAACAGTTCACCATGTTTGATCTTGGCATCAAGGATTTCTTGCACCTCATGATGAATCTGACCACGAACCAGGGTTGGGGGTGGTAGTTCCATCTGGGGGTGCCAACACGAGGGTCCAGGGTCCTTCTTCAAGTAGCTAGCGTGGAAACAAGGGTGGACCTGTTTAAGGTTTTTTGGCAATTCCAGTTCAACAGTTACCTTATTTATAATTCTTTTGATTGGGAAAGGTCCCAAATATTTCATTCCTAATTTCTTGCAGTTTTGTGCATTAGGCAAATGCTTTGTCAAAATGTACACCTTGTCTCCCACGGCTAAGTCCCAAAGTTCAGAGTGTTTTTTGTCATATTGGGTTTTATAGGCTTCTTGCGCCCTCTGCAGTTGTTTACTGATAATTTCCCAGCCTCTCGCTATCCCTTGCCCCATTCTGTAAAGTCTGCAGGGGCTGACGAGGGCGGGGGATTGGTTTGCTCTCATATCCATAAACCGCTTGGAAGTGGCTCACTTTAGCGGTGCTATGTATGTTGTTGTAAGCATACTCTGCAAAAGGTAATAGAGTCACCCAATTGTCTTGTTGGAAGGATGTATAACAACATAAGAACTGTTCCAGCACCGTGTTGGTGCGTTCCGTCTGTGCGTGGTAGGCTGAACTGAGCCCTTGTTCCATTCCCGCCAGTTCACAGAGATGCGATCAAATTTAGCAACGAATTGTGGGCCGCGGTCGGAGATTACTTTAGCAGGGAAGGCGTGTAGCCTAAAGACATGCTGGATAAATAGTTGAGCCAGTGGGGAGTTGCTTGGCTGTGGGGAGTTGCTTACACAGCACGAAATGAATCTGCTTAGAAAAAATGTCCACTACCACCCAGATCACTGTCTTCCCCATCAAGGAGAGTAAGTCAGTTATGAAGTCCATGGATATGCATTCCCAGGGGCGTGAGGCGGGGAGAAGTGGTTGCAAGTGCCCTGGCGGCAACCCCCCCTCTTTTTAGCCATGATACAGGTAAGGCACCCTGTTGTATACTCTCTCAAATCCTTACACAATCCTGGCCACCAAAATTGTCTCTGAATCAAATGGACTGTCTTTACAAACCCAAAATGCTCTCCCAGTTTGGAGTCGTGCGCCCTCTGGATCACTTGTTTATGTAATGAGGGGGGCACGTAGACTTTCTCCCCTCGGCGCCAAAACTCATCCTCTGCTTTCGTTAACTGTAAATTCTCCTCCAGGGGACTGTCGAGGAATGCTTGCTTTAGTTCAGTTAGGAGCCCGTCAAGGGGCTGCTTTTTCTTCCGGCTCTGCGCACATGTGGTCACCAATGCACTTAGTTGGGAGGCCATGAACAATGAGTCAATAACCTCCTCTCTCTTGGTATCGTGTTGAGGAAGGCAGGACAACATGGCCACCAAAAAGTTCAGTTTCCCAGGGATGTGCCCCAGCTTAAAATTGAACCACCCACCGTACTTGCTTATTGGTGAGGTTGCGGGTGGCAATGAGGGCGGCCAGGTTTTTATGATCTGTCCAGAGTTCAAATGGTTCCCGCGTCCCTTCTAGGTAATGCCTCCACTTTTCTAGGGCCAGTTTGATGGCGGAGGCTTCCTTGTTCCACACTGACTAGTTGCGTTCAGTCGGGCTGAACTTTTGGGACAAGTACACGCAGGGGTGCAATTGGCCATCTGTCCCCTCCTGGAGTAACACAGCTGCATGGGCGACGTCACTCGCATCACATTGGACTACAAACCTTTTTATGGTTTAAAACGATTTATTGTACTGTAATATAATGTAATAACACTTATTATTTGTTATTAAAAATTAATACATATACATTACATTTTCTCCACCCTTCCCCCCTTTTGGTGACCCCCAGCAGTGTATTTTAATTAAATTGCTAAGAAAAGGTAATCAATTTAGTCTGTTTAAGAATCTTCATAAAAAAGAAAGCATTATAAAACAAAAAGAGAAAAGGAAAAAAACCCATATGTTATAACTATACCCCATCTACATAGTAATCCTTTAGTCATTTACAAAAGAACAAAAAAAAGATACATTCCAATAGTCTTGCTTTTTTTACTGTAATCCATTTAACATTCCTTTGGAGTTTAATCATTGTCAAAGATCGCCAAATATCCCTAAACATTCCATTGTTTTTCAACATATTTTTTAAATTTTCCCCATTAATTTTGAACTTCTCTAAATCATGTTCTTTTAAGATGTCCATTTCACTCCAATGCATAACCTTTAGAGTCCATTCCCACTTTTCTGGTATTTTGTCTTGCTTCCACATCTGCACATATATTGTCCGAGCAGCTGAAAGCATATACCAAATTATCGTTCTTTCTTGTTTTGGAAATGTTTCAATTTGTAACCCCAACAGAAAAATATCCGGTGCCTTCTTGATATTATAACGCAAAATTTCAAAATCTCTTGCTGAATCATTTGCCAAAAACATTTTGCCTTTCCACAAGTCCACCACATATGGTAGAAAGATCCTTCTTGTTTTTTGCATTTCCAACATCTGTCCAACACCTTTGTTCATTTTTGCCAGTTTCTTATGTGTCATATACCACCTATATAACATTTTAAAGCAATTTTCTTTAATATTGAAACATGTCGATATTTTCATAGAGTTCTTCCATAAGTATTCCCATGACTCCATCTGTATTTCCTTGTTTATATTGATCACCCATTTTATCATTTGAGATTTAACTACTTCATCTTCCGTAGACCATTTCAATAATAGTTTATAGGTTCTTGAGATCAATTTTTCATTTTCACCAAACAGCGTTCTCTCCAATTCTGTTCATTCTTGTCTTATTCCATCATTCTTAATGTCCTGTTCAAGCAAACTCTTAATTTGTTGCACTTGGAACCAATTATATTTGTATTGTAATTCTTCAGTTGATTTTAATTCCACCTTTCCTCCATGTATTTTTAAAAGCTGTTTATATGATAACCACTTCTCTTCTTTAGTATCTGAATATAATTTTATTACTTCTGTTGGCACAATCCAAAGTTGTTTCCTCTCGTCCCCATATCTCTTATATTTTAACCAAGTATTTAGCAGGTTGCTTCTTATATAATGATGTGAAAAAGCCCATCCATCTTGTTTTTCCCATAGTACATGTAAGCATGCCAACCAAAGACATTTCCATGACCTTCTAATGCTAGTAATTTTCTGTTTAGTAATGTAATCCATTCCTTAATCCACACCAGGCATACTGCATAATGATACAACTTTAAATTAGGCAACTGAAATCCTCCCTTTTCTTTCGCATCAGTCAAAATTTTCATTTTGATTCTTGTTTTTTTCCTGGCCCATACAAATTCTAAAAGTTTCCTTTGCCATTTATTAAATTGTTTGTTGTCTTTCACTATTGGAGTTGTTTGAAACAAGAACATAATTCTCGGTAAGACATGAATCTTAATTGCAGAAATTCTACCCAGCATGGACAGATTCAACTTATTCCATTTTATCAAATCTCCATCAATCTTACGCCAAAGCTTCTCATAGTTATTTTTGTACAGATCAAGATTTTTTGTTGTTACTTCCACACCTAAATATTTTACTTTTACTTTACACTCTGTTAACCTCTGTAGTTCTTCCTGTTTACTTTTTGACATATTTTTACACAAGATTTTTGACTTTTCTTTATTTATATAAAAGCCTGCCAATTCTCCATATTCTTTAATCTTACGAAGCAACAATGGTGTTACATGAGTGAGATTTTCATTTATAAACATCACATCATCTGCAAATGCTCTGTATTTATAAGAAAAACCTTTCAACTTCAGTCCCTCTATCTCTTTGTCTTCTTGAATTTGCATTAGCAAAACCTCTAAAGTCATTATAAATATCAATGGAGATAGAGCACAACCTTGCCTTTTTCCTTTATTAATTATCATTTTTTTCTGTCAAATCTGCATTTACACAGAGCCTTGCTTGTTGTTCAGTATATATCGCCTTCACCATTCTTATAAAGTCTTCTCCCAATCTCAGTTTCTCAATCACTGCAAAGATAAAGTCCCAATGCACATTATCAAATGCTTTCTCTGCATCTGCAAAAAAATAATGCTACTTCTTTTTCAGGAAGTTTCTCATAATTTTCAATAATGTCTATAACTGTTCTGATGTTATCTCTAATTTGCTTCCTGGGAAGAAATCCTGCTTGCTCTTCTTTAATAAAATTATTCAAATGCTGTTTAAGGCATTCTGCTAAGATTCTGCCATATATTTTATAATCATTGTTAAGTAATGAAATTGGTCTATAGTTTTTTACATTCATAGCATCTCTGTCTTCTTTCGGTATCAACAAAATTACTGCTTCTTTTCACGTGTTAGGGATTTTCCCATCTATTCTTATAATATTCATCAATTTCTGAAGTTTTGGTAATGGCGCCTCTGCGAGGACCTTATAAAATTTTGCCGTAAAGCCATCCGGACCAGGTGCCTTCCCTAATTTCATTAAATTAATTGCCGCCTCTATTTCTCCTTTTTCAATTGGTTCATTTAATACCTTCTCCATATTTTCTGTTAGGGGGGTTACTTTAATTTTCTGTAAATATGCGTCATTTTTTTTTCTATCCACTTTTTGACTTTTAAATAGCTAGGTATAATATTTATAAAATTCTTTTAATTCCTTCCTGATCAACAATGTCCTTACCTCCCGATACAATTTTATTAATAACTTTATTCTCCCTTTTTTTTCATTTGCCAGGCCAAATATTTTCCAGGTTTATTCGCTCCTTACAAACCTTTTGTTTTCATCGGGCTCGGAGGTGAACCGGGCCTTAAATTCATCAAATGCCTTTTGGCACTCCCCCGTCCACAGGAAGCTAGAGCTGCCCTTAGTGGCTTGCGGTTCCTTTCCCTTGATTTTCAACAGTTCTGTGAGAGGTAGGGTGATCTCCGCAAAGTTATTGATGAACCCCCTATAAGAATTTGCAAACCCAAGGAAACTCTGGAGTTGTTTATGAGTTTGAGGGGGCTTCCACTCAGCCACAGCTTGTACTTTGGTAGGATCCATTCCCAGGCCCCCTGTGGAAATGCAGTATCCCAAAAAATGGAGCTCTGTCTTGTGGAACTCACACTTGGACAATTTGGCAAATAACTTGTGCTTGTACAGTGTTTGTAGTACCTCCCTTACCAACTGGATGTGCGAGGGCAGGTCTTGCAAGTATATCAAAACGTCATCCAGTTAACAGACCATGCCCTTGTATAGGTATTTATGCAATACTTCATTGATTAAGTTCATGAATACCCCTGGCACCCCTTTAAGGCCGAATGGCATGACCAAGTACTCGTATTGGCCCAGGGGTGTGTTGAAGGCTGTTTTCTATTTGTTCCCCTCCTTGATGCGCACCGGGAAGTAAGCATCTCTGAGGTCAAGTTTAGTGAAGATTTTTCCTTGGGATACCTCCCCTGAGATCCCGTATGAGGGGAAGGGAGTACGCATTACTCACAGAAATCGCATTCAAGCCACGAAAGTCAGTGCAAAGTTGTAAACTGCTGTCCTTTTTCTTTCTAAAAAGCACCGGAGTGGCGT
This sequence comes from Heteronotia binoei, assembly GCF_032191835.1. Lineage (NCBI taxonomy): Eukaryota > Metazoa > Chordata > Lepidosauria > Squamata > Gekkonidae > Heteronotia > Heteronotia binoei. The sequence continues at coordinate 64,330,439 of NC_083226.1, forward strand.
GGATGGACTTGGCGATTTGTATGAACCCCCTACACAGGTTGAGTTCTGGGAATCTCTGTAGCTCCTCTCTCTCCCCCCGACTCATTGAATACAGTTGGGCAGTTCTGAAGACAGAGGAGGCAGCACAGTGTTTTTGGAAGAGACGGAGGCAGACTGCCAAGTTGCCCAGGTGTCCAGTGATAAGTAGCAGAGATGGAAGCTGCAAATGTTGTTTCCTTCTCTGGGCTCAGCATTACTAAGCTGGACGGGACTAACTATGCTACGTGGTCCCAGAAGGTCAGTCTGTTATTAAAGCACCAAGAGCTGTGGGAGGTGGTGGCTGCTCCTTTACGGGGGTTGTTGGCAGCTGCTGAAGACAGAAAAGCTGCAGACCTTTTGCGTAAAAAGGATGTTAAGGCTTTGTCTTTAATAGGTCTTTCTCTAGACGACTCCCAGCTGGTGCATATAGCCGGACTGGAGAAGGCTCATGACTGTTGGAATGCTTTGAAGGAAATTTACGTCCGAGGAACTGTTGGCTCTCAGATACGTTTGGTGAGAAAGCTTCTGCATACCAGGCTGGCAGCTAATGCAGATATGTTATCTCATATAGAGTCTATGCGTAGAATGTTTCTAGAGCTAAGAGAGCATAACCAAATGTTTTCTGAATCACAGGAGGTGTGCATACTTTTAAGTTCCTTAGATGCGTCATATGACGCTGTGATAACGAGCCTGGAGGGTTTGCCTGAGACAGGGTTGACCATGAACGTCGTAACTGGACGGCTTCTTGATGAATATGGCAAGAGACAGTCCAATTCCTCTCTACGTGTGGAGAAAAAGCCTGTCTGTAAGCCAGAAAGGGGCAGTGGATTTACTGTTAAGGAGGATCCTGACTGTCAAACAGGTAATGTAATGGCTGTAAGGAAGAAATGCTTCCGGTGTGGCTCATCTAAACATTTGTTTAGGAATTGTCAAGGCCAGAAAGGGAAAGAGAGTCGGTCTGAAATGAGGTCTGCTGATAAGAGTGGTAATGTGCATCTCGTTACTACTGGTAAGTCAACTAATCACACTCAATCTTTCCTAATAGACAGCGGAGCGTCGGAGAACCTCTGTAGAGAGAGGAGTTTGTTTACTTCTTACACACCTGTTGATAACCAGTCTGTTGTTTTGGCAGATGGAGTTAAAGCAACTGTTTTTGGCAGAGGGAAAGTGTTCCTGCCAAGCCTAAGGAAGGAGCTTCAAATGGGTTTTGTTCCTTCACTTAAGATGAATCTGCTGTCTGTGTCTGCTCTGTGCAGGGAAGGTTTCAAACTGCAATTTGACACCTCGTGCTGTGAGCTGAGGACCAAGGACGGCTTGTGTGTAAAGGCTATGCTGAAGGAAGATTTATACTTCTTGCATACCAAGGTACAAACGTGTAATAACGTCTGTGTAAATAAACCAGTGCATGATAATTGCTGTCATCTTTTACACAGGAAATTAGGCCATGCTGGTTTTCCTGCTCTAAAGAAGACTGTTGAACAGGCAGAAGGCCTTAGTCTTAAACCTTGCAAGGAATTTCTTGACTGTGAAATCTGCAAGCTTGTGAAGTCTACAAAAGCTCCTGTGCGTACTCCAAGTAAATTTACTAGTAAGAAACCTCTTGACCTAGTGTTCTTAGACCTGATAGGGCCCTTTAAGGAGTCAGTGGGCGGGGCCAAATATGTCTTAAGTATAGAAGATCACTATTCAAGGTATGGTTTTGTTTACCTGTTGAAAGCTAAAACTGAAACCTTTCAAAATATGCAGAATTGGCTAAGGTTTGTTAAGAGAAAAACTGGAAATGTGCCTGCATGCATTATTTCTGACCGAGGCTCTGAGTTTGTTAATAAACGTTTTCAAAGTTTGTTTGCAGAGCTTGGGATTGAGCACAGATTGACTGCTCCGTACAGACCTACCCATAATGCTTTTTGTGAGAGGAGAGGCCGTACATTGCAAGACATGTGCCAGTGTATGTTACGTGATGCAGATATGCCCTGGAGATTTTGGGCAGAGGCTATGTGCTGTGCCAACTACAACCTGAACAGAGTTTGGTGTTCATCTACTGGCAAAATACCAGCAAGCCTATGGCATGACAAGGTAACTAACTTGGCAAATTTGCATGTATTTGGAGTTACAGCTTTTGTTCATATTCCTCAACAGCTCAGACGTAAAGGCCAACTGAAGGCTAGACGTATGAGGTTTCTCGGGTATGAGAGGAACGGGAGCTGTTATCGTTTTGGCACGCTCGACAGTCGTGAGGTGGTGATTAGTGCTTCAGCCACGTTTCTGGAGAGATCAGAGGGCTGGGATTGCTGCACCCAATCGCCAGCGTTCTGTCCTGAGGATGACCAAGGAATCCGGTTACAAGTCAGCTCGATGCCTAGCAACCCAGAGGAGGGAGAGGCGGCTGAGTTAACCCCAAAAGAAGAGATGCCTGACGAGGAGGAGATGGAGGAGAAGCCTACTCGTGAGGAATCATCCGGGAGGAATGTGCCAACTGATGAGCCTGCATTGAGGAGATCTACACGTGAAAGAAGAGCTCCTGAGAGATTTAGTCCTGTAATGTCTGCTATACATGAGCCTGAGAAATATACTGACATTTTCTCTTTGTCCAAGGAAGAGCAGTGTAACTGGAGGGCTGCTATGGACGATGAACTTTCTTCCCTGAAACGTTTAAATGTTTATGTTGAGACTGATACTGTACCTGCTGGTGTAAAACCCATAGGCAGTAGATGGGTATACAAGGTGAAAACAGACCAGTCTGGGGGAAAAAAGTATAAGGCGAGGCTTGTAGCACAAGGTTTCAGACAGACTAATGAGACTTATGATGAAGTGTTTGCTCCAACGTTAAAAAGCAGTTCACTCCTAACCGCCTTGACTGCGGCAGCCAGAGAAAAACTCCATTTTACCCATTTGGATGTCTGTGTGGCATACCTAAATGCTAATTTGGAGCACCAAATTTATTTAAAGAGACCAGAAGGTATTCCTGGTACTGGAAAGGGATACTGGTTGCTAAATAAGAGCTTGTATGGTCTAAAGCAAAGTGGTCATCAATGGTCAAAATGCCTAGTGGGTACACTTAAACAGCTAGGGTTTACCCAGAGCATTGCCGATCCATGTGTGTTTACCAAGGGAAGTGGTGAAACACGATGTATTGTTCTTACTTTTGTGGATGACTTGGGGATTCTAACCAAGACAAAGAAACAAACAGATGATATTGTTTCAGCCTTAAGTAAGAAGTTTAAACTGAGAAATCTTGGTACTGTACAGACCTATGTGGGTGTAGATATTGCAAAAACTACACAAGGTTTTAAACTGTCACAAAAACCTAAAATCATAGATTTGTTGGACAAGTACAAGATGACTGATTGCAAAACTGTTTCAACCCCTATGGTGACTGGCTTTGTAAATGATGTTACTGATAGCCCACCATGTAATGTTGAAATGTACAGGTCGTTAATTGGTAGTCTGAGCTATATCAGTAATTGGACTCGGCCAGACATATCTGTAGCCTGTAGCCTGTAATCTGTTGGCAAGAGCTACCCAGAACCCTAAGCAGAATCACTGGATTGCTGCTAAGCGAGTGTTGCGATATTTAAAGAACACTGCTGACTGGTGTCTTTATATCGAACCTAGGGGGGAGCTAGCACTGAAAGTGTATACAGATGCAAGTTTTGCAAGTGACTGTGAAACCAGAAAGTCAACAACAGGTCTTTCCATATATTTGGGAGAGGTATTAGTATGCTGGAAGACACAAAAACAGCGTGTGGTTGCCTTGTCCACTACAGAAGCAGAGTTCTGCGCCCTTTCTACCGCATGTACGGAGGTAGAATGGTTTAGACAGCTACTAAAGGACCTGCATATAGAGGCAGAGAAGCCTGTTGAAGTTCTGGAAGACAATCAAGCTGTGATTGAGACTGCAAAAGCAGAAGGAGTAAAGACAAGGAATAGATACACTGACATAAGGTACCAGAATGTCAGATCATGTATCATGGAAGGGTTGATAAACATAAGGTATTGTGATACTGGCCACAATACAGCAAATATGTTTACCAAACCCCAGACTATGGAAAAGCATAATGAGCACTGTAAAAAGCTCAGATTGAGAAACGAACAGAACTATTAAGAGGAGAATGTTGGAACTCAGTCCTAAAATGGCTGACTGACTCCATCTTAGTAATAGTAATGTTGTTTCTGCAATGTCATGCTGAGTCATGCTGCATCATGATCCAGCTGTTACCTGTTACTGAGGTAAGGTGGGATGACCTCACCTGTAATTAGGCTTTGTGCTGACTCACAGAGCTGATGCAACATTGCATGATTGGTACGTGTACTTAGGGAAGCTCAGTGAGCCTGCTCAGTCTGCCTGTAAGGATTGTGGGTACTGTGCGGCCCACTGTCTGGGTGGCAGCAGACACTGCTGGTGTTGGATCCTAGGCTACTGTGCTTGGATCGTGCTGTGTATACTTACTGCTGTATACTGTTATCTACTGAAGTGTGTACTGATTACTGTGTATGACCTTGGCCTGGCAACGACTCTGAATATTGGATACTATCACTGGTAAATATATCTACCATTGAATACATCTGTTTCTCTTGTCTATTAATTCCTGTGTTTTGCCTGTCCCTCTCCTTCAGCTCTTCTGCTGCGTGCAAAATACTCCAACAAAGTGGCTCTCCCTCCACCAGTTCAATAGCACAGTCAGTGGATCTGTGGGGGGTGGGGAAGCTCATCTGCCTCTTGGGTGTCAAACACCTTTTGCAAGTCTCAATACTCGGGGGGCAGACTGGGCACTTCAACCTGGTGACACAAAGTATCTCAAGCTGGGGAGGAGGGTGTGGGCCCCATTTTTTATTCCACCGGTGACTCTCACACACCAGATCCAAGAAGTAAATGGCGCTCCTGCTCCACTGAACCAGCGGGTTGTGGTCGCCCAGCCACTCCAGGCTGAGGACGGCCTGGAACTTGGCGGCCGGGGTGATAATGAACATGCTCCCCCATCCCTAGGGTGCACACTTCGGTCCCTGTCCTTCACGGCTCTCCCTTCATTGAGCTCCCGTCCATTTGCTCAAATGCATAGGATTCTTGCAGGGGCACAGTCTTTAATCCTAGCACTTCCACCAAGCTTGGGGATAGTAAGTCTTTAGAGCATCCTGAGTCCAGTAGGGCCCTGATGCAAGAAAATCGCTTCGTAACAGGATTTTCTAGTGTTATGGGTACATAATACAAGGTTTCGGATAATCTCATCCATAGTGGGGTGGCCGTGGCTCTGACCTGCTGTTGTGCGCTCCTCACAGCAGGTCTGGGTCATTTCCCGGCACCTGGGCCTCTCCGTCCTCCTCCTCAGACTCCTTGAGGACCGGCTCGCGGAACTGCAGCCTTGGCCATTGGGGCTCTGCTGCTGGCGATTTTTGTCTTAGCCTCCGGCTTCAGAGGTGTGGAGGTCCGTGGCTCCTTCGGTTTGCTGGGGCATTTGCTGGCAATATGATTCCCACCCCCTGCACTTGAAACACAACTTCGCTTTGGCTCTCTGGGAGTGCTCCTCCCGGGACAGCTGTTCGGGGTGTCTTCTCCCACACTACTTTTTTGGGGGCCCCCTTGGTGTTTCTTATGGAGGGCAATCATCTTGTTGCATTCCCCTACTTTGCAAGCTAGCTGGGTCCACCCAACCAGGTCTCGTGGCTCCCCCAGTCTCAGGGCTTCTCCATATATATTAGACTTGAGGCCCCTCTTGAATTGATCAATCCTGGCCTTGTCGTCCCATCGTTGGACTTTGGAGTTCAGCTCCCTGAACTCGCTAAGGTATTCTCGGACCGATCCAGCACCCTGCTTCAGGTCTTGTAGTGCCGCTATTGCATTGGTCTCCTGTACAGGGTCTTTAAAGTGGTGGCGTAGAGCTCTCAGGAGGTCCATGACCGAGTTCAGCGCAGGGAATCGTTTCTCGCATACAGTGATGTACTACTGGGCCTCCGGGCCTTGGAGGAAGCTGCCAAGGTACACGACTTGTGTCTGCTCCGTCAGGAAATAGTGGGCCCAGACGCTGAGGTGCCCTTGCACTGTCACAGTGAAGTAGGCTAGTTCCGATGGATTCCCATCAAACCTCGCTTCACTTACTTGAGGCCCCCTGGGCACTGCCACCGGTTCTTCCTGCTCAGCTTGAGGTTGTGGCACCCAGTCACTACCCACAGGTTGTTCACCTCCCGCAGGGGCTCTCCCCACAGTGGGAATCAGCAGTCTTTCCCCCCCTCAGGGGCTGGTTGCAGGGGGGTGCAGCTGTGATCCGCTCCCACATCGCTCGCATTTGCCGGGTGAGGTCTGCATCTCTTGGATCATGAATGCGTGCATGGCTTGTATTTCTTCCTGGAGTTAGGTGCTTTGAGTGGCTAAAGCTTCTTGCATCCACTCTGTGGTTGCATCTCCCAGCCCACCAGACCGGGGGTCCTCCCCTCGACTTTCATTGTCCTGGAACCCCCACGGGTGGTAGGAGCGTTGCATTCTCGAAAGTCGGTGCTGCTGCTGGGGGTCCTCTCTCAGATCTCTGATAATACTCTCCCAGAAATCCATGGAGCCCCAGTCTTTCCTCCGCACCGTCACGGTGACCTGTGGCCCTTCAAGCTTGGGTTCTTCCTCACTGTTTGTTTTAGTAATCCTTGTAGCCTGGTCCTGTTCACCAGCCATTGTGAGTCTGGGGTTAGGCTAGGCCAGGGTGAAAAAGGAGTTCTGTCAAAATGTCAGACCCCAAGTCAAGGAAAAGACAATTGAAGTTCAAGATCTTTATTCCAGCTTCATGGGCATACACACGCGTTGTCAGAACTGACCTCTCTGTCAGTTCTCCCAATTTATAAACCTTTGCCCTAACCATTATAATTCAAGCCAAAGCATGCCAAGCAAAAGCGGGGGTTTTGCGTAGGGTTTTTGCAAAGCTCTCATCATTGCAGGTGCTAGCTATCAATTCATGGTTCACATCTCCTCCAGCTCTCAGCCTTGGTTACCTAGCAACTCGCCCATTCCCAGACATGTCATCCTCCCTCCAGATAAGCAACAAGTTACAGTTATATCAAAGGCATAGCATTGAGGCACAGCCTAGCATTGTATAATTGGATACAGATGACAAGAGGGACAAGATGGAGTGACTCTTGACACAAATGAGCTCCTGCTATAATTCCACCCCTGATTCTTTATAATAGAAAAGATGCTACAATCTCCCATAACTTTAGTAACCTTTCCCTACAGATATTTCAGTTCTGACAATTTCTTTTTAGATGGACAAACCTAAACTGTATACAGCAATCAAGAAATGGTTTTATATACATGCATTAGAAAACTGACTCCACTCCCCCACAATGACCCCAACATGTAATTTGCCTTTTTCTCTCTTACCACTTACTGAGTTGACCTTTAAATTAAGTGGATAGGAAGCAGAGGGTAAAATCTCCTGTTGATCTTTTTCATATCCTATTAGTGAAAGATAGTTTGGATTTTTTGTCCCATTGGTCATCACTTTACACCTACTTAAAATGAATCATGTGCAGATATTGCTGCTACTTCACCCACTATGGGTGATCCTTAGAGCATTTTACTGTCTGCCTAGACATTCACCATACTGACTAATTTGATGACTTGGCAAACTCATGCTCATGCTTAACTCAGAACCACTTGTGAATAATCAATGGCATTTGTCACAAGGCAACATCCCATTACCTTCATCCATTGAGAGAATTATTTATTTTTACCCTCTGCTTCCTATCCATTTATCCCATAATTGCTAAATTTATTCTTGAGCTTTTAAAGAGTAACTATGTCAAAAGATTTTTGGAAGATCATCCCTATCTTGATGCAGCACTGACATTCTCAAAACAATTCCAAAAGTTTAGTGAAGCAGGAGTTCCCTTTTCAGATAACATGAGGATTCTTCCTCAGTAAGTCTTATTTATGTCTAGCAGGGCTTTTTTTGTAGAAAAAGCCCAACAGGGACTCATTTGCATATTAAGCCACACTCACCGGCATCACCATTGTTTCACACAGGGCTTTTTTGTAGAAAAGGCCTAGCAGGGCTCATTTGTATATTAGGCCACACCCCCTGATGCCAAGCCAGCTGGAACTCCATTTCTGTGTATTCTTGCTCAAAAAGAAGAATTGCAGATTTATACCCTGCCCTTCTCTTTGAATCAGAGATTCAGTGGCTTACAATCTCCTTTATCAGAGATTCCCTGAATCAAGGATTCAGAGTGGCTTACAATCTCCCTCCACACAACGGACACCCTGTGAGGTGGGTGGGGCTGAGAGGGCTCTCACAGCAGCTGCCCTTTCAAGGACAACCTCTGTGATAGCTATGGCTAACCCAAGGCTAACTCAAAGCCCTTATGTCTAGTAGTTCTGGTTTCAATAGAGCTTCACATTATTCAGGAAAGAGGCAAATAGGCATGTAATTTACTGGATATCATTGATCCTTTTTGAAAACAAACTTTGTCTTCAGCTTCACATTTGGTTCTTTAAGAATTCTTAGGTGTGTGCTAAGTGGACCAGTGACTTAATTTTAATTTGCCTGAACTTCATTTCCTGTCACTTGTATTTTATTTAGATCCCTGCATGTTTTTTTTTCTCCCTAGAGTGGTTCAGACATTGGCTTTTATCTATCATCTGCTCCTTTTGAGACAGGTGTGATGAAGGTATTTAGTTCTTCAGTTACTTCCCTATCTCTCTTCAGTAACTCTTTTACTCCTTTGTTGTCTAGCAATCTAACCAGCTTTCCCCTGGTTCTTCCTTTTAATGGACTTAAGGAAATTTTACTCCCATACATTTTTGGTCCAGGGTAGCATATAATCCTTCATGACCTTAAGGGCTGTGAAGTTTTTTCAGAAGCCTTTATCTGATTATTTGATTCTTGTTGCAGTCTCATATACCCTTTCCCTCAAGCCATAAACTGCCCCTTCAGGCTACTCTTTCTCAGTCTATTTCTTATAGGCTCTCAAACCTTTCTTAGATCTTGGGAATCCTCCTATTCATCAGCCTGCCCCATTTGTGAGTTTTTAGTTTCAATCCAAATGTCATTTTTTTTCCTTACGGAAGTGGGACTGCAAATAAATGTTTCCTAAGTGGACGTTCTTTATGATCATATCACAGTATGGTATCTGAAAAAGTGAGCGGTGACTCACAAAAGCTCATACCCTGACCCAAGTGCTACTCAACTCTTGCTCTTTTCTGCTGCTACAGATGGCTTAACACAGCTACTCATCTTGATCTACCATAAATAGGAGACAGATTCCTGACCCATTATGCTACACTTTAAAAACACCTCTAGATGGCAACATTTCCTTTAAGAAGAGAAAGAAGCCCTCCTTTCAAAAATGTTTACTGATAGTGCTTTGGAAATTCCCTTCAAAAATGTTTTTCTTCAGAATAAATTGAAATTTATATACTGTACCGGCCACTGTTGCCCATAAATAAAAATCTGGCTGCGAGCGATGTCTACCCTGTTCCAGGCTAATGCTAGACTCAGTTGATCTGGAGCAGATGCATTAGCTCCTATACAAAGAGATGGGAAAAGTATAAGCATTCTTTATTAAATATAATCAGTAGTCAAACACATACTTCAGGCATGAGAATGAGAGAGCGCAACCAGAATCATAGTGGTATGATTTTATCTGAAATTTTAAACAGTTTAGAAACGTAACTTTCTACAAAACAGATATGAATAAATAAAGAATCTTTACACACACACACACACAGAGCTTTTCTTTGTATTGTGGGCACAACAAAACTTATTACATCACTCTCCTCTCCTCTGCTTTATCCTCACAACAACAACCTTGTGAGGTAGATTAACTAAGAGATTGTGATGGGTCCAAGGTCGCCTGGTGAAATTCCATAAATGAGTGGGCATTTGGACTTGGTTATTCCAGGTCCCGGTCTGACACTCTAACCACCATGCAATGCTGGTTGTACTTTGGAAGGCTAAGCAACTCGAAGCCTTTATTAGATCTTTTGCCAGGCCTCAACTAAGTATTTAATCAGATCTGACTACCCTGTTTCACATTAAGAACTAGTTTGCTTTAGTGGTTAAGAGCATTGGACTCTAATTTGGACAACTGGCTTTGATTCCCCACTCTTCCACATGCAGCAATTGGGTGACCTTGGGTCAGTCAGTTCTCTCAGAGCTGTTCTTTCAAGAACAGTTCTCTCAGAGCTCTCTCAGACCCACCTACCTCCTAGGATGTCTGTTGTGGGGAGAGGAAGGGAAGGAGATTGTTAGGCATCTGAGTGAAAGGCAGAGTATAAATCCAACTCCTCCCCTCCTCCTCAGTCCAGCTAAAATAAGTCATGACTAACAATGCAATCCTAAACAGAGTTATATCCTTTTAAATCCAGTGGCAACAACAAAGGATGTAACTCTGCTAAGGATTACACTATGCAGCTCCATGAAACCATTCAGCTATAACTAACTCATCCCATCGGTTTTCAGACTTTTGCTGAATTAAGGGATCTTATCACTTTGAGGATACTTAGTTGAGGAGAAGGTATAGGGCCATTTCTCAGAAATGGAGGCCAGTTCAAGCAGCAGTTTCTGGGGCTAAATGTAGGATTTGTTCCAGTCACAGTTCTTTGGTGAGTAGAGCCAGAGTGGGAATGAGTACTCTCAGAAATCCCTAGGGTTGTCAGCCTCCAGCTGGTGGCTGGGGATCTTCCACTATTACAACTGATCTCCAGGTGACAGATCAGATCACCTGGAAAAAATTGACACTTTGGAAGGTGGATTCTGTAGTATTAAAGCACCTCCCCTCGCCAAACCCTGCCCTCCTCATGCTCTACCCTTAAAATCTTCAGGTATTTCCCAACCCAGAGCTGCAATCCTACCCTTTTCCTTCTGTCCAACCCTCCCATAATACAGAGTATAAAAGAAATGAATGGATAACAGAAAGACATCGATGCTCCCTCTAAAAAGTTAATGTCTTGTTATGTAGAACTGGTCCAAAACAAACCTCATATTATGCTTTCTCCTGATCATTCTCCATACTCAGTTGGGCTCTGAGAAGCATCAGGGGTGGGTGTTTTTTATTTGCATTTACTTAACTGATGAGATTTAGTTGAAGTTACTGTGTGGGTGGACAGTGTTTGTGGGTGTGAACAGCTTGTTGGAGAGTGGTGCCTGTTTGAGTAAGTGTGATTTCAGTTTGTTACCTGGGTGTAATTGGATTGACTACTGGCCCCACCCTCTGCTGGGTGAGGCTTCTATTGTGTAAGGCTCCTTTTCACCTGAGGCATGAACTCAAGGGCTCTTGCCCTGTGGCTCTTAGCCTGGGGGTCTGGCCTGAGGACCCTGTAGGAAGTTGAGTAGCTATTCACAAATAATCTTGGGAAGCAGTTTAGCAGTGGAGATACAAGATAAATGGAACTTATCTTGTATCAGGGAGATACAAGATAAATGGAACTAATTTGGATTGGATTTGAAATGGACTGCAGCAGCATGGCTGGTGAAGGAGCAGAGGCAGTGTTGTGCAAAGATAAAGACTGAAAGTGTAGGAAGACTCATCAGGCTCATGGATTATTACCCTTTCTTTCTGATCCATGTGGGAACAAATGATACTGCCCAGCACAGCCCAGAACAAAAAGACTCTGGTTAAGAAAGTGAAGGACCTGGGAGCTCAGGTTGTGTTTTTGTCAGTTCTTCCTGTCAAAGGTCATGGCTTAGGAAGGGAAAGATGAATATTGCAAATAAATGACTGTCTACATAGATGGTGTCATCAGGAAAGGTTTGGATTTTTGGACCATGGATTATGTTTTTAAGATGAAGCTCTTCTATCGGGAGATGGTTTGCACCTCATGTGGGTGAAAACAATGCGTTTGGTAAACGCGCCACAAACCTAATAAAGAGAGCTTTATTAGGGGAGCGAGACAAATATTCAAAGCCTAGCACAATGCCAATAACTGGAGATAACAATGCTAAAGTGTTGTAGGGAGTGGCACATATGCTAGGTAACATTAACTTGCAGCTAAGCACAGAGACAAAAACCTCGCTTTTCTCAGTAAGCTATTGATGTAGCGTCTTTCTACTTCTATTGTGGCAATTCATGGCTATAAAACATGGATTCCATGTTCCATAGATTTCAGAAAGCAGAGAGGGAAACAAGGGAATCTGCTATCTTGGACTTGATTGTCACTAACAAGGAATAACTGGTTGATAAGGTAAAATCAGTGGGCACCCTGGGTAGTATTTGATCATGCCATTTTGGAATTTACAGTCTTGGTGAAGGGAAAAGCTGTATGCAGTCATATGAGAAGAAAAAATGGGAGGAGCCTAAAAAGGACTTGAGAAATAAAAAAAGACTCATTTAGGAAATGGAAGGAAAGCCGCATGACCAAGGATGAATATAAACAAATAACTAGTGCTTGTAGAGAAAAATTAGAAAAGCTAAAGCTCAGTATGAGCTTAGGCTAGTGAGAGGTGCTAAAAACATTTCTTGATGTCTATACCTGGAAAAGTTTTAGAACAAATTGTCAGTCCCTGAGCATTTAGGAAAGATGGCTGTGATTACTAAAAAAAAAGGGTGTTTGGTAACAGCCTCGCTAACTTAATAAGGAGGGCTTTAAATTAAATTGCATGGGGGAGTGAGACAATTCAAAATCTTGTAGGATGTCAATAACTGGAGATAAGAACACTAAAGCTTTGCAGAGAGTTGTGCATACGCTAGGTAACATTACCTTGCAGGTATGTACAGAAACAAAACTCTCAGGATGCATATAACATGGATTCCGGGGTTCTGGGTTACGTCATCTTGCCTTCAGGGGTGTCCGCAGATCGTCCTCCTGCGGCACCTCTGAATTTGGCTGTTGGAGGGGTGTCACAGACGTGGTGCCTCCATAGGAAAGCCCTGGAGGGGTTTTTCTTCAGCATGGGACTTTTGCGGGGAGCTAGGGGTACAGCGGCGGCTGCCCCTGTGTTTCCTGTATGCCCCAAGGCTCTGCAGCCATGATAGCTGGTGCAGCAGCAGAAAAAGATGAACGCCCGACTGCTTTCTTTCGCTTTTCTCAGTAAGCTTTTGATGTAGCGTCTTTCTACTTCTATTGTGGCAATTCTATTTGACAAGTAAGTGAACTTTCACTTCCACTGGCTAATGGGTCGTTTTACATAACAACGAGCGGTTAGCTCAAAGGAAGGGATAGAGGCTGATTATTATGCCTACTTCCTTTTGCAAATGAGGCCTCAAAGTCTACAAGCAATCTTAAGTATTGGTAATTACTTGAATTGGATTGAATACAAATACTTAAATCGACCTGGATTATAATTGGACATATATTAAAGAGACTATTATTTGGCTGCAATATAATCTGAACATAAATGAGATATATTCTAGAGAGATCTGTCCCTGTTGCCTGACTGCATTTGAAATGATAACATTTGAAATCTCAGCTGGAGCTGAAGTGGAATGTTGATTTAATAGGATCTTGAAGCTACTTTTCAACTTGGATTAAGAGACTGAGTTTGCTGACAGAGAAAAATGGCACTGCCAAGTGAAATTTTTTTTTAAATTATCTTATGGAATATTACTTCTCTGAGACAGGATCTTGGCTCATTAATGCAGTTGATTAGAAAGCAAATGGGAACTTTTATGCTGAAAGCTAGTGAACTTTCAAATCTATAGGACCTGAGTGCTAAAGAGATTCTGCTGATGTCTGCGGAATTAGAATGGGAAAGTGTTCCACCCCGAAATGAACAAAAGAAAACCAAAATGGATCCCTATGGCGCACTTACAAAACAAGACCAGAAATAAAGATTGAGTGAAGTCATGCTGAGAGGAAGAAATGGTGTTGAATTCTTCTTCTCATTATTGAGAGGGCGGGCCACATTGAGAAGAGAGAAGGTGCATCCCAACCAGTAGATTAAGATGTGGAAATCTTTCAGGAAGAAGGACTCTTGAACTTTTCCCCTTTTTGTGGAACCCTCAATAAGAATTGACATGCAATTTTAAAAGGCAAAGTGTGATGTTTGGGTTATATTAAGTTGGTTTTCTCTGGTGTAATATGGATATAGAAACTAAAGGAATTCAAAAGTTTTTAAATTTTGGGAAGAAGGATTCCTGCGTTTTAGTTTTTCTTGTGGGTAAACAAATAAGGAATTATTAATAATGAACTGATATGTGATTTTAAAAGAACAAGGGAGATCCTAAGGAAGAAAGGGTGTTGTTAAAATTTTAGTTAAATATACAGTTAATTTGGATCAATGCTAAAAAGTACAGACAACACATTTATTTTTACACAGCAGATTTATTCTTAGTATGTTTATTTGGTGAAATTGCTCATATTGATGTAAGAGTTGGACTAATTGTTAAAACGGCAGATAGCACAATTACTTTGTTTATAACAATTTTATTATCTTGTAATATTTTGCAATAATACTCATCAACTATTATTAAAAATTCATACAAAACATTACATTTTTCTCCTCCCTCCCCCCCTTTTCTTGACCTCCAATGGTGTATTTTAAGTAAATTGCTAAAACTAAAAGGTAATTTTTTCAAATACAGAATCTTCATTAAAAAAATCTTACAGCAAGAAGATAAGAAAGAAAAAACCATATATAATATAATTCAACTTCATTATAATCCTTTAGTATTTAGCAAAAGAAAATTAAAAAGAAAGTATATTCCCGCTTTTTGACTATAGTCTATATATACTTCCTCCAAAGTTCAACTATTGTCAAAGATTGCCAAATATCCGTTAACCTTCCATTGTGTTTCAACATATATTTAAAAATTTTCCCCATTCGTTTTTAAACTTCTCTAAATCATTTTCTTTTAAGATTCTTGTAAACTTGTCCATTTCACTCCAATGCATAGCTTTTAAAGTCCAGTCCCACTTTTCTGGTAGTTTATCCTGCTTCCACATCTGCGCATATAATGTCCTTGCAGCTGAAAGCATGTACCAAATTATCATTCTATCTTGTTTTGGAAATTTTTCCATTTGTAATCCCAACAAAAAGATGTCTGGTGCCTTCTTAATATTATAACCCAAAATTTTTGAGATCTCTTGCTGAATCATTTGCCAAAATTGTTTTGCCTTTTCACAAGTCCACCACATATGGTAGAAAGATCCTTCATGTTTTTTAGATTTCCAACATCTGTCCGACACCTGATTGTTCATTTTTGCCAGTTTCTTAGGTGTCATATACCACCTATATAACATTTTAAAACAGTTTTCTTTAATGTTATAACATGTCGATATCTTCATAGTGTTCTTCCATAAGTACTCCCATGACTCCATCCGTATTTCCTTATTTATATTTATCTCCCATTTTATCATTTGAGATTTAAGTACTTCATCTTCCGTAGACCATTTCAACAATAGTTTATAAATTCTTGAAATCAATTTTTCGTTATCACCAAACAGCATTCTCTCCAATTCTGTTTGTTCTTGTCTTATTCCATCATTTTTAATGTCCTGTTCAAGCAAATTTTTAATCTGTTGCAATTGAAACCAGTTATATTTATATTGTAATTCTTCAGCCGGTTTTAATTCTACCTTCCCTACATGTATTTTTAACAATTGTTTGTATGATAGCCATTTCTCTTCATTGATATCCGAATATAATTTTATTACTTCTGTTGGCACAATCCAAAGCGATTTCCTTTCATCTCCATATCTTTTATATTTTAATCATGTATTTAACAAATTGCTTCTTACATAGTGATGTGTGAAAAAACCATCCATCTTACTTTTCACTTAAAACATATATGCATGCCAACCAAAAACATTTCCATGACCTTCTAGTACTAGTAGTTTTCTATTTAATAACGTCATCCATTCCTTAATCCACACCAGGCATATTGCATCATGGTACAACTTTAAATCAGGCAGTTGGAAACATCCCCTTTCTTTTACATCAATCAAAATTTTCATTTTAATTCTTGGTTTTTTCCCGGCCCATACAAATTCTGACATTTTCCTTTGCCATTTACTAAATTGTTTATTATCTTTCACTATTGGAATTGTTTGAAACAGGAACATAATTCTTGGTAAGACATTCATTTTAATTGCGGAAATTCTGTGCAGTAAAGACAAATTCAACTTATTCCATTTTATCAAATCTCCATCAATCTTACGCCAAAGCTTCTCATAATTATTTTTGTACAAATCAATATTTTTGTTGTGATTTCCACAACTAAATATTTTACTTTAGAAGTAACTTCACATTCTGTTAAATTTTGTAGTTCTTTCTGTTTACTCTTTGACATATTTTTGCACAATATTTTCGATTTTTCTTTGTTTATGTAAAAACCTGCCAGTTCTCCATACTCTTGTATCTTACGAAGCAACAATGGCGTTACTTGAATGGGATTTTCCTTTATAAACATTACATCATCTGAAAATGCTCTGTATTTGTAAGAAAAACCTCTCAGTTTCAAACCCTCTATCTCCTTATCTTCTTGAATTTGCATAAGCAAAACCTCTAAAGTCATTATAAATATCAATGGAGAAAGAGGGCAAACTTGTCTTGTTCCTTTATTAATTGTCATCTTTTCCGTTAAATCTGCATTTATACAGAGTCTTGCTTGTTGTTCAGTATATATCGCCTTTACCATTCTTATAAAATCTTCTCCCAATCTCAATTTTTCCATCACTGCAAACATAAAATCCCATTGCACATTGTCAAATGCTTTCTCTGCATCAGCAAAAAACAATGCTACTTTTTCCGGATGTTTCTCACAATATTCGATAATATCTACTGTTCTAATATTATCTCTAATTTGCCTCCTGGGAAGAAATCCTGCTTGCTCTACTTTAATGACATTGTTCAAATGCTGTTCAAGATGTTCTGCTAAGATCCTAGCATATATTTTATAATCATTGTTAAGTTGTGAAATTGGTCTATAGTTTATTATGTTCGTGGAGTCTCTGACTTCTTTTGGTATCAGCAAGATAACTACTTCTTTCCATGTATTAGGTATTTTCCCATCAGTTCTTATAATATTCATCAATTTCTGAAGTTTTGTTGATAGCACTTCCGCAAGCACTTTATAAAATTTTGTCGTAAAACCATCTGGACCAGGAGCTTTCCCTAATTTCATTGAATTAATTGCCGCCTCTACTTCTCCTCTTTCAATTGGTTCATTTAGTACCTTCTCCATATTTTCTGTTAGGGGGTTTATTTTAATTTTCTGTAGATATGCATCAATATTTCCCTTGTCCACCTTTTGACCTTTAAACAACTTAGCATAGTATTTATAAAATTCTCTTTTGATTCCTTCCTGGTCAACAGTGTCCTTACCTCCCGATACAATTTTGTTAATAATTTTATTCTCCCTTTTTTTCTTCATTTGCCAGGTGAAAATATTTTCCAAGTTTATTCGCTCCTTCAAAAGATTTCTGTTGAAGTCTTTTTAAATTCCATTCCACTTCTGTGTTTAACAAATGTCTCAGCTGACTTTGTAATATTATAATCTCCCTTATAATTTTCTTTCCCCCAGGTCTCTTTTTAAGCTCCTCCTTTTTCCCAATCTCTTTCTGAATATCCAACATTAGCTTGTCTTTGGCTCTTTTGTCTTTATTGTTCAGTGTAATTAAAATACCTCTCATTACCGCTTTATATGTGTCCCACACAGTTTGAAATTGAATGTCCTTTTTTTCATTTATTTGAAAGAAAGACTTGGTCTCCTTTTCCAGAGACACCACTACTTCCTTTCTCTGTAGCAAATCTTCATTTATCCGCCATCTTAGAATCTTTTTCATGGGTTTTGTAGACCACATTAATGGATTGTGGTCTGCCCCTACTTTAGGAAGAATCTCTATTTTTTCAAGTCCAAGATTTTTTGTACTCCATAGCATATCAATTCTTGAGAAAGAATTATGCCTTGCTGAAAAGAAAGTATAATCACGTTCTTTAGGGTTAAATTCCCTCCATGTGTCTTCCAGACTTTCTTATTTTACTAACTCAAAAAATGACTTTGGTAATTTTCCTTCATTATTTTTCCCCCCAGATCTGTTCCATTAAAATCCCACATTAGCATGATTTGCTCATATGTCGCTTGGTCTAATTGTTGCATAATTTCCTTAAAGAAAGAGTCTTTTGCTCCATTTGGGGCATGCAATCCCAATAACAAAGTTCTTTTGTAGTTCAACATCACTTCCACCACAATATATCTGCCATCATCATCCTTGAAAATCAATTTTGGGTTCAATTCTTGTTTAACATAGAAAACATCTCCCCTTTTTTTCTCCTTAGCCAATGAACAGAATTCTACACCTAGTTGTATCTCATTTCATTTTCTCTCAGCTTTTCAGTCAATTTTTTGTATAATCTCCTGTCATTTATAACTTTCCTTGGCAATTCTTTCATGATTCTTACACTACTACCACCTCCAATGCATTTTCAAATTGTTTACTTAGAATCTTTCCCATCATATCTCTTGTCGCAAATCTTACAACCACATCTCTTGGTAGTTTGTTTTTTTCTGGCATACTCTGAATTAACCCTGTAAATATAGTCATAAAAATAACTAGTTTCATCAGGGTCATCCCCCAAAAAACTCAGCAATGATTTTTATTATGTATGTCCTTAAATCAGTCTCAATAGATTCAGGCACCCCTCTCAGACGAATCTGATTTTCCATTAATTTACAGTCTTGTAGCACTGCTTTCTCCTGCATTTTTTTATAGTGGAATTCACTGTGTCACTTCTTGAGTCTTGGTCTTCCACCTCTTCAACCTCCTGCACTTTCTTTAAAGCTGCTTGGGAATCTTTTCTGAGATCTTCAATTTCTTTTTTAAATTTTTTTAATCACCTCTGCACAGGATTCAATGTCTTTTTTAAATTCTTTCTTACTCTGTTATTGAATCCTTTTACCAGCCTTGCCTCCATAGCCTCTATTGCCTCCTGCCATTTAGACATTTTTGCTTCTTCAAGTGTCCTAGCCCTTGTACGAAACTGCTTTGCTCCTGCTTTGTTCAAAGACATCACCTTTGCTGAAATAGGCTCAACAGCTGACCTCATCAAATTAATTTTTAATATGACAGTCTTATAGATTAAGGCATGCCCTTTTAAATGAGCCTAAAATCGCCGTTTTCAAAGGCTCCTAAGTCGAGATATTAATTTTTTAAAGTTTTATTTTCTTCAAAATGGTGTCCACGGCTTTTCTATTCCCTTTTAAATTCCCCCCCCTTTTTTCCTTAAGTGCTCCAAAATTGAATCAAAACATATAGTCCAATAGATCTCACCTTTTAATGATGATCTCTGCCAGCTCCACTATTTTTTAAAGTCCTGTTTACTTTTTAAATTTTTTTAAACTTTTGACCTTCTTTTAATGGCCGCCAGTACTTCTCTATGATTTATAGTTCCAGAGAGGGCTATGAGACTTGCAGTTTTTTCCCTTCTCTTAATGGCCACTTCCTTCCTTTCTTGCCACGAAGTCTCGTTCTTGATGGTTGAGAAGTCTCGCATTAGTTCTGTAACGTCATTTCCTGTGAAATCCCACAAGTCAGCAGATCTGTTTTCGGAGGGGGTTGTCGAGCCTGACCATAGGTATGCAAAACAACAGTTGTTTCCCTTCTTTTAACCTTATTTTCCCCCTCTTTTATCTTCCTTACTTTAACATAGCGTATTTGGATCCAGACCTTTATCTTTATTTCAGATAAGTCTTATTGTAGTCCCGTAGTGATAGATAAAGATCTTTTACCTTTAAAATTCCGATCCTTTTAAACACCGTTCTCTTCAAAAGTAGACGTTATTCAGTTCCAAAGAAGCTTTGAATCCTGGTGAATTTAAGTCAATTTAATGACCTCAGAAGTCCTCTGTAGATGTTGGAATGCAATCCTTCTCCGGGGACCCTTCAAAGTCAAAAGGAACCCCACTGGAATTCCTCGTCAGCCAAAGTAAATCCCCTCAGAATTTAACATGCATGTCTTGGGCTTCTCCCTTCCTGGGAGAAGAAGGCAGCAGACGTTAGGATTGCCTTCTCTGCCCAGAACAGAGGCTCTGGTCTGCTCCTCTAGTCTTGGGGTCGTGGTAGATAACTCACTGAAAATGTCAAGACAGTGTGCGTTTGCAATTAAAAAAGGCCAACGCCATGCTGGGAATTATTAGGAAGGGAATTGAAAACAAATCAGCCAGTATCATAATGCCCCTGTATAAATCGATGGTGCGGTCTCATTTGGAGTACTGTGTGCAGTTCTGGTTGCCGCACCTCAAAAAGGATATTATAGCATTGGAGAAAGTCCAGCAAAGGGCAACTAGAATGATTAAAGGGCTGGAACACTTTCCCTATGAAGAAAGGTTGAAACGCTTGGGACTCTTTAGCTTGGAGAAATGTTGACTGCGGGCGACATGATAGAGGTTTACAAGATAATGCATGGGATGGAGAAAGTAGAGAAAGAAGTACTTTTCTCCCTTTCTAACAATACAAGAACTCGTGGGCATTCGATGAAATTGCTGAGCAGACAGGTTAAAACAGATAAAAGGAAGTACTTCTTCACCCAAAGGGTGATTAACATGTGGAATTCACTGCCACAGGAGGTGGTGGTGGCCACAAGCATAGCCACCTTCAAGAGGGGTTTAGATAAAAATATGGAGCAGAGGTCCATCAGTGGCTATTAGCCACAATGTGTGTGTGTGTGTGTGTGTGTGTATAATTTTTTTGGCCACTGTGTGACACAGAGTGTTGGATTGGATGGGCCATTGGCCTGATCTAACATGGCTTCTCTTATGTTCTTATGAGAAGCACCTCAATCCTCCATGATTCAAAACTGAAAGCCTCGATAGCACAATTATTTTGTAATCCGGTAGATTTGTTTCTAATATGCCCCTTTGGAGAAACTGTTTATTTTGAGATAGACAAATTATTAAGCTTTATTTTTTTAAATTTGTTAAGGATTTTTATGTGCTTATTTTTATAAGGATATTTTTAAAACCAACAAATTAGTTTGTGCATATAACAGAGTCAAGCTAAATCAGACAAATTTATGTTGAGATGGTTTTGAATTTTTTTTAAACTTTATATACTTATTTGTGTTCAAGAAGAATTGTTTAGATTCATATTGCTAGTATTAGTTTAGTAAAAAATTTCTGTAATGAAAGAAAGGATGGTAAAATATATGGAGACCTTTATACTTGCAGGTAGAATAACCTGGGTATTTTATTTGGAGGTAGAATAATAATTGATATATTTGTACTTTTTTCTGTTTCTTTTTTCCCATTCTGTAAATGCTTCTTCCCCCCTTTTATGTATTTTTTGCTCTGCCTTTTTTCCTTTGTATTTAAAATCAATAAAAATTATAAAATCTGAAAACATGGATTCCGATGTCTCTACACTAATGCTCAAAGTATGGGAAACAAACAGGAGGAACTGATAGTCCTAATACAGAAAGGAGACTATGACATAATAGGCCTTACTGCAACATGGTGGGATGACACTAACAATTAGAATATTAGGATCCATGGATACAACTTAAAAGGATAGACAAATAAGATAGGGTGGAGGTGTAGCATTTTATGTGAAGGAGGTATATACTTGTGAGGAAATACATGAATCTGAGCATGGTAGCTCAATTGAGAGTCTCTGGGTAAAAATAAAAGGAGTATGAAATAACAGTGATATTATGGTGGGGTCTTCTATAGACCACCAAGCCAGGCAGAGGACTTGGATGAGTTACTCCTACAACAAATTACAAAGTTCTCCAAGAGAAGGGACACAGTGATCATGGGAGATTTCAATTACTTGGACATCTATTGGAAGTCCAACTCTGCTAAAAATGACTTGTCTTGCTGACAACTTCCTTTTCCAGAAAGTGGAGAAGGAAAAAAGGGAACTATTGGACTTGATTCTCACCAACAAAGAAGAATTGGTGAGGTGGGCACCCTGGGCAATAATGACCATGTGATTTTGGAATTTACCTTAGGGAAGGGAAAAGCTGTATGTAGTCGGATGTATAGGTTGGATTTCAGAAAGGCAAACTCTGACAATCTTAGAACTATGCTGGTTAAAATCACATGGTCACAAATACTTAAGGAGAAGGGGGTTCAAGAGGGGTAGGAGTTTCTTAAAAGTGAAATATTGAAAGCAGAATCACAGACGATTCCTATGAGAAGAAAAAATAGAAGGAACCTAAAGAAGCCAAGGTAGCTCCATAAACGGCTCTATAAAGACTTGAGAAATAAAAAAGATTCATTTAGGAAATGGAAGGATGACCTTATAACCAGATGTCTGTGGTAAAATGCTGGCTTGATTCCATTGCTTACAAAAATTTTGATAAGAAATATAAAAATCAGGAAATTGAGAAGAACGTTTTCAGGAACTTCCTATATTGCTTGATTGCAGACAGAAAATCAGAAGTAAAATTGAAATTAATTTGACATCCAGATTAACTTGAGTGAAGAGCCCACACCACTGTGGAAGTTTTTAAAAAAAATTGAAATAAAGTAATAAAAACCTGGGTTCTTCATATGGGCTTGAGCTGAGATGTTACAGTGTGGGACTCAATTATTATATTGTCTAGTGTCGGGTGTTCTATATTTTGATAAAGTTCCACATAATATTCTTGTTGACAAATTGGTAAAATGTGGTTTGGATCCTATTACTATTAGGTGGATCTGTAACTGGTTGACAGATCACACCCAATGAGTGTTTGTGAATGGTTCCTCGTCCTCTTGGAGAGGAGTGACAAGTGGAGTGCCTCAAGGATCTGTGCTGGGACCTGTTTTATTTGATACCTTTATAAATGATTTGATTAAGGAATAGAGGGAATGCTTACTAAATTTGCAGATGATACCACATTGGGAGGGGTTGCAAATACAGTAGAGGACAGAGTCAGGGTACAGAATGATTTTGACAGGCTGGAAAACTGGGCTAAAATAAATACAATGGATTTTAACACTGTATTAATCTTAATCCAGTCTTTCTTAGTGGGAAAGCAATATATACTAATTAGATGAAGAATAACAGCAAGCCATCAGTGAGGTAGATTAGGCTGAGAGTTTGTGTCCAGCACATTTCCTTTGTAGAGTGGGGATATTGAACCTAGGCTTCCCAGACAGTAGGCTGATGCTGACCACTAAACATGACTGTCTTCCTGAGTTACAGTTATTTCTCTGGGGAAGACTGTAGTTTTGTAGATAAACATATAACCTCAGACTGTGCCATGGTACCTTCACATGTCCTTGATCAGCACACAAAGCAATTTATGTACAAAAGCTTACAATGTCCAGCCCTCATTTCCAGCTGGAAACACTCTGTTTTTAAGATAATTTTATATTGTTTCATTGCTAACAAACTTGTTATTTATATTGATTTTATCCGTTTGTTTTATGTTGTGATCTGCAGGGATCGTTTTGTAGGAAAAAAGGTGGTGGGGCTCATCCAGGGATTGTTATTCAGCTGCACCTACTATTCAATGGACAAGAAGGTGGAACTCTCAAAAGGAGGAGGTGGAACCCTCAGAATGGTTCAGGAGCTGTGCTCCTGTGAGCTCCCACTGAAACCGAGGCCTGGCGATCTGCCCTGAGTCCACTTGCAGGGAGGGCAGAATATAAATTGAAACAGATAAACAAACAAACAAAATTTGTTTCCCTGGGTCCTAAAGCATTGAGCATGCAATTTCTGTAAAGAATCAAATAAATAATAAGAAATAAATCAAAAATAGGTTTGCAACTTACAGATACACACCTGAACAGCATACTCAAGATTGCCACAGCACAAACATTGTCTCCAGAGACTGTTTTTAAGCATGTTTAATTTTAAGTAAAAAAACCCCCTTTAATTGTGTTTGTCTGTGACCTTTATAAACTTTATATCTCTGCTACCTGGCATTACATTTTATGACATACATGGCCTGGCCTGACAAGGTCTGGCCCTCATCATAACAAATGAATTTGACACCCCTAGGCTAGATAGCAATCTGACAGCAATGCTGATTCCATGAACTTAGGCAGATCATGAGAGGGAGGGCAAGAAGGGTTGCATCAGTGTGTAATTCTCATGGCCCTTTCTTACATGTCCAGGGAAATACTGTTCACCACTTTGGGGGTCAGGTAGAAATTTTTCTCCAGGCCAGTTTGGCTAGGGATCCTGGAGGGCTGGGGGGGGGGCATCTTCTGGGCAAGAACAGATGTCACTGTGTGTGTGGGGAGGGGGAAGTATTTGTGAGTTTCCTGCATTGTGCAGGGGGTTGGACTAGATGGTCCTGGAGATCTCTCCAACTCCGCATTCTACTTGTGCACTTAGACATCTCACTAATCTTGTTTTCTAGCAAAAGTGATGACATTTGACCATAATATGATGCTGAAAATTGGTTATGTGGTCATGACTGACCACAAATCAGCACAATGCACAAATCTTGTTAGAAAGAGCCCAAGTGTAACCATACACATTCAGCATGTATTGTTAATAATAATTAGCAAATGAGTTTTTTTGACTAGTCAGAAGCCTGTGCATGAGAATTATTTCACGAGTGACTCAAAAATGAAATAAATGAGAGCTGACTAGAGTGTTGATGTGGATGCATTCTCAGACACTGTGTGATAATGAGGCCATGTCCAATACTCAGCATTTCTACAGCAATTATCTATCTTCTGTGGCGTGTCTTAGTCTCAGATTACAGTGACATAAAGTGTGAGATCTGACAGAAGTTAAAAACATGTCTTTCTCATTTGCAGACAAACAAAAGACCCAAGCAAACAAACTGCAAGAAAAAATATTATGAATAATCCCAGCAGTGAAAGAAAGCAATAAGCTATAACTAAGAAATCCTAAATCTGAACTACTTTTCTATGCTCCTGGTTAGGTTGCTATACTGTTCTCTTCTCCTTTCATTTTCAGATTGCTATAGTAAGTGCAGGAAGCAACCAGTTGCATCCATGAAATAAATAACCTTAAATAATGTCTGACATATTTATATGAACTGTATTTTTTAGGAATAAACATCTGGATATATAAATATGCAATTCATGAACAAAGGAAATTCCAAAGAGATGGTGAAGAAATTTATTACATGCAACTAGGGCACAATGAGGCTCCCAACTGGAGGCAGGCTGCACAGCCTTGTCTCCGAGGGCTGTTTTGCCCCTTTGTAAGGAGGAGGAGCGGGCAGGGCATTATGGGAGGTGAGGGTGAAACAGGCACGCCTTAATGGCTGTCTCTGCTTCTGCTTTTGGCTGGGGGGAAATGAGTTGGCGGACCACACAGTCCACTTTTGGTGTGACAATTTAGCTGTGGTGAATGTCATCAATTCCCTCGCTTCTAAATCACCCAAGGTTATGAAGTTAGTTTGGGCTTTTACACTGCAATGTGATGGAATACTTTATTTTTTGCCAGGCATGTGCCTAGGGTGGATAATGGGGTGGCTGATGCTCTCTCCCGCAAACAGATGCAGAGGTTTCGTCAGCTCGCCCCAGGTGCAGATCTTCCTACAAGGATGCCCCTGGAGATTTGGATGATTGGTGGTTTGAGGCCGGCAGAGTTATAAGTATCGCTATTGCTGCTAGCACTAGAAAATCATACACAAGGGCAGTGAGCCAATTTGAGAAGTTTAGGAGCATTGTAGGTTACAGCATGGAATGGCCTCTTCCAGTGGAGCATTTACTCCACTATTGCATATCATTGCAGCACAGGGGCCTGGCAGTTCGATCCATTCAGGGCTGGTTGTCTGCTTTGGCTTTTGCCAGTAAAGCCATGGGGTTACAGGAACTAACTAATGATTTCCACATTCAGAAGATGCTCGAAGGGTGGGCCAGAGAGGCCAGGGTTAGGTCAGATGCAAGGCAGCCGATTTCACCCATAATTCTTAGGGGTTTATGGTCAGTCTGGGGCCAGGTTTGTCGGTCGGATTATGAAACACTTCTCTTTCATGCTGCCTCCCTGGTGGCATTTTTGGGGCTCCCTGAGTGAGTGAGCTGGTAGCTCAGTCCAGAGGGGATGTTTCTGGAAGGGCCTTATTGGCCCAAGACATTCGCATTGCTGATGGAGTGGCATATATCACAGTGTGTCATTCTAAGACTGACCAGTTGCAGCAGGGGAACACTATTAGTTTGGGCGCCTGTGTTCTGGGCTGCCCATAGGGCCAGGAGGACTTCAGCCGGGTCACAGCTGGGGCTCAGCAAGTAGGCTACCACAGAGTGGCGTGGAAGGCAGGATCTCCATTGGTCAGTCCTGTTGCCCTTGCTTTTTGAAAATGTTCATGTTGTGGTGATACATTTGGGAGGAAACGATCTAGGCTTGCTCAAGGATAGAGCCCTTGTACTGCAGACCAAGGATGACTTTCAAGTCATTAGGAGTCGTTGGCCTCAGGTTTTGATTGTGTGGTCGGCCATGATCCTGTGCCAGGTATGGTGTGGGGTATGGGATCCATGGGCGATTGAGAAAGCTCGCCAGAAAGCCAATTTGGCCACAGAGCCAGTTTGGTGTAGTGGTTAAGTGCGCGGACTCTTATCTGGGAGAACCGGGTTTGATTCCCCACTCCTCCACTTGCACCTGCTGGCATGGCCTTGGGTCAGCCATAGCTCTGGCAGAGGTTGTCCTTGAAAGGGCAGCTGCTGTGAGAGCCCTCTCCAGCCCCACCCATCTCACAGGGTGTCTGTTGTGGGGGAGGAAGGTAAAGGAGATTGTGAGCCGCTCTGAGACTCTTCGGAGTGGAGGGCGGGATATAAATCCAATATCATCATCATCTTCTTCTTCTTCTTTAATTTAGAAATTAAAAAAGCCCTGGGGGGGGGGGGTTGGACCACTTTCTCCCTTATATTGGGATCCGTGCTGATTGCACGGATTTATACAGGATTCATGGCATCCATCTTTCTGATAAGGGAAACGACTTTTTTTTTGATGACTTAAAACTTGGGCTTCGGGAAGTGCTAGGCGTTTAGTGGGCGCAGCTGCCTAAGCAGAAGCTTGGCCTCGTGGTGGCTGGTTTTTTTGCCTAACTTCCGTTATGCAGCTTGGTGAGCACCAATAGCACCCCAGTTTTGGGGCACAGGGTATAGCTAAATTATTCCTGGTCTGTGCAGACTAGTTGAGTGATGAAGCGGACTGCCTCAGGTTTGCATGGATTGGCCCAACCTTCAGCCATGTGGATGGGGGCTGGAACTCCAGGGCATAACCTTTGCTAAGCCGACCGGATACAAGCCATGCATTTTGGCTAGGGGCAGGGTGGCTTGCCCATCATGTGGCAGGAAAAGGGTATTTCATCCCCTGGTCCTGCCGTGCTGCCTGTTATGTTTATAGCCCTTGTTGTTAATTTAATAATAAAGAAAGTGGCCCTTAGTTACCCAAACCCTTGTGTCCGTCTCTTCTTTCTGTCTTTGGGGGCAAATAGATTGTTTACATTATTTGGGGTATCTAGTTGGAATAATTATATGATGCTTACAGCAGCTTCAGCAGATTTGTATATGCATTTATATTATTTTACATCTTCATATTAAATTAATCAAATGGAAGCCTCTTTGATTTCCTGCTTTATAGTTCCTTTAGGTTTCAAAGGGAATGAAACCTGATCAAGGCAGAAAAATTGCTCTGAGAGAGACCATGTGGTTTTTGTGTTGTTGCTAGGAAACCTCCTTCATTTGTCTATCCATGTTAGAAAGCTGCTTCTTTACCCTGTGACTCTCAGGTGGATTTACATCATGCTACTGTTACATCAGAGCAAAGCAAAAATCTCTGCTGCAGAATGTTCCCACTAAGAGTAAAGGGACTATAAGATCTCTGGCTCAATCAACGAGATACATTAAATTAGATAGAAAGGAAAGTGGACAAAATTACTGTGAAATTCCCACCTCTGCAAAAGCAGGAAAATATAGTAGCATTGGGGATTCCACTTACATTGGATTCAAATTACTTTTGTCTGGGATAAAGTATGAATAATATAAACACAGGTCTTCTATGAAGTGCCATGTGCAGCAACCACTTGGACATTCTATTCAGCTTGTAATTTAGCAAGGGCCAGGAATCTGCATGTTTGCAAGCCTTTTTCCAGATCCATTTCTCTCTCTTTTGCCACTATGTGGTGTACATGTGTGCACAAAGGAAGGGGGGAATGGGGGAAGGTCTTGACTTCTTTGCTGCTTCAAGCAAGTTTTTCAGAATGTGTATTAGCAAACTGTCACTCTTGCATGGAAACTTATCACGCTAAATTAATCTCCTGCATTTTTGTTTCAGCGCAAAAATACAATCATTTCATGGTTGATATTCACTGCCCTTTGTGTTACAGGAGGGTTAGATGTGAGCAACACTGTTTAGCAGCTGTAGAATGGATACTGTCTGAGCATGAGTCATCATGGCACATTTACAAGCTAGAAGGAACGCGGACCCATCAGGCTCAGGTTAGTTTGACAATGCGCTTCAGTGAACAGCACAACAGATTAGGTAGCCATAACGGAAATGGACATATAATCCAGTATGTGTCTTTCAAGCTTTTAACAATTCAGATACTGGATTTGGGCAGCCTGGTGCACTGGGAAGAGGACTGAAAAAGCTGGCAAGCTATCAGAATGGCAATTCAAGTGGGTTGAAATCAGCTGGGCTTGGAGTCTTTCCACTATATTCAGATTATTAGATTAACTAGGGAACAGTCTCCACAGTACATAGAGTTCTGTGACACCCCCCCCCCCAATCCATTTGTTAAGATCATCCTAGTAGTCTATGAGCTGTGATCAGTGGAAGGGCTGCTTTGCATAGCAGAACTGTCTGATTCCAAACAATATGACCAATAAGTAGGGTTGCCAGGTCCCTTCTGGCCACCTCTGGGGGGTACGGTTGCCAAATCCAAGTTGGAAAACTTCTGGAGATTTGGGGATGATGTGGGGGGGGGGGGGACAGGGACCTCTGCAAAGTACAATGCCATAGAATCCAACATCCAAAGCAGCCATTTTCTCTGGGGAACTGATCTCTAGTCTGGATATGTGGTATTTCCGGGAAATACCCAGTCCCACCCAGAGGCTGGCATCCCTAACAATAAACCCTCTGATAATGATATCTGCCTATTGAAATCAGTGCACATAGAACTGGACTGAGAATAAGCATGCTGTTCCCAATCCCATTAAAAATGGCTAGTTTGTGAGCTCAGCATCTACATAAGTACAAAATGTACACACATCAATTTCAGCACAGTGATTGGGATTATTGTTTTTTCAGTCACAGGGCTGATACCTACATGAGCTGGTGATTTTATGCTCTGTGTGTGTTGATTTCAGTACATGTATGGCTGCAGAGGGCTATTAATGCCTACACAATGAAAATGGAAATGATTTGAAGTATCACTGCCTTGCTAAAGTAAATGAGGAGAACATTAAAATCTTTAGATATGGTACAGTTTTAAGTGGTTATTTAAATAATCAGACACAGGAACAGCCAGAATAAAACTCCTGGGCGAATCTGACCTGCCAAAGCTTTCCTTTTGGTGGCTGCTATGTACTGGCTGTTCAGATGATAAGACGGGTCTGTCTAATGATAACAAATTAGATTCTAGCTATATCTCTTCTTCTAGCTACTTGATAATTGGAAATTGAACAAACTTGAAGTGGTCTTCAAAATGTAAGATAAATCTATTCAAAGAACAGTTACTGAGCTCTATACAGGAGAAATGTTAATGTTGTTCTCAGCAAGCATCAGCTGAAGGAGGTCAGCACTGTATTGATTAGAAATTGTGAGATAGTGCCTAGGCCCTAGAGAATTTTGCAGCCTTTTGAGATAATAATAATAAAAAAGATATTAAATGGAAGTTATTACATTCTTGGAGTGAGTAAGACCTTTTATTTACTGGGTCAGGAACAATAGACCATTTTTAAACTTGACTAGCTTGGCCCGTAACAAGCCTTGATATACAGCAAAAGAACACTGTGAACCAACAGAGAAAAGGAACATATAACCTGTCTTCATTGGCTACATACACACAATTAAAATAGTTTATGTGGAAGACTACAAACATAAAGGCTAGGAATTGACAATATTAAAGAGCATTCTTTTACTCAGTGAAAATGAATTTAAATATTTGCAATGGGATCCCTAATGTAAATTTTTCACTATACTTGTCCTTTGCACATGGTTTAAATGTGTGGACTGAATAGACATGAGAAAGAGGACTACCTTTGACTTTTACATGCTCAGTGAGTATGGAACATTCCCCAAACTGCATATATCAAGAGTAGGGCTTTCCATTGGAATTTTGTTCCTCTTAATCTGCATTTAGACTATGAAATTAGATAATCTGGAAAAGGCTATTGTTGGTTTGAAAACTGAAATAATGAACTGGATGTAGGGTTGTCAATCCCCAGGTGGGGCAGAAGATCAAGGTAAAACACCTCCACGAAAACCAGCCTCTAAACTCAATACACAAATACCATATTTTAAACAAATTCTAGAAAAATATTCAAATTTTAAACAAATTCTAGAAAAATATTCAAAGTGTATTCAAGGTTATTTATACATCAAACATAGATAAAGAACATGTACTCTCACCCCAAAGTCATTCAAAGACAAACCAATATCCAGTGGGTTGCTCAATCCCCAGGTGGGGGCAGGGGATCCCCCAGTTTGCAGACTCTCCCCCCGCTTCAGTGTCATCAGAAAGTTGGTGGGGGGAGAGAAATGTCTGCTGGGCATTCCATTATTCCCTATGGAAATCCATTCCCAGAGGGTATAATAGAGAATTGATCTGCGGGTATCTGGGGCTCGGGGGCTCCCCGTTTTTTGAGGTAGAAGCACCACATTTTCAGCATAGCATCCAATGCCTCTCCTCAAAATACCCTTCAAGTTTCAAAAGGATTGGGCCATCCAGTTCTATGAGCCTAAAAATAAGGTGCCCCTATCCTTCATTATTTCCAGTGGAGGGAAGGCGTTTAAAACTTGTGCAGTCCCTATAAATTTGATGGCCAAAACTCCCTTTGGAGTTCAATTATGCTTGTCACAACCTTGCTCCTGGCTCCACCCCCAATGTCTCCTTGCTCCATCCCCAATGTCCCTATCAAAGTTAGTTTTGAAGATGCCTCAGGTCTTCTGCTTTATTTTGAATTTTGATTTATTAGTTTTGTATCCTATTTCTTGAATTGGATTTGGCAACCCTAACTGGATGAGGAATGGGATTACACATTTTAATTTGTTGTTTTGGGTCATATGTTTCTTCCCTTTTTATATTCAGAAAATGTTAATGTCACACAGATAGGAGACAGGGTTTGCTTTCTGTAGAATGTGTAGTTTCTTTTAATATTTGATAGAAAAACCATTGGCACAAACCATACCTCCACATGTTTCTAGCTCTACACAGAGCATGTACAGGAGGGGATAAACAATACGAATAGTCTACTGATGATGTTTCTATAGCTAGTTCAATAAAAACAATTGCAGATTTTGAAAATAACTGCAGATATAAGAGGAGATGAGAAAAATATTGTTTGCAAATGAAAAGCCGACATTTAAAAAAGTTACCAAAATCTCTCAATTCTTTTGCTTTATTTATATAAATGTTTCCTCTGCCACTCAGTAAAAAAGGAGAAAAACAGAACTTTGAGAATGGCAAATAGATGGTATAGTCTGATAAACAATGGCTTAGTTCAGACCATTCCAGTGAGCTAGTTGTGTTAGCCTATGCTGCACCCTTCTTAAATCTTCGTTCGCGAAGTCAAGCCGAGAGAGAGAGAGAGAGATAATATAGTAATATACTATTTTATTATATATTACTTACATTTTTATTATGTTAGAATGTATTATTATGATGTGACTGCTCTGAGCCTGGACACAGGGAGAGTGGGATACAAAACTAATAAATCAAAATTCAAAATAAAACAGAAGACCTGTGGCACCTTCAAAACTAACAATACTGGAATAAATACTGGAATAACTACTGTTAGTCTTTAAGGTACAACTTGACTTCTGTTTTGTTTCAGTTCACATATTCCATGAAACTGATCTATTTTAATTATGGTTGGTTTGTGAATGATTACACAAATCCTGGTTTGCCGTGTTAAATGTTGGTTTTAGTGACTTTGTTAAGGCCAGCGATTTCTTTAGCTAGGGAGTGTGGAAACAACTGTGGCTTGTCAGGATTTCCACATTTGTACATTTCAAAACTGTAATTAAAACTATATTAATAATTCAACTTCAAACTGGGTTTCAGGTACTAGACTGACAGTTGCTACCTAATCATAATTAGGGATATGGTCCATGTGGAAACCATCATGATAACAATAGTTTAATTGAACTGTGGCTTTGCTTTTTGTTGGAACCAAGCAAATGAATTTGAAGTGCAGACATACAGCCTGAACCTACTTGAATAAGTTTGTTCTCCATGAAGGGACAGTGATCTGGATTTTGAGGTTTCCCCCTTTTCTGTTTTTTTCCCCGGTGGTTTTTAAAAAATAAATATTTTTTTTTAAAGAAGGGATAGCATGATAACTTGTGATAACAGCATTCAAAACAGCTACTATTGCACTCATAATATGGTTTGTAATTGGCTTGCTGTGCAGGGGAACTCTTATTACCTTTTAGCAAAGCTGTCAAGATGGCTAGATCAATGTCCTGGTGCCCTTCTGATCCCATACGAAACACAGTAATCTAAAAGTCAGAAGAAAATAATATCGTTAGGGATTTCTTCCATTTTTTAAAAACCTGGCACTTAAGCTCATCACCACTATAGCAAAACAAACAAACTTCAGCAGAGAGATATTCTGGGCAAGCAAAAGTAGAATGTGAAGGTCTGAGCATTCAGCAGGCGAAGGACATATATCACAGCAAATAATTAAAATATTAAACAATTATTAAAGCAAAATTTTCCTCTTCAGATTTGAAACAGTTTTTCTGCATGGTATACATGATACACAATACATTATTATATCCAATTTATAGCAATCATCTTTCCTTGATGACTGCTTTGAGTAAAGAGTTCACACATTTGCATAAAGCCAGTAATAGGGCAATGACCTAACTACTGTAGAAATGTCAACATTTTTTACATCAGTTTTTTGCAATGTGGAACTGAGATCATTCACAATTACTAGTGCAATGACACTGAAATGGCAGATTTATTCAACAAAGGCATCTTCTGAAGCTTATTCTTAATCCTGAATACAAAACAATAATGTAATACCACTTTATGAACCAATAAAACAGAAATGTAGAACTCAACCTAAGCAGATTCTTCTTTCCATGGAAGCTCATACCATAATAAATCCATTAGTTATTTCAGCACCACAAGACTTTGTTCTTAATAACACTGACAGCTCTTACAATTACTGAGTGGGTTTTTTTTAAATGAAATCAGTAGCATTGGAAAAAGAAGCATGATAAAAACAATTTAAAAGGAGTTAAGCAGCTTAGACATTCATCTTTGTCCAAAATACATGGAATTTGTACATTAAGCCACAACTTAATTTCTGTGCCATGTAACAATAAATATGTTGTGCAGTTCCACATATTTATATGTGTGTATGCACTGACTGGTAATACACAGTCCCTTTTCTTGGAGCTTCAGAGTTGTGAACCTGCCTGAAGATGCTGGCCTCTAAATAACAAAGCATTTTAAGTTTCACAGGAGGTCTCTACAGCTGATGTCCATTAGATGGCAGTGAGGAAATTGTAGGGGAAAATATTCTGCTGGGATGACCAACATTTAGCTAAGTAACTGAATGGCAGTGGCCAGCAGGGTAGAGTTACTCAGGTTCATGTTATTTGGCCATTGCAGGAGAAAGG
The DNA here is from genome assembly GCF_032191835.1 of Heteronotia binoei. Classification (NCBI taxonomy): domain Eukaryota; kingdom Metazoa; phylum Chordata; class Lepidosauria; order Squamata; family Gekkonidae; genus Heteronotia; species Heteronotia binoei. The sequence continues at coordinate 64,364,087 of NC_083226.1, forward strand.
AATATGTTTGCCAAATGTTCCTTGATCATTCCACAATTAAAGGCACAGCAGCCTTCTTTTGATCTAAAGCCTTGGGGAAACAGTACAGACATGCCCAGTGGGCCGGGAAGTGGAATACCAGGATCAGAGGCCACAATAAAACTTCTGTAGGAGATGGAAGGTAGCTGACACTCAGCCACCAAGGATAAGGCAGATACAGTATAGGGCCTACAGTGTTACTGTGGCAACCAGTGTAACATTTTCTGCTGTACTATCAAACACAGAATGCAACAGCTTAACAATTGCAGAATGATTTACTAGGAACACAAATAAAAGCAATGGCCTCCCAAAAATTGAGACAATGATTATGCAATGTAAAACTCAAACAATAATTGGCAGCATTTACAAAAATGCTCAGCAAATTCTCATAACCAAAATATATGCCATAAGTTACAAATCAAATGATAAGGAGCAATGTTGAAAAAGTAGCACTGAATAACAAAGCTGACATTCACATATGAATGTCCATAATCCCTGATGAATTCTGTAAGCACCAGACAATAGATACACTTATTCATCACACTAGGATACATAGATATTGACAATTTTCTCTTGAACATTTGACCTAAAAAGACAAGTTTCTTGAGCAAACCAGTTATATTGCTCAAGAATATTGTTACATTAAAACAAAATGAGGGAGGTGATGTTAAGATTTAATGTTATAAGTGAAAGAAAATAAAAATATATGTCAGTGCAGAGGAAAACTAAGATGAATACAATAAATACATTTGAGAAAAATCCAAGCAACAAGAGAAGGCAAATCTTAACATTGACATACAAATGCTGACAATCTCAGATGAATTTTCTGAATGTTCTTCAACTATATACCTACCATTCAGAGCAATGTGAATGTTACCTATCTCAGTCAGGCAACTACCGGTGTTCTCCAGCATATCTCTGAGTTTTGGGGCATTCATAACATCTGTCACTGACTGTGAATGTCAGAAATCTAAATTTAAGTCAATCAGTAAACGATGAGAGGAAGTGATCCATCTACCCTGCAAATTTCCCAAGTCTTCTATAACAGATAACGGCATAACTCAAAGGAAATCAGCTTAACTCTCCTGAGCTTGTAAAAATTACTTTACTTACTACACATTCAATTGCATCCCAAATTAGTCTTAAACATAGAGACAAAGTAATGGTTCAAATATAAGAGTAAACAATGTCTTGCTACAGTCCAAATTAGCTTCGTCTCCCTTCCCTCATGTGGTTAACTAACAAATGATTTACAAGCAATCCACAGTTTTGTTTTTATGACTGAATCACAAGCTTCTCCTGATAAATCAGGATTTCAAACAATGCTTTAAACCTGGTTTAGGTTTGCAGGGGTGTAATGTATTGGCTGAAATACGCGCCCACGCGCAGAGACGGCTGGGTATCCCAGGCACCTCTAGCGCGGGGCGCGGAATCCCCGCCCACTACATCCACGGCGGGAAGTTTAACAGGCCAGGATTGGCCTGACCTGTACAGGAGGCTGAACCGGGTATGTACATAAGCGGGGCCCGGCCCGCGTGTTCCCTCTCTTGCAACATGCTCCTAATAAACTATGTTGCCCTACTCTCGTCTCCGCTTCGAGTACGTTACACTGGCGATGAAGGTGGGATTCTTCCTCCTCTGGGCAGTCGTGGTCCAGCTCCTCGTGGTGGGCGGCTTCTGTCCGGGCCTTGGGGAAGGTCCTGGAGGTCCTCTCGAACGCCACCGCCTCGCTGAAGGCGCTCTGGAGGGTGAGCTCTTCTTTGGCGAAGAGCTTCTGCTGGAGCCTCTCGTCGCGGAGGCCCCATGTGAATCGGTCGGCCAGGGTGTCTTCCAGCTGGGGAAAGTTGCAGTTCCCGGCGATCTTGCGGAGAGCCGCCAGGTAGTCGGCGGCCGATTCCCCCACGGCCTGGTCCCTTCTGTGGAACAGGAACCGACGGGCCACCCGCGAAGGCTGTGGCGAGAAATGGCCGGTGAGGAGCCTGATGATCTCCTCGTAGGACTTCTCCGTGAGGCGGGCGGGAGCCGAGAGACCCTTGGTGATCTCGAACGTGGCTGGCCCGCAGATGCTCAGGAGAACGTCCCTCTTTGAGCCTGCGTCGGTGACCTTGTTGGCCCTTAGGTAGAACTCGACTCGCTCCGCGTAGGACTCCCAGGCCTCGGGATTGGCGGGGTCGAATGTCTCGAGGTAGCCGGTGGTTCCGCTCTGTGTGGCCATTGCGGCGTCGGTCAGGCCTCGTGGTTGCCCTAGATCTCCGTGGTAGCCGCTGAGGCTAAGATCCCATCCTCGTCGCCAGTGTAACGTACTCGAAGCGGAGACGAGAATTCGGCAACCGCCTAAGAGAGGTACTCCGCCGGTTCCAGGCAGCGGGGCTCAAAGTCAAGAGGGAGAAATGCCTGTTGGGGGTCCCACGGGTGGAGTTCCTGGGGTTCGCCGTAGACGCAGCGGGGATCCACCCAACGGAAGAGAAGACCCGAGCCATTGTGCAAGCGCCAGCCCCCACCTGCAAAGCGGAGCTATAAAGCTTCTTGGGGGTGCTTAACTTCTACCATTCATTTCTCCCCCACAAGGCGGCCCTAGCAGAGCCCCTGCACCGCCTGCTGGACAAAAAAGCCCCTTGGGTTTGGGGCAAACGCCAAGCGGCCGCGTTTCAGGCAGTCAAGGATGTGTTGGTGTCTAATGCGGTGCTCCACCATTTTGACGAGGGCCTCCCCGTCATCCTGGCATGCGATGCGTCGCCATACGGGGTGGGAGCAGTCCTGGGGCACCAACTACCCGACGGGAGGGAGGTACCGGTCGCATACTACTCCCGCACACTGACACCAGCCGAGCGCAACTACGCGCAAATAGACAAAGAGGCACTGGCAATCGTGGCGGGGGTCCGCAAGTTCCACGAATATCTGTACGGGCGGAGGTTCACTATTGCCACCGACCACAAGCCTCTCCTAGGCCTGTTGGCCCCTGACCGGCAAACCCCCCAAATTCTCTCACAGCGCGTGTTGAGGTGGAACCAATTCCTCAACTCCTACACGTACACACTGGTGCACAGGGCAGGCAAGGCCATGGGCCACGCGGACGCGCTCAGCCGCTTGCCGCTCCCAGAAGTAGGCCCAGACCCCGCCCCCGCACACCAGGTCATGATGATAGAGAGCCTCCCGGAGCAGCCCCTGCACGCGGCGGAGGTCGCCAAGGCAACACAGAAACACAAAATACTGGCGAGGGTGCTCGACTGGGTGATGAGGGGCTGGACGGAGGGGAACATGGGGGAAGAATTCAAACCATACACGACCAGGAGGGAGGAACTAGCCGCGCACAAGGGGTGCCTATTATGGGGAAGCAGGGTGGTGGTCCCGCCTCCGCTGCAAAAGCGAGTCCTGGAATCCCTACACGAGACCCATCCCGGCATAGTCCGAATGAAGGCGTTAGCCAGGAGCTACGTCTGGTGGCCGGGAATGGACGGGGAGATTGAGACGTGGGTGCGCAGGTGTCAAACGTGTCAGGAGTCAAGGCCTGCGCCCCCCAGCGCCCCCGCCACACGGTGGGAGTCCACCCGGAAGCCCTGGTCAAGGCTCCACATCGATTTTGCGGGGCCATTCCAGGGTCAAATCTTCATGATCATTGTGGACGCCTATTCCAAATGGCTGGAGGTCATTCCCGTAGGGTCCACCTCAGCAGCAGCCGCCATCAAAGCGCTGCGCAGGGTCTTGTGCACACACGGTATTCCGGATACCATAGTCTCAGATAACGGGACAGCATTCACAGCGGCGGACTTCCAAGGGTTCCTCAATAGATACCTGATTAAACACATTCGCTCCGCCCCCTTTCACCCGGCCACCAACGGCCAGGCGGAGCGGATGGTCTGCACAACCAAGGAAGCCTTAAGCCGCATCGTTCAGGGAGACTGGGACCACAGACTAGCTGCGTTCCTTTTCGATAACCGGGTCACCCCCAACCCGGCCACCGGGGTCAGTCCGGCCGAGCTCCTCATGGGACGCAAACTCATAACATGGCTGGACCGACTACACCCCGACAGGACCGCTGACCCCAGCGGAAGTCCCGAGGTCCGGGACGCGGCAAGGGGGTTCTTTGCAGGCGACCCAGTTTATGCCCGGAACTACGCGAGGGGACCCGAATGGGTGGCGGGCAGAGTGTTACGAGTAACGGGGTCCTGCCACTACGACATATCGACCGAGGGGGGCCAGGTCCTACGGCGGCACATCGACCAGCTACGCCGCCGGACGCTGCCCGAGGACCCGGCCGACATAGAGGAGGTGGAGTCAACCAGAGGCCGGCCAGACAAAGCGCCCCCAACGACAGCAGGGCCGCTGCCCGAAGTGCAGGGGCCCACCGAGCCCGACCGGCCCGAGGAACCAAACCCGCCGCCTCTGGCGGCACCACAACCCCCAGACGTGCCCGCCAGGGAAGCAGCGCCCCCCCACAGGACCTTCCCAAACGGTCCACCAGGGAGAGCCGACCGCCCACGTATCTTAAAGACTATGTTCGTTAACTAGGGGGGGAGGAGTGTAATGTATTGGCTGAAATACGCGCCCACGCGCAGAGGCGGCTGGGTATCCCAGGCACCTCTAGCGCGGGGCGCGGAATCCCCGCCCACTACATCCACGGCGGGAAGTTTAACAGGCCAGGATTGGCCTGACCTGTACAGGAGGCTGAACCGGGTATGTACATAAGCGGGGCCCGGCCCGCGTGTTCCCTCTCTTGCAACGTGCTCCTAATAAACTATGTTGCCCTACTCTCGTCTCCGCTTCGAGTACGTTACAAGGGGTAAGCCCAAACCATATTCAGTGGTATGAAAGTTAGGATAAACTATTATTTGTTGCAAATTCATTGGCTGTTTGCAAGGGGAAAAGGAAAGTGGGAGGGTAGAAATCCCAGGATCCATAGGCTTGTTCATGCATCAGCAAACTTTGGTTACTGCTTGTGTGTTTGAACATGGTATTAGAATAACTCAATGTAATGAAAAAGTAAGGGATTATGTTAAATTTAATCTTAGAATACAGTAATTTCCTATTTCTTGGCTCACTCATCAACCAAAAGGGAGGCTGCAACCAGGAAAAGAAGCAGATTGAGGCTGGTAAGGGCAGCCATGAAGGAGCTAGAAAAGTGTAAGGATGTCAGTGGCAACCAAGATCAAGTTAATCCATTCCATGATAGTCTCCATTAGAATATATGGATGTGAAAGCTGGATAATGAAGAAAGCAGACAGGAAGAAAGTTGATTCCTTTGAAATATGGTATTGGATGACAGTTTTATGGATGCCATGGAGTCACCAAAAGATAAATAACTGGGTTCTAGATTGAATCAAACATGCAGCCCCATTGCGCAGAGTGGTAAAGCAGCAGTACTGCAGTCCAAGCTCCACCATGAAAATGTCATGATGCGATGTCTCCCCAGAGTTGAAAACAATGGTGCTTGCACAGGGGGACTACCTTTACCTTTAGATTGAATCAATCCTAAACTTTCCCTGGAAATGAAAATGACCAAACTGAGGCTATCGTACTTTGATTACATCATGAGAAGACAAGACTCACTGAAAAAGACAATAATGCTAGAAAAAGTTGAAGATAGCAGGAAAAGAGAAAGATCTAACATGGGATTGATTGACTCAATAAAGGAAGCCATGGTCCTCAGTTTACAAGACCTTAGTAAGGCTGTGAATGATAGGATGTTTGGAGGTCCTTAATTCATAGGGTTGCCATAAATTGGAAGCAAGTTGACAGCAAACTAGACTAGGATGGTATCAGGGTCTGTAAAGATTTCCTATGGAGATACTTATGGGTCTATACAGGGCACATTAATTAGACTTTAACTGAGATTCCCCTACCATTTAAAATGAAATCCTTGAATTAAACACATACAGACAGCATAGGAAAGGTGATCAAACCTGTAATGATTTACTGTTTTAGGTGGAAACTGCTACAATGTTTTTATACTTTTTTGAGTGTAAGTTATGACTCCAGAAGAAAAAAGAGTTAAAATTAATTTTTATTACATTCAGCAAGTTTAACTGTGAGTTAGGCACAGATCATGACAGTGTGGTATCATATTTTACTCAATTCATTTATACCCAGGGTTGGTTTTTTTTTTTAGTAGGAACGCAAAGGAATACAGTTCAAGAGGGGATTGGATAAACATATGGAGCAGAGGTTCATCAGTGGCTATTAGTCACAGGGTATAGATGGAACTCTTTGTCTGTGGCAAATGATGCTCTGTATTCTTGGTGTTTAGGGGGCAACAGTGGGAGGGCTTCTAGTGTCCTGGCCCCACTGGTAGACCTCCTGATGGCACCTGATTTTTGGCCAGTGTGTGACAGTGTTGGACTGGATGGGCCATTGGCCTGATCCAACATGGCTTCTCTTATGTTCAAGCACAACCTCTCTATGTTCACAGGCACAGGTGTTTAACACAAGATGACGAGTTTGTTTTCTGCCATACTTGAACAATATTGCTTGCCAGGGGACCCTGGTCTGAGATATGGAAATTTTGATATGAATATTAAGTACATTTACTCTAGCATCAAAATCTCTAGAGCATGCATTATAGAATAACTGTACTTGAGTACTAGAACAATATAAAAATTGCATGGAGTGCACATGATAAAGAGGTTTCAACCAATTAGGCTAGATAGCATATGTTCAGAATTCAGCCAAATAACTTCCAACTAGACCAGGGGTGGCCAAACTGCAGCTCGGGAGCCACATGTGGCTCTTTTATACATACTGTATGGCTCTCGAAGCCCCCACCATCCCATTGGCCAGTATAGAAAAGGCATCTGTCCCTTTAAATCAAGCTGGTGGCTTGAAGAATGCATTTAAGTTAAAGTTACTTTCTTTCTGCCTCTCCCTCCTCCCCCACCTATTTCCTTCCTTCATCTTTCAACCATCTGATGTTCATGTCTTGTGGTTCTCAAACATCTGGTGTTTTTCTATATGGCTCTTACATTAAGCAAGTTTAGCCACCCCTGAACTAGACAGTTATGTCTTCACTTGCTACATTTAGGAAGGCATATAAGGCAGTCTTATTACAGAGAGCATTTGGTGGATGGTAGATAGTTCCAGTGCATTTGTCTGGGAGTTTGCTGATTGTGTGTTTTAATATAAAATACTTTTAGATTTGTATTATGCATATTTTATTCTGTTTTAATTTGGTTAATTGAACTATTATTTATGTGCAAATTGGTTGCTGCAATATTCACTTCCTTGAGACCAAGGAAATACAGAAATGATTTAAATAAATAAACACTTGAAAGCTACTACAGCAATGGTTCCAATATATATTATCTTTCTATCATTCTGTAATAAACAAGGCTACGTTATGCTCTGGTTAATTGTTCCATTTCCAGAGTGTTCTCGCTTCTGTCTGTCACAACTTGGTAAAACAGGGACCAGGGCTTTTTTTGTAGCAGGAACTCCTTTGCATATTAGGCTACACCCCCTAATGAAGTCAATCCTCCAAGAGCTTACAGGGCTCTTAGTACAGGGCCTACTGTAAGCTCTTGGAGGATTGGCTACATCCGGGGGGGGGGGGTACAGTCTGATATGCAAAGGAGTTCCTGCTACAAAAAAAAAAGCCCTGACAGGGACAATGTGGAAGATGTATGGATTGATTCAACTAGACAGGATAATTCTTCATATAATATCCCTATTTTTTTAAAAAAAATCTTCTCAAATGTTAGTACAAATGATTAAATTGATTCTCTTTTTTTCTCTCCCTTTCTCTTACTTCTGTTCTCACACTTACCATCCCCAGAAACTACACAGCACTGGCCTAATCTGATGCTATATATTATATATCTGTAAAATATTTTCTCCCAAATCACCATGTATCAGCAAGCCATTGTACCCAAGCCAGACGCATTTTTATTAAATTTTGAGCACTCATAATTATTTAAATTTAGAAAAAAATATGCTTTTTATCTGTAGTTAAATATCTTACATTTTAAAGAGTTACTCAAAGCATGCATTTGTCCATGTATGCATTCCTCAGAGAGAATGTATGCAGAATAGCTGAAATGGAAAAAACACAGTACAATAACTTGGAGAATACAATCCAAAGAGGCCTACAGCATTCTGTAGATCTGAACAGAAGATTAGGGTTGCCAAGTCCAATTTAAGAAATATCTGGGGACTTTGGGGGTGGAGCCAGGAGACTTCGGGGGTGGAGCCAGGAGACATTGCGGGCGGAGCCAAGAGCAAGGGTGTAACAAGCATAATTGAACTTCAAGGGAGTTCTGGCCATCACATTTAAGGGGACTGCACAAATTTTTAAATGCCTTCCTTCCATAGGAAATAATGAAGGATAGGGGCACCTTCTTTTGGGGCTCAAAGAATTGGACCCCCTGGTCCAATCTTTTTGAAACTTGGGAGGTATTTTGGGGAGAGGCACTAGATGCTATACTGAAAATTTGGTGCCTCTATCTCAAAAAACAGCCCCCCCAGAGCCCCCGATACCCATGGATCAATTCCCCATCATTCCCTATGGGAATTGTTCATGGAGGTGCATGATGGCTCTGGGGGCGGGGCTTCCCCCGCCGGCCAGCTGGCTGGGGGAGGGAGGAAGCCTGTAAAACCGGGGGATCCCCCTCTGGGACCTGGGGATTGGGAAGCCTACAGAAGATTGATTCATGTGAACATCGTGAGGTAGAAGAAACAAAGTGATGCTTCTTCACAGTAACTGTGTGGGGAACTGAAAAAGACACAAGCTCTTTTGGGTAGAATGTTGAATCTGGGCCTAGAAAAAAGAAAGTATCGGGACAGGGCTCAGAGGGTGGCCTTAAGCAAACAATTGGCTTCAGTTCCACCAGACTGAAATGGGACTTATATTAATCTATAACATGGGTCATTGTGAAGATAAATGCGATACCAAATGCTGTTGCCATGGTAAGCTTAAGGAACAGAAAAAGTTATTCATTTGAAGATCAATAAATGAATGTTTCTAACAAAGGCTGACCACAACTTCTGCTAGAACTCATTGCATTCATTAGTACTATAACCAAGAGGTACTTCCAAAACAAAATCTCTCTCCTAGTATCCAAGAGTTCAGTTTATTCATGTTTTTTCTTTCATTTTGGGTGGGATTTATTTTATTTATTATTTTATTTATTACTTTTGATATTTATCCTGCCCTTCCCTGGACTGCAGGGCTCAGGGTGGGTTACAACATAATAAAATAAAGTATCACAATTAGCTTGTGATAGCACATAATAAAACCAATGCATTACATTTACAGTTCTCGTGTCTAGAAGGGATATCTGATGGGGACAATACTATAAAATAAAACTGAGGTTGGTCTTCATCTAACCATTGCTTTCTTCAACCATATACCTTGTGGAACTTGTCAGTCTTGCAGGCCCTGTGGAATTGTTTCAGGCTTTGTAAGGCCCTGGTCTCACTAGACAGAGAGTTCCATGAGGTTGGAGCCAGGGTTGAAAAGGCCCTTCCCCTGGTTGAGGATAGCTGGTTTGCTTTTGGGCTGGTTCTCATTAGTTGAGCATAATGCACTTTGGGGGACATACTCAGAGAGGTGGTCCCACAGATATGCTGGTCCTGAACCATTTAGGACTTTAAAGGTCAGTACTAAAAAACTTAAATCTGATCCAGTGCTCAAATGGGAGCCAGTGCGGTTGGAGGAGCCCTAGTTGAATATGTGCCCTCAACTGAGTACCCATGAAGACTTGTGCAGCTGCATTCTGGACTAGCTGCAATTTCCAGATCAGCCTTAAGGGACGCGTGCACAGAGTGAGTTATAGTAATCCAGCCTAGATCACTATAGCCAGGTCTTGGCAAAACATGTAGGGAGCTAGTAACCGAACCTGATGTAGAAGAAAAAATGCCAGCTTGGTCACATTTGTGATCTGTGCCTCCATTGACAGGGAGGCATCTAAGACCACGTCCAAGCTCTTGACAGTCAGTCTTGTTGTCAGAGGCATGCTATAAAGTGCTATGAGTTGACCTCCCATCCAGCACTCCCTTGCCCAGCCACAGGACCTCTGTCTTTGATGGATTCAGTTTCAGTCAGCTCTGTTTCAACCATTTCACTACAGCCTGCAGTCTCATGGTCAAAGTATCTGGGACAGCATCCAGTCATCTGCCCATCAACAGAAAAGGCTGGGTGTCATAGCACATTGCTGGGCAAGGGGGCATATATAGATATTAAATAACAATGGAATAAGGACTGCCCCTTGAGGAACCTCATATTCTAGTGGATACCATGAAGAGACTGTCCATCCAAGTGCTACCTTCTGTCCCTGACCTTGGAGAAATGAGATCAACCATGTCAAGGCTGTATCAAGTACTCCTAATTCAGTGAGGAGGTGGTGTGTCAAAAGATCATGATTGATAATATCAAACCTTGCTGTCAGATCGAATAGTATCAACAATCAGGGATGGAATTCTAGCAGGAGCTCCTTTGCATATTAGGCCACACACCCCTGATGTTGCCAATCCTCCAAGAGCTTACGAGGCTCTTTTTTGTAAGCTCTTGGAGCATTGGCTACATAAGGGGGTGTGGCCTAACATGCAAATGAGTTTCTGCTAGAATTCCACCCTTGCCAACAATGCTGACCTGCCTTGATCCAGCTACCTATGGAAATTGTCCATGAGGTTGACCTGAACCATCTCCATCTCATGGCCAGGGAAGAAGCCAGATTTAAATTGGTCCAAGGCCAATGAGCATCCAGGAAAATCTGGAGCTGCTCCCCCACTGCCCTCTAAATTACCTTTCCCAGGAATGATAAATTTGACACTGGGTGGTAATTGGAAGGATCTCTCAGATCCAAAGATTTTTTATTTCAACAGCAGTCTTACCAGTCTTGGCTATATATTGGCATGTTCAGGGTTTTGTGCTAGGGTTTTTGGTGTCCTAAGTGAGCTTCCCACTAGCGCCCCCCCCCCCCCCCCGAAATGTAAAAAGCAGATAATTGTAGGAGAAATGAAGACACTTGAAACTATTAACATTTTTAATTTACAGTTTTCTATTTTAATTTTTTTTAAAAAAATGAGATGAAGCAATAAAAGATTTGAGAATACTACTTGATCCTTTTAGCTGGAGGTGCCAGGGACAAGATCTTCACATGACCATATCTACTTGATCCTTTTAGTTGGAGATGCCAGTGACAAGACCTCTACCACTGAGCTATGGTTCCCACCCCATGGCTCTCTCAAAGTAGAGTAGGAAGGATGAGTGGAAGCATACAACTTCAACAGGAGCCAATTTGTAGAAACTGTAATTGGCTCTTCTTCAGTTTTTACAGTTGGCTAATTTATCCCTGTTGGGCTCTGAGGAGCACACTGCGCAGGCACCGTCCGCTTTCATGTTTCCCGGGTCTGTAACAGACCCGGGGAATGCAAAACTGGCTGGGCAGTGTCTGCGCTCCATGGAGCCTGCTTTCCATTGGGGAAAGCAGGCTCCAAGGAGCACACCTGCTGCGCATGGAGAGAGAGGGCACCTGGCAGTGCACCCTAGGCCAGGTGAAACCCCAGGCAGCTACCTACTTGGCCTATTCCCATGCACCAGCCATGGGCATGCTCAGCTCAGCAAAAAATTCACCCAAGTTGAAGGAAGGCTTTTTAGGCTGAAGGAAGGCTTCAGACTATGTTGAGCAAAGTGGTACAATACATGCGATTTTGTTTTGAAGTATCACGTTTGCTTACTGGATACAAGTGGAAAAGGATGAATTGCATTCCAAGTTTTATCAAATGTCATCTTGAAATCACAAGAAATGATAGTATATCAGCACCAAGCGCACTGCTACACCCAAATACATTTTATTTTGTCTGGCTCAAGAGGCAAAGAAAGGAAACTTATTCTTGGCAAAGACTGATGGATTCATTTGTCAACAAAACAGAAATCGTATGATGAAAGATAAGCTACAGAACCTATGGTAAGCAGGAAGCAATACTCCTGGTACAAAATGATATTAGTCCTCTTGGGGCAGAAATAGCATCTTCCACAACTGCTTCACTCCCCCTTAGAGCAGCAACAAGAATTTAGAGAGAGCAAGTGGTAGGCCAGAATTTTAACTGCTCATGATTTCCTTAGCTACTGTAGAATAAGTTGCCGATGTTTTATTAAGCTTCAGCATAATAGAAACTGCTCATGAAGGGAGCAGAAACATAATAGAAACTGCTCATGCTTCCATCTACAGCCAGGGTCATTAATACATGATGGTCCTTTTACTAGAACAGCAGTTCTATTCCAGTATACCTTAGCATTTATAGTTCAGCTGGCTGTGGTTTAATGTTTTAGTGTAAAGTTCCCTTGACAGCAAAATAAGGAACAAAAAATATCGCAGGGGGATGAACATTGTAGATATGAAAAAAAAAAATGAAGGAAGTAGGCATTTTGGTAAAATGAGGTTATGTAGATGTTACTTATATACTCACCAGTTTCCCGCCAGTAAAAAGCACAAGGAAAGAGCTGAAAAGTTTAATTTTTTATGAGAGAGAAAGTGGAAACTTATGAATATGAACCATGTATAAACTGGGGTTTATATATGCTTGGGTTAACAGACCAAGTCACTGACTCCCTCTCCCTCTTACCCTTGCATATGGAGCCAAGATCAAATGTTTTATAGTTCAGAAAGTATTTAGTCTAACTTCAGTTTGTTGTTTTTCCCAAATTCTGGAGCTGCTTGGGGCTGTCAACTAGAATTTTAAAAAGTAGCTTAGAATCTTAGTTTGTGGGAAGGAAACAAACTCTTAGTTGTTGAACTACCCAGAGCTGGATGACACAAACAATTGAAAGGAACACTTCTTAAAAGGTTAGAGCAGAGTTTTCCAAACTTCCCCCCCTCCCCACCGTGGCTCGGTTATTTTTACACTTCTCCTTTGTGGCCCACTAAAATTTGGAGGTGGAGCCAGGAGACTTTGGGGGTGGAGCTGGGAGACAGGAAATGACGTACAAACATGCTTAAAACTCTTGCAATGTTTTGTTTAGGAAAGGTTGGATAATAGTGGGATTCTGCAATGCAATTTTAAAAATAAACATCCTTATGCCATTAAAGGTTTTGACTTTGTGTGTTAACTAAAACATCAAGAAAAAGCACAAGGATCACACAGCAGAAAACTAAAAATATAAAATGCTCTTAGCCTGTGAAAACATGAAATGGCATCCTGGGAAAACATGAAATGGCAGGGCATTTTAAGCTTCTCCTCCCCCAGTCTACTCAAATTAGCAATGGCAAGGAAGGAAGGAGACAGGGGAAAAAACTGACAGAAAAAGTGACAGAAAAAGAAAGATAGAAAGACTGACAGAAAGAGAGAGGGTGAGTGGGAATAATGCAAATAGACATGAAAGTAAGAGAAAAAGAGAGAAAGAAAGAGAGAAAGAAAGAGAGAAAGAAAGAAAGAAAGAAAGAAAGAAAGAAAGAAAGAAAGAAAGAAAGAAAGAAAGAAAGAACCTTTTTTTTAAAAAGGAATTTTGGTTCCTGCCTTCACACTTGAACGTTACTGCAAGATGAATATATTTCATTAATAACCTCGCATTGTTTTCATAAATGAAGCCTTGAATCTTATGTGTGTGTGTATATATATGTGTGTGTGTTGCATTTGAGTTTATTGTAACTGGTCCTCATTAATTTATCTATTTAGTTATTTAGTTTAGATCTGCAAAGTGCCTTAGGTAGTGGAGTGCAGTATTATTATTATTAGTAATATTTTTGGTAGTATTGTGTTTATTGCAATGTTCTTTTTAGGTCTATATTCAGCCTTGTAACAAGACAGCCTAATCTCAGGATTGAAATCTTCTCATTGTTCTGTTTTGCTTACCATTACTTATCGTCATTCAATTTTATATTGTACTTGCTTATGAAAGTTTCAATAAAATCTCTTTTAAAATGTAAAAAAAAAAATCTGTGTCTAGTTGTACCTCCAGATGCATGAACCTGTGAGATGGAGTTTGAGAGCTGTTGTCTAAATTTACGATGAAGTCATGAATATTCATAGCCTTGACATGGCTCATCCTGTGCTTGAACAATCGTATGAGTAGAAGTGGCCAAGGGTCTAGGGCATCCACTTTTATCTTTTTAAAACCCTGTGGTGCCAATCATCAATAGGAAGGGTAGATATTGAAAATGACCTGGTTGTAGGTAAAGTTCAGAAAATTGCTGTGGCTCTTGTGAATTGGCACATGGATATATGCCTAGGGCACATGGTGTCCCAGGCAGCCTCAGTGTCCACTGCCCCCCTCCATGCCACCTCCTTCTCCTCCCTCCCTTCCTCACAATTTTAATGCCTGGGAATGGGTGGTGAAGCAACGCGCTCCCAGGCTCTTTAAAGGCTGCCCCCCCTGCCGATCAATTGATCACTCCTATGCCAGCCCTCAGGAGCACTTGAAATCAGCACAAGGGCAGTGGCGGAGGGGAAGGATGAGCGAGCTGCCACCTCCTCCCCACTTCCTTCTGCAGAGAACTTCTGTGCAGAAAACTACTACTGCAGAAAACTTCGACTACTGCAAAAAACTTCTATGAAATACTTTTTTTGTTGGAATGAGTGAAATGAATTTTAAAATATTATTTTTATTCTCCCAGAGTGTGTAGCGATGTTCCCTTTAAGCTGATTTAATGTGAGCTAGCTCAGTTTTTTAGCCTCTGGTTCACAGATTTTTGTCTTAGGAGGGATGGCCCCAGAGCAAAGTAATTTATGCAGTAGCCAAGTTGCTCACTCACAATGTTAATGCCTGTAGCTCACAAAATAGAATTTTTGCTCACAAGACTCCACAGCTTAGAGGGAATATTGGTGTAGTATGATAAATTATGTGTAAGACTATCTATAGCATTAAAGAATTCCCCAATGGACCAGGGGACCATATATCATTTAATACTAGTGTTTCTGTACTTCCTATAATAAAAAGGCAGGGTTTTTTTTTTTAAAAAAAAAAATCAGTACACATCTCCAGCTAAAGGAAGCTGTAGTAATTACATATTGTCTTCATTGAACTGATAATCTTTTTTTGTGTGTGTGAACCAGGGAATACTTGCCAGATGATGGGAATGCCCCTTCTTGAATAGTTTAGATAAAGGTTTCAGGCAAAGTGAAAAGGTTAGTTGTGGGGCTTATGCTTTGAAACAATTTAGAAATTCTAGAGGAAGTTGAGGCTCATGTGCAGCGCATCATTTTAGCCATAGAGCCACATGTGGCTCTTTCACACATATTGTGCAGCTCCTGGAGGTTGAGGAGGAACTTAATGCAGACTTTCTCTCAAGTAAGTGCTTAGAACTGGGACCCCAGTCAGCCTCTGAGTGCTGATCCATAGGTAGGTCACTACTTCTGCCATATGTGAAGTGGGGAAAGTGAGAGAAATAGGCAGGATTGCAAGCTCTTCTTCACTACCACAGAGGTCACCTTGAGACCTAGAGCAGAGAAAGAGAGCAGCCGAGGGAGCCACTGGAAGAAGTGATGGAATTAAAGAGGGCTGCACAGAGATCCCCATTAGTTTCATAGTTCTCGTAGGAGCTGTATTTACCCTTGCGTCAAGGCAAAGAGAGATGCATTAAGATGCAAACGGTGGTCAGTGATTTATATGGTACATGTGTGTTTATCTTTCTGTGCAAAAAATTATGCAAAAATGTCACAGCTAATAACTATCACTCACATCTTGTGGGTTGGACCTAGGTGTCTTCAAATTCTCAATCATACAAAACAGGTTTAGATAAAATTCTGCTGATGCAAAAAATAGCAGAGAAGAATGCCTTCTTTGCAACTATCACTGTCACCTTGTAGGTCTTCAAATGGGTTCTATGACAAGTTCTGCCTGATTTGGCTCAAGTCTTTTATCAAAGGTGCTCCAAATGTCTTTAACCTTCCCAGATACCTTTTAAACTATAGAACCAGGGCCTTGCTAGAAGCAGCGAGAGAATGCTTTCTATTTCATCTGAGCCCTTAGCTTTCCATGCTAAGCTGATATAATTTCATATATCAACCCAAGGCTCAGTGATGTGGCTGTTTACATTTTCAAATTCTTGACAGTAGTTCAGTTGGAATTTTGGCCATAACTGCAACTGCTCACCATCTTGCCTTTGCACTTACACCTCAGTGCTACCACCTGGTGGTTAGATC
This sequence comes from Heteronotia binoei, assembly GCF_032191835.1. NCBI lineage: Eukaryota > Metazoa > Chordata > Lepidosauria > Squamata > Gekkonidae > Heteronotia > Heteronotia binoei. Next base: position 64,380,176 of record NC_083226.1, read on the forward strand.
TAGGTCTGGAAAGTTTACAAAAAACAATATGCCACAGGATAAACCTAGAATAAAAAGGGTAAAGGAAATGTCAAGCATTGATATTTCCCAATAATTAGTCTTTTGTTGTTGAATCAAAAGTTGCTTTATTTAAGAAACTCAGAAGCTTTACCTAGGACACAAGCCTTGGAAGTAATGGCATACATGGAGTCACACAGTTGTTATATAGGATAACTTCAAAGGGTACCATATAGATACAGCTTGAGTCACGGGTTCAAAGGTTACTACATACTATCTCTTTTATTACTAAGGAATTTAGGTTATTAAAAACATCTCCCTTTCTATTATTTATGTATGTATGTATGTATGTATGTATGTATTATTACATTAAACTTCTATCTCGCCCTATCCGCAAGCGGACTCAGGGCGGCTTACAACATTCAATTACACAAATTAAGAACAATAAGTCAATAAAATCTATAAAACAATACAATTAATTTTTTTTAAAAAAAACTATTTCATGGTGCTGTATCATTACTATATTGGCGGTTCTGCTTTTTGGATAGTGATCACCGAGTACTCTATTGATGTCAGGTGGCAGCTCTCTCTCGGTTTAAACATCGAAGGCCTGTTGAAACAACTCAGTCTTACAGGCTCTGCGGAATGTAGGAAGGTTGCACAGGGCCCTATGGCCTCCGGGAGAGCATTCCAGAATTCTGGTGCTGCCACCGAGAAGGCCTTGGCTCATGTCAAATGCAACCTGGCCTCCTTTGGTCCAGGGATGGACAACAGATTTTTTGTCCCTGAATGCAGTGCTCTCTGGGAAATATATGGGGAAACACGGTCCCACAAATAGACAGGTCCCTGACCATAAAGGGCTTTAAAGATCAATACCAACACCTTGAAACGGACTCGGAACACAATAGGTAGCCAGTGCAGCATCGGGGGAGCCTCATTAACAGCTGTGCCACAGCGTTCTGCACTAGCTATAGTTTCCAAGTCAGTGTCAAGGGTAGCCCCATGTAGAGAGCATTACAGTGATCTATTCTTGAGGTGACCATAGCATGGCAGATGGACACCTCCCCTTGGACCACTCCGGCTCAGATAGAGAACCTCCGTCTTCGCCAGATTCAGCTTCAGCCGACTCAGCCTAGGCCAAGATGCAATGGCTTGAAGAGCCAGATCCAGATTTTCCGGGGTACAGTTGGACTGGCTGCCCATCAATAGATAGAGCTGGGTGTCGTCTGCATATTGGTGACAACCCAGTCCATATCTCCTGACAATCTGGGCAAGGGGGCACATATAGATGTTAAATAACATTGGGGACAGAACCGCACCCCGAGGCACACCACATATGAGTGAGTGCCTCTGGGATGATTCCTCCCCTATCACCACCTTTGTCCCCGATCTTGGAGAAAGGAGGTCAACCACTGTAAGGCGGACCCCTGAATCCCCACGTCAGCAAGGCAGCTAGTCAGTAGCTGATGATCAACCATATCAAAAGCGGCTGACAGGTCTAATAACAACAGCACTGCTGAGCCGCCTTGATCCAGATGTCGCAGGAGGTCATCCATGAGAGTGACCAGAACTGTCTCCATCCTGTGACCCGGTTGGAAGCCGGACTGGAATGGATCCAGTGCGGAAGTGTCCTCCAGGAATCCCTGTAGTTGAATTGCCACCGCCCACTCTATAACCTTACCCAAGAAGGGAAGGTTTGATACCGGCTGGTATCACACTTTTTTCAGCTTAGATAAGAGTGTCTGTGTGAACCCGGGGGAGAGGCAGCATGAAAGTAGTCACAGCCAGGCTGTAGCGTAAACATCCTTGGGCCAGATGAATTTATTACTTGTCCAAAGGTTGTAAAGGAAGGGGAAGCAGCAAACGATGGGTGATCTGTTCCCTATCTAAGGAACCATTATGTTACAGAAATATGCATGCTTGACAGGAAAGTTCTAGTCCTATGGACATTTCTTTGACAGCAAGTTCCACTGAAATCAATGGAACATAATTCTGAATAAACACAGAGGAAGTTGGGATATAAACCAACTTATTCTTGCAGAAAGTTGAAAATTACCTGTGAAAGTTATGTTTAACAGGTCTAGGTCCTTAGAAACATCTGGATGGCTGTAAACTAAAAATCAATTGCACTCATTTTCATCAGTAAATATTGATAAGTCTCAGTGTTTACTAGGTGAAGAAGAATGGCTAATGCAACCTCATTGATTTTTTTCAAATGCAAAACAAGTGGCTGCTTTGAATGAAACAGGGTTGCCTAGATATCCTGACAACATGTTGAATCAAGCTTCCTTCACATTCTCCCCTTCCAAAAAAGCAAAACAAAAACTGACTTAAGTAGGTTAAAGCAAAACAGGACTGAATGCATGTTGAATAAAACATTGGATCATTACCTTTTGAATATCAACTTAAATTCAAGGTATTACTAGTTCTCTGGAGAACACCCACTTAACACTTATTTTAGGAGAAAAGCAATCCCCTGTAATTGCTGCCAACACATTTCCCATGAAGAAATTCCAGAGGCATATTTAAAGACACTTGTCATACATTTGATGAGTTCTTGAATGGTTCCACAGCAAATGTAAATACTTACACATTTTTTTCTTAGATAAATAACAATGTTGTATTATATTTTGTATATACTTATCGAATTTCAGAGTCACATGCATTGTTCTCCCACTCATATCCTCCACTTCATTTCACTGGAGGAAACAAGAATGTGTACATGAATCTGCCTTCTCCACTGAAAGAAACAGAGGGGTATAGCAGCTGCATGCATATAACCGTGTCTTCTACTGGCAGCCAATTGCTTGACTGGGGGTAATGATCTAATATGCTGCTTCCTTATGTGTCAGCTACCAAAAATGTCCTATTGGGTGCTTCTGATCAGTCTCAGTAGGTGTGATGGTACATAAAAATTACAAGGAGGTTCTTAATAGTTAGAAATTATTTTGACTTATAAGGTCTGTCACAATATCTACAGCCATTTGCAATTATTCTTTCACTATCTGACTCTGTATGTCAAATACAAAGAGATACAGAATTAGAATTTGTACTTGTTTCCAGTAGCCTTCTTGGTTGAATAAAAGTACCTGCTATTAGTTACACTAGCCTAAAAGCCCGCTTCATCTCATACATGCCTTTGTGATTTCAATATAAATGTTTAATGCAGTTTTTATTAGGATGAAATTACTTATACAAAATAATAATAATAATAATAACTTTATTTTTATACCCCGCCCTCCCCCACCAAATATAAAATAGTTTATCTGATTCTGAACTATGTACGATTGAAGTAGAAACCAGCTAAAATAGAAAAGGAACAATGAGATCAAGGATTTTGCAAAGCCTTCAAAGCCCTCATCTAGGAGTATGATTTACTGGACTTTTTAGACATGTACTACTGTGTAGTCCAGGCTAGTCCAATCTTGTCAGATCTTGGATGCTAAACATGAAACCAAGGAAGTTCTGAGTTGCTACAAAGAGGCAAGAAATGGCAAACCACCTCTTTTTCTCTCTTGCCTTGAAAACCTAATGAGGTCAATAGAAGTTTGCTGTATTTCCTAACACTTTCTACCACCACTACTGAGTGGCACAGCAGTGTTATGAAAAGGAGGGGAGGTTCATGAACCATAACAACTTCAGTCACTGGCTCATGGTATATCCTGAAATTTTCATGCTTTTGCTATGGAATTTTCCCTGCCACCATTACTGTCAATAAATTCAGTGTCTCAGTATAAGGCAGGCTATTTAGCTTAAAAGGTTACAGTTTTTCTAAAGGATTCACATTACCCTGAAGCCTCTGCTCACATGTACACACTAGCACATGGCAATGCCTGCCTCATACAGGCTTCAGGTAAGAGTTTTGTCTGCCTTCTCCTTCTCCTCACTCCCTGGTATTTTATCATCTCCCTTTGTCTTCCCACTGACCAGGGCAAGTCAAATAAAACGAGTTTTTCCTGAAGTCTTCAGGAAATTTTCCCTGAAGTCCTTCTAGCCCCTTAAGTCCTCTAAACATCTGTTTCCTGCTAAATATCTAATTGGAATGAGGAGGTCTGACTATCCCATTGCCTTTTGCTAAACCTATTATTTCTAAAAGGATGGCTGAGGTGTGGCTGAAAAGCAATTTAATTTACTCCCTTCTGCTTGTTCTCTGCCAAGAGAGGAAAAACTTTTAAAAACTCAAGATGAAAGTTTTGCTTCTGTTCACATGACCACATGAAGCTGTCTTATTATGAAGCAGACCATCAGTCCATCAAGATCAATATTACTTACTCAGGCTGGTAGCAGCTCTCCAGGGTCTCAAGCACAGGTCTTTCACATCTCCTGGTGCCCAGTACTTTTTAATGGAAATGCCAGGGATTGAACCTGGGACCTTCTGAATGCCAAGCAGATACTCTATCAGTGAGCCACAACCCCTCCCCTAAGTTCAATCCTTTATAGAAAAAATCTTATCTTCACCAATAGGTTGAGAATAAAGATGCTGAAGAAAAAAGTGTGGGGTTTATCTTGGAGGCTCACCACTCACCTGTCCATAAGTCCTTCTGGCTGCAGCTGTTTCACGGTGCAAACCATCTGCCATTCTCAAGCTCTACAAGACCTTTGCCTTGCCCACTTCCCTGGAACACAGGGTGGGTGCTCCCCCCAGACAGCCACATTTGGTACTACACTACGTACCATTGCTCTAAGGTATGCTCTAGAACTATGGTTATATATTTCTCAGGCAAGTACTCAAACTACCCCAACCCTGTTAAGAAGAAGAAGAAGATGATGATATTGGATTTATATCCTGCCCTCCACTCCGAAGAGTCTCAGAGCGGCTCACAATCTCCTTTACCTTCCTCCCCCACAACAGATACCCTGTGAGGTGGGTGGGGCTGGAGAGGGCTCTCACAGCAGCTGCCCTTTCAAGGACAACCTCTGCCAGAGCTATGGCTGACCCAAGGCCATGCTAGCAGGTGCAAGTGGAGGAGTGGGGAATCAAACCCGGTTCTCCCAGATAAGAGTCTGCACACTTAACCACTACACCAAACTGGCTCTAACTATATGGGAATGTCTCTGAATTATAAATTCTATCACTACAAGGGCAGTACATTTATAAGAATTTATATAATCTCCACAGACCCAATTGCAAAACACTCATTCACACAGGAAGTCTTTATTAACTATAATAAGTAATACTGAATGCCAAGTGGCCTCTATATTAAGCATGCTTGTATGAATAATGGCTCCTCACAGACAAGGCATCCATACTGAACCGGTGGTCGGAGTATTTTCAGGTTCTCTTCAGTGCCAACCGCGTAGTTCAAGATTCAGCAATCCACCTCACCCCACTTCAACCGGTGAAAACAGAGTTGGATGAGATCCCCACCCTAGAAGAGACTGTTAAAGCCATCAAGCAACTGAAAAGTGGCAAGGCAGCGGGAGTTGATGGAATTCCACCAGAGATCTGGAAGCATGGGGGCACAGTACTACATAGCTCACTTCACAAAGTACTTGTCACCTGCTGGGAACAAGGCAAATTACCACAGGACTTTCGCGATGCAATCATCATCACCCTATACAAGAACAAAGGGGAAAAGTCAGACTGCTCCAACTACCGGGGGATAACCCTGCTCTCCATCGCAGGCAAAATCCTTGCCAGAATACTCCTGAACAGACTGGTGCCCACCATTGCAGAAGAACTCCTCCCAGAGAGCCAGTGCGGCTTCAGAGCTAACAGGAGCACCACCGACATGGTATTTGTTCTCAGGCAGCTCCAAGAGAAATGCAGGGAACAGAACAAGGCTCTGTATGTGACTTTTGTCGACCTTACCAAAGCTTTTGATACCGTTAGCAGGAAAGGCCTGTGGCAAATCTTAGAACGTTTAGGATGTCCCCCAAGGTTCCTCAGCATGATCATCCAGCTACATGAAGACCAGCGAGGCCAAGTCAGACACTGCAACGACCTCTCGGAGCCCTTCCCAATAGGCACAGGTGTAAAGCAAGGCTGCGTTCTCGCGCTAACTCTCTTTACGATCTTCTTTAGCATGATGCTTCAAAGAGCCGCAGTAGATTTAGATGATGACGATGGAGTATACATCCGCTATTGCACCGATGGCAGCCTGTTCAACCTGAGGCGACTAAAGGCACACTCCAAGACAATGGAAAAACTCATCCGAGAGCTACTGTTTGCTGATGATGCTGCACTCGTCTCCCACTCGATATCAGCTCTGCAGCATATGACGTCCTGCTTTGCAGAGGCTGCCAAGCTATTCGGCCTAGAAGTTAGTCTGAAGAAGACAGAAGTTCTCCACCAGCCTGCACCCCAGGAATATTATCACCCTCCCTGCATCACTGTGGGTGAATCAGTTCTGAAGACAGTCCAGCAGTTCAGCTACCTGGGGTGCATCATCTCCTGAGATGCCAAGATCGACAAGGAGATTGACAACAGGCTGGCAAAGGCAAACCGTGCATTTGGCCGACTGCACAAAAGAGTGTGGAGCAACAAGCATCTGAAAAAAGGCACAAAGATCAATGTTTACAAAGCGGTTGTGATGACAACCCTCATCTACGGCTCCGAATCGTGGGTTTTATACCGTCATCACCTGCGACTCCTTGAGCGCTTTCATCAGCGCTGCCTTCGTACCATCCTCAACATCCACTGGAGTGACTTTGTGACCAACACTGAAGTCCTCAAGAGGGCGGAGGTTACCAGCATCGAGGCACTGCTGTTGAAGACGCAGCTGCGCTGGGCAGGGCATATTTCTAGGATGGAAAACCACCGCCTTCCCAAGATTGCCCTGTATGGCGAACTCTCCACCGGCCATCGAAATAGAGGGGCACCAAAGAAGAGGTACAAGGACTCCTTGAAGAAATCCCTTAGCACCTGTCACATCAACCATCACCAGTGATCTGACCTAGCCTCAGATCGCAAAGCATGGAGGCACACCATCCACCAGGCTGTCTCTTCCTTTGAGAACGCACGCATAGCTGGTCTTGAGGACAAAAGGAGATTGAGGAAGAATCGCACTGCTACAGGACCAACCCTAAATCAGACCTTTCCCTGCAGCCGCTGTGGCTGGACCTGCCTGTCCCACATTGGTCTTGTCAGCCACCAGCGAGCCTGCAGCAAACGTGGACTATTGCACCCTTCTTAAATCTTCGTTCGCGAAGCCAAGCCGAGAGATGAATAATGGCAGTAGCATACTTGCCCTGGCTTTAATTCAAGAAATACATTTAATATACATTTAAATTCTATTTTATGTACTAAAGGATCTGTGCTTTGATCAAATGCTTTCTTAAATTGGGTTCTCATTTCTCTCTCTTGATATGTGTTCAGCATATTCAAAATCTGATTAGATAAGATTTATTTACATCATCAGTTATCCAGTGATCACACTCATTTAATTCATTTTGTCCTCTTATTTGCTTTCATATTCAATTGTGAATGACAATCTGAGGTAAAATGAAAGAATGCAAACGAATTCCTAGTTAAAAACAAACACTCCGCAAAAAATCATGTAAACAACAGCTAGGCTATAACAGCTAGAAGCAGTGGATAGAATTTAGAATGTCCTGTGAATTAAATGAACACACAGATAACCTATCTTGTAAGCAAGAGACAGTAACTTGGTTCAGACATAACATGAAATCACAGTTTAACTATAATGAGTTCATCAAACCAGGACTCCACTTGCAGTCACTCAAATCTTAGTTTGCTTCAACAAATGTTGGTTTCATTGCTTTCACTGTGGTCTGGTGTCTTTGTAGTTGTAAGCTATGACACTTGATAATTGGCTACTTAAAGTCTGGGAACACATTGTAATGGATAAAATTCAGGCAGCCATAGATCACAAAGACCCATATCTAGCCTACTCTAAGTATTTGGCAACCTGGCTTCCCATTTTAGAAAAGCTTGACACCGATCCATTTTATGCTAATTCTTATTCTAAAAACAAAATGTATAAGGATTTCCTTTTGCTATAAAGAATTTTTAATAACTTAATTTCAAGTCAACTACAAGTGTATTATATCTTTTTTTCCTTTTCCCGTTTTTATTTTATTTTTAATTACTGTGTTATAACAATCACAAATATTATTATCTTCAGTTTGTATTTTGTTTTTAAATGTTGTTCTTGCTATGTATTTTGTCTACCAAGCTTACGATGCTATTTCTGTTGATTCTAACGGTAAACTTTTTGTCTTATGCATTGTAAGCTACTTTTACGTTTCAATAAAAATGTTCAAATTTGTAAGCTATGATGCATAGTTCAGTGTGTGTAATCACAGTTAAGACTACCTGTAGTTAATATGTCAACTTCCAACAGTTTCAGATCTTATTTGATGAACTCTAGTAAGTGGTTATGGCCCATCTTCTGAAGATCACTCTAAGCTAAACGATGGTTTCACATTGCTCATTTTTGCAGTGGATATTTCAGGAAACCAGAATTCTGCCTGTGTAATTTTGATTTTCTTTAACAAATCCTGCTTTCAGCACCTTTGCTCTTTCCCCTTGCATCCCTGCTGAGAACTGAATAGCATCCCTTCCTGCACCAGAGTAGCCAACAAACAGCAACATTTTCCTGCATTATTAACTCCATTACCATTGACTAGCATGGCTAGTGGCCACAGATCCACACTCATTTCTCAGAAACTTGCAAAGGAAGGTGACTGACTGTTCACATTAATCTTTTCCTCACACTAAATGTGCTGCTGCCTATTTAACTATACACTTCCTACAAAAACCCATTCAAGCAATCTGGAGTTTCATCCTACAACTGGCAACTTTATTGTATCCAAACACAGTGGTTCAAATGTGTCTTCTTTGCTCCCTACCAGCATAGGCTCTTGCACAGCTTATTCCCCTCTCCTTTCTTCTGATTTCTTTTTTTTAAAATAAAATTTAATTAGCAATACTAAAAATTACAACATATATATATATATATATATATATATATATATATATATATATACACACACAGCATGTCTAGCATGTAATACATTACAATAGTACATCAATAACCTAACCTCAAAACACAGAAAAGAGTCTATCTTAAGAAAGGGCCAAAACATTACAGATAAGTCTAATCAATTAACAATTCCATCATTTGAATTGTTCTATTCCGTGAGTGGGCTAAACTGTCTATGCCTTTATTTTTTTTTTGGTAAGCGGTCCTTTCTTCAGATTTTTTATGTTCCACAGCTGTATCCCCACCCCACAAAAGCCACCTGCTGGGTACATTCTCTGAAGTAAAACTCAAACAAATGACTCAACAATTCTAAATATAAATAGGGTGATTTTGTGAGTAATGTTGTGGGAGCACACATGGTCAAATAAAGATTCTCCAACACTACCTTATTTTACCTGTACATATGTTTCCTATATGTGCAGGTAGGGAGAAAGGAAAAGGCTGTTACCCAGCTGAAAGTGCAGAAAACAACAGTGTCATTCTAAGCAGAGAAATACTTTAAATTTAATCCTAAACAGAGTGACACTCAGGATTACACTCTAAATTCATTTAAGTCAAGAAGGGCTAAAAGGGGTGATACTCTGCTTAGCCTAGTGCTGTGAAATTGCTAGTGAAACACAGGGAAAGGTAAGAGAGGGTTCAAATTTGTGAGGTCTGTAGCCTGAGGAGAAACAGTGCTGGAGAGTTGTCAGGTAACTGCATATGTCATGAAAAACCATAGTTAAGAATAACTGTGAAAAATAAACCAGGGCTTTTTAAATAGAAAAAGCACAGCAGGAATTTATTTGCGTATTAGACTACACCCCCTGACATCACCATTGTTTCACACAGCAATTTTTTTGTAGAAAAAGCCCAGCAGGAACTTATTTGTATATTAGGCCACACACCCTGATGTCAAGCCAGCCCGAACTGCATTCCTGTGCGTTCCTGCTCAAAAAAAGCCCTGAAATAAACTAACTGCAAATCCTCATTTCAGATCCTGATTTGAAATACTGCAACTACCATAGTTATTTTGGAGGCCTATTTTCAGATGCTCAAGCAAGCATGGTCAGTTTTTAAGTAAACCTTGATTTTATGTAATGTCTGAAGTTAGCCTAAGACTAGATCAGAATTCTTTAGCAGCATGGGACAGAAATTGTTGACCTGTGTGATGGACAGAAGGATGTCCTGCCCCCTGAAGGTGAACATATGAACATATGAAGCTGCCTTATACTGAATCAGACCCTTGGTCCATCAAAGTCAGTATTGTCTTCTCAGACTGGCAGCGGCTCTCCAGGGTCTCAAGCTGAGGTTTTTCATACCTATTTGCCTGGACCCTTTTTTTGGAGATGCCAGGGATTGAACCTGGGACCTTCTGCTTCCCAAGCAGATGCTCTACCACTGAGCCACCGTCCCTCCAAGGTAAAAACAATCACTCAACTGTTTCATCCCTGAACCTATGGGAGTGCTGCTCTAGCATCCAATCACCTATCAAAGGGGAGGATAGAACATTCAAGAGAAGCACAGCAGGAGTTAGTTCAGGTCTGCCTCAGGAAGGCTGCAGTGATAGTTTGGGTCTGCCTCAGCAAAAGAGCAGACAGTTTGAAGGTAGCTCTGCCTGGTAGTGTTGCGAAGTGGTTTAACTGTACCTTTGGGAGAAGACAGAGTGCCTGGTTGTGAGGCTGGGTCTCTGGTGATGGCCAGAGCTTGTAGCATTTAGTCTGACTCTTGGAAAATGGCAGGCTGGTGTGGGTGGGATCCTGTGTGTGTAAAAGGATCCAAGTCTTTTTGCACCAGTACGAATAAAAGAGATTTCAAACCACACTCTGAAGTCATAACAAGCTCAAATTTAAGTGCTTCAGCCAGATTTTTCCTTTTACTATCTGGAAACTTACGCTGCTGATCTGCTTTTTAAAAACAAACTGTAATTAAATAAATCTACTTTGTAATTTACATACAACCTCTGTCTCAATTATCTCTATTCTTCTTGCTCAGCACAAAATTTACCTCATGGCAGTGAACCCTAAGCTTTTACACCTGCTACCCTATGAACATTTTGCAGCTGAGAGGAAGGTTTACAGTTTAAAACCAACCTGGTTCCCCAAAAGCATAAAAGGCAATGTGCAGTCCCTTGTTTCCAAGAAGTGGCCTGTCACAATCTGGCACAACATTAGATAGCTTCAGGTTTGCAACTCAGATGCCCCATTTCAGGTCATGTAACATCCACTCTTCAGGTGCCCTTGGAGAATGACTTTTACATGCTGATTGTCACAAATTCAATTTCTAGCATCTTCAGTTGAAAACAGTATTAGCAAGGTTGGAAAAGACTTGGCCTGAGGCTTTGAAAATCTGTTGCCTGTCGGAATAGACAGTTCCAGATCTCATGGAACTTTACTCAGTAACAGTTTCTACAAGCTTGAACCAATGATTCATAGAAATGCCTTGATCAGCCCTGTTTGCTTAAAAAACCAACACCCTACATGAGTTTACAGTGGTCACTTGTTTGAAGGCAGCTCTGCCTGGTAGGAAAGGGGAAAAATAGTTTAAATCTAAGTGCTGCTTTCTCTGTTCCATAATCTTGAATGGAAAATAAAGATAGAAAAAGAGTCATTTAGTCGAAAAACAGGTGTTGGAGCTCATTAGCACAACTCATTTGCATAACTTGTTTGAATATGCCACATACTCCTGACATCACTGGAAGGTATACTAAATTTTATCAGCTCAGCAGCTACCTTAAAATGCTTCTTGAATTATAATTGTCATAATAAAACCTTACTCTCATCATACTTTTAAAATTATTTTCTCCTATGTGACCACAGTGGCATGATGAAGATTTCCATCTGTCTGATTCATATATTTTGGTTATTTCCCCATTTTTTGTGGGGAAAAATATTAGGTTTGTCAAATTTTAGAGTTCAGCAAAATTTTCACAGGGGGTTTAAACAATGGTGCCCAGAAACAAGTATTTTTTTTTGGGGGGGGGGGTGGTAAGAAAGAAAGAGCACAATAAAATTTGGAGGTTCCGGAGCTCAGCTCCTGTGAGCACTTGACCAAAATGAGGCCTGGTAGGAAATGAAAGCCTTTGTAAAGGTGGCCATTCCTTAGACTGTAGACCATGTGACCTAGAGAAAGGTCTCAGGAACTGTTCAGTGTTCAACCTTCATTTGATCTTTCTCACATAAGGAAGGAGATGATGGGGATACAGTTCAAAGACTTGGGTGAAACTGAATTGGGGTATGAATGTATAGGGTTTTAAAAATTATATTCTCCAGTTTTTTGCATAAGGAAAATTCAATATAGGACAGTTTCACATGGCTGAGCTTCAGAAATGTTTGAGTTGATAGACTCCAAAGTCAATAAGGCTATAACAACAGCAATTAAAAGTACAATGCACATTGGTTATCTCTTCTAACTGTTCCTTTATATTCCTGCTATTAACACCATGAAGCAACTGCTGGAATGTCTCACTACATTTTCATTTTAGGATAGGCCTTTTCAACAAGTTTACATGGATCTGTAAAATCATGTTCTTCCATTATGAACATAAATTTAGCTCTGTGCTGTTGGCAAAGGAAGTAAACCAAAAGCTATCAAGCAAGAGAAAAAATCTTCACCAATCATGCATATCAAATAGAGATGGGATTTTCTTGTTTCCCTTTAGCTAGAGACTAATTAAAAGTTTTCTTGAGTTCCCTTAATATGTGCTCCTGGGAAGAATTCCCTTTCTCTGAATACTAGCAGGCATCTGTCATCTAAATCTTTGTCCTTATATGACTATAACTAACGGAAGGAGAAAAACAGCCACCTATTAGCTCAGACTAGATCACTGTCCCGCAAACACTCATGCATGGTTATCTGAATAACAAGGGAATAACACTCAGTATTTCAGTCAGGGGGTTTTACTCAGCCATTGCATTTTTCTCAATATCATTTACCACTGTTCAATATGATACTTTTACAGTGCAATGCTATGCAGAGTTACTGCAGTCTAAGCCCTGTGAAATCAGTGAGTTCAGACTGCAATAACTCTTCATTCAGTTGTACTTAAAAACATTAAGCAGTATACAAACAGGTTAGTGGAAACTTCAAATGGCACCTGAATTAGATTTTTGACTCACAGTTTATTGTTTTACCAATAACAGCTTTTTCTGTGGATACACAAACACACACACATTTAGGTAGCTTTTTATGAACCTTAATCAATTAATTTTATAACTGAACTTGGTTCATTGAGGTTCATGGTGACTTTTTAAAAATCGGCACAATCAGAATTTTTTTTAAAAAAAATCTGCACAATCAGATCTCAAATGACCAGTCAGAAGCCCTGCTGGCCAAAATCCCACCTGGTCCACCCACTTTTAAAAACCCCTTGATGGGGATCAGTTAAGATGTCAGTGGGTGTCACAGTACCCATGGATACTGTGCTGGGAACCCCTGCGTTATAGTACTTTGTAGCAACTGAAGCATCTTCACTCCCCCCTCGCTTCAAGTTCTGAAAAGGAGAGAGGGAAGAAGTCTCCTCCAGCTTCCTCATCTCAAAATGCGGCCCTGCCGGCTGCCTTTAAGCTGGCCAGCCTTGTCGCTGCAGTGGCAGCAGGGGGCGGAGCGCAGCAGACTGTATGGGACGCATGGAGGACACAGTGGAGGGAAGGAAGGAAGGAGGCTGGTTGTGGGTGGGGACAGAGAGAGGTGCAAACTGGGAGTGAGCAGGGGGGCACAATGGAGCACAGCAGCAGGAGGGGCGCCGTGGCAGGAAGCTTGTCTGGGGCACCATGTGCCATAGAGCCGGCAATGATTGTGATGGATGCTGATAAGATCCTGGGATCTGTGAAGGCCCATCCTGAATTCTTAAAGCATGTTTAGATCAAATCAATTAGTCCATAATGCCCATTATAAATCAATCACTGACCCAAGGTATCTTTCTTTGTGCCCTAAAACAGGCAATCATTCATTACTAGAGAAGAATGATGGGGCCCATTATTTAAGTTGTCCTTAATCAGTAAAATGATAGAAAAGACAGTTGGAGAGCACTTCCAGGATAAAGCATCTGTCTTAGACCCCTTTCAGCATGTTTCAGGCCAGCCAATGGGACAGAAACAGCACTGGTGGCTCTAGTGGATGACTTCCATCTAAATGTGGACAAAGGCAATGCCTCTGCTAGTTCTACTAGATTTGTTAGCAGCCTTTGATACAGTGGGTCATGCCATCCTATGGAAATGTTTGGAGACAGAAGTAGGGATTAGGAGATGTGCTTTGGATTGATTCTAATTGTTCCTTAGGGGCAGGACTCAAAAGGCTGCTGTTGGGACAAGTTTTCTACTGTATAGGAACCTACCTTGTGGGGTTTCACAAAGCTCAGTCTCATCTTTCATGCTAATCATCTCTGTGTCAAGACACTGAGCTCTACATTTCTGTATCCAGTTCATTTGGTGATGTGGTAGAGACATTGAACCAATGCCTAATAGTCTCTGAACAATGTCTAATACAGGGGTGGCCAAACTTGCTTAATGTAAGAGCCACATAGAATAAAAGGCAGATGTTTGAGAGCCACGAAACATGAACATCATATGTTTCAGAGCAGAAAGGAAGCCTAATAAATGGGAGGGGTGGGAGGGAGGAGGGAGGGAGAAAGCAACTTTTATTGCATTTTCCAAACTGCTTGCTGGCTTGGCTTGGAGATGTGATTTAAAGAGAGAAATGCCTTTTTCAAGTCAACCAATGGGTTTCTGGCTAAGGCTGCAAAACAGTATCCTCAGGGCTAGTTCCAGTTTCTTTCTCCCTCACCCCACAATAGAATGTTCAAGACAGTGGGTTCTACCAGCTGAGTATCTCCATTTCTAAAATTGGCTGGCAACTCATGTCTCCATTCCCAACCCAAGCATCTTTTGTGTCATCCGATGCTAATGTGCAAACCCCTTTCCCTTCCTGCCTCATCCTCAGGGTACCGAGATAAAATTAAATTCAACCATCAAACCACCATGTTCCTTCCTGGCACCCATCAGGAAATCATTCCCACCTTTTGTTTCAAACTGAGAATCTATTCATCTTTACCAAACAACCATCTTCTGGCCCCATTCTCTGAGCAAACATTACACTTTTCTGACCAGCACCTGGGAAACATTCGACTCATAATGGGAATTCCATCAAACTATTGTTTAAATCACTTAACTCACCCAGCTATCCCTTCAGGATACATTTTGAGGTACAAATATACCCAGCTTTGCCCATGCTCTCTGTGCTGTGTGTTCCTGGATCCAACTACACACCCAAGATGGTGGCCATCCTGCTCCTCCCCACACTGACTTCTGCATTGGGCAAGTAATATCACCTCTGTAATTTCCCCCCAAAATCTCTATTTTTAACTCCTTGTTTCTTAGTCTCTTGAGTGTGTATATTTTGATTGCTCATGTGTGATTGTACTACATATTTTTTCTAAGTAAATATTTTAAACTATTTTAAATCTGGAGTCTTCTTTCTGAAACTGGACTTTGGTGTATATTGGTGAGAGACCCACTCCAAAATAGTACTCAATTTGGTGGCCTGGCTACTGTTGGGCACCAAGTAGGATCTGCATATCACTCCCTTTTTGCAGACACTCCATTGGTTACCAGTTAGATATCAGGTTCAATTCAAACTATTATGGCTCTTCTGTTGTGGAATGGTCTGCCTGAGGCTATGAAGAAGATCTGCAGGCTTTCATTATTTTGCAAAATGTACTATACTGAATTGCCCAGGAGGGCTTTCTTGTTCAAGGAAGAAAGCTTAGGAGCAATGTTCCCTCTAATTTCGACCCTCCACCCCACCCCGAACAGAGCAGTTTGCATCCTGAGCAGAATATAACTTCAGTAATCTTAAAATGTGTAATGGGAAGTGCAATACTCTACATGGCTCCAGAATGCTGCTGAGCAGGGCTCCCTGAGTGGCCACTCCCATGCACATCTTAGAGTGAACACTGCTCAGAAGCTGACTTTTTAAGGGATAAAGTATTCTCTACACTGATGATCTTTGTTGCTTTAAACAGATATATTCACATCTATTGTTTGGTCTCCCCCCACCCTTCTGTAATCCCAGCCCAGCTTTATTATCTTGTCTTACTAAGAATCCTTGCTGTTTGAGTCAAATACTACCATATCTACTTCCTGATTAACTGAACAGTTTTTTAAAAAATCATACTTGTAATCTTCTTTGGGTCCCAGTGAGAAAGGTTGACTATCAATGCTGACTATCAATGAAATAATTGCAATTGTAGTCATCATCATTGTTGAACAAGAAATAATCAAGATATCAAACAACAACAACATCAAAATGCTGAGCTTTGAAGAAGACTACAAATACCTTGGAATTTTGGAAGCTGAAAACATCAAATATATCTTTGGTAAGGAAAATATAACCAAAGAGTTAAAAAAAAGATATTGTGAGCAAAATTAAATGTAGGCAACATGGTAAAGGTAATTAAAATATGGGCAGTCCCAGTTCTAAATTACACAGCTGGCATTATCAAATGGAAACAAACAGGATTAGAAGCAACAGGTTGCAAAACTCACATGATAATGAAATGCATCACTCACTACATCCTAGAAGTGATGTTGATCATCTCTACTTACCAAGAAAATTACTTGGAAGAGGTCTCTTGAAAGTTAAGCAAGCAGTTGAAGAAAAGAAAATGAGTACTGAATGACTACCCCAAGAAAAGCAAAGAGAAGTTTCTAGTTGAAGTGTACAATTCAGACTTACTTAAAGTTACAGAAACCAAAGAAGATTACAAAAAGATTGAAATTAAAACTCACTTTGACAACTGTAAACAAAAGGACTTGCATGGGCAATATTTGAAAGGCTGTTAAAATAAAGTTGATAATTAAAACACCTGGAAGTGGCTCCAAAATGGGTACTTGAAGGAAGATACTGAAGGACTCCTTCTAGTGGCTCAAGAGCAGGCACTTAAAACAAGATTCAGAAGACCAGTGATAACAGCAAATGTCAACTTTGCAACACAAAAGATGAAACGGCCAACCACATGGTCAGTGCCTGCAGTAAAACTGTTCAAACTGACAGTAAAGAATGTCATGACACAGTTTCAGCTATGTTGCACTAGAATCATTACAACCAGAAATTCATGGAAGCACAACCCAGACAAGATAATGGAAAAGAAGAAGAATGGATTTATGTCTTGCCCTTCACTCAGTCTCAAAGCAGCTTGAGATCTCCTTCCCTTCCTTGCCCCACAACAGACACCTTGTGAGGTAGGTGGGGCACAGAGAACTCTCAGAGACCTTTTGAGAGAGCAGATCTGCAAGAACTGTGGCTGACCCAAGGTCACCCAGCAGATGCATGTAGAGGACCGAGGAATCAATTCCAGTTCTCCCATATTAGAGTCTATGCACTTAACCACTATACCAAAGTGGCTCTGGAGAATGTTGAAACAAAGATTCTTTGAGACTTCTTATTGCAAACATATAAACATCTGTAGCATAAAAACCCTGACACCACAATTTTGGGGGAAAAATGAGAAATTTGGAACACTGACACTGCAATCATAGGAGACAGCAGAGAAGAAAAGAAAGATCAGGAAGAAACCACAAAATATCAAGACCTATGAATAGAGTTAGAGGGGCTCTGGGAGAAGGTTACCATCATGCCAGTTGTCCTTTCAGCATTCTGGGCATTGAACAAATACCATCAGCTCATATCCCAGAAGACAGTGTTGCTGTCCTGCAAAGACACATCTGCAACTCCCAAGAACTTGGCTAGATCTCAAATTGTAGAACACCGTCAAATATCAGACTGTGAAATAATAATAATAATAATAATAATAATAATAATAATAATAATAATAATAATAATAATAATAGTAATAATAATAATAATGATGATGATGATGATGATGATGATGATGATGATGATGATGATGATGATGATGATGCCTCAGATTCACCAGGAGCTCACAGGAGCATAGCTCCTGAACCTTTCTGAGGGTTCCCTCTCATCTTCCCCACCTACCTTGTCCATTGAATATTAGGTGCAGCTGCATAACAATTCCTGGATTAGGAGAGTGGGCAGCCAGCCGCCATGGGCTTTGCCGCACCTCCAGAAGCCCTCATTAACCCCTGGAGAAGCCCACACCACTCTTTTTCCACTTCTTATGTGATTTTGGGTGGTGGGTGGCTTGCTGGCCTATTGACAGGGTGTGTGTGGCCCAGAGAGCCCAGGAGAGCCCCAAGCAATGCCCGGGGTTCTCCTTTCTTACATGAGGTTGCTTTGGGCTGGGGGGGGGGCAGCATAGGTTAATGAGTTATGCTAATGAGCTCTACCATCTATTTTTCTACAAAACAAATAATAATAATAATAATTTATTATGAAAATAATAGTTTGTGTTCATCTGCATTCTCCTCAGAGACTGTAAAAAAGAGCTGTTTCTGTTGAATTATGTCAGTAGCTATAACTTGTATGCTGAACTTCTGTTTCTCTGCTCTGTTTTGTACAGCACTGAGCACTTTGTTAGCATTAAATAAATGCTAAATATGAACATTTACATTGAATTTGAAATCTGAGTTATTAACAGTTATTAAAACTCCTCACTGTCTAGCATCATAGTTTGATTGTCAATTATGAGCATCATGATTGAAGGCTTTTAAAAAAAGCTTACTATAATGGAGGGTTTCAATACAAAATGAGAATCTGTCTATTTTCAAGTCTATTTTGAGCCAGAAGCATGGGCACTAGTGACAGCTTTAATACAACTAGGCAAATACCTTGAAGAGATTGCATCAAAATAAAAAGGCATTAAATGATCCCCAAAGCTTTAGTGTGGAAATACATTGCTATGTGTACATATGCACATTTTATCCTAGCACAATGCTGACATAGAATATTAGTTGTAGAAGCAGCAGTGCTTAGAAAGTACATTTAGGATTCAGTTATCTAGATTAGATCAGTATCTAAATACTTTCAGGGAAATCTAAGGGGTACCATAATTTACAAGGCTCTATGAATTTATGTTGCACTATGAATAATTTAAATAGAAGCTCAAAATCATAACTCCTTTGTTGAGTTACTGAAATACTACAGCTAAAACCAAAGGGAGAAATTAATTCTACAATTTTCCTTTGGTCCCATTTTATTTGGTCTGCCATCACCTTCTTTACTTTAATCAGCTTCCATCAAACTGTTCAGAACTGGCCTTTGAAACAGCAGGCTAGTTTTCTGAGCAAAGGTGTAGGGTTCTGCCAGTTATTGACTCCACAAATCCATGCTCATGTGAATATGATTAGGATTTATTAAAGTCAGATACAAGAGATAACCTTCTGCTAATTAGCCATTGCCAGGAATGACCTATAGGCAAAGAGGTTACAATTATACACAGCAAAAAGTGTGGGGTAACATTATCCCCATCCCGCTAGGTCTATTGGTTCCATAGTGGTTGGTGCTTCAAGGTGTGAGGCATCTTTGAAGGCTTCCCACTTCCAAGGTCACAGTTGCATTCCCAGGCCAAATGGACCTGTTACTATAACAACTAGATAAGCAAGTTCATTACAACCATGATGTATGTATAACAAGATCTCGGTCATCCATCCCCCTCCTGAACCCACTTAATAAGGTATCATTACATACAAGCACTAGAGAAACAAAACTAAACATAGTTCAGAAGAAAGAAAGCATGGCAGGTGCAACCTGACAAATGGCCTATTCAAATTCAATAGGAAAGATTTCACATGAAAAAGGAATCACAGGCCAAGAAAAAGCTAACTTGTGATGCAGCATTCCTAAGTTACTTGTAAAATGTTAAGCATGCTCATAGACCATGCAGTGTAGACACTGCAGATGAGAAAGGAGTGCAGGTTCATGCTCACCCTGTAGCCTCCACTCATGCATTAAATCCTTTTCCCATATATGAATCACTTCAATTGTGATTTAGTGTTGCCAGGGCTTTTTCTTAAAAAAAAAAGCCCAGCAGGAACTTATTTGCATATTGGACCATACCCCTAGATACCAAGCCAGCAGGAACTGCATTCCTGTGTGTTCCTGCTCAAAACCCTGAGTGTTGCAACTGCATAAGCCTAACCTTGGCCTTCCAAAGGTATTGTTTGTAAATCAAGTAGAAATGCTTAAGGAATCTTGCCCTACTAAATTTATCCCAGTGGCTGACCTCCTTTCTCCATGGTTGGGGACAGAGAGTGGCTCTCGGAGGAGAATTGTCCCAGTGGTATGAATGTGGAGTGCCACAGGGGGCAATCCTTTCTCTGATGCTATTTAATATCTATATGCACTCCCATGCCTAGATGGTCCAAAGATATGGGCTGGGTTATCACCAATATGCTGATGACACCTGCTTATGGATGGCCACCTAGACTCTGCCCCTGAAAAACTGGATGAGGTATTGCAGGCCATGGTTGGTTGGTTGCGTCAGAGCCTGCTGAAACAGAATCCATCAAAGACAGAAGTCCTGTGTCTAGGTCAGAAGGAGGTGGGGAGTGGGATCAGTCTCCCACCCTTGGATAGCACCCAATTGACGCCATCAACAGAGGTGAAGAGCCTGGGGGTGTTCCTGGATAACTCTTTATCTATGGAAGCACAGGTCACCACCACTGCAAGGGCCACCTTTTTCCTTCTGAGGCGGGCCCAGCAATTGGTCCCCTACCTTACCTCCCATGATCTAGCCAGAGTGATTCATGCAATGGTCACCTCCAGATTAGACTACTGTAACTCTCTCTACGTGGGGCTTCCCTTGATCCTGCTCTGGAAACTCCAGCAGGTGCAGAACACAGCAGCCCAGTTGTTGGCATCGAGGTCTACATGGACATGGATGCATCCGGTGCTGCACGAACTGCACTGGCTACCTCTCAAGTACTGGATATGGTTCAAGGTGCTGCTCCTTAACTTTAAGGCCCTTTATGGGCAGGGGCCTGCATATCTTCGGGACTGCCTCTCCCCATATGAAACCTCGCTTCCCTCGGTTCTGAGGTCAGCTGCTTGATATCTTCTCATAGTCCCTGGTCCTAGAGACACCCAGCTGGCATCAACGAGTCTGGGCCCCTACCTGGTGTAATGAGCTCCATCTGGAGATCTGGGCCCTGTGGGACTTATCAAAGTTTCACAGGGCCTGTAAGACAGAGCTCTTCTGACAGGCTTTTATTTAATCCAGCGGGCTTCCTTTGAAAGTCATCACTTTCCTAGCATTTCACCATTATAGCGTTATGTTATGTTGTTAGCCATTAGCCACATGCTGTTGGGTGGTTCTGCCACCTATGTCTGTAAGATTGTTTTCTGTGCTGCTCCTGTTTTGTAATGTCTGTTTTTATGATAGTATTTTAACTCTGTTGTTTTACTTTTGCAAGCTGCCCTGAACCCGCTTGTGGGATAGGGTAGGATATAAATAAAAAAATAAATTAAATTAAATTTTGGGATTCTATGTTAGCAGATGTAGCAGCCAGAGCATACCTCATAATGTCAAAACCAAGGCATGTTTAGTACTAATCTCTGCAGGATGCGTGCACTAAAAAGAATTATAAGAAAACTTTTTTCTGAATTAGTTTAAAGGTTCCCCACGTCTTTTCTGTTGCTTAACGGCACTCTACCCCCCCCCCCCCAAAAAAAAATTCAGCAGAAGTAAGTTTTATTATTACAGAATTGTAAGGCTTTTTTTTTTACGTTACAGTTACTGTGCATACATATACTCTATTAACAATACTATGAAATTCTAAATTACAGATAGAAGACGAGGAAGTGGATCCTGGAAAACATAGGAGAACATATGAAGCTGCCTTATACTGAATCAGACCCTTGGTCCATCAAAGTCAGTATTATCTTCTCAGACTGGCAGCGGCTCTCCAGGGTCTCAGGCTGAGGTTTTTCACACCTATTTCCCTGGACCCTTTTTTGGAGATTCCAGGGATTGAACCTGGGACCTTCTGCTTCCCAAGCAGATGCTCTACCACTAAGCCACCGTCCCTCCCCTTACAATGGAATAATAACAGTGGAAATGAGGGACTTTTCCAAACTTTAAACTTGATTCCGCCCTGAGCCACTTTGGTGGGAAGGGCGGGATATAAGCCTAAATATAAAATAAATAAATAAATAAATAAATAAATAGATTCAAATTATAATTTTGTGGGAAACTTGGGTATCCTTAACCATAGTTAGCATGATGTAGACATAAACATCAAAGCAAAATTGAATTTAAATATTTCCAGTGTTTCTATGAGAAACAAACTACAGATTACATTTTTTTTGGGGGGGGTATCTTGTTGGGCCTAGATTCCCCTTGCCCAACTTGTTTTCTAGGGAAAAGTCATTTTAAAGATCAGACAGATTTATTTTTGGCTTGGAACTGCAGTGTTGGGGGAAGAGGGACTCCTGCCTTCCCCCATGCCATTTTCAGAAGCAGAACAGCCTGGACCGGGAGTTATTTAGAAAGATAGGTGTTTCAAATACTCCATGTGCTACTCCAAAGTTACGTAAATAATTCCCTGCTGTGGCTATTTCAGCTCTAGAAAACAACAGAGCAGGGGGAAAGCAGGAGCCTGAACACTCCGCACCCCACAGTTACAAATCAAAAAGGGTTCTGTTCTTTAAAACATAATTTCTAGCAGCTGCTGTGGGCTGCAAAGAAAGCAAGCTGGGCTGCAGGAACTCAAACACAGCTTGCCAAAAGACATAAGGCCTGCTTAGTAAACATTGCACATTTATTTGGCCAATATGCTTTGGGGCCTCTTTGGCTTCATATCTAGGAAATATCTTTGCCAATGCCTACCAGTTCCTTCTTCTTCATGCACTCCATGAGGATTATGAAAAGATGCTGTGCTTGGGTCCGGGTGTAGGTGAAGGTCTTCTGGATGGTTACAAGTAACTGGTCCCTCAGAGATTCATTGATAAGACTGAAATGAAAAAGTCAGATAACATGTTTTAAATAAAATTTTAGCGTTAAAAAAACTGGTTCATATGCAGGACTGCTGCCTGTATCTGAGCCAAGGAATCAACTATCTGAGCCAAGGAAACCTAAATTCTGTGCCAAAAAGCTGAATTCTATATAAAACTTTCATAATTGTTGTTATTATAATTTTTGTTATTATATTTCCTGCAAGTATTATTCTGTCCTGGCCAGTCAAAGGGAATGCAACAGAGCTGCACTGAAGCTTCATCACTACTTGAAATCTTATTCAATATTCCTTGTCACTAATGAAATGTCATCAATTATTGCCTATGTAGGGACTTCCGGTTTGGATTTCATGGAGAATTGACAAGTTTTCCAGTGGGGGAGCTCACCAAACTCTCTATTCTGGACAGAGAAGGTGTTTTAATACCTGCTGTCTACATCTAGGCAAGATAATGGCCAAGATATGCTTAAAGTTCTGAGGAGAGGTACTTTGGCTAACGAGAAATCCCAGGGCAGGTTTCTTTTTGGCTTTGAAGTGTCTCCGGAGAAGGACCGCTTCCAGCATCTATAGAGGATATCTGAGGTCGTTAAATCGACATAAATTCAATGTGTGCCAAGCTTCTTAAGGGCTAATTAATCGTGGATGAGAAACAGACCAGTGTGTTTGATGTCGGGACTTCAAAGGTAAAGAGATTTTTATCTGTTGTTCCGGGAATAAATTGGGAAATATTTGGAAGGCAAACGAAGGTCTGGACACATAAACAACTTGTAATAATAAAGAAGAAGGAGGAAGGGGAAATCTTGGACTGAGTTAAACAGATATAAGGCTTAAAAAAGGCAAAAGCTGATATTGTTTGGAATTTTTGTAGTCACTGCAGATCAACAAGTCATTACAGGAAATGATGTCTGGGAACATCGTGAGACTTCACAACCATAGATAATGAGACTTTGTGGCAAGTGTGGGTGGAAGAGGCCATCAAGGGAAGGGAAAACTACAGGTTTTTTTAAGCCCCTCTAGGGCTAAACCATAGAGAAACATCAAGCACCATTTTGGGAAATTATAACTTTTTAAAAATTAATATCTGGACCCAGGGGCATAGGAAGACGGCGATTTGGGGCTTTTCTGAAAGGGCATGCCCTAATCTATAAGAATAGATGATTTAAAAAGAACTTGGTGACTTCAATTGTAAAGCCTATATTTATAATGGGAAGGCAGTAATGTCAGCCCAAAAATCATTACAGACAAGAGCCAAGAAACTAGAAGAGGGCAATATGTAAATGTAAATAAAGAGAAACAAATAAATATGTAAATAAAGAGAAAACAAAATTTTTGTGTAAAAATATGTCAAAATCTAAGCAGATGGAATTACAAACTTAACAAACTGTGAAGTGGCCTCTAAAGTAAAGTATTTAGGAGTAGACATTACAACAAAGAATATTGACTTATTTAAAAAAAAACTATGAAAAGCTTTGGTGGAAAATTGCGGTGGACTTACAAAAATGGAATAAGTTGAATCTGTCTATCCTGGGTAGAATATCGACAATAAAAATGAATGTATTACCAAGAATAATGTTTTTGTTTCAAACTATACCAATAGTGAAAGAAGATAAACAATTTCATAAATGGCAGAGGAAACTTTTGGAATTTATATGGACTGGCAAGAAACCAAGAATTAAGATGAAGATCCTGACAGATGCTAAAGAAAGAGGAGGCTTCCAAGTACTGGATTTAAGACTATATCATGATGCAGTTTTTTTGGTATGGATTAAGGATCGGATAGTGTTATTAAACAGAAAATTATTAACATTAGAAGGCCATGGAAAGGTTTTTGGTTGGCATGCATATTTGTGCTATGGCAAAAGTAAAATGGATGGTTTTTTCTCACATCATTATGTAAGAAGTAGTTTGCTTAAAACTTGGTTGAAATACCAAAAATATGGAGATGAGAGGAAACCGCTGTGGATTGTGCCAACAGAAGTAATAAAGTTATATTCAGATATTGAGGAAGAGAAACAATTGTTAAAAATACAAGGAGGTAAAGCAGAATTAAAATCAGTGGAAGAATTGGATTATAAATTTAATTGGTTTCAATGGTTACAAATTAAAAGTCTGCTGAAGCAGGATATTAAGAATGAAGGAATAAGACAAGAAAAAACAGAAATGGAGAAAATGCTGTTTGGTGAGGACGTAAAATTGATCTCAAGAGTATATAAACTGTTACTAAAATGGTCTACAGAGGAAGAAGTGGTAAAATCTCAAATGATAAAGTGGGCAATTAATATAAACAAGGACATTCAGATGAAACAATGGGAATATTTGTGGAAGAACTCTATGAAAATATCGACATGTAATAACATAAAAGAAAATTGTTACAAAATGTTGTATAGATGGTATATGACACCAAAAAAACCTGTCAAAAACAAATAATCAGATGTCTGATAGATGTTGGAAAAGTAAAAAACATGAAGGGTCCTTCTACCATATGTGGTGGACTTGTGAAAGGGCTGTACAATATTGGCAAATGATCCAGCAAGAAATGTCAAAGATTTTGGGATACAAAGTGAAGAAGGCACCAGAAAACTTTTTGTTGGGATTACAAATAGAAAATTTTTCGAAGCGAGACAGAACATTACTTTGGTACATGCTTTCAGCTGCACAGACATTGTATGCACAGTTGTGGAAGCCAAATAAAATTCCAGAAAAATGGGATTGGGTTATGAAAACTATGCACTGGAGTGAAATGGACAAATTAACAAGAACACTAAAAGAACTTGATATGGAAAAATTTAATAATGAATGGCGAAAGTTTCAGAACTATGTGGAAGAATATTGGAGAGTGAAAGGACACTTGGTGATATTTGATAATGGATAACTTGTTTATTAGCTATTTTTAATTTACTGAGACAAGAATGATAGTTAAAATGAGAGTATGAGAAAATATTTTGTTCTTTCTTAAAAGATTATAAGATAGACAATATGACTTAATTTAGTAATATATTGGATCTTTAATCAAATGAGGTAATAACCATAAAGAAGTATGTTCCTTTTTTCTTTTTAAACAGTTTTTTTAATGTTAAATAACCTTTATTGCTTTTATATTGTAAGTAACACTGGGAAAGTCTTGAAAGGGAGGAGGGGAGGTGGAAAATGTGATGCAACATATTGACTTTTATTTGAGAGAAGTAAATGAAATGATATAATATGTTGTAGAATAATAAAAATTGTTTTTTTTTTTTAAAAAATAATTGCCTATGTAGGTTCAAGTCCATCTGCTTGGCAATAAAGCTAGAAACTAGCTCTTTTGAAAATGAAAGTTGAGATTTTCAGGCGACTGAATTTTGCATGCATTTTGCACTCTCCTGGTTATACATTCAGTCATGCCTTCAAGATAAGAATGCATCAAACCTGGTATGTTACAAATATGCTCAGATAAAGAAAAGGCAGAAGTTTTTTCAGACCTTTTGTATAATCAAGCTTCTTTGCATTGATTTGATTTCAGTTCATTATTTGGCAGAAAGGCTTGGAAATTTATCCACTGTTAAGGCATTCTGTCTGCAGTTGACAAGCCTGGATCAAATGCAGCCTTTATACTGCCAAAATGTTCTGAATACATTGTTCTGCCAGCAGGTAAGCAGGATGTATTAGGAAGTTCATTTATTGTGGCACCTTTGATGCATTTTTTATCGCAAAGCTTCATTATGCTTTAAATGAATATTTACTCTATTCTGTATCTGAACATTTCACTCAATCAAAACCCAAAGAAACATCTTTTCATACAGCACAGTGGTTTCTGATGTCTATGTTTTTCACAAGCTAAAAAAAAAAACCTTGCTTGCAATGCCATAGGAATCTATCATGTCATTAATCTCCTTCAGACAACATAGTTCAGTGTGGTTTCCAAATGAGGTGCCCTGCATAGATCATACATCTTTCTTACTGAAACACAGTATGGCACACTGGAGTAATCAAGCATTGATCTGCTTCATTCTGTCCAGTTCTCTGTGAATCCCACCAGGGCTTTTTTTGAGCAGGAACACTGTTCCGGCTGGTTTGGTGTCAGGGGGTAAGGCTTAATATGCAAATGAGTTCCTGCTGGGCTTTTTCTACAAAAAAAGCCCTGGATCCCACTACTTGGTGACTGTGAAAACTGACTGGAATGGGGGAATAATCAACATTCCGGAGCCATAGGAGAGATCTGTATTTAAATACTGAGGTACATTTTTTTAAACAAATGCTTACTATATAGTATGCTGCATTTCCTCCTTTCCCAAAGCAGTATGCTTTATGATTACTCTATACTATAGATGATATACTGCAATGTGGATTTTCATCAGTATGCACATGGCATTTCACTGAAGGTAGATGAGGCAACACTTTGAACAGATGGTGGAGATAATGAAAGACTAGACCAGTGCTCAGTACAATATCAATATTATTGCTGTATGGCCACTTGATCTGGGAATGGGCAGGCCTCAGATTCAGTGGGAGCTCACAGGAGCACAGCTCCTGAACCATTCTGAGAGTTCCACCTCCTTGTCTATTGAATAGTATTGCAGCTGCATAACAATCCCTGGATGAGCTCCACCACCTATTTTTCTGCAAAACGATCCCTGGGAATGAAATCTTATTGAAATGCCATCCTAAGCAGATGGCATTTCAATACATCTTCAGGCTTTAGCCCTGGTTATGAGCCCAAGGCAACTCTAGTAGCCTTGGTTGATGATCTTCATTTACATCTCAATAAAGGTGTGCTACCAATGTTGATCTATCATCTGCTTTAGATATAATTGACCATTTGGTCCTGATCAACCAAGTTGCCTCCCTGGAAGCGAGGGGCACAGTGCTCAAATGGTTCTCCTCATGTCTCCAGGAAAATCTCAGAGGTTTGCTATGGGGGAAGAGAGGTCTTCCTAACAAGACCTTCCTGAATTGTGGGGTCCCACAGGGCTCAATCCCATCTCTGATGTTATTTAACATATATGGACCCTCTTGCAGAGATCGTCAGGAGGTTTGGAGTTGGGAGCAATCAATATGCTGATGACACACAGCTCTTCCTCATGCCATAGGCAGCTGGTGGCAGGGCTCTCAGCACTACCCCAGTGTCCTGATGTGGTCGTCAAGTGGTTAAGGGGAAGCTGGCTAGAGCTGAATTCATCCAAGATGGAGGTCATGTGGCTGGAAATGACTGAGGCACTAACTAAAGGATCACTTCTGAGACTCAATGGTGACAACTGTAGACTCAGTTGGTATGGCTGAACTTTGTGCTATTGTTTGATAAACAAATGTTCATGGTAGGGTGGTGGAATTTTTTCACCTATGTCAGGCTCACCAATTGGCTCCCTATTTGTTTGGATCAGACCTTGCCACATTGATCCAGGCACCTCCAGATTGGACTCCTGCAGTTCACTTTATGTAGGACTACTCTTGAAAATGCTTTGGAAATGACAAGTAGTTCAGAATGTGGCTGCTAGCCTGCCGAATGGAAAATCATGGTTAGCATGTATTACTCCAATTTTGGCGGCTGCATTCTGAGCCACTTGCCATTAATTTCCAATTAATTTCTGGATCTAATTCAAGCTGTTGGTGTCAAGTTTTAAAACCTTTTACAGTCTGGGACTCTCATACATCTGGAAGACTCATACCTATGGGACAATCCATAGGTTACAACCCCCCATGAACCCTTTGGTCATCCTCTTGGGGATTCTTCTAGGTGCCCAGCCCCAGGATGGTTTGGTTAGCTGTTAACAGGGGAAGGTCTTTTTCAGTTATGGCTCCCATCCTGTGGAATGCACTTTCTGATGACACCCATGCTCTGTGGACCTTACTTAGTTTCTGCAGAGTTTGCAAGGCTGAATTGCTCAGGTTGACCTTTAGTGGTTAACCAGATGTTTTGGGCTGAACATAAGAGAAGCCATGTTGGATCAGGCCAATGGTCCATCCAGTCCAACACTCTATGTCACACAGTGACCAAACCCCCCCCCCCCAGGTGCCATAGTAGTATGGTGCTGAGATTGATTGTAATTTTATACATATTATCTGACTTTGTAGGTTTTTTAAAGAATGTCTTTTAAATATTGTAAGGAGTTGCAATACCCTTTGAGTGAACAGTGACTAAAATATCTAATAAAAAAAATCCCCACATGCTTTTAAGTACACTGAAATCAGCACTTAGGATGGCACTGTTAATTTAATGGTGCTGCTTTTTATCTAGCCTTGCTCCTGAATTCACAGGTAGCAACAATGGACCAAAGCAGTGATCCCCAAACTTTTTGGCACCAGGGAACGGTTTTGCCACCATCTCCAAGGCCTGTCCCCTCCCTTCCCTAGCACCATGCCATTCTCCACCCCCACCTGCCCTTCGCCATGCTCCATCGCCCCTCCGCATGACGAGCCTCAGCTCCCTGCCACCGCCACGGACTGTCCCCTCTCTTCCCTTCCCCAGCACCATGCTCTGCCCCCTCCCCCACCCACACGATCAGAGGAGTGATGAGGCTTGGAGTTGGCCCTATGCACTTCGACAAAGCCCAGGCTGATTCTAAGTAGTTTGAACAGAAGGCTGGAGGAGGAGTTTCGCCCCTCCCTCACTTCTAGAAGTTAAGTGGGGGGAGAAGCCTCCTTCAGTGTGCTATTCAAATAACAAATATGGGTGGGTGAAATCACTTCACTGGCACCAGAACAAAATATTTCACCAAGTATCAATTTCCTAACAACGGAAAGGCGAGTCACTGAGAGTATTCATTTACGTGTCGTTTCAACAAAATACATTATAAGAAATGTATCCTTTGAAGTGTGAAAGCTCTTATACTGCCATAATTATTTTTTTCATTTAAAACCTTAAGACATGAGGAATCCAGTGAAATCAAAACAGGAAGAAAATTTACCGAACCTGTAGGAAAAAAACCCTGTTTTAATTCCGACCAAATCCATGTCTAATATTTAGAGGGAAAGCCTTCTAGAGAGGGGAAAAAAATCAAATATCACACACACATACACATACAAAATCAAATATCATTAAATCAAACTGTTAATTTGTTTTGCCTGCCTTAATTTTGTTTTGCCTGCCTTACAAAATGCCAAGAAGAGTGACTTGTATTCAATGAACAGTTCAAACAGAGCTGTCAGAATGTCTTTCTAGGAGTTCTGCAGAAGCTTAGTGGGGATTCCTAGGAGTTCTGCAGAAGCTTAGTGGGGATTCTTCAATGAAGGAATAACCAACAGCAGACAAGGCTCTCTTACAAACAGCTTGTCTGCCATTATGATCTCTTCCTTTCCAGCCCAGACTCATCAACTACTACTGGAGGTGTTCCAGGGCACATTCTCGATTTCCATGCGTAAATAGCTAGGTTTAACCCAGAAATGCCAACACACATATCCTAGAATATCAAAACTGTTCACAGCATGCAGCAGTTACTCAACAGACAATTAATGCAGAAAAGTTTCTTGAGGATATCTAACAACCACACATTTAAAGTAATGAATAGTGGAACAGCAATTTGCCTTAGAGTTAAGGCTATACTTTCTGTTTCTGAGCCACAAGTAAGACATCACACTATTGTGCTACACTGAATGTTTCTCAAGAACAGTGGGAGTAACCTCTGACACTAGCTCATCATCTGTAAATTGATGAACAATCCATAATTGGGGGGTGGGGGAGAGAGAAAAGCTATGATGACAGCAGGAGGAGAAAAGCATCTCCTGAATTTTCAGAATATTCTATTTTTGGGGAAGGGGACAGGGTCAGATCTACATATTTGTTGAGGGGGGGCAAAAGTAAAAAATGGCGCCCCTTATAGTTTTCTTTATATATATAAACATACAGTTTTCTTTATATATACATACACACACACACACACATACCCCATCCCCTATATATGTATATGATCAATGTTTTTAATATAGATATATAATCAGGTGGCACTGTTTCACAATGAAGTGCATGTCACACCATTCCCCAAAATTCCACCCCCCCCGGGTACAGTTAGAAATAGAACTTCCTGACAGTTACAGGGGTTCTTAAGTCGAACAAGCTTCCTCAGGAGGTGGTGGGCTTTCCTTCCTTGAAGGTTTTTAAACAGAGGCTAGATGGCCATCTGACAGCAAAGAGGATCCTGTGAATTTAGGCAGAGATATTTGTGAGTTTCCTGCATTGTCCAGAGGGTTGGACTAGATGACCCTAGATGTTCCATCCAACTCTATGATTCTATGGAAGCTTGAGTTCAGTGACACCCTGAAGACCAACAAAATTCATTCAAGGTATGAGCATTCTTGTGCACATACACTTCCTGCAAACTGCATCCCAGTTGCCTTCTGTCCTCTTTCCTGTCTAAGAAACAAGGGTAGCCAGGTCTTTCCTGGCTTCTAGTGAGGGATGGAGATTAGGGTTGCCAGATAAATGCTGGGGAAGTCCTGGAAATTTTGGGGTGGAGCCTGGAGAGGACAGGGACTTCAGTAGGCTACAATGCCATAGATTCTATCCTCCAAAGTATCCTCCAAATCTGCAGTTCAGGCATGTTGTCAGCGGCTGCCCCCCTCCCCTGCAAGATTTAAAAGGCCCTTCAGCTGATTGGTGGCCCACCCTTTAAAATTTGCTGGAGGAGAGGAACAGGGTGGTTGCTGGTGGTAAATCTTTGGCATGAGACTTCTCCTGCCAGCCAGCTGACCAGCAGTGGATAGGAGCCTACAAAATCAGGGGATCCCCTGCCCCACCTGGGGACTGGCATCCCTAGATTAGATAGATTAATGGATGATAAGAATGTCAATGGCTACTAGCTATGGTGACTGAAGGGAATCTCCACATTCAGAGGCACTGATCCTTTGAATCCCAGAATCAGGAGGCAATATGCCCAGCCTCAGCCTCTATGCCTTGTTGTTGGTCATCCATAGGAACTGGTTGGCCACTGTGTGAGACAGGATGCTGGACCAGATGGACTATTGGTATGATCCAGCGGGCTCTTCTTATGTTCTTGTGATAACTATTCTCTTCACAAGAAAAAAAGGAGCTCTGTCAAAGACAGCCTTTTTCAGAAGTGCCAGAGAAAGAACTAAGGGAAAGGCATTCCTCTCCCTCACTTTCATGTTAGAAAAGTTGAGAAATCTGAGTGTGGGGAATGTAAAGTACCACACGTGGAGACGAGAGTAGGGCAACATGGGTTTATTCCATGGTACGATACAAGATGGAGAGAGAGTACACGCGGGCCGGCTCCCGCATATATACAGTTGCCGGACTATTCAACCTTCTGGCCGGTCTAATGTTGACCGTCCGAATTTCCCGCCACACGCTGTGATTGGCGGATTGGCGCGCCCAGCGCGGAGGCACTTGGGTGTTACTCAGTTGCCTCTGCGGCTGGGGTGGATGGGTGTTATTCTGCTATCGTGGTCTTTATGAACTGGTTGCCTCCAGTGGGTGCCATACACTACAGGGAACAAGGAAAGGAGTACTTATTGCTCTCTGGAAGTTTTCTAAAATGCTGGGTGGCCAAACTGTGTGTGTGCAGGACCCATATTGGAGAGGTACCATAACAAGAAACCATAGTTAAGACTAATGTGGTTAATAAACTATCTTCACACTATGAACCTGGTTTCATGTACCATAACTAAGCATAGTTAGTGGAATGGCTTCCATTTGGTTGATTGCAACAACCATGCTTTTTTGTGACATGTGAAGCATGCAAAGGTATGATTACTTGCCACAAAAGATGGATGCGATGTGATTGAAATATGTATCTGCATAGACATCCCATTGAAAGTGACGCAGGCTATCAATACCTACATGCCCATCCTTCAAAGGGAAAATTCATATTCTGCAGCAGCTAAATGTTAGTAACTAGATCAAGATAAGGGGGCACAACAATGGCATATGCTTCTTCTCTCCTTACAAATAATTTAGCCAGATGCACATTTATAAGGGGAGGAACTTACAAACATATGCTACCATTTTTATTCAGATACCAGCAAAACTCTGTTTGCTGTGTTTTCTTGTTTCCTAGTTCCATAAATATAAGCAAAATATGGGATTGCAAATATATTCTGATGTTAACTCTTAAGAAAAACAATAGCAGAAAAAATGTCTTTAATAAGATTTAAAGTTTTTAAATTAAAATGTCCCACAACATGCTAGGGTGTTTGTATGTTGCACACTGCTCAAAGAAAAAAATGTCTTTAAATATAATCTATTGAAGTGTAATCTACTGATTAAGTATACTCTACTGATAAAATACCTTGAAACTGTGTATTTTGAAGAGGGGATATCTTGTTGCCATACACATAATTATACTGCAAACCAATTGTTTTATTATTCAAATTTATTTCTCCTTAGGCTTGGTGCATTCTGATGGGGAAAATGGCCCACTAAAGCTATCTTTTCTCACACCACCTGCCATTTTACACTTTGTCAAAGAGCACAAACAGCAACTTTAATTATGGTCAGCAAAGGAAAAACAATTTCTAGGATTTTAGAGCTGATTAGTTAATCTGGCTAAGAAAAGGGTATGAAATAATTTCTGACATGCTATGCCATTATCATAAAGAATTAGATAAATTTACAGCTGTATATCATATGTAGGGGAAAATGGGAGGCTTATTTTGAAAACAGCCATTCCAGTGATGGAGCATGTTTTTTTAAATTGTGAACAACCAGGAGAAAAAAAATGGCCTTTTCTTTTAATAGAAGTTTAATATTAGGTAATTTTCCAGGTGGGAGTATTTACTTCCCGTTAGTGCTTTTTTTGAACAGAAACACACAGGAACTCAGTTCTGGCTGGCTTGGCATTGGGGAAGTGACCTATGAAATATGAAAATGAGTTCCTGCTGGACTTTTAAAAAACAAACAAACAAAAAGCCCTGTGTGAAACAATGGTGCTGTCAGGGTATGTGGCTTAATATGTAATGATTGCCTGTTAGGCTTTTTCTGCAAAAAAAGCCCTGCCTCCTGCCATGAAAAGCTTCAAGTGCACATTTTCCCACATTAAGCTTTTATTAAAGGGGCAGGATATTCTTTTCCTCTGGGGCTTTTGGCAACCCTATATATTTTTTCATTTTGCAAAGTTTCTTCCTTCTCAGACTGAAGTTTTGCCAGATCAGTTTTATTTTGCCCCTTTTGGACTAGCAGAGAATTCTGTAAACAAAACTTATTGGTCAAAAGGAGAGATGGAACCAAATCTTATAAGCAGATAATTTGCATAATAGAATGCGAGCTGTCACTTAGTTTAGCTTTTTACTTTTAGGAACTATGCTCAGTGTATATTGTGATGACTCTTTGCCACTAGCAAGAAATGATATTTTCCAGTTCAATGTCTTGGTGATTCAGTAAACTAGAAATAATTGTAACCAGAAATAGATAAAAAGTAGCCTTGTGTTCTTTTCAAAATAAATCATATTAAAAAGCCCAGTATACTTGGTGTAAATTGTCAAGTAATTTAGTTCAAAGATTGGCATATTGCAATTGCAAACTCTTTATGCCACTCAGAGTTTTAGTAGCAATCCATTTAAGACTTGTGGTAATCTCCTTTTATGCAAGACAATGAAAAAAAATTATCCTTAGCAGTAACAAAAGTATTAAGCAAATAATCACTATCTGAGCAGAGGAAACTCATTACGCATATTTTAAAAGACATCAGATTAATCACAGAAAAGTCAACTGAGCTTTCCTGATTATTTGCAATGTGGGAAATTCCCTGATGTGCAAAATACACAGTGATACGTACTACATTCAATATATTACATTAACGTATTTATAACAGCACATTTTCCATCTATTAGCAATCAGAAATCTATCTATATAATCCTCACTCTGTAGTAGATCACAAGCTTACCTAGTCCACATGGTATGGAGTTACACAATGATCATCATGTGTTTCTAAAAGATTCATTGTAAAATCAGTCATGTGACTCACCCAAGTCCTTCATTTATTGCAATATACATACATCTTGACTATCTAGGACAGGAGTTTCGAACTCATTTGTCATGAGGGCTGGAACTGACTTAAATGAGACCTTGTTGGGCCAAGCCATGTGTATCCTAAAATTTAATGCCAGATAGTGGAAATACAAACTGTATAGAGAACACAAAAATATTAGTTTTACTTAAAATACAAATATGCTTAAAATATCAATCCTCTTGCAATATTTTGTTGCTGATGTCTCCATGCTTCCTAGAGTGTGGAGTATGCAAAACTAAACTGAAATGTTTGTCTACAAAATTGTAGTCTTCCCCAGAAAAATAACTACAACTCCTATGAGGCAGTGCAATAACAAAGGGGCAGCAAAGTATAGTGGTCAGTATGAGCCTACTATTTGGGTTTAAAATCCTCAGTCTATAAAAGGAGATGTGCTGGGCGAACTTGGTGTGGACACTCTCAGACTGATCCACCTCACTGGCTTGCTTTGCACACACACAGATACACGTAGGAGGGCAAGGGGGATGGAGAGGTGGACCCCATCCACGACTGCACATGCTTGCAAGATTTTCTACAAATACTTTTGTCCCAAAGACTTTCTCACAATATGTTTGCGTTTGACTGGAGATTTGGTGAAAGGAATGGACACAACCACAAGGAAATAAAGACTGCAGTAGAAGCAGGGCAAATAGAAGGGTTTGGGAAAATTTTTACAAAGGCCATGGCATATTTATTTATTTATTTATTTTATTGGATTTATATCCTGCCCTTCCCGCCGAAGCAGGCTCAGGGCGGCTCACAACAGTAAAAGCATTCACAGATGAAACATTAACTACGTAATTAAAATCTTACAATAAAATAATTAAAACATTTTAAAAACAGTTTGGTGCTATAATAATAATAATAATAATAATAATAATAATAATAATAATAATAATAATAATACATTTCAGTAATTTCAGTCTTCTTGAGTATGCAAGTGAGTTTAAGAAGATGGGTGTGCATAGTAGATTTGATTTATATACACAGCTATATAATCTACAGTATAATCTACTGATAATTTATTATAAGGTTCATTTCTCTTGCTCCACTACTCTATTTAATATAGTGGAGCAAGAGAAATGAACCTTATGATCCTAGCTGCAACTTGCTCAAGCACAGACTCCTTAGAAGTAGGTTGTTCCAACAAAGTCACTTTCCAACATAAACAATAATATACACTAGACTGAACCTGAATGAGTTCATTTTCTCATTTGACTACCTAGCTATATGTCAAAAACAAAAATCCTGGCAGAATGGTTCCTTTCTTTGTTCTGGTAGAACAAGTCGAAGCAGATGACAGGCCCTTGGCATCCTTCAGTCTGACATGGAAATTTATTTTGAAATGATGCTCTGCGTCAAAGAGGATAACATACCCAGCACTAAACTGCATTGTAGGCTTTCAACTGTGAAGCATTCCATGCTGCAGTGAATAAATGAGTTGCAGGATCTGGTCCATAGCCAACTTTAAATTATTTACTGAGTTGTCACTAAATTAGTTTGATTCTTCTGCTGAAGATAAGCTGCAGCTACTGCCAGATCTAAGCAACAGTTAAATAGTGCTTTGAATTGATCAGGTTGGGCAATACCATAAAACATTGTTTTCCATCCTCCTTTCTTCCCTGTTATGTACGTGGATTCAAGGGAAGACTTTGGTGTTTCCGCTGTGCTCACTGGAGCCATACAGACTGACCTTGGGTACTTGGGAACAAAGGGCTGTAGGATTCAAACCCCCGCAGCCCAGGACCAATCACAAGCCCCCACCGGTTTGAATGACCCAATAACGTGCTTGCGCAGGAACTCAGAGATGTATATAATTTCGGCTCATGGGCCCCAATGCCAGTCTTGTGCTGTGACCTTTTACTATGGGATTCCTATTAAAGAGCTTGTTATCCGAGACTCTGCCATGCATAGAACCCACTATATTATAGTGGCAACGAGGATGGGATCCGAATGAGCAAGGTCCAGGGCACCCTGGCACTGCCAAGCACACCGAGCTCCTGCACTGCCGCACAACAGGCACTGCCACCCAGCCTGATCATGGCCGCCGCATCCAGATCGCAAAACTCCATTCTGGAGTTCGACATGGCACAGCCCGAGACCTGGGTCAAGAGACTCAAGTACCAACTTGTGGAACAGCGAATCAAGGATGATGAACCTGAAATCAAGGTCATTCTGCTGAGCAACTGCAGCATTGCCACACTACAGCTAGTGGAGAGCCTGGTCATGCCCGAGACGCTTCTTTGACAAGATCATCAAGGCACTGATCGGCCATTTCGTCCTGAAGCCTACTCTCCTCACCCGGAAGCTAGTGTCTTGACAGCTTCCAGGAGCTGAACGAGACCGTAGCGAACTTCCTAGCCTGCCTGTGAGATTTGGGCAGGATGGCAGATTATGGCACACAATTGGAAGATACCCTACTCGTTAAGTTCACTCAGGGATGCCTCAGGGATGGAAAGGCACGTTGGAAAATCGTGATGGAATCAAAGCCGACCTTGGAGAAGGCCCTACAAATAGCCACCGCCGCCGAGGTTGCGCACAAAGAGAAGGCCTGCCGCCCGGGAATCAATGCTCACCAGCTGCGACTGGCCACAGAATCAGATGACTCAGACGGGGACAATGCCCTCAAGCTGCATCAGGTGACCCAACAAAAGCCTAGGTCACGAGCAACAGAATTGACTACCCCCAAGACCTGCGCCAGCTGTGGGGAGTCACACACACTTGCAAGTTCAGGAGCACGACTTGCCATATATGCAGGAAGGCTGGACACATAACCCGGGTGTGCCGGTTGGCAGCACTGCGCCAAGGGAAATTTCCTTGTCCACAGAATGGCTGCTGCCACGAGGTCGCACTCTCGGACAACATCCAGGCACTCACCACTTCGGGAACCCAGGTATGCCAGTTGCCCCTTCCCTCCCCGGATAAATATTACGTGACTGTGTTCATAGAAGGCAAGCCCTGCAAAATGGAGGTAGACTCCGGGGCAGGCCAGACGGTCATTTCGGCCTGCATGTTCAAGGAGATGTGTCCCGGGGGAGAAGCCCAGTTACAACCATCTTCATTCAGAGTCCAGAATTTTCAGAAGCGGGAGGTTGCAGTCCTGGGAGTGGGTCTGGTCCATATCAGATACGGAAAGTTCAAGGGCAAGCTCCCCTCATCGTGGTGGAGGGTGATCTGGGCAGCCTTCTAGGTTGGTCCTGGTTCCAGGCCCTGGGCATCCAAGTGACGGGAATCCATTATATCCCCGTTCAAAGAGATTTTCAAAAGGTGTGTGAAGAGTTCCTCGCTGTTTTCGATGGAACTCCAGGGATGTACACTGGGGGCCCCATATCATTACAACTGGACCCCAACGTGCAACCCATATGATTGAAGGCCAGGCACGTGCCACTAGCTCTGAGGCCAAAGATCAAAGAGGAGCTGGACCACCTTGTGGCCCAGGGGGTTCTGGAACCAGTTGCTAATGCGAAGTGGGAGACTCCCGTAGTAACCCCGATCAAACCCAGTGGCAGCGTATGCATCTGTGCTGACTATAAATGTATGATTAATAAGGCACTGCAAGGCAATGCATAGCCTGTCCCAGTGGTGAGCCACATGTTAACATCCTTAGCAGGAGCAAAAAAAATTGGGAAACTGGATTTGGCACAGGCGTACCAACAGCTCTCTGTGGACGCAGCAGAAGTGCAAACTATCATAATGCACCAGGGAGCCTTCAGAGTTAGACGCTTGCAGTTCAGGGTCAGTGTGGCTCCGGGACTGTTTCAGAACTTGATGGACTCCCTTCTTAAAGGCATCCCCGGGGTCCAGCCGCTCTTCGATGATGTGCTGATTGTGGCAGCCACTGAAGACAAATTCAGCGACTGCCTCCAAATGGTGTTACAGAGTTTCGAGGGGGCAGGGCTAAAGGTAAAATGGGAGGGACAGTGGCTCAGTGGAAGAGCATCTGCTTGGTAAGCAGAAGGTCTCAGGTTCAATCCCCAGCATCTCCAACTAAAAAGGGTCCAGGCAAGTAGGCATGAAAAACCTCAGCTTGAGACTCTGGAGAGCTGCTGCCAGTCTGAGTAGACAATACTGACTTTGATAGACACAGGGTCTGATTCAGTATAAGGCAGCTTCATATGTTCATATGTTCAACGGGAAAAATATGTATTGGGGGTGCCCACCATAGATTTTCTGGGGTATACGGTGGACGCAAGCGGCATTCATCTGGCCCAGGACAAAATAAAGACCATTTGTGATGCGCCGGCTCCCATCAACAAGGCAGAATTACAATTGTTCTTGGGAATCCCCAGTCTCTACCATGCCTTCCTTCCCCACAAGGCGGCGGTAGCAGAGCCCTTACACAGACTGCTGGACAAAAGGGCACCGGGGGTTTGGGGTCGTCGGCAAGCCGCCGTTTTCCAGGCAGTAAAAGACATTTTGACTTCAAAAAGCTTGCTGGCGCACTTTGACGAGCGGCTACCCGTTGTGCTTGCATGCGATGCTTCACCTTACGGGGTTAGCGCCGTGTTGGCCCACAGGGTGCCAGATGGTCGCGAGGTTCCAGTAGCCTATTATTCAAGGACCTTACAAAAACCAGAGCGAAACTAAGCTCAGATAGACAAAGAGGGCCTGGTTATCGTGGCAGGGGTAAAAAAATTCCACGATTACCTGTATGGCCAGTCCTTCACTGACAGACCACAAGCCCCTGCTGGGCCTGTTCGCCCCCAATCAACAAATGCCCCAAATGCTTTCACCGTGGGTGTTGAGGTGGTCCATCTTCCTGACGGGTTATCTGTATGACCTTAAGTACCACCCTGGGAAAGCGATGGGTCACGCTGATGCTCTGAGCCGCCTACCGCTGCCCTCCAAGGACCCAGCCCCAGCCCTGGTGTTCCAGATCATGTCATTGGAAGCCCTTCTGGACCACCTAGTGTACATGAAGGACATTGCTCACTGCTCTTCCAAGGACAAAACTCTCTCCCATATTCTGGACTGTGTGTGGAGGGGGTGACCAGAAGGATGGGTGGGTTCAGAATTCTCTGTGTTTGCATCCCACCAGGATGAACTGTTGGTGCATAAAGGATGACTGTAGTGGGGAAGTAGGGTGGTGGTGCCCCCGCTACTGCAGCAGTGAGTTCGAACATCACTGCACGAAACCCATCCGGGGATTGTACACATGAACGTGTTGGCCCGCAGCTATGTATGGTAGCCAGGAATTGACGATGCCATTGAATCCTGGGTGGCTCAATGTCAGCCATGCCAGGAGACCTGTCCGGCGCTGCCCCGTGCCCAGGCCCAACAGTGGGAGTCCACTCACAACCCTTGGTCCTGCCTGCACCTTGCCTGCACTTTGCGGGGCCCTTCCAGGGGCATATATTCTTCCTTATTGTGGACTCCTACTCCAAATGGCTAGAGGTAGTGCCAGCAGCCTCTACCTCTTCTTGGGCGGCATTAGGGGTGCTATGCAGGGTATTCGCCACACATGGCCTCCCAGACACGTTGGTATCTGATAATAGGACAGCCTTCACCTCGGTCGAGTTTCAGGATTTCTA
Source organism: Heteronotia binoei (assembly GCF_032191835.1). Lineage (NCBI taxonomy): Eukaryota > Metazoa > Chordata > Lepidosauria > Squamata > Gekkonidae > Heteronotia > Heteronotia binoei. The sequence continues at coordinate 64,420,435 of NC_083226.1, forward strand.
TGGCCGGAATTTAATAAAACACATAAGATCAGACCCCTTTCACCCAGCCACAAATGGCCAAGCTAACTACTGGGGCTAACTACTCTTGTTTCCTGGACTCCACAGGTTCCCAGCTCCCGGAGGCTCAGCGTGCGAGGACTGTTGCCCATGGCTGGGTAAGTGCAACTGTGCACCTTCACTGTCCTCCTCCCCTCGCTCAAGGAGGGCAGGCTTGTCACCTCCCCATCCCCCAACCCTTGCTAACTCCCCACCCCCCAACCTCTCTGCCTCCCCCTCACAGAGACTGTGCGCCAGCCAGGCACCTTCCCTGTTCACTCTCTGATAACCAGAGTCATCAGAGAGTGAGTGGGGAGGGCACCCGGCTGGCACGCAGTCCCTGCAGCATTCTCTGAGTGTTGGATGCTCAGAGAATGCTACAGAGACTGCATACCAGCTGGGCACCCTCCCTGCCACTCTCTGATGATTGGAATAATCAGAGAGTGAATGAGGAGGATGCCCAGCTGACATGCAGTCCCCACAGCATTCTCTGAGCATCCAACACTCAAAGAACACCACAGAGACTCTGCGCAGGCCAGGCACTCTCCCTGCCCACTCTCTGATGACTCAGATCATCAGAGAGTGAATGGGGAGGATGCCCATGGCTGCTGCACAGTCCCTGCAGCATTCTCTGAGTGTCAGAGAACACTGCAGGGACTACACGCCTCCCCGGCACCATCCCCGTTCACTCTCTGATGATCAGAATCATCAGAGAGCAGGCTGGGAGGGTGCCAGGTGGCAACATTTGGGTATCTGCCTATGGCGCTGGGCTGGGAGGGCCCAATTTGGTGCTCTCCCCAGCCCAGTGCCCTAGGCAAATGCCTAATTTGCCTAGTCAGAAGGCCAACCCTGATTGGAGGATGAACGCTATGCTATAGCATTGAACCTCACAGAGGTCCCCAGTTTCCAAATCTCCAAGAGTTTCCCAACTTGGATTTGGGAACACTGCCCCCCATTCTTTGCCAGTGGCCAAGGGGGACCTGGCAACCTAGGGGAGTGCAGGTTTCTGGACTCTGCAGAGAAACAGAGATCAAAACTTCCCCCATTGCTTATAACCTATTTTCACATGAACCTCAGTCCCTGAATCTCAGGTATAGCTCTAAGCACACCTAGAGAAATCTTTCTTCAAAGATGTATCCCAAAGCACAGCAATATATGTGCTTTCCACTGTAAAAGGCATTTATAGAACTCCTCAAACCTGTGTGATTTTTCATAGCAGCTGTGTAGAATAAAAATGCAGCTAATATTGGAAAAGGGGACAGAAGCCATTTTTCTTTCCATTCCTCAGATCATTTTCCAAGTCTGTTCATGAATGATCTAACATCTGGAGCACCTTATCTAATTAAAATTTGAAAATAATTTTAAACAAAGGTACAAGTTAAATAAAATGAAAATGATAAATTTCTTGTTGTGGAATTTCTTGTTGTTTGGTGGCCGGTGGAAAGTGCCAGCAAGTTGCAGCCAAAGTTTGATGATTCCTGAGGGGGAAAGGAGTTATTGGGATGGGGGAGATTTCTGAGGAAAAAAAATGGAGACAGAAGCTAGATCCAAGGACAGAGAAGCGAGTGACCTGAGAAAGGACCTCAAGAACAACAGCCTTCAGAGATCTGCAGAATCACAAAAACCTAAAGAACAGCAGCGCCATCACCCACTATAGCCAGCCAAGGCATTGCAGGTAGAGTGTGAGAGACTTTGAGAAGGCCCCAGAGAAACAGTAAAAGACTTACAGTGCAATCCTAAAAGCACTTTCCTGGGAGTAAGTCCCATTGAATAGACTTTAGTAGAATTCAGAGCCTGCTGAGGATTGCTCTCTTAATTCATTTTTTTTAGTTCCAACTCTCCATTATGTTGTAAGTTTGAGTTTGTATATGGGTGTCCTATTTTCATTCCCCTTCTTTCTATGTTCAATTAAACCCTACTTCTGTTTTAAGTTTTACTTCTGTTTGGTTATAGGTTGGAGGATCTGGGAACTGAGTCTGAATTCTGTTTCTTCTTATTTGCCTACTGGCTGTCCCTTCTGTTTGTAAGTGGGGGCCAGTGGGCTGGAGGCATTGCTAGTTTTTTTTCTCTTGTCACTCCCGCCATTAACAAACCAAGGTCCCATAATTTCTTCCCTCAAGTGGGGTTAGTGGGAAAAACTGGGGTTACATAGCCATTTATCAGAGTAGTAAACCATTCCTGCTGTCAAGAATAATTGTTGAAATTTCTGCACCAAAGTATTAATAGTGATTAACATATACTTTCTATTTTACCTTGCCAGGCTGCTCCAGGTAAAAATGTTAAGATTAAAGGCCAGTTGTGCTGCATTTCATGACTTATTTAATAAACCACTGTGCAAAAAGAAAAATAATATATTATATAATTTTATAATATTATGGGATATCTATTGCAATAAAGTCCAACATCCTTTATTTGGGAATCTCTGTTGTTATAACTTTTGTATTTTAACTTTTCATAATTTTAACTTTTCATAAGGAATCCAGTGCTCTGTCAGACCGTCCTGTATCCCCTAGATCAGTGCTTCCCAATTGCAGGGTCGTGGCCCAGTAGCGGGCCACAGAAGCCTCACAACTGGGTCACAAGAATAGCCAAAGCTAGCCCCACCCCCAGCATAGCTAGCCCCACCCCATCTCTGTGTTGTGCAGAGAGTAGCTGGGCTGCCTCTCCTTTCTTCTCCCCCGCTTCCAGTGTCTGTGAGAAAAGCTGGCGTCCACTGGCACTTTAGACCCATGTAGTGTTCTTCAAGGTATGAGCTTTCATGTGCCTTGCAGTATGTTCTTTTGGGGAGATTTCCCCAGGAGGCCTGGGCAGCAAAGAACGGTGTGTGTGTGTGTTTTTTCAGCTGGGGGTGGGCCGGGGGTGGGCATTCTAATAGCTATTTTTTTTTTACCAAATAACCCTGGGCAGAATTGTTGCTGGCTGGGGTCATCTGATGGTGGGGAAGGCTTTTTTTTCTTTGCCCCTTCCCTTCTTTCTTTCTTTCTTTCTTTCCCTGCAAGTGATGCTTTGTCTGTATTCTTGGTGCTGGGAGGGGGGAAGCAACACTGGGAGGGCTTCTAGTGCCCTGGTCCCACTGGAGGACATTCTGGTGCTTTTGGGGCATGGTCTGAGGGAATTTTGGACTGGATAGTCCACTGGCCTGATCCAACATGGCTCCTCTTATGTTTATATTCTTTCTTTCCTTTCCTTTCCTTTCCTTTCCTTTCCTTTCCTTTCCTTTCCTTTCCTTTCCTTTCCTTTCCTTTCCTTTCCTTTCCTTCATTCTTTCCCTTTCTCTTTCTTTCTTTCCTTCCATTTTTACTGGATAAAACTTTTCTGTTCATCATACTATTGTTGCAGACATAGAAGCTCTGTCAATGAAAAGTTGGCACCCCCAGTTGTAGCCAGCTGGCCTTCTATGAGATTTCTGTTTGAGTGAGTGAGAGTGAGAGGTGTGGGGTAGAAAAAGATTATTGGAGATTACTGCGGTACATCTCAACAGCACTGGAAATGGTGGTACTATGAACTTGGCAGCATTTTACTGGTCCTGCTTTTAATAGCTGTTTGACACCAAAATTAAACTCCTCCTGTGGATATTAAAAAGGATGAAAGAAGTTCACTGGCTAAGTATCTGCACAACAGGATGCTTTTAAAGGAATGGGAAACACAGCCAACAAAAAGCTGCAAGCCCCTCATAAATATCCTTTTTGGGATAACTGCAGAAAAGCTTGTATGAACATATAAACTGAAATTAATTCATTAATTGCAGTACAATTCTCTGCTACCTTTCACAGCAATTTCCCAGTGTTTCAACCAAAGAAAAGTATGAAAAATAGCTGTCAAAAGATTTTCTTGAAACCAAGCAAGCTTTGTTGTAGCTTGAGGCAGGGTTCCAGTAGTAGCAGCTGAAGGAAGGACCTACTAAATTTGTCAGCATATTTTGAGGTAGAACAGCTGCCAGGGCCCAGTGTGGGTAGTACACAGTGCTGGCATTCTTGATGGCAATGGCAACAGCACTCCCAACTGCATGCACTGGCCAGTGCTGTTGAGGAAGGGATGTGTAGGTGGTGCAAGCAATTGAACATGGGCATTAGGAGTGCTTGCAAGCTGGAGAAGAACACACAAACAGATAGGTGCATGCAGGTGTGGGCGTGGAAAGAGAGGCCTGCCCACTTTTCACCCTCGTTTTGGCTCAGCATGAGTTTCAGAGAGATTTTTCTGAAAATGAATTTACTTCAGAAAGTGTGCCCTGGAAGTGACATCACAGGAAAAGGTGGAGTTTTGGTTCAGTGTTCCCCAGAAGTGACATCACTTGGCCCTTGACACCACAGGAAATGACATAATTCCTGTCTCCCAGCTCTACCCCCAAGTCTCCTGGCTCCACTCCCAAATTTTAGTGGGCCACGAAGGAGAAGTGTGAAAATAACCGGGCCATGGGAAAGAAAACCTGGGAAACCCTGCCCTAGATTATAGTCTGTCTCTGGTCTCTCTGCAGTCTATTTCTCATTATTTAGAAGTATTAGGTGAACCAACAGTTGGCCAGTGATCTTAAAAACAGTCAGCTGATCCATGTGCTATGCTTTGTCAGTGCATTCCTATATCAATGGGCTTAGGAGAGTGTAACTCTGTTTAGGAATGCATCGTGGGGGCAATAAAGAGACTAGACTGGATAAGGGTTACAAAATAAGGAATTATTTTGTGGAAAATGTCTTGAGCCAGTAGGAGTTCCAGTGTTGACAGCTATACTTAAACCTGCAGCCTAGGCAGGAAATAGATATCATATTGTCCTATATGATATTTCATAAGTCATAAGTCAAAGAGCCAGTTTGGTGTAGTGGTTAAATATGCAGACTCTTTTCTGGGAGAACCAGGTTTGATTCCCCACTCCTCCACTTGCACCTGCTGGAATGGCCTTGGGTCAGCCATAGTTCTGGCAGAGGTTGTCCTTGAAAGGGCAGCTGCTGTGAGAGTTCTCTCAGACCCACCCACCTCACAGGGTGTCTGTTGTGGAGCAGGAAGATAAAGGAGATTGTGAGCCACTCTGAGATTCAGAGTGGAGGGCGGGATATAAATCCAATATCTTCTTCTATTCCAAAGCCCTTTCTTACATTATCTATGAAGGAATAATATATTTCCTAGGAAGCTAGGTATCAGAAGGCTTCAGTATACAAAACTATAAACAAGGAGATATCTGGGGCAAACTTTTTTTTAAGCAGGAAGGTCTATTTGCTGTCATCAGGAAAGTCTATTTGCTTTCCACTGTACTTTTCTTGTACATGATAACACAGCATATTGAGCTCTCATCATGTGTTCAGTGCTGTGGTCTTAAGAACTCAGATCACTGAACTCCATGAGTTTTTGAAGCACTTATGAAGCACTACATAGAAAAAAAATGTCAACGAATTAATAATACTAACATAGTTTTTACTGCTGCTATCCCTGAAAAAAGCAAATAATAAGCAGTATAGTCCAACAAGAGACTCACCCTCCTTCTTCAGAGTACTTGTGTCCAAATGCAAGGATATCAGATGCTCGACCACTGCCATCACAGACTACCACTGGAACTGGGGGAGTGTCGCGTAGGTATTCTAGGACAATAGAAATGACATTGGGTCCTCCTTCCACAATGAGAGCCACTACTGGAACCCCTTGCCCAATCCCTGTAGTGAAATAAACACAACCAAAACAAAAACAAAGCCAGCAAATCAAACAACAAAAAGAAGGAAACAAATGGAAATTATTATGCCAAAGCAGCAGTCAATACCTGAACAATACTCAAAAGAGTTTCTCTCATAGAATAACAGAATTGTAGAGTTGGAAGGGACCTCCAGGGTCATCTAGTCCAACCCCCTGCACAATGCAGAAAATTCACTATACCTTCCCTAAATTCACAGGATCTGCATTGCTGTCAGATGGCCATCTAGCCTCTGTTTAAAAACCTCCAAGGAAGGAAAGCCCACCACCTCCCGAGGAAGCCTGTTTCACTGAGGAACACCCCCAGCCCTAGGGGTTCTGATGCCCCAGACAGAACCCCGTGCCCCTGCCCCCCCGGACTCTACCCACCAAGGATTCTACTGGAAGTGACATCATCAGGACATGTGCTTTGCATGAATGCTTGGCCCATTCCGTGCCCAGCCTCTTCCACTTCAAAGGGAGCTGGGAAGAAGCCACCTCCTTCTTTCTTGTGAAGAAAGAAGGAAGCAGCCTCTTCCCGGCTCCCTCTGAAGTGGGAGAGGACCGGGCAAGGGGTGGGTTGAACCATGTGTTAAGAAAGAATGTATGGCTCAGCCCACCCCTTGCCCAGCCCTCTTCCACTTCAGAGGGAGCTGGGCAGACACCACATCATCCTTTCTTTGTATCATTTGCTTGGAGAGAAGAAAGGACAACTGGAAGTATAAGGGTTGACGTGAGCGGGGACAGGGAGGGTGTGCCCACCCCTGCAGTGAGGTGGTGCTCCAGGTGGCCACCTACCTCACCTACTCCAATGCACCAGCACTGCTGAGGAACTGCTTTAACTGTCAGGAAATTCTTCCTAATGTTGAGTCGGAAACCCTTTTGATGTAATTTCAACCAATTGGTTCTGGTCCTACCTTCTGGGGCCACAGAAAACAATTCTGCAACAATGCATTAATTCATGAGGTTTCAAGAAGGATTGCACCTGTATGATCGATAATTTGCTAGCTAACTATTGTATAAAAAACACTGCAATTTTTATATTGGCTACTGAGGCAATGGATATCTGAAGAAAACTGCTGAAGGGTAGCCATATGATAACGTCACAGCACTGAAGAATAGCCATATAACATCACAGCACAAAAAGCTGATCCTTCTCTCTTATGGTTATCATTGTCCTTCAGTCAAATGGTTCAATACCAAGTTAAAAAAACAGCCTCTATGCACATATGGAACTACCATACATACAATAACTCCTCCATTTATTCCAATGGAGGTAACATCTCTAAGCAGGAATAGAAATGTATGTATGTAATTTTTCTCCTGATGTCAATGGAAAACCCTGGTTATATATGCATTACATTGGAGCACCTATGGAGTTATAGATCAGTGTTGTCATCTCTTAACAGTCTATCAGAACAAAGTGTGCTTGATTGCAAAAGTTCACGCCTTGAATAAAGCATTGTAGGTCTTAAAGGTGTCACTGGACTCTAACTTTGACAGAAAGTTACCCCCATTACCATTTGTAACACAATTATACAGCGCATTGTTAAAACACTGATGGAAAGGGGGTGTTGTATACCCTTTGCTTTGAAAGTGGGTGTTGCATACTCTTTGCTTTGAAAGGCTGGAGTCCAAAATTACATACAAGGGAGAAAAAAGAGAAAAAACTCATTGCTGACTTCCGAATAAACGGCATATGTGGATTGTTTCCATTGATGACTTCCATAATTCATGAGTATTATTTTGACACTGCCCAAAAATCTCACTAATGTAGCCTTTAGGATAACACTGTTGCTACCACATGTCACAAATAAAAACACCAGAAAAGTTACTGTGTTAAGCTAATATTTATCGAAACTTCAAAGCTGAACAGATAAAAAAATTAGCTTCAAATTTAATTTTATCATTAGTTTAAGTTCAGAATAAATTTCAGCCAGTTTGTCAATATTTGGGCAGACCAGCCCCTGCTCAAAGCTTGGCTGTATACAATTCCTACACCTTTGCTTTTCATTACCAGCACATCAAACCTGTGTTGAGGGATGGTGTTCATCCACACTATTCCCCTACCCTGGATAGTAGGGTGGCCATAATGTCTGAAGGTCAGCCAGGGACACCTTTTGGGGGGAGAAGGTAGGGGTGCGCGCGAAGCGTGTGCGCTGCCGGAAACAGGAAGTGACTTCACTTCCGGCGACGTCGTGCCGCCACCAGAAAAGGAAGTGACATCACTTCCTGTGACATCATTTCCCCCGTGCCACCTGCCGGAAGCAGGGAGTGATGTCACTTCCGGCGACGTCACTTCTGGCAACGTTGCGCCGCCGGAAACAGGAAGTGACATCACTTCCTGTGACATCATTTCCCCCCCACCCCCTGCCGGAAACAGGAAGTGACATCACTTCCTGTGACATCATTCCCCCCGCGCCACCTGCCGGAAGCAGGAAGTGACGTCACTTCTGGCGACTCCACTTCTGGCGACGTCGTGCCGCCGCCAGAAACAGGAAGTGACATCACTTCCTGTGATATCATTTTCCCCACGCCACCTGCCGGAAACAGGAAGTGACATCACTTCCTGTGACATCATTTCCCCAGCGCCACCTGCCGGAAGCAGGAAGTGACATCACTTCCTGTGATATCATTTCCCCCAAATGCCACTGCCGGAAACAGGAAGTGACTTCACAGCACTTCCTGTGACGTCCCCAAAAATCCCCCAAATATCACCGCCGGAAACACCAAGATTATTTATAGAGAGGGAAAGGGGGAAGTAAAGTTAAATGAAACTCTTTTTTTACTTTTTTCAAAGTGAGAAGACTAGAGAGAACGGGTTCCATGCTGAGAAGCCAGTCAGATTCCAGTGAGATTCCAGTGAGACTGTGCTGCATAATGCAGCCTATTTATTTTGTCCTGTTTGCTCTGTTGGCTCTATCTGCGCCACCTTCATCACTTTCGGGGTGTGGATCCCCCAGTGGGGTGGTCTCCTGACTCCCTCCGCCGGCTGTTTATGATAGCCCTGCGCCCCCCTCTTTCATTTGATATGTGTCCCGTGCGGGTGCCACCCTCCCGCCGGGAGATGCCGCAAAATGAGTCCCCTTGAGGCTTATGGCGGCAGGGCTCAGGGGAAGCGAGCTAAACTGCTGTTTTTTTGAGGGGTTATAGAGTGTTTCGAGCCCGTCCCTGTGGCATCGGTCCCATCATTGTGGGACCCAGGGGGGCCGGCGCAGCGGCACGCTGAAGCAGCCTGTCACTAATAACACAGGTCGAGATGCAGGACAGGAACCTGGAAGTGACCGACAGGCTGTTTCAGCGTGCCGCTGCACCGGCCCCCTGGGCCCCACAACGATGGGACCGATGCCACAGGACGGGCTCGAAACACTCTATAACCCCTCAAAAGAACAGCAGTCTAGCTCGCTTCCCCCCAGCCCTGCCGCCATAAGCCTCAAGGGGGCTCATTTTGCGGCATCTCCCGGTGGGAGGGTGGCACCTGCACGGGACACATATCAAATGAAAGAGGGGGTGCAGGGCTATCAGAAACAGCCGGCGGAGGGAGTCGGGAGACCACCCCACTGGGGGATCCACACCCCGAAAGTGATGAAGGTGGCGCAGATAGAGCCAACAGAGCAAAGAGGACAAAATAAATAGGCTGCATTATGCAGCACAGTTGAGAAAGTGCCTTATCCCATATACTGATGAAGTAAATACAGGATCTGAGAACAAAATTGCACCAGAAGACACAAACACAAAGCTCCCTTACACTGAATCAGTGCTTGGGTCCACGAAAGTCAGTATTGTCTAGTCCAGTCACAAACACAAAGCTCCCTTACACTGAATCAGTGCTTGGGTCCACGAAAGTCAGTATTGTCTAGTCCAGTCACAAACACAAAGCTCCCTTACACTGAATCAGTGCTTGGGTCCACGAAAGTCAGTATTGTCTAGTTCAGTCACAAACACAAAGCTCCCTTACACTGAATCAGTGCTTGGGACCACCAAAGTCAGTATTGTCTACTCCAGGGGTGGCCAGAGGGAGGGAGGGACGGACGAAGGAGGGAGGGAGGGAAGGAAGGAAGGGAGGAGGGAGGGAGGGAAGGAGGGAAGGAAGGAAGGAAGGAAGAAAGGAAGGAAGGAAGGAAGGAGGGAGGGGGGAAGGAGGGAAGGAAGAAAGGAAGGAAGGAAGGAGGGAGGGAGGGAAGGAAGGAAGGAGGGAAGGAAGAAAGGGAGGAGGGAAGGAGGGAAGGAAGAAAGGAAGGAAGGGAAGGAGGGAAGGAAGAAAGGAAGGAGGGAGGGAGGGAGGGAAGGAAGGAGGGAAGGAAGGAAGGGAGGAGGGAGGGAGGGAGGGAGGGAAGGAGGGAAGGAAGAAAGGAAGGAAGGAGGGAGGGAGGGAAGGAAGGGAGGAGGGAGGGAGGGAAGGAGGGAGGGAGGGAGGGAAGGAAGGAAGGAGGGAAGGAAGGAAGGGAGGGAGGGAAGGAAGGAGGGAAGGAAGGAAAGGAGAGGAGGGAGGGAGGGAAGGAAGGAGGGAAGGAGGGAAGGAAGGAAGAAAGGAAGGAAGGAAGGAAGGAAGGAAGAAGGAAGGAAGGAGGGAGGGAGGGAAGGAAGGAGGGAAGGAAGGAAGGGAGGGAAGGAAGAAAGGAGGGAAGGAAGGAGGGAAGGAGGGAGGAAGGAAGAAAGGAAGGAATGAGGGAGGAAGGAGGGAGGGAGGGAAGGAAGGGAGGAGGGAAGGAGGGAAGTAGGGAAGGAGGAGGGAGGGAGGGAGGGAGGGAAGGAAGGAGGGAGGAAGGAAGGAAGGAAGGAGGATGAAGGAAGGAAGGAAGGAGGGAGGAAGGAAGGAAGGAGGAGGAGGGAGGGAAGGGAGGAGGGAGGGAGGGAAGGAAGGGAAGAGGGAGGGAGGGAAGGAGGGAAGGAAGGAGGGAGGAAGGAGGGAGGGAAGGAAGGGAGGGAGGGAGGGAGGGAGGGAGGGAAGAAGGAAGGAAGGAAGGAAGGAAGGAAGGAAGGAAGGAAGGAAGGAAGGAAGGAAGGAAGGAAGGAAGGAAGGAAGGAAGGCAGGCAGGAAGGCCGCGCCCTCCCCCCCCGCCAGCCGCCCGCCCGCTTTCGGCCCCCTCCCTCCCCTGCTTACCTTCATCCAGGGCGGGTGGCGGCCTCTCCTCCGGGCGGCTGGTGCTGCTGGCGGGGCTGGCGGCGGCTGCGGAGGCCAGGAAGGGCCTCCGCTGGTCTCTGGAGGGCCTCCAGGGACCAGCGCCGGCTTCCTCCACGGCCTCCACTGGTCGGTGCTGGTCGTTGGAGGCCCTCCAGAGTCTCTAGGAGGGCCTCCAGGGACCAGCGCCGGCCTCTCCGCGGCCTCTCCGCGGCCTCCGCTGGTCGGCGCTGGTCGCTGGAGGCCCTCCAGAGTCTCTGGAGGGCCTCCAGGGACCAGCACCGGCCTCTCCGCGGCCTCCGCTGGTCGCTGGAGGCCTTCCAGAGTCTCTGGAGGGCCTCCAGCGACCAGCGGAGGCCGCGGAGAGGCCTCCGCCACCGCCGCCGGGACCCGCGCGTGGCGGGGAAGGCGGCGAGTGAGGGAGCGTCCCTGCGCACATGCAGGGACGCTCCCTTCCTCACTTGCCGCCTTCCCCACCGGCGCCCGTGGCCTACCGCCTCCGGGGCTGGCTAAATCGGGACCTCTAATGGTCCCAGTATAGCCAGCCCAGGAGGCGGTAATAGGGGGCCAGAACCGGGACATTCCGGGTGCCCGGGACGGTCTGGCCACCCTACTGGATAGTGTGCCAGACACTTTGACTGTTCAGCCTGCAGTGTCTGGATTGGTCATCTCTCTCTATCCACAGATGCATCAGGCACCTTGCCAATCTAAATTAATAGCTAAAATATCTGCACTTATTCTGCCTACCAGCTAAGGTCTTACCTGCAAAACTAAGTCTGTTTAGCTAATTTACAGCTCCCATCCCAACAGAGCATTAAGTAGGTGAAAAATAGAACCTCTCAGGTCAATTTGAAAGAAGCTCCCACAACTTCTCTCAGCTTGAGGTAACCAACTAATCTCACACAGATCTGGAGGGTCAATCTGCTCTCATTTTGGGGTCATGGTAGATAACTCACAGATAATGTCAAGACAGTGCGTGATTGCAATAAAAAAGACCAATGCCATGCTGGGAATTATTAGGAAGGAATTGAAAACAAATCAGCCAGTATTATAATGCCCCTGTATAAATCGATGGTGCGGTCTCATTTGGAATAATGTGTACAATTCTGGTCACCGCACCTCAAAAAGGATATTATAGCATTGGAAAAAGTCCAGAAAAGGGCAACTAGAATGATTAAAGGTTTGGAACATTTTCCCTATGAAGAAAGATTAAAACGTTTGGGGCTCTTTAGCTTGGAGATACGTCGACTGCGGGGTGACATGATAGAGGTTTACAAGATAATGCATGGGATGGAGAAAGTAGAGTAAGAAGTACTTTTCTCCCTTTCTCACAATACAAGAACTCGTGGGCATTCAATGAAATTGCTGAGCAGTCGGTTAAAACAGATAAAAGGAAGTACTTCTTTACTCAAAGGGTGATTAACATGTGGAATTCACTGCCACAGGAGGTGGCGGCGGCTACAAGCATAGCCAGCTTTAAGAGGGGATTGGATAAAAAATATGGAGCAGAGGTCCATCAGTGGCTATTAGCCACAGTATGTATATATATTGACACACTCTAATCATTCTTGAAATGAGTAAATATGAAAGAATCATTATGATATAAAATTAACTGTAAATGAACTCAGAAACAGTTACATATAATTTACTTATCACTTATCCTATCTAAAGATTAAATATCAAATACATTTCTGAGATTCTCATCAAAGTGCTTTCAGAAGGATTAGATAGTTTCATGCAACCTACATCTGGGAGATTCAGGGATGTTTTGGGTGTGGCTTTCTTATATAGGGTCAATTATGTAAACCCACATGACCATAACAAAAACTTCAGATTTGTCACTTCGAATGGCATGAAGTGAATGCTTCTCTGAGCTTAGAAGAAATTTCACAAAGAAAATATATGTATCAAAATGGTGTGAACTATTAGATCAACTTATTCAGAGCTTTTTCTGGGCATCAGTCCATGTATTCAAAGTATCCCTTTCAAGGATAGGACATCAAGTACTCAGCTGAGAAAAGTAGTACATGTTTTGCAAATCTGAAAACTAAAGCAAATTGTCAGACATGCTGTTCAATCAAAATCTCTAACAGACAAGAATTTGTGGCAGTATTGTAAATCAAAGAGAATAGCCAATGTTAACCACCATGAAAGGATACAATAAAACAAAATATACTTTTAACTTTATAATGGTCAAAACTCTTTCCCCCTTACATCTAGTAAACATAAATACATGTGTTCTTGGCCTTATTACTCTTAAAACAAAGATAGATACCCCATTTATTTTCATTTGGGCACTTATGTGAGGACAAAATTAGTACGAAAAACAGAGGGTTGCCACAATAATGGCAGTCCTGTGGAAAAGATTCCTCTTGTCTAGCAAGTAATAAATCTTACCATATTTTGAATGTCTCTCCTCCTGCTCTACATTTTTGCATGATTTTGGCAGAGGGTCCTGACTTGGATAGCCCAGATCTTGGAAGATAAGGAGGGTCATAAGAATATAAGAAGAGCTCTGCTAGATCCAACCAGTGGTCCATCTAGGGCTGTGATCACACACACTAATTAATGCACTTTCAATCCACTTTTGAACTGGATTCTACCAGTTCACACAGTTAGAAAGTGCATTGAAAGTGTATTATTTAATATCTGTTATTGCAGCCTGTGTTAGCATCCTGTCTCATAAAGTAGCCAACCAGTTCCTCTGGAGGTTCTACACATAACATAGAGGCTGAGACCTTCCTCTAATGTTGCCTGGTATTCAGAGGTTTACTGCATCTGAAAGTGGAGGCTTCCTTTAGTTGCTAGTAGCTAATCTGTTTTAGCCCTTTTAAAATCTGTCTATGCCTGTGACCATCACTATGGGCGGGGGTTGTTTTGTAGAAAAATAGCATAACTCATTAGCATATGTCCCCTCCTCCTCAAAAGCAACCCAATGCAAGAAAGGAGAGTCCAGAGCAAGCAAGGCCTTCTTGGGTTGGCTAGAGATCCAGCCAGTCCAAGAAGGCCTCACTCGCCCGGAGCAGCCACCCCCCACCCCAGTCAAAAGGCCAACAAGCCACCCACCACCCAAAATCACATAAGAAGTGGAGAAAGGGTGGCATGGGCTTCTCCAGGGGTTAATGAGGGCTGCTGGGGGGAGGGTGTGGGTAGCAAAGACCCTGGTGGCTGGCTGGCTGCCCGCACTCTGAATCCAGGGATCATTATGCAGCTGCACCTACTATTCAATGGACAAGGTAGGTGCAGCTGCATAATGATCCCTGGATTCAGAGTGGGGAGGAAGAGGGGGAACCCTTAAAAAGGTTCAGGAGCTGTGATCCTGTGAGTTCCTTTTGAATCTGAGATCTGACTATATATAGAGATCTGACTGATTAATTCTTGGATAGAAGACCACTAAGGAAGTCCAGGGTTGCTACGCGGAAGCAGACAATGGCAAACTATCTCTTAATGTCTCTTGCCTTGAAAGGTCAACATAAGTTGGTTTTCTAGCTCTGGCAGAAAAATGTAGAACATCATGTTGTTATAACACTGGGTAAATATTACTACGTATAAGGAAGTGAAAGATACGATTATAATTTCCATGGCAGACCAGCAATGTGTTTTGACCTTTAATAGAACATTGACAATTTGTATAAAAGAAACAAATTAGATATTTAGACACACAATCTCTGGTTTATCTGCATCACGTAGAGTTGGAGAGACAGAGAGACTGATGATCATGCCTGTTCATGTCCTTTGAAATATATTAGCAAAGCAACAGCTTCTCAGTAGGAAAGACTGGATGAACAGAAATATTTCCCTGTTATATAAAAGCATTACATAACATGGCTTCTCTTTCTTTTATTCATATATTTTTATCATTTTCAAAATACCCATTGAAGACAGGAACATTTAATGCCATTCCATCAGGTAGTGAAGTCCTCCCTTCCCCCAAAGGAAATAGTATTAAGCAAAGCCCCTTCTGACCTTTGGTTCCACTTATTCAACCTGCCTGTTAATCTCAGCAGAAATTGTCTTTGCATGCATTGTATTAGGAGCTTTAGACTTTGCACAGTAATGTGAACACAAGGCTCCCTATGCTGCATCCTAATGTCATTTGCAATTAAGTCCTGTAGTGAGCCTGCCTGCTCCTCGATATGCTTCACTTCTTAGGTATTCAGTGTACACCTTTATAGTATAACATAATTGCAATGTTGACAGCAGCATTTGCTGGGACTTTGCCCCCATGGGTGTTTGGCAATTTGGCTCCCCGGGTAATACTCAGTGTGACAGAATGGGCATAAAAGGTTAGCACATCCATATCTTAACAGGAGCTATTTATATTTCTGTAGTGAAATCTCCTCCTCTATAGTGCTATTACATAACTGCATGAAATGTCAAGAAGATCTGGCAAAAAAAAGGAAACGTGCTAACATGCACACGTACAGCTTCAGGTAGCGCCTCTATCATAGAACCCTCAGATCTGATTCTAGTATGAATCAGAATACTTAAGGGAAAGAATTTCTAATTTCTGAATCCCTTGTATTTGTTTGCAGTAGCAGACTGTGATGAACCATTACACTGTCAGTAAGACATGGAGAAGCGCTGTGGCCAAGAACATTTGCAAATGTCCTTAACGTGGGAAAGTCCTGAAAGTTTTACATAAAAAGCACTGATCTAGACAAATTCAGTACATCCATACTTGTTTAACCAACTAGACTATTGTTGACAATCCATTAGATCAATAATAAGCTTGCTGTTGCTTTAGGGAAGTTGAAATTCTGGAATGCTTCATGGAATGGCATGAAATGATTCAGAAACCTTCTCTTGGGCTTTGGGCTTGCTTTTAATGACTGGTCATTTGCTAGTTAGAGTCTGAAGAGGCTTTAAATAGCTTTGTGCTAAAATGAATGGGCCAAAATATTATGGAATAAACAGACTTCATCTGTATGGCCTTAAAACTTAATTTTTTTGCAATATTTAGTGTCCTTGTAGGGAGATCCTAACTGCCATATACACTGTAGGACTCCCTTCAAGGACATCGTAATGATATCAAAGTTTATTCTTTGGCAAAATAAGCTATTTAATTATGCCCCAAAGAAAACATTAATCAGAACTTGGTTTGCTGCATATTTGTCTGTCAAAAGACCAGCCTATCCATCTTAACTTCAGTAGTCTATGGATTATGATCCCAGCCACAACCAAGGAAGCACTGAAGGTATAGAAATGCATTAATTACTGAACAGAATGTGAAAGGAAGATCAGGACATAAATAAATGAGCATTTCAATGCATTTGATGATGGTGTAATGGTCAGAGAAGATGCCAGTGATGACAGTTGAACGTCCCTTTGCCTTCCCAGCCCCCTTTATATATTCTCAGGCATAGGATGACAAAGGGAAGTCCACGGGTCACATGAACAAGTACTGCAGACACTTTACAGTGTCAGAATTGCCACTCAACTTGAATTTCCCCTACTTTCTTCTCCACTCCATTTTAGTGCACATTCTGGAAAAATAAATTTGGCTTCATATAACCACTTTAACTGAACTACAAATGCTATGTGTGCTAAAATAATATTGAGAGCATTATTATTATTTAAAGGATTGGTACCAAATTCCCCTGTCTTTGGTAAACCGAAACCTTTTATATAAATAGTAGTACAGTCAGAAGTAATATAATAAATTTGTATCCCGCCCTCCCCGCCTAGGTAGAATTACTAAGTAGAATTACTCCCTCTAAAGTCCATTGAATCTAACAGGCTTGATGGATGTCACTGTGCTAAGAATTACACTGCTATCTCTTACATTAAGGACATAAAGGTCAGTTTTAAAAAACAAGAAATTTGGATTTTATTTTTAGTCAAGTGTTTCGTCAACCAGATAGCACTTCATTTATTCCTGCAGTCTGCTTGCATCAGTGCAGGAATTTGGAGTCTACCTGTTTGATAACTTGATTTGAGAGGCGAATTGAACTATTATTTTCTTAAAAATGTAAACAGACCTTCTTATTGAAGATTTCAAAAAGTAAAAACAACTGAAGGAGAGAAAAATGCCACAAGCAAAGCCCACTGAAACCACGTAGGCTTTGATTTGCTATTGTTGCTTAGCGGAACCTGATCCTTGACCCAATCCATTCTTTTAAAGCAAGAAGTGACATAACTTGGGCCACAAACTGAATAAGTTTGTTATTTACTACAAGCCCTTCAGGAACACTTGCTCTTGAAATTTTATAGCTAGGGCTGTGTCTGACTGACAAAAATATCTACACTAAAACAACCCAACCTTTCCACAAATACAAACATTTTATGTGGCCTGTATAAATTATGCAGATAAAGCAAGTTGCACATATTTTCTTGGTTTGCATAATTTATTCTATTTTTGCAATGGTCCTTGAAATACATCCTTTACAAGGCAGAAATGCCCCATGTTCTGATTCCTGGAAATCCTATACAGTTTCCACTTTAAATATTTCACTGGGCTTTTCTGGTAACAAACTTCAGAGCTTTAAGATCCAGAAGATTAAAATATGAAAGTTGACATTTAAACATAATTGAGTTCTGTGCCCAGTACCAGATTCTGTATTTCTGTAATGTGGATTATGGAATCATGAAACTTGTGTTACCCCAGGTTGCAAACACCATATTCCATTATTTCTAAAATAATCTGCCGATTATGAAATGGCAGCATGCGATTGTATTAGAAATTACCAACATTTCACAAAGCTTATTTTGTGAAAACATTCAACCCTTCCCATGAAAGCATTCAGTTTTGGAAAGAGGGATTATAAAGTAGGGGATACCTTGAGAGGTTGTGAAACTGCTTTTCTTGGATTTTTTTTCAAGAAAAAAATCAAAATAGACATCAGTCATGGATGCTTTACATTATAAAATAAACAATCAGTTCATAAAATTAAAGTAATGCTTTGAAGTTCATGACTTTGTGAATACTTTGGAGATTTGGTGTCAGATCTTGTACAAGCCAATTAGGAATGTACTGGGTAGTTCAATGGGAACCAATTTCAGACAAATGTGTTTTCATTTTTTTTGTATGGTGCTTTAGCTGTTGCAAATACATTTTCAAAATTACTTTGTTCTCTTATTTTTCTTTACTACACAAACATTTTCAAGAAACACTTTTCTTTTTAAGAGCTCAGTTTGTTCTTTTTATTTTCTCAGCAGGTATACTGTATTCCATCAGCTGTTCAAAAAAGAAACATAATAGCTACCTTTGCTGAGAACAAAGACCAGCTTTCTCATAGGAAAACTACATTGCTGTTGGATAGCTTTTGATATATAATCATTGGATATGTTCTAGAGATTAAGAGGCATCCTAATTTTCAGTGGCATCCTAACCAAAGTTACACCCTTCTAAATCCACTGAAATCAATGGTCTTAGAAGGGTGTAATTCTGCTTAGAATGACCTTGTTTATGCCCCTTGTGATACTGAGAACCACACTCCTTGATTTCTAAATCCACTATTGCTTCATAAATTCTTACACTTCCTAAACATCAGGAAATCAGTGAAGTCCCTTGTCTTCTAATTTACTTATAATCATTGCAGTACCTAGCTACTGAGCACGCATGGAAAGCTGAGCAAAGAAGGAAGGAAGGCCGAGTGCAGAAGAATAGATGCTTTTGAGCTGTGGTGCTGGAGAAGAACCTTGAGAGTCCTTTGGACTGCAAGAAGATCAAATCAGTCAGTCCTAAGAGAAATCAATGCTGACTGTTCCCTGGAAGGTCAGATGCTGAAGCTGAAGCTCCAATACTTTGGCCACCAAATGAGAAGGGAGTACTCACTGGAGAAGATCCTGATGCTTGGAAAGACAGAAGGCAAAAAAAGAAGGGGATGGCAAAAGATGAGATGGCTGGACAGCATTACTGATGTAACTAACATGAATTTGAGCAGACTCAGGAGGATGGTAGAAGGCAGGAGGGCCTGGCGCAACTTTGTCCATGGGGTCACAAAGAGTCAGACTCGACTGTGCGACTGAACAACAACAAAACACATGGAATGTGTTTTATTTCTGTCTTTTTCTATAGATTAACAGCAACTGGAACATAATATACAGAGTACAGAATGAATATTCAGAAATTAAACAAAAGACACATGGCAGTTGGGTTGAATTATTTTGCAAAAATCTACACCTCCAAATAACATAAAAGAAGACAGAAAATAACTTTCTGCCTCTAATATTAGAGTCAGAGTGGATGGCTAAATCTAATCAGATTGGATTTTGCAACTAACTCAGATTTGTTCCCCTCCTTTGGACTTCTCAGAGTAGTAATTAAAAATGAAATCGAAATTCCTCAAAATGTATAAAGCTTTTCTAACCCCATGCTTAGAAAAAAGGGAATAGGACTAGTAAGAATGGTGTAGAGTAAGGCTTGTTACCAGACCGATGATACAAAAATAATATATTCTCATATGTCCAGAATAACAAAATCTTTACTTGTTGGACCAATATGTGGGATGATATTATAAAATGACTCATTATGTTTTCCATACATTTCCTTAGGAATACATTTTCTAAACATCCAGTTCTAATGTTGAATCTGCTCCTGATATTTCTCTTAGAAGCCAATGCTGTGACTCTCAGTAAGAACCCAGGCATGAGTATTGTGACTGTGAGTTGCATTGGGCATACTCAGGTGTACCAAGAAATGCATAAGCAGATTCAATATTGTGGCATATGCATGTTTTATCTTGCTGAGATTATAACAAAATTTTAGAGGCTTGATTCAATCCATCTTTAATTATCAGGTATCAAAATGCTGGGAAAGCTATAAATCAGAAGGGACAAATGCATAGCTAGAAAAATCTATTATATTTTTATCCCTCTCTTTCCCCTAGGAACTCTTCTCCATGTTGCCTTCACTGAAACCATGTGAAGTAGATTAGTATAAAAGAAGGTCATTGGTTTCAAGGTCATTCAGTAAGCCTTGTGGCAGGTGGGTGCTTGAGCTCAAGTTTCCTTGATCCAGTACTCCATTATATTAAACTGGCTCTCATCAGAGTATGCACATTTGTAGACATGCATACAAATAAAATGAATTTTTATGTTGTTGAATTACAATTTTTTTGAATAATATTGGCTGGAACAAAAGTAGCCTGAAAACTGTGTCTAGCTTGCCAAGCCTCTTCATTTATTCACCCAACTGATTCCAACTGTAGGATGTATGACCCCCCCTCCCCCAGCCAGAACATAGAGTTGGGAGTGAGCAGTGAAGTGGCCAAGTTTGCGGATGACACTAAATTGTTCAGGGTGGTGAGAACCAGAGAGGATTGTGAGGAACTCCAAACGGATCTGTTGAGGCTGGGTGAGTGGGCGTCAATGTGGCAGATGCGGTTCAATGTGGCCAAGTGCAAAGTAATGCACATTGGGGCCAAGAATCCCAGCTACAAATACAAGTTGATGGGGTGTGAACTGGCAGATGTCATGCCTGCCCCAGACCCAGCCCCTGCTAACTCTGAGCAGGTGCCTGCCCCTGACCCAGCCCCTGCTAACTCAGAGCAGGAGCCACCTGAAACTGATCAGGCCACACCGGGCCCTAGCTCATCCCCTCCTGAATCTCCACCACCTGTGAGCCGGCTCCGTGAAAAGAGACGGCAGGAGTTTAGAAATAGACGGAGAGAAGCACGCATGCGTGGGAGGAGAGATCTAAGCCCGGAGTACTAACGAGTTAACAAGCCAAGTACAGTATATCTGTAACCCTGGCCTTAGGGCAAACTGTGCTGGCAACGAACGATCCTACTCGGACGTGACCTCGCCCCGCACCCTCTTGCCTGCTGAGAGAACCCGTGTGCTCCTGACCCGGCTTGAACCTTGGACTTGGAACTGGACTCTGATTTTGCTCTGTGGACTGACTTAGGTACTTTGACTATATTCGGCTTGCTTCCTCTGGCTTTTGACCCTCTGCATTCCTGTGACGATGCGCTCTGTTTCTCCCTTCAGCTGGACTGATTTATGGTGTTGACTAATTAGGACTGAAAGATAACGTTTGTGCTGCTCCTTGAAAGAGCCCCAGCTGGCTGCAAACGCTCTGGCCGACTGCCAGGACATCAGCAGCCGTCCGTCTCTACCTGAAGGTCCAAGTCGTGACAGCAGAGACTGACCAAGAGAGAGATCTTGGGGTCGTGGTAGATAACTCACTGAAAATGTCAACACAGTGTGCGTTTGCAATAAAAAAGGCCAACGCCATGCTGGGAATTATTAGGAAGGGAATTGAAAACAAATCAGCCAGTATCATAATGCCCCTGTATAAATCGATGGTGCGGTCTCATTTGGAGTACTGTGTGCAGTTCTGGTCGCCGCACCTCAAAAAGGATATTATAGCATTGGAGAAAGTCCAGAGAAGGGCAACTAGAATGATTAAAGGGCTGGAGCACTTTCCCTATGAAGAAAGGTTGAAACGCTTGGGACTCTTTAGCTTGGAGAAACGTCGACTGCGGGGTGACATGATAGAGGTTTACAAGATAATGCATGGGATGGAGAAAGTAGAGAAAGAAGTACTTTTCTCCCTTTCTCACAATACAAGAACTCGTGGGCATTCAATGAAATTGCTGAGCAGTCGGTTAAAACAGATAAAAGGAAGTACTTCTTTACTCAAAGGGTGATTAACATGTGGAATTCACTGCCACAGGAGGTGGCGGCGGCTACAAGCATAGCCAGTTTTAAGAGGGGATTGGATAAAAATATAGAGCAGAGGTCCATCAGTGGCTATTAGCCACAGTATGTATATATATGTGTGTGTGTATACACACACACACATATATTGGCCACTGTGTGACACAGAGTGTTGGACTGGATGGGCCATTGACTTGATCTTATGTTCTTATGTTCTAACTGTTGTGAGCAGTGAGATAAGTGAATAAAATTAGTCCGGGATAGCCCAACAACAAGCTGTCCCATAATATGGGCCAAAGAAGCCCATTCCAAATAAGGCAGTAGCAGAATCCATTGGATCCCACTCAACTGAGAGCCTATTTTTCTTAAAATGATACCTATATCAATGTGTAGCCAGCATTTCAGTTTAACCAGCAAGGCCACTCAGGAATCAAAAGATAATGCATGGGATGGAGAAAGTAGAGAAAGAAGTACTTTTCTCCCTTTCTCACAATACAAGAATTTGTGGGCATTCGATGAAATTGCTGAGCAGACAGGTTAAAACGGATAAAAGGAAGTACTTCTTCACCCAAAGGGTGATTAACATGTGGAATTCACTGCCACAGGAGGTGGTGGCGGCCACAAGTATAGCCACCTTCAAGAGGGGTTTAGATAAGAATATGGAGCACAGGTCCATCAGTGGCTATTAGCCACAGTGTGTGTGTATATATAATTTTTTTTGCCACTGTGTGACACAGAGTGTTGGACTGGATGGGCCGTTGGCCTGATCCAACATGGCTTCTCTTATGTTCTTAACAGATTTTCTGGAAAAGCCTTAAAGGGGGTACATAAGGTTTGTAGTACTTGTATTTTTATTTATTTATTTTATTCAATTTTTAGCCCACACTTCCCATAGAACAGACTCAGGGCAGGTTACATCACAAAAAGAATCAACAGTTAAAAACCAATTTAAAATACATACAATCTAAAATTACAGAGTAACAGTAGAGTCTAAAACGGCAAATTCTGCCTTGCAGACATGGTCTATAGTCCTTGTCCAGCAGGTCCTACAGCACTGGGATGGAATGAAGGAATGATGGAATCATTATGAACTCTTGGTTTGAACTTGAAGTGTCTGAATTCCATGGCTGAGAAGAAAAAGGTGAAATGACTTCAGCTCTGACTCAAAATTGGTTTCCTAATCTATTCAGAGGGCACATGGGATTGGACTCAAAGTACTTTTCTATTCATAGTACTGAAATACAAGAGGCACGAATATTCTTCTTCTTGTTTGTATAGCCTCTTGCACATCCTCTTGTATATACGGAAGTGGAGTAGTTACTATAGTGCCTACTTCCTTTAGTAGCATACTTTCTGGAAGAGAAAGTAGCATACTTTCTAAAAGACTGTAGGCTTACTACAGCCCCTATAAAGACAGCAGCAAGGTTTTAGCATCACAGGGCACCAGAGTTTCTCTTACCTACTTCATTGCCAAGAAACGAGCCAGAAGCACACTCCAACTGAAGCCATGCTTCTAGCACAGTTTTACAGTACCATCCTAAGCACTGTAACCTTTTAAGTCTACTGATTGCAAAAGAAGCGGGTAACTCTGCTTAGGATTTCATTATTGATCTCTTGCAAGTTCCTGGAGATAAGTGGATTGAAGAGCAGGGTATATAATTAAAATAAGCAATTAAATAAAATACTATATAGTACTGCATGATCTTTTGAGAAAGCATTTACACAACAGTGCTAGTCTCTTCTACATGCAGCCTTGTGTAGCCAACGCATTTTAGTTACAGGCTTGCAAAAACTTAGTGTCTGACTATCTTCCCAGCCCAAGAATAAAGGGCTATGTTTAAAACTTTATGTAGCACCTGCAAATTAGAGATCTGAAAATTCTGTATTAGAATGGTTGTAACAGAACATAATTGAAAGGAAAATTCTAGTCATACAGGCACTAGTAAGGACAATATTTAGTTCTCACATGGAAGTTCTCACAGCTGGTCTGTTGATGACACACATTTAACTGCAACATTGTCTGTAAAATTAGTCATAGCAAGCTGAGCTAGAAAATATACTCATAGTATATAATATCACAATGTTTCAAGAATAAATGCAATATTAGGAAAGTAGGCTCAGTCAGGCTTTTTCAGAATTGAGAACAGAATAATATATCAACAGTCATGTTTTAGGAAATGAAATAATAGCCATTTCACCAATTCCCATTGTTGTATAAACCAGAATACAATCTGCAGTACTGTTGTGTTCACTCTTGCCAATGGATTCCAGCTGCTTCTCACCCAAATGTTCCACTTCAAAGCAAACAGCATTTTCGTCTAGTCAAGCAATATCTGCTTACAGTAACATCTGGAGATTAGACACTGTAATGGCACTGATTCTTCCAGTTAATACCACATTTAGAACTATAAATCAGTAAATGGCAAGTGATGGCACAAATGAACTACAAATGGTATAATAATTTTGTGCGCTGTGCTGTGTCAGGCTGCTAAGCACCTCTTGATGTCTCTTGTGATTTGTAAATGGCATTGGAGCATGAATTAACATTGAATGCCAACACAGACTACTGCCAATAATGTGATTCTAACTTTATCTAATATAAATCATAAAAGAGATATTACGTAGTGCTGTAGTTGCACAAGCTAAAAAGAACTGTACTGGCTCCCTGCCTGTTTGCAGGCACAATTCAGAGTGCTGGTTCTTACATTTAGGCCCCTAAATGGTTTGGGGCCAAGGATCTTAAAAAACCTCTTCCTCCTAGAGTTTCCATCCCACCAGTTTAATTTGGTCTCTGTGCCTGTCTTTAGGGGTGAGGCAGGTCACCAGAGATAGGGGGGGGGGGTTCAGCGGTGGTGTCTCATCTGTGGAATACCCTGTCCCTTGAGACTAACCTGACACCTACTCTCACTCTTTTAGGCACCAGGCTTTTATTTAAGGGCTTGATCTTTTAAAATAAGTTTTAGAGTCTGCTTCTGGTCCAGGAATTGTTTTATGAAACTTATTTTAAGCTGCTAAATGTTTTATGCTGTTTTAATGTTCTGGCTGGGTTTATAATGCAGGGTTTTTAATAATTTATTAATTGATAATGACTTTCATGGTGTTTATACTTTTCTTTGTTAACTGCCTTGAACAGGTTTTACGAAGAAATATATTGTGTATCAGCCTGAGCTGTGGTTGCAACCCGAGTCTGAGTTGGAGGCAGATGGCTTCCCCTCTGATGAAGAGATGCCGGTGGGGCCTCTGCCAGCAGCTCAGGCACAAGCCTCCATTGTTGAAAACTCTCCATCCAATGGAGAATGGCCTGACACACATCAATCATTGGTAAACTAAGGTCCTCCATCAGCAGATCAAAGACACACCAGCAGCTGGTCTGGAGCGGTCAGAGACAGAGTTGGAAGATCAAGCAGCTGCAGCTGAAGCCGAGCCAACGCCCAGGACCTCAGGCAATTAGCCAGATGGCAGCAGCTAATCCCAGCCCTCCTGACTCCCCCTAGGCAACACTGGGCTAAAAGGCATAGGGAGCTACAAACAAGGTAGAGGAGAAAGTGCCTTATGGCATACTGGCATCTGTCAATGTGAGTGAAGGCGGGATGGAGGCTGAGTGAAATAGTAACAACCAGGGCTTTTTATGTAAAAAGAGCCCAGCAGGAACTCTTAGTATGTGAGGCCACAGCTCTGACATCACATCATTTGCATAACAGGCCATACCTCTGACATCACATTTGCATAACAGGCCACATCTCTGACATCACCATCATTTGCACAATAAGCCACACCTCTGACATCACCAAAAGTATGGTCATTTAGCCACATCCACCTCTAAGATGAGTTAGTGTGAGCTAGATCATAGTTTTTTAGCTTCCAGCTCACACATTTTTGTCTTAACTTGGAAAAATGTCCCCAGGGCACACTAATTTATGCAGTAGCTCACAACTTTAATGCCAGTAGCTCACAAAATTGAATTCTAGCTCACAGGACTACACAGCTTAGAGGGAGTACTGCTTGGGAGCAGTGTTCCCTCTAAGCTGAGTTAGCGTGAGCTAGCTCACAGATTTTTAGCCTCCAGCTCACACATTTTTGTCTTAGCTCAGGAAGGATGACCCCAGAGCACACTAATTTATGCAGTAGCTCACAACTTTAATGCCAGCAGCTCACAACTTCAATGCCAGTAGCTCACAAAGTAGTATTTTTGCTCACAAGATTCTGCAGCTTAGAGGGAACATTACTTGGGAGGTCCTCCCATCTAAATACTAACCAGGGTCAACATACAGGAGCACATGAAGTTCCTTTATACTGGTCCATCAAGGTCAGTATTGTCTCCAGGGTCTCTGGTAGAGGTCTTTCATATCACCTCCAACCTCATCCTTTTAACTGGCTATTGAACCTAGGACTTTCTGCATACCAAGAGGATGCTCTACCACTGAGCCACAACCCTTTGTAGGTTATGAGATCAGGACAGTCTGGGCTATTAACATCATAGCTTTACAGGCGTAAGGGCTAGAAAACTGTTTTTTGAATGAAAGTGGGAGATTCTTAGGAAGCAGAATTCTTTAGTATTTCCATGTTCCTCTAGAACTGTGCCATATAAACATACACGTCTACATAGTCCTCCCAAAAGTTAACAAATTATTCCAGGAGATTTTAGTGCAATCCACTGAAATAATTTCTCCATATTCTCATTGTGTTTATAATTTACATCTTAAGATAGTTTCAGAGGGTAGCTGTATTGGTCTGCAGGAGAACAGCTAGACTCAAGTCCATTGGCATCTTAGAGACCAACAATATTTTTGAGGTATAAACCTCCCAGCTTACACCCCAAAAATCTTGTTGGTCTCTAAGGTGCTACTGGACATGAATCTAACTTTCCTAGAAATAATCACAACTAAGTAGAGTTCAACAAAATTCTGAATAGATCTGTTTAGGATTGCACTGTTCCTTACTTGCAAGTGGATGCTGGCACCCTGGCAATTCAGTTGTGGCCACATTTCTTTTTTGACAGTATTGATATATGCACATGTGCTGTATCATAAGGAGATGCAGCATCTGGGCTGACATCTTAGCGATCACTTGGGAGGCACTGGCTGTGACCAATGTTCCCTCTAAGCTGCAATCTTGTGAGCAAAAATTCTACTTTGTGAGTTACTGGCATTAAAGTTGTGAGCTATTGGCATTAAAATTGTGAGCTACTGCATAAATTATTGTGCATTGGGGGTCATCCTTCCTGAGCTAAGACAAAAATCTGTGAGCTGAAAGCTAAATATCAGTGAGCTAGTTTACACTAACTCAGTTTAGAGGGAACACTGGCTGTGACCCAAAAGAACCCTTAGCACAGGGGTGGCCAGCTTTTATAGGAAAGGAAAGGTCCCCTGTGCAAGCACCAGTCGTTTTTGACTGGTGATGCTGGGGTGATGCTGCTTTCACAACATTTTCACGGTAAACCTTTTTACGAGGTGGTTTGCCATTGCCTTTCTCAGTCATTACACTTTCCCGCCAGCAAGCTGGGCACTCATTTTACTGACCTTGGAAGGGTGGAAGGCTGAGTCAACCTGGAGCCGGTTACCTGAACCAGTTTCACTGGAATCGAACTCAGGTCCTGAGCAGAGAGTTCTGACTGCAGTACTGCAGCTTTACCACTCTGTGCCATGGGTGCAGAGGGTTCTGACTGCAGTACTGCAGCTTTACCACTCAGTGCCATGGGGCTGCTTTGCTTAATATAAGAGCCACATAAAATAAACATCAAATGTCTGAGAGCTGTAAGACATGAATGTCATATGTTTGAGAGAAGGAAGGAAGGAAAAAGAGAGAGACAGAGAGAGAGAGAGAGAGAAAGAAATTTTGCTTAATATAAGAGCTATATAAAATAAACATCAGATGTCTGAGAGCAGTAGGAGTCTCAGATGTTTGAGAGAAGAAAGGAAGGAAAAGGAGAGAGAGAGAGAGAGAGAGAGAGAGAAAGAAAGAAAGAAAGAAATTGAAAGAAAGAAAATGAAAAGAGAAAGAGGAAAGAAAGGAGGAAGAAATGAAAAGAAAGAAAGAGGAAAAAGAAATGGAAATAAAGGGAATGGGAATGAGCAAACATAACCTGAAGTGCAATGCTGACTCTTCCACAGAGCAGAACCCTGGTCAGGAACAATCCCGCTGCTGCAGCTGGGCCCCAAAAGCCTCCCAGCTAGCCAGGCCCAAGAAGGACGCTGCGCAGTGCGGCATGGCCCTTTGCCCCCGGCTGGCCATTGGGGAGCTGGAAACACGCCGCAGAAGCGCAGCTCAGCCCCCTGACCCTGGCCGGTGAGCGGGCAGCCAGGAAGAGGTCACGCAGGCACGGTTGGGTCCCCCAACCCCAGCTGGCGAGTGGGGAGCCCGGAAGAGGCTACGCAGGCATGATTAGGTCCCCCGACTCCGGCTGGTGAGCGGGGAGCCCAGAAGAGGCTGCGCAGGTGCGGTTGGTTTCCTGACCCCCACTGGCGAGTGGGGAGCCTGGAAGAGGACGTGCAGGCATGGTTGGGCTCCCGGATTCCTGGGGCTGAGCTGGAATGCTAGCGCAAGCAGCAGGAATGCTGCCTCTGCCAGCTAGAATGGCTTTCTGGTGTGTTCCGGCTCAAAAAAAGCCCTGGCAACAACTATACCTACAGCCAGCAGAAGCAGGAAGGTTGTGGAAGCAACAAGTGCCTCTGGTGCTGATTCATCCACCCTGCAACTCCTGACTCTGCATTCTACTTGCCCCTGTTCCTTGGACTGACTTTGGACCCTCTGGTTCTTCTGGACGCCTGACCTCAGACTAGTACTAACTTGGCTACCTAGCTCTGACCCTCTGACCACTGGACTGATCAGACTCTTTGGTGCCATGACCGTGGAACTGGTCTCTGGACTCTTGATTTACTTTAAAACAAAAACTAGACTGCTTCTCTAAAAGCTTGTTTCCAAGTGTGTGCAGTCAAAATGTTAGAAGTAGTTTGACATAGATGCCTATTTCAGTTGTTCCATCTATAATGTAGCTGTGATGGAATGTACTTTTAAGAACCTTAGAAGTGCTGTGTAAACAGATAAAGGACTATGAAGGGTTAATTCTGAACTGGATTCTGAGGACAATTCAGTCTGATTTTTGACCTTGCTGAGAAGAAAAGAGTACTGACAGTTTTGGATTCCAGCCTTATCTGAGCAGCAGTTTGACACAGATGGAGAACTGGGGGAAAGTTGGCAAGGAAGTTTGGGGAATAGATGAAGACTCCCATTTGGGCCAAGGAAAGCGATCTTCTAGAGAAAAAAATTCTCAACTCAGTCAAACAGGGAACACTTCAGAGATCTCTGGTCTGATGTGGTTAGAAACTGCCTTTAGTGGTCTCAAGAGTCAGTTAAAAACTCAAGATGAGTACTGATATTTCAAAAGAGGAGGGTTCAAGAAAGAGGGTACCAGCCTTCTGGAAACAAAAAAACCCCTCAGAGAATACTCAAAGAAAATGTACTGGAATGTTTGGAAAAACACTGGAACAAAAGCCTCTCAACATAAAGATTTTAAGTAGTCTTAATATAGTTTAAGAAACTCTCATTAACCTGAAATATAAGAACTACAGCCTGTGCATGTATTGATTTTACCTAGTGTCATCTATATTGAGTTACCTGAGTAATTTTACCTTTGATTTCATCTGACCTTTCCTCTCTAGGTTAAATACAATATTTTGTTATTTTTGAATTTCAAAACTCCTTGAATGCTATTTAAGTGGTTCAAGTTAAAGGGTGATCCCAACCCTTCCCTCAGGTTCCTGGGCTGACCCAACAGCCAAAATATCATACTGTGACAGGAGGTAGGGGGACAGCCAGAGTTCCTTGGCAAAGAAGAAAACCCATTACTAGGGCATACGAGTCACAAAATAAAAATGGAGGGAAAATTGTACTTCTGAGGGAGGGAAGAGGATGGGGGCATCATAGCGGCATTTTTATTTAAGTCCACACAATTATACCTGAAAATTAGGTTTTATCCCTGGTCTGGTGTGATTAGACTGCATATATTTGGTGCCAAACCTGAGCATGATAGGCTAACTTCAATTCAAGTCCCCCACTCCCCTCCAGTCTCCATGTAATTGATTAGACAATTATAACTTATGCTATCAGCCTTCTTCCTTTTAAACATAATTGCCTCCTAGGTATTTACTGAACAGAATCCAATGGAGGATGTTTCCACTGTGGAGACCTCTTTTCTGATTTCATCTTGACAAAATGTTCCCCAGATTTGAAGGAGGGGCACGTCATCTGTGGTGGCTCTAGGGTCGTTTTCGCACTCACCTCCAGCCGGCGCGACCCCCCTCTTCACCGCGCAGGATCTGCGCGGATTTCCCACTAAATGCCGCGGAGCAGCCTTTTGCGGCGGAAACTTTTTGGAGGTTTACGTTTGAGCGGCTTTTGCGCCGGGAGTTTCTGGCGCAAAAGGCTGCTCCGCGGCATTTAGTGGGAAATCCGCGCAGATCCTGCACGGTGAAGAGGGGGGTCGCGCCGGCTGGAGGTGAGTGCGAAAACGACCTAGGTGTTTTGCTATGTCTTCAATGTCTGAGCCTCATCATTTCTGCCACCCGACCCAGAAGCTAGAAGATATAAACCCTCCTTACCTCTGCATTGTCCCTGCTAGACCACATGGACACAATATGGTTTACTTCCTCTACCAAGAGTATGGACATAATTTTGGTTGCCCTGGGAAAATGCAACTAGAAATGGTGAATGAACTGTTTGTGAGAAAAAAAGTAATATTACATGAATTTTGGAAATGACATGTACAACTAGCTATGCTGCTTTTACAGACTCTTGGGGAAGTCTGTTCACCTTTCAGACAGAGGAGGTAGCTGATAGGTGGGGCGACACCAGGCTGTTGATTGTTAGCAGGATGAGAGACTATTGCCTTCCAAAATCTGCCACCTGAGTCAGCCACTGAAGGTCACTTCATTATACAGCTGAACATTGTAGCCTGTGTTGTAGTAGAAGAAGCTGCAGTTGGAGAAGGCAATTATAGAAACTTGTTTGTGCATATCCATAATACTCTTTGAACAATAAGTGAATTTCTTCACTGTACTCTGCATTACTTGCCTTAAGTCTATTTTGGGTCTTCCAGATCATTGTAAACCACTCCACTGAATTTCTTCCAGGAGTTACATACAATAGTTTCCTTCCTTCCTTCCTTCCTTCCTTCCTTCCTTCCTTCCTTCCTTCCTTCCTTCCTTCCTTCCTTCCTTCCTTCCTTCCTTCTTCTTTCTTTCTTTCTTTCTTTCTTTCTTTCTTTCTTTCTTTCTTTCTTTCTTTCTTTCTTTCTTTCTTTCTTTCTTTCTTTCTTTCTTTCTTTTCCTGCTGAGTCTATTCCCGCTCCCACTGATCTCTGGATTGTTCACAATTTGGAGTATAGGTTCACTAGAACCACTTGAGAACTAATCATAATAAAATCATTACTGGAATTGGATGTTTATTAATATATGCTAGTGTACACCGATTAATGGAACCCTCACCACATAATGAAGTAGCTGCATATCACTCTGGACCAATGCAAACACTATACACATAATAAAATTGCTGACTACAGCAATTTCCTGATATCTGCCTGTAGCCTGGAGTGCTAGTGGTAAAGAACACCATTGCTCAACTGTGTACACCTTCAAACACTTACTTCAGTTTAGTGGCGCACAGTAGTAGTAGAAGGAGAAGATATAGATATGGTGTTTGGCATTTTATCCACATACCACTAAAATTTAGTTTTTTTAAAAAATTATCACTCTAAAATTATGCAGTTAAGAAAAGGAAGAGAGAGATCTGCTTACTTGTATTTATCTTCTGAAGTGAAATGTGCTTTTCCAACTGCCTACGAAGTTTAACTTCTGCACCATATTTGCCTGTAGTCCCATTATCAGCCAAAATAAAATGAGAGTGCATGCTGTTAAGTACTGTCAATTTACTCATTGGATTGGACATCGTTTGGTATGGCCGGACTACCTGTATCAGAAAGGAAAAAAGATAATGTAACAATAATGAGAAATATCATGGAATTTGTCATAGGAGTTAGTCTAGCCTTGTGGCCTTCAACCTTTCCAGACCTAGGACCTGATATCGGACCCATCTTTAGCCTTAATCCAGCATGATGAAACACCTCAAGCACATGGCAAAATATCCCATCCTAATCATACATCATGACCAAGTGACAGAAAGACAAAGAGCTGAAGTCCTTGCCTGTGCTTGCCACTATCTGACCTTGTCTCACCATGCTGTTGGTTCTTACAGTGTGGTGTACTAAAAGCAAATAAAGACAGTTTATAGGGACTCAGTACCCAGCAAGTGGTGCTCTATAACAAACCTGCGGGTTCTGACCTACTGGTTAAGAACATAAGAACATAAGAGAAGCCATGTTGGATCAGGCCAACGGCCCATCCAGTCCAACACTCTGTGTCACACAGTGGCAAAAATTTTTATATATACACACACACTATGGCTAATAGCCACTGATGGACCTGTGCTCCATATTTTTATCTAAACCCCTCTTGAAGGTGGCTATACTTGTGGCCGCCACCACCTCCTGTGGCAGTGAATTCCACATGTTAATCACCCTTTGGGTGAAGTACTTCCTTTTATCCGTTTTAACCTGCCTGCTCAGCAATTTCATCGAATGCCCATGAGTTCTTGTATTGTGAGAAAGGGAGAAAAGTACCTCTTTCTCTACTTTCTCCATCCCATGCATTATCTTGTAAACCTCTATCATGTCACCCCGCAGTTGACATTGGTTGAAACAATGGACTTGATGAGAGCACAGCAAAGGAGAAAAAAGTAAAATATATTACTTCAACCACAGGCCATAACTTGGACATTTTCAAAAACGGGGTAGCTATGGCAAACACTAGGATCTTATCATTTGAGGAAATGTAGGCTGTTTTGATGTTTAACCAATGGCACTGTACTCTGAATCCAAATCAGGCTCTGATGTGCTTGGTGTTTCCCTCAGCTGCCACAGGGCAGCTGGGAGGATTGTGAGGAACTCCAAACGGATCTGTTGAGGCTGGGTGAGTGGGCGTCAACATGGCAGATGAGGTTCAATGTGGCTAAATGCAAAGTAATGCACATTGGGGCCAAGAATCCCAGCTACAAGTACAAGTTGATGGGGTGTGAACTGGCAGAGACTGACCAAGAGAGAGATCTTGGGATCGTGGTAGATAACTCACTGAAAATGTCAACACAGTGTGCGATTGCAATAAAAAAGGCCAACGCCATGCTGGGAATTATTAGGAAGGGAATTGAAAACAAATCAGCCAGTATCATAATGCCCCTGTATAAATTGATGGTGCGGTCTCATTTGGAATACTGTGTGCAATTCTGGTCACCGCACCTCAAAAAGGATATTATAGCATTGGAAAAAATGCAGAAAAGGGCAACTAGAATGATTAAAGGTCTGGAATTCTTTCCCTATGAAGAAAGGTTAAAACACTTGGGGCTTTTTAGCTTGGAGAAACGTTGACTGTGGGGTGACATGATAGAGGTGCTTTTCTCCCTTTCTCACAATTCAACTTGTGGGCATTCGATGAAATTGCTAAGCAGTCGGGTTAGAATGGATAAAAGGAGGTACTTCTTCACCCAAAGGGTGATTAACACATGAAATTCACTGCCACAGGAGGTGGTAGCAGCTACAAGCATAGCCAGCTTCAAGAGGGGGTTAGATAAAAATATGGAGCAGAGATCCGTCAGTGGCTATTAGCTACAGTGTGTGTGTGTACATATATATATATATATTAAAAAAAATTGGCCACTGTGAGACACAGAGTGTTGGACTGGATGGGTCATTGGCCTGATCCAACATGGCTTCTCTTATGTTCTTAAGCCAAGATGGCAACAGGCAGACATGGAGACATGAAGTAGCTCATTTAAATTCATTTATTTTGATTTCTTTTGGCTCCTCCTGTCCTTTGTTTACTTTCTCCTGTTTCTTTGCTTCCTGCTGGCATTTTTGCCACAGGGCTGTAGGAAAAGTAACTTGTTAGAGAAACTTCAGTATAACTCATGGTCATAGTATTGTACGGTTTAGCAAGATTTTAGCAAGGCTACCTACAAATTCCCCAGGGATGTCTCTAGGTCAGGTCAAGAGAGATGTTCTGGAGTTTTGTGCTATCAAGATATGCACAAATACACTGAAATTACACTGCAGTGGATGGGGAGAGGGATCTTAGACCTCTATCAGCACCATTTTCCAGATATGGGATCCTTGTGTATTGATGCAGTACTCATTATGTTTCCAAAATGGGCCAAACAAAGTCACCTCGGTCCAGGAGAAGAGTGCAGAGGGAAGGTCTATATTAACTCTCTTCCTGTGTGCCAGGCCCAAAGTATAGAACTCCAAAACAAACATTTTGATATGTCTCTTGATCCCTAAAGTAAGGTAATGTGTGGTTAGGGTTGCCATATACATAGCATTACCTCTGTGGCAGTTGAGAAGAGATTGTCTAAGAATTTAGCCCTGTAGTTATAAAATCTCTGATTACTTACTTTAGAAGTAATCAAGCACACATTTGTTTCCATGCAAGCATTCTAACTATGCAATGCCTTTTTTTTTTTTACAAGAATGATTATCAGGAAAAACTTAAAATGACTTTGTAAAGATTTTAAGAGTATTTGAGATGAAAGGAGCTCAAAATGATACTGGTGATCCAGAAAACAGTATTCTCCTTTTTGCTTCACAGATTTTGTTACTCTTTCTCTTGTCATTACGAAATCTTAGTAGAAAATGGAAAACAAACTTGTTACCTTCTTTCTTCCTCCCACCTCCACAATATAAAATTCATTTTTATGTTATCAAAGCAAGATATATCTGTCTCAAAAGCAATGGTTTGCAAACAAGATCACTTGGTTGAAATTCCAAAGCTGGCAACATCTTCCTTTTGTTCTTCAAGTGTCAGTACTTACTACGCTTTTGTAAGCCCTTTACAGAGAAATGAACGCTTCTGTTTTCCTCTGTTATTGTTACATATTCTGTCAACAGAGCACAGCAGACTTCACTTAAGCATTTGCTAGACAGGGAAAATAAGCAGGTCTGAAAAGACCTGTAGTCTGTAATTGGTAAAATCTCTGCAGCTGTACTGTCCAGTATTGCAAAATAATGCTGCTTGTGACAAAAGTAATTTCATTCACAAGTTAATTTATTACTGCTGTCTGGGGAGAAAACAATCTCACAAGCCTCAGAACAAAGATTTGACCTACTGTATTTGAAGGTTCAGGTGTGAGGAACAAAGTGAAAGGATATTTTTTTACCAGATTAGTTAGTACTTGTTAAATATTCAGTTATGAGAGTCTGTTTATCAGGCTAAATGATGTGTTCCATATAATATAATGTTGCTCAAAAATGTAACTCAAGTGCACTTCTAAGAAGGTTAAATATACAGAATGGGAGATCTGGCTTTGTTTTTTTCCAACAAAGTCTTATAATTAATGTTAGCTTTACATTTCAATGAATGGTAATGTGCTTCAGGTTATTAACAGGTCGTGCTACAGGCTACAGTGTAATAGAGATGCATCCCACTTTGTCATTATGACCTTTGAAAATCAGATAGATTTTGGAAATGATGTCCGAATGCAATTCTAGTCTGGTAACTAAAATAAATAACATGAATAAATAAGGATGCATACACATGAGGCATCTTGTGTCAAAGCCATCTGAAAGGTTTTATTTTAAAATGTATAAATAGTTTTTCTGATGTTCAAAATTTCATTACAGAAAAATTTAACAAATACACAAAATCACTCCCCCCCCCCCCGAGATTCTTGCTGCACAAAGGAAATTGCGAGAAGTAGCTGATAAGCTAAAGAGAAATGGTGTTAAATTTTGCTGGCTACCTCTGGGACACATTATTGTTCATCTGAATGGTAAATCCTACACAGCCTTTGATGAATTATCTGGAAAGCAATTGGTTGCAGCATGTGTAAAACCATAGAAGTTAATGGGAAAAATAGATTAGAATGGCATCTGAAAATACGTTAAGTATAATTTAAGGTGCAATTCAAAGATTAAAATGTTGTGAAAGATGTAAGGTTTTTGTGTAATAGTAAATAGAAAGGCTTCTATGTAATATTAATAATGTTTTTGGGTATTATTAAATAGAAATGCAAAAATATGTAGTTGGAAATATACAAATTAAGTTTGAGCTGAAGTATTGGGCATAATAAGGAGAGAGGGGGGTACCTCCTCCCAATAGCTTCTCAAACCGGAGGGAGAGTTTTCTCCTTCCACGCCCCCCCCCCCCCCTGGCCAAGATCTCTCAGCTCCAGAATGAGAGGCAACCATTTGGTTTTCTTTTATTCTTTTTTTAATCTAGGTGAAGCTGACTTCTTGGAAGGCAAATAGATTGGGGGGAAGTGATAATAGATAGCTGAGGGAAGAAAGTTTAATCTAGAAAATTTGAAGGTAATCAGATTGATATGAGTATTGTTATGATGATTATGATAAAGCGAAACTGGGGAACTGAATGGTGTAGAGGAAATGGGTGATATAAGATAATAAGATTCAGAATAGAAAATAGAACCACTACAATGGCACTCAGGGTTAGCAAATAGGTGTATTAATTGTATGTTGATTAATTGGAGAATGTTTTCTATTGTAAAAATGTGGATAAATATTATAGTAAGATTGATGGAATAATGTGGTTGATAATTTGTATTAATGTTCATTGCAGAGTTTAACAAAACTAGTGATATGAAGACCAAAAAAAGATACAAAAAATCACAATAAATAAAACAATTAAACAAATAGAGCTCTGTGAGATAGCAGGTGTTGCTCCAGAGATGAAACATCTCAGTTCCAGTGACAAAGTGTCTGGAATGAGGAAATAAACAGGCAAAGGTAACAAACTTGCAAGGAGAGGGTAAGTGGCATATATTATGCAACTTCTAAGTGTAGTAGCTGTTCAAACCACTCAGGTGTAGCTAATTTTAGTTCCTATGTTCTGGTCTAGTTCTAATTTTAGTTTGGTTGTAGCTGCTCAAGCTACTCTGGTGTAGCTAATTTTAGTTTTAAACAGGCTCAGAGGATCTTGGCTAGTTTTACTGCAGTATGAAAAGAGTTAACAGAAGGTCAAACAAAACACAATGATTAAAACTGAGGACACAGAGTTAGCTTAATCTACAATGGCACTTTGAAACATCTCACATCTATAGATTTAAGTAATAATACCAGAGACTAGGGATAGTGAGTTCACAGATAAGGCTAAACTTTATGCAGATTTTTTTGTAACAGCGTGTCAAGCCTCGGTATTTCGAATAAACAAGCAATTGTTTGATACAAAGACTCGTTTTATTGATGATCTGTTGTTGCTCAAGATGCGGTAGCTTGAGAGTGATACAGAGTTGCTCATAGCAGAACATTTTAAGGACTACATCAAAGGATTTAGAAAAGATAGTCTCAAGACATAACAAGCATGTGTGAATGGTTACAACTATGCAAAAATACTACCCACTACTAACATGCGGTTGAAACTTCCCTTGTTCTCATACATTCCTGCTCCTTTTGATAAGCGGTGAATGGGAACTGTTCAGGGGAGGTGCCTCCTTTCTCGCTATCATCAAAGTTACTGCATTCCTACATTTTCTACCCAGAGGTGGGAAAGAGGAAAGGAAGGTGAGAAAAGTACGAGGGGGGTTGAGCTTTGAAATGCAACTATGGGAAAGGAATGATGTCAGAACCAAGGAGAGAGAAATTATGAACATATATGAACATATGAAGCTGCCTTATACTGAATCAGACCTTTGGTCCATCAAAGTCAGCATTGTCTTCTCAGACTGGCAGCGGCTCTCCAGGGTCTCAAGCTGAGGTTTTTCACACCTATTTGCTTGGACCCTTTTTTGGAGATGCCAGGGATTGAACCTGGGAACTTCTGCTTCCCAAGCAGATGCTCTACCACTGAGCCACCGTCCCTCCCCAATTAGATTCCAATAAGTGTATTGATTTAATGTATAGAAATAGCATGCTTGACACAGAGAAAGAAAAACAAATAACAGAACAAACTGCAAATAGTGTTTAAATACAGCTAGGGCTTAAAAACAAACAAGGGGCTGAATTTTAATCTAAATCTAAAACTTTAAGCTAACCCTCACGTTCTTTAAAGAAGGAGGAGGTTCTGAGAACACAAGCAGTTATGTAACTACTGAGTCTATTCAGCTAGAGTCACCTGTAATCCAAACCTAGAAGGGCTAAATTAACATTTGAAATTAAATTAGCATTTGAAGTAAAAGGAAGCCTAAGAAGGAGAGGAGCTCTGAGCATCTTTCTTTCAGCCCGACCTATTGTTAATCAACCAGAGGCTGACTCACTCATCCTCCTTTATTGGTTCACTCCCAAACAGTGTGGTTGGCTCCAGTGGGGATGGCAGTTTTGGCCCAAGCTATTTACTTAGGGTTCCTATGACCAGGCCCAGCTCTGCGAGGTAGCAGGCCCTGCTCCAGTTATGAAGTGTTTAATTATTCCAGTGACAAAATGTCTGGGAATAAATAGGAAAGTTTAGCAGATATGCGACTTCAGCAGCAGGGTGAGGAAGCCAGGGCACTAGTCTCTTCATATCCATAATAGGGTAAGCAAAGTTTCCACTAACAAATCCATATACACAGGAAATTTTTAAAAAGGGAAACTGAAACAACATCAACAACAACAAAATTATAAAGGCAGAATGACAGCAGGGATTGGGGGTTATCCAATGTATTGTACTGGATGTAACGTGTATCTGGGTTTCTAGATACTCTCAATGATTGCGGCATGGAGTAGATGGTCACAGAATCTACCAGGGGAGAGGCGATCCTGGACTTGATCCCAAGTAATGCCCAAGACCTGGTGAGAGATGCAAATGTGATAGCACCAGTTGGGAACAGTGATCGTAACGTTATTAAGCTCAACATTTATATAAATAGGAAGTTGCCCCAAAAGACCAATACAACTACTTTTAAATTTTGAAGGGGTAACACCTCTCAAATGAGGAGGCTTGTGAAGAAACTGAAAGGAAAGTTAAGGAGGGTCAAATCCCTTTAGGAAGTCTGGAGACTATTTAAAACTACCATCTTAGAAGCTCAGATAAAATGTATACCACAGAGTTAGGAAACGTACAAATAGGTATAAAGGAGGCCTGCATGGTTAACAAAGTAATGGAAATAGTAAAAGGTAATAAGGATTCCTTTAAGCAGTGGAAGGCTAGTTTGAGTAAGGTAAACAAAAAGGAGCACAGGCAGTGGCAAATAAAATGCTAGTCAGTGATCAGGCAGGCAAAAAGGTACTGTGCAAAAAAAATATAAAGACCAACAATAAAAAAAGTCTTCAAATACATTAGTGACAGAAAACCAGCCAGAGAGGCAGTGGGTCCCTGGAATGACCAAGGGGTAAAAGGATTACTAAAGGATGATAGGGAAATGGCAGAGTAGTTGGATGCATTTTTTTCTGTCTTCACTGTCAAAGATGGAAGGCGCTCCAGAACCGTGAGTTTTGGGAAGGGTGTTGAAAGACTTGAGTCAAATTAAAGTGACAGAGAGGAGCTCCTTATGACTGATGGACAATTTTTTTTTGTTCAGTCGCACAGTTGAATTTGACTCTTTGCGATGCCATTGACAAAGTCACGCCAAGCCCTCCTGTCTTCCACCATCCTCCGAAGTCTGCTCAAATTTGTGTTTGTTACATCAGCAACGCTGTCCACCATCTCATCTTTTGCCGTCCCCTTCTTCTTTTGCCTTCTGTCTTTCTCAGCATCAGGATCTTCTCCAGTGAGTGCTCCCTTCTCATTTGGTGGCCAAAGTATTGGAGCTTCAGCTTCAGCATCTGACCTTCCAGGGAACAGTCTAGGTTGATTTCTCTTAGGACTGATTGATTTGATCTTTTTTGCAGTCCAAGGGACTCTCAAGATTCTTCTCCAGCACCACAGCTCAAAAGCATCTATTCTTCTGCACTCGGCCTTCCTTATAGTCCAGCTCTCACAGCCATACATTACTACTGGGAATACCATCGCTTTGACTATATGGACTTTTGTTGGCAGGCTGATGTCTCTACTTTTTATTATACTGCCCAGGTTCGCCATAGCTGTCCTTCCAAGGAGCAAACGTCTTTTAATTTCATGGCTACAGTCACCGTCTGCAGTGATCTTGGATCCCAGAAATGTGAAGTCTGTCACTACTTCCATGTCTTCCCCTTCTATTTGCCATAGTGTGATGGGGCCGGATGCCATGATCTTAGTTTTTTTGATGTTGAGTTTCAAGCCTGCATTTGCACTCTTCTCTTTCACCCTAAACAAGAGGTTCTTTAGGTCCTCCTCACTTTCTGCCATCAGAGTGGTATCATCTGTGTATCTGAGGTTGTTGATGTTTTTCCTGGCAATCTTGATTCCGGCTTCTGCTTCATCCAGGCAAGCATTATGCATGATGTACTCTGCATTTAAATTAAATAAACAGGGTGACAATATACATCCTTGTCGAACTCCTTTTCCTATTCTAAACCAAACAGTTGTTCCATATCCTGTTCTGACTGTTGCTTCTTGACCCTTATATAGATTTCTCAGGAGACATGTGAGGTGGTCTGGTACTCCCATTTCTTTAAGAACTTGCCACAGTTTGTTGTGATCCACACAATCAAAGGCTTTAGCATAGATCCCTCTTAGAGGGGCATTTTCCAACACCTCTGAAAGAGGCCTTGGTCCGCCCTCTCTTGAAAAAAGCTACAGCAGACCCGGCCGAATTGGCGAACTATCGTCCGGTGTCTAATTTACCGTTTTTAGGTAAAATTATTGAGAGGGCTGTGGCGTTGCAGCTACAGAGATTTCTGGATGACGCTTCTGTCCTAGACCCTTGCCAGTCTGGCTTCCGGCCGGGCCATGGGACGGAGACAGTGTTGGTCGCCTTGATGGATGACCTCCAGTGGCAACTGGATCGAGGCGGCGTCGCGGTGCTGATGCTGTTAGACCTGTCGGCGGCATTTGACACAGTCGACCATCAGCTACTGACGCGCCGCCTCGCCGACATTGGGGTTGGGGGGTCGGCCTTACAATGGCTTTCCTCCTTTCTCCTGGGTCGGGGACAGAGGGTGGCCATCGGGGGTGAACGGTCCCGGAGACGCACACTGGACTGTGGGGTGCCATTCCTGTCCATTTTAGTTCACTGATTCCCAAGATGTCAATGTTCAGTCTTGCCATCTCTTGTTTGACTACATCCAGTTTACCATAACTCATAGATCTTACATTCCACGTTCCAATGCAGTGTTGTTCTTTGCAGCACTGGACTGTTCTTTCACCATCAGACACATCCACAGCTGAGCGTCCTTTCGGCTTGGGCCCAGCCACTTCACTCTTTCTGTGGTTACTTGGACTTGCCCTCGGCTCTTCCCCAGTAGTATATTGGGCACCTTCTGACTTGAGGGGCTCATCTTCCAGTGCCATATCTTTTAGCCTTTTGTTACTGTGTATGGGGTTTTCTTGGCAAGGATACTGGAGTGGGTTGCCATTTCCTTCTCCAGTGGATCACATTTTGTCTGGGTTCTCAGCTGTGGCCTGTCCATCTTGGGTGGCCTTGCATGGCAAAGCCCACAGCCTCACTGAACTGTGCAAGCCCTCTCACCATGTCAAGGTAGCAATTCATGAGAGAGACAATT
The DNA here is from genome assembly GCF_032191835.1 of Heteronotia binoei. NCBI lineage: Eukaryota > Metazoa > Chordata > Lepidosauria > Squamata > Gekkonidae > Heteronotia > Heteronotia binoei. The sequence goes on from NC_083226.1 coordinate 64,461,462, forward strand.
AAAACCTGACAAATCACCAGGTCCAGATGGCATACATCCAAGAGTTCTGAAATAATAATGTGAACTTTTGGATCTCCTGACAAAAATATGCAATCTATCATTAAAATCTGCCTCCATTCCTGAGAACTGGAAGGTAGCTAATGTAACCATCTTCAAAGAAAACGGTTCCAGAGGAAATTGCAGGTTGGTCAGTCTAATGTCAATATTTGGTAAGATGGTGGAATCTGTTATTAAATATAGAATTAGTAGGCACATTGATGAACTATCAAGGGGGAATCAGCATTGATTCTGTAAGGGAAAATCTTGTCTCATTAACCCATCAGAGTTCTTTAAGGTGAACAAACATATGGACAAAGGTGACCCAGCAGATGTTGTTCTAGAGAACTTCTAATAAAGTTCCTCATCAAAGGCTCCTAAGTAAACTCAGTAGTCATGGAATAAGGGTCAGGTTATTTTGTGGATTAAAAATTGGTTAATTAACAGGAAATAGAGAGTGAATATAAATGGTCAGTTTTCACAGAGGAGGGTGGTAAGCTGTGGGATACCACAAGACTCAGTACTGGGTCCAATGCTTTTTAACTTAGACAATAATGATCTGGAGTTGGGAGAAAGCAGTGACGTGTCCAAGTTTGCAGATGACACTAAGTAATTCAGGGTGGTAAGAACCAGGGAAGGTTACTGTCCATGGGGTTTTCTGTTGAGGATGAGTAAGTGGGTGTCAGCATGGCAAATGGGGTTCAACATGGGCAAATGCAAAGTAATGCACATTGGAGCCAAAAATTGCATACAAATACATGTTGATGGGGTCTGAACTGGCGGTAACTGATCATGGTAGATAATTCACTGAAAATGTTGAACCACTGTGAGATGGCAATAAAAAAAAGACAAATGCTATGTTGAGGATTATTAGGAAGGGAACTAAAAACAAATCAGTCAGTATCATGCCCCTGTATAAATCGATGGTGCAACCTCAGTTCTTTTCACTGCACCTCAAAAAAGATATTGCATTGGAAAAGGTGCAGAAAAGGGCAACAAAGTTATTAAGGGAATGGAACACTTTCCCTATAAAGAAAGATTAAAGAGGTTAAGGCTCTTTAGGTTGGAGAAATGAACACTGAGGGGTGATACAGAGGTTTATGAAATTATGTTTGGAATAGAGAAGGTAGAGAAAAAAGTACTTTTCTCCCTTTCTCACAACAAAGAACTTGTGGGCACTCAAATTAATGAGCAGTAATTTTAGATCAGATAGAAGGAAATATTTCTTCACCCACCGAGTAATTAACAGGTGGGATTCACTACCACAGGAGGTGGTGGTGGTTACAAGCATTAATAGCTTCAAGAGGGGATTAGATAAATATATGGAGCAGAGGTCCATCAGTGGCGAGTAGCTGTAAGGTACAGATGGAACACTATGTCTGAGGCAGTGATACTCTGCATTCCTGGTACTTGGGGGGGGGCAACACTGGAGGGCTTCTGGGGTCTGGGCTTGCTGGTGGATCTCCTGATGGCACCTGTGTTTTGGTCACAGTGTGACACAGAATCACAGAGTTGGAAGGGACCTCCAGGGGCATCTATTCTAAGCCCCTGCACAAGGAAAATCACAAGCACCTCTCCCTGCCCTTCTTTTCATGATCTGCCTAAGTTCATAGAATCAGCATTGCTGTCAAATGGCCATCAGGCCTCTTTTTAAACACCTCCAAAGAAGGAAAGTCCACCACCTCACGAGGAAGCCTGTTCCACTGAGGAACTGCTCTGTCAGGAAGTTCTTCCTAAGCCAAAAACTCTTTTGATTTAATTTCAACCTAGTGGTAGTGGTCCGACCTTCTGTGGCTACGGAACACAACTTTGCACTATCCTCTACATGACAGCCCTTCAAGTACTTGATAATGGTTTTCATATGGACTGTTGGACTGGATCATATGGAGTTAGAATGGATGGGCCATTGCTTGATCCAATATGGATTCACTTATGTTCTTATGTGTATCTTGCATGGTGGAACACACTTGACTCCCCCTGCTCCCCTGCTGCTGAAGGAGAGCAGGAAGTAGTGCTCTTACCAGACCAGGAGGCAGAGACAGAGAATAATATATTTTTTAAAAAAAGTCAAAGAAGGAGATAAAAATATGGAAGACAAACTAGCAGATCATGATAAAAACCAGAAGAAAATTGCTATCAATTCAATTAATTTTGTTATGATAGACTGGCCAACAAAATGTCAACAGAATCAACAATACATAAAAGAAGACATATACAGGGAAATCACTGTAAGTGATGTTAAAACACACACAAAAAATGAAATATGTAAACAAAATTAACATAAATGTAGCTTAAGTTATTCAAAAATTTCAACAGGTTTCACATATCAGATTTAAATGGAGGAACGTCCATTGTTAGAATTTAGTTGTTAATTCCCAATTGAAATATTATTTGAACAAGTCTGGTTCTTAGAATAAAATTAGCACTCTATAAACACGTTTGTTTGGCAAGAATTCATAGACCTTGCAAGAATTTCTAGAGGATCTATCCAAAACCAAATTTAAAAAGGAATATTACATATATTACAATTGCTCATCTCTTTCATGCAATTCCATGGAGAATCCTTAGCTTCTCTACCCTTTGCCATGCACAGTGGGTGAATTTGACAGATGCAGCTTCTGGCTAGTCTACCTAAGGATAAAGAGAAAAGCAAGTGACCTAGCTCGTATGGTGCTCCTAGCAAATACTCTTTTATCCCCCTAGTTCCTGGGAATTGTTTTTGTCTTTATCACAGTGCCTAGCTGCTTAGATTCAAAACTTCCAGGAGAGGCTGCAGGCGTAGCTTGGCTCTACCATAATCACTCCCCATCCTATGTCTCTTCATTGTAATATTAACAAAAAAATATTAGATTACATTTTGTACAGTTACAGTTTTCCACCTATAATGCCAGATTATATTTTGGAAATGAAAGATCCCGCCTATACCACAATTGTACAGCACCATAAAATGTTTTAATATGTTTAAAATGTAATTGTATTTTATTGGTTTTAAATTGTAATTATATATCTGAACTATCTGTTAGCCATCTTGAGTCCGCTTGTGGAGAGGGCGGGATAGAAATAGAAACGAACAAACAAATAAACCAGGAAGGGATTACAATCAGAAGTCACATTTGTGTGTGCACATGCTCATCAACGCAACATCACATCAAAGTAAAGAATGCACAAAACAGCAACACAAACCCAGGTCAGATCAGGGAAAACTATATTTGTGTCCTCCTGGATTAAGGCATTCCTTACACCAGGGGTATCAAACTCATTTGTTATGAGGGACAGATCTGACATAAATGAGACCTTGTCAGGCCGGGCCATGTATGTCATAAAATGTAATGCCAGCAGAGATATAAACTTTATAAAGGACACAGGCAAACACAATTAAAGATGATGTATCTCTCCGGAATGATCGAGGGAAAGTGATCTCTCCGGAGTGATTGAGGGCTTTGGTTCTTAACTGTTCTTTGCTCCCTTCCCCAGGGGCCCAGGAGGGGGTGGAGCCACAGCCAACAGAAGGAAGAGAGGCTTGGCTCAGTAGCTTGGCTGGCAAAGCAAGCTCTCCCTCCCCCCTTGAGGAGCCTCAGCCAATGGAGAAAATAGAGGCTTTGCTCTATAGCTATTGTGTTATTGAGCAAGCCTGGCAAAGCAAGCAGTGACACAGAAGGAAGCAAGAGAGAGGGAGAAGGAAGTGGACTTGCTTAGGGGCCTGAGAGGAACTCTTTGGGGGCCTGATCCAGCCCCTGAGCTGGACATTTGACACCCCTGCCTTAGAGTGCAAATTTATTGCCTGACAAGAACATGTTTATTATCATTAGACACCAGCCTAAATACTAAATCACTGCTTACTAGGGTTGGGCATGAACTAATTCAGACTTGGAAATCTGGGCTGAACTTTTCTTGGTTTGAGGTTCGCAAGCTGCAGATCAAGAATCATGTGCATGTCATGGACCTATCTGAGCTTTTTACCATGGCTAGGAAGCATGGAGAAAAAAGCCCACCCAGAAACTTATGTAACTTTTGCACAAAAGAGCTCTGTGGGGGTGGTCTTTTGCAGCCCTGGAAATGCTAATACAGACCTTCCCAAACTTGACAAGCGATGCTGCTTGCAAATCAGAGACATCCACCTTCACTCTTTGAAATGGGTGTGTGTATATAAAAGCTATGGAGCTGTGCATGTTCTCTTTGTTTTCATTGGGTCTTTAGGAGTTCTGGGTGTCCTGGCAGTGAGGATTGCTGGATCTCCTGGCTACAATATACACAGCCACATGAGATTTCTCATCAACATTAGTCTGTCAGCGGCCTGGGGGAATTGCCTTCCCTAGGTTTCCATGCTGCAATTCCTTTATTTCTTTATTGATACTCTGCTGCAAAGGATGTTCCTGCTTTTCATCCCCCTCCACTTCCCCTGGGAATAGCAGATGTGTTCTGGGACTGGAATGGCAGCCTCTGGAAACAGCTAGGCTTCCCAAACCTCCCGCTCTGGCGGGAGACTTCTGGGTTCGCAGTCTCATCTCCCGCTCTTCAAAACTCTGGAAGCGGGGGTGGGGGGTGGAGGGGGGGAGAACATACCTTTAGGCTTCATGTTGTAGAGCTCCTGAGCCGTTTGCAAAATGTCTGCCCCTTTAAGGCTGGGCAGGAAGCAGAAAGCAGGAAGGGCTTCTGAGAACGGCCCCTCCCTTTCTTTTGCTTTCGTTTTCACAGGAAGTAGAGTTGTCCGGAGGAAGATCTGGTAAGTGTGTGTGTGTGAGAGGGAGGGGGCAGGGGATTCCCTAGTTTGGAGGCCCTCCCCCCCTTTAGAAAGCGTGGGGGGAGGGAAATGTCTACTGGGCACTCTATTATTCCCTATGGAGAACGATTCCCATAGGGAATAATAGGAAATTGATTCGTGGGTATTGGGGGCTCTGGGGGGGCTATTTTTTGAGGTAGAGGCACCAAATTTTTAGTATAGCATCTAGTGCCTCTCCCCAAAATACCCCCCAAGTTTCAAAACGATTGGACCAGAGGGTCCAATTCTATGAGCCCCAAAATATGGTGCCCCTATCCTTAATTATTTCCTATGGAAGAAAGGCATTTTAAAAGGTGTGCTGTCTCTTTAAATGTGATGGCAAGAACTCCCTTGGAGTTCAATTATGCTTGTCACATCCTTGTTCTTGGCTCCACCCCCAATGTCTCCTGGCTCCACCCCCAAAGTCTCCTGGCTCCACCCCCCAAAGTCCCCAGATTTTTCTTTAATTGGACTTGGCAACCCTAGAAACAGCAGAAGTGTTATGGGATTGGAATTACAGGCTCCATCTCCTTTTGGGGACCTCTGAGCTAGAGTATGGAATAGGAGACCCTTTTCGCACTAGAGTTTAATCCTGGTTCAACCCTGTCCCCAAAATGACATTCTACACTACACTCAAGTTTACCCCTGTTTTTCTCTCTCTCTTTCTTTTTCTTTTTTGTTTCCACATTACACTGAATTCATCCCAGTTTTGCCCCACAATTGTTCCAGGATATATGGATGCTGTTTTGCCCAGGATTTTCCTGCAAGGTAAATGAATGTGAGTTGAACTTAAAGAAAACCTGGGTGGAGGTCCAAGAGTAGAAAGGGCCAAAGAGACTATGGAGGGCATGCTCTGGGTCAGTGGTCAACAGACTGGGCATCAGTAAGCAAGGAATTCAGGCAGGGTATAATGGGAAATGGAGGTCAGGAAGGCAGCAGAACTGGACACTGGAACTGTAAGGGGGACAAGGGGCAAGTTTTATAATTTAGAACAATTATAGGAAGTGGCTCAGTTCAACTTCATGAGTTTGTAAGGAAACGTAGGAGCTGACAGGCAGGATGATTACTGAGGTGGAGCTAATTTGGCAATAGCTACACACCTTCCAGAAATATTAATTAAAATGTATAATTTAATTCCACTCTACAGCATGTGATTCCAGTTGCAGAGCACTGACTCTATTCCCAGGACCTGTCATTCCACTCTGGGAGAAGTCATTCCAATCCCAGAATAATGATTTTGTTCCTGGGGACTGTCACTTGGGTGTCTGCCATTTCAGTCCTGTCTCTCTCTCTCTGCTTGACTTCGCGAACGAAGATTTAAGAAGGGTGCAGTAGTCCACGTCTGCTGCAGGCTCGCTGGTGGCTGACAAGACCAATGCGGGACAGGCAGATCCGGCCACAGTGGCTGCAGGGAAAAGTCTGATTTCGGGTTGGTGCTGTAGCAGTGCGATTCTTCCTCAATCTCCTTTTGTCTTCAAGACCAGCTATGCATGCATTCTCAAAGGAAGAGACAGCCTGGTGGATGGTGTGCCTCCATGCTTTGCGATCTGAGGCTAGGTCAGACCACTGGTGATGGTTGATGCGACAGGTGCCAAGGGATTTCTTCAAGGAGTCTTTGTACCTCTTCTTTGGTGCCCTTCTATTTTGATGGCCGGTGGAAAGTTCGCCATACAGAGCAATCTTGGGAAGGCGATGGTTTTCCATCCTAGAAATATGCCCTGCCCAGCGCAGCTGCGTCTTCAACAGCAGTGCTTTGATGCTTGTAACCTCCGCCCTCTTGAGGACTTCAGTGTTGGTCACAAAGTCACTCCAGTGGATGTTGAGGATGGTGCGAAGGCAGCGCTGATGAAAGAGCTCAAGGAATCGCAGGTGATGACGGTATAAAACCCACGATTCGGAGCCGTAGATGAGGGTTGTCATCACAACCGCTTTATAAACATTGATCTTTGTGCCTTTTTTCAGATGCTTGTTGCTCCACACTCTTTTGTGCAGTCGGCCAAATGCATGATTTGCCTTTGCCAGCCTGTTGTCAATCTCCTTGTCGATCTTGGCATCTGAAGAGATGATGCACCCTAGGTAGCTGAACTGCTGGACTGTCTTCAGAACTGATTCACCCACAGTGATACAGGGAGGGTGATAATCTTCCTGGGGTGCAGGCTGGTGGGGAACTTCTGTCTTCTTCAGACTAACTTCTAGGCCGAATAGCTTGGCAGCCTCTGCAAAGCAGGACGTCATATGCTGCAGAGCTGATACCGAGTGGGAGACGAGTGCAGCATCATCAGCAAACAGTAGCTCTCGGATGAGTTTTTCCATTGTCTTGGAGTGAGCCTTTAGTCGCCTCAGGTTGAACAGGCTGCCATCAGTGCGATAACGGATGTAGACACCATCGTCATCATCTAGATATGTATATGTTCCCAAAACAGGAACATATACAGCCGAGGCTACGTGAACTGCACTGGCTGCCGATCATATACCGGGTCCAGTACAAAGTGTTGGTTATTACCTTTAAAGCCTTATATGGCCGAGGACCTACCTACCTGAGGGACCGTCTCTCCCCATATGAACCCCAGAGGGCACTGAGATCAGTTGGGAAAAATCTAATGACCATCCCCGGGCCGAGGGAGACTAAATATCAGAATACTAGGGTACGGGCATTTTCAATCGCGGCCCCTACCCTATGGAACCGACTCCCCGAGGAGTTGCGGGCCCTGCGGAACCTTGATCAGTTCCACAGGGCCTGCAAGACCGCCCTTTTTAAGCTCACACACCTGGACTGTTAAGAAGATCAGCAATTAAGCATCCGCCAATGCGGTTTAAGACCATACCGCTGAATAACTGCACTTACTGGACTGTTTTAATGCTGTTAAGTTAATGTTTACTGTTTTATATTGTTAAATTTAAAGGCTTTTAACCACTGTATGTTTTTATGAAATGTTGTTAGCCGCCCTGAGCCTGCCGAGGTGGGGAGGGCGGGATAGAAATAAAATTTATTATTATTATTATTAGATCTACTGCGGCTCTTTGAAGCATCATGCTAAAGAAGATCGTAAAGAGAGTTGGTGCGAGAACACAGCCTTGCTTTACACCTGTGCCTATTGGGAAGGGCTCCGAGAGGTCGTTGCAGTGTCTGACTTGGCCTTGCTGGTCTTCATGTAGCTGGATAATCATGCTGAGGAACCTTGGGGGACATCCTAAACGTTCCAAGATTTGCCACAGGCCTTTCCTGCTAACGGTATTGAAAGCTTTGGTAAGGTCGACAAAAGTCACATATAGACCCTTGTTCTGTTCCCTGCATTTCTCTTGGAGCTGCCTGAGAACAAATACCATGTCGGTGGTGCTCCTGTTAGCTCTGAAGCCGCACTGGCTCTCTGGGAGGAGTTCTTCTGCAATGGTGGGCACCAGTCTGTTCAGGAGTATTCTGGCAAGGATTTTGCCTGCGATGGAGAGCAGGGTTATCCCCCGGTAGTTGGAGCAGTTTGACTTTTCTCCTTTGTTCTTGTGTAGAGTGATGATGATTGCATCGTGAAAGTCCTGTGGTAGTTTGCCTTGTTCCCAGCAGGTGACAAGTACTTTGTGAAGTGTGCTATGTAGTACTGTGCCCCCATGCTTCCAGATCTCTGGTGGGATTCCATCAACTCCCGCTGCCTTGCCACTTTTCAGTTGCTTGATGGCTTTAACAGTCTCTTCTAGGGTGGGGATCTCATCCAACTCTGTTTTCACTGGTTGAAGTGGGGTGAGGTGGATTGCTGAATCTTGAACTACGCGATTGGCACTGAAGAGAGCCTGAAAATACTCCGACCACCGATTCAGTATGGATGCCTTGTCTGTGAGGAGCAGTTGGCCGTCTGCACTACGCAAGGGACTCTGAGTCTGATATGATGGGCCATATACTGCCTTCAGGGCTTCGTAGAACCCTCTTAAATCACCAGTATCTGCACACAGCTGGGTTCTCTCTGCAAGCTTGGTCCACCACTCGTTCTGAATGTCTCGAAGCTTGCGCTGGAGGATGCTACATGCAGCGCGAAAGGTTGCTTTTTTCCCGGGACAGGAGGCTGAGCAAGATGTGCTTGGTAGGCAGATCTCTTTTTTGCTAGTAATTCTTGGATCTCTTGATTGCTCTTGTCAAACCAGTCCTTGTTTTTCCTTGTGGAGAACCCGAGGACTTCTTCAGAGATCAACAGGATGGTAGTTTTTAGGTGTTCCCAGAGTGCTTCTGGAGAAGGGTCTGTGGGACAACTGGGGTCCTCAATTCTTGACTGGAGTTTTGCCTGGAAGGCAGCTTTAACTTCGGCTGACTGAAGGCTGCCAACCTGAAACTTCCTCCGAGGGATACCTCCTCTCCTGGGTGTGGGTTTAAAGTGAAGACGGAGATTGCAGCGTACAAGACGATGATCCGTATGACATTCCGCACTGGGCATTACTCGGGTGTGTAAGACATCTTGAAGGTCTCTCTGGCGCACCAGAATGTAGTCGATAAGGTGCCAGTGCTTGGACCGTGGGTGCATTCAGGTTGTCTTCAGGCTGTTCTTCTGCTGAAAGATAGTGTTGGTGATGGTGAGCTGGTGCTCTGTGCAGAATTCTAGCAGGAGGCGCCCGTTATCATTGCAGTTGCCAATGCCGTGTTTGCCAAGTACTCCTTTCCAGGCTTCCGAGTCTTTACCTACTCTGGCATTGAAGTCGCCAAGGATGATAACCTTGACCTCTGTAGGGGTCTTTTGTACGAGGTTGCGTAGATCAGCATAGAATTTGTTCTTTTCTGCAGGATCTGCTTGAAGGGTTGGGGCATACACACTGAAGAGTGTTGCATGCTGCTTGTTTTGAAGTGGGAGGCACATGGACATGATGCGATCTGAGTGACCTGTTGGCAGGTTTTCGAGTTTGGAGGCAATGGAGTTCCTGACCATGAAGCCAACGCCAGAAAGGCGGCTCTCAGCCTTTGACTTACCCGACCAGTAGAGGGTATAGCCAGCACCATGTTCTTGAAGACTACCTTCCTCAGGGAAACGGACCTCACTGAGAGCTGCTATGTCAATATTCAATCTGAGAAATTCATGGGCAACTAGAGCAGAGCATCGTTCAGGGCGACCACTGTCTACTGTGTCAAGCATGGTTCTGATGTTCCAACACGCAAGCTTAAGTCTTTGCACACTTTGTGAGGCAGGTGCATGCCTTTTCTTTGTTGTTATTTTTTGACCGCAAGTAAGGATGCCTGTTGACTGCGGCTAGCCAACTGGGGTGGGGGAGACGAGCTTTGTTTAGGCCACCTTTTCTAGGCCCCTCTCCGTGTGGAGCAAGCAGTGCTGTCCCTAGATAAGGCTGCTTGGTTGTTCAGGGTGCTGCCGAAAGATGCTTTCGTCTCCGGGTCAGCATCAGGCGACCAATACCCTGAACCGCCTACATGCAGGATCGGGACTGCGGCTTCCAGTGGCACCTTCCACCTGCCGTTTCGCCCCTTGCCCATCGCTGCAGGACTTGGTGTGTTGTGGGTTGTGGATGTGGATATGCCCTTCAGGCCTGCGCAGAGGAATTTTTATGTGAAGCACAGTGTGCGCAGTACTGGCTCCACCCTTTCACCTTGGGGTCATCTGCCATGGCACCGGGACACCGGCAGCGAGTCCTCCAGGTGGTAGGTGTTACATTAACGAGCTCTATCTGCCCGGGTTTGATGTTAGAGTTTTCCTTCTCTTGGCTGGCGAGGTTGGTGAGCCCAGCCTGCCCATCCGGTTATACTGCCGGACATTCGGTCGCACCATGACGTGGCAAACTCTGTGAGAAACGGGGGGGACCAGCGGGAAGGTGTTGCCACGGATGCAGTAATGCAGGAGAGGCCATTGCAGTGACCATCTGCCAGGCATAGCCGGACAGTGACCACGCGGCGTTCACTACACCGGGAAGGAGAGGCTATGTATTGCGCATACACTTTCCCTGGGGGCAGGATACCCAAAAGGATACCCAAGAGAAAGCCCCCCCTCCCCTCTTTTCAGTCCTGTAACACTTTTGCTAATCCCAGGGGCTGTTATTCCACTCTGGGGAATGTAACTTCAGACCCAGAACACTTCTGCTAGCTCACCAGGGGCTGTTTTGTATACTCCTGAACTGGCATGTGAACTTTAATTGAAAAGCACTGTCTGGAGGCACCTTTTTTTGGTCCATAACTTGGACTCCTGAAGTCCAATCTTCATTAAACTTGATGGACATGTAGAGGAGAGTCAGATGGGGATCCCCTGAGATTTTGGAGCCTCTAGGCCTCCAGACATTTATTCAAACTGGTTCACAAACTGGTTTGTATACCACTTCAGGTTCAATTCACTAACTGGTTCAAGAATCAAGCTGGCTCAGTTTGCAAACTGAACTGCAGTTTCCTGGTCTGTGCCCATCTCTAGCGTTTACTTTTCTTATGCTTGCATGTACATACTCCTAATTCATCCTATTCATGCAGCAGCTATTTGCTTCTTCTATATACCAGTAACAGGACCAGTTCCAGGTTTTGGGGGGCCCTGGGCAGAGAGTGCCAAGAGGTCACTTTATGCCCTCACTAGGTCCCCCTTCTTACTCACTCACCCACATGCCCCTACATGGCTGTGCATCCTTCCTTTGGCCGCTTGCAACTTTTCCTACCGTCTGCAATTTCAGAAGTCCACACTGCCTGCTTCTTTCCCTGATGGTGCTAGGAGGGGTAGGTGTAGCTAGGACTGCTGCTGCCATATCCATCAGGAATGCTGATGCTTTGTGCACCATCCATATGCCTTTCTCCAGCAATCCTGGAGGCAGCACATGTGGCTGAGAGCACAAGGGAAAAAACACAAGAAGGCACTGGAAACATGTGAGTGCATGTAACAGAGGTGGTGATTGAGTAGGGAGTCAACAGCATTGGCCCCACCATAAGCCCAGAGCCCTAAAGCGACCTCACCTCAGCATATGAGTAACAAAACCAGTTGTTCGAATTGCCTGTTGGTAGGGAAAGCATCCATACAAAACTGATTGATTTTGCAGAGTGATAATCACTCAAAGACTAAATTCAGATTCTACAAGTTAAATCTAGGGGCTAAATAAATGCTTCAATCATAGCTTCAGACTCCAGTATCATCTCTGGAGATTATTACAGGGAGTTTCAACTCCAAGTTAAAAAGTCATCCAGCTGTTCAAAGCTCCCTTTCTTTATTGCAAGTGCTGTGAGCAAGACATAAGGAAAGGTTTTCTCCTCATGCGGTGCATATGATCTTGAAAGGCTTTTATGTGGTGAACTCAGGATGTATGTTTCAGAATACAAGTGATTTATGACTACAGTGCTAGGAAAGAAATAAGAGCTTTGGATTTGCTGTGCAAGGAATTGTTTTTAGCAATGATATGTCTCCCTGACAAGTGCCAATAATAATACAATTACCCTTGCTATATTTTTACTGCTTCATATCATACCTCACTATCCATTTTGGGACATAAAAGTGAGTTCTGCTGAGTTTTAGCCTTAGTGCCATAGTCCAGTAAGCTTGGATTCAATAGCTGCTATTCAGTATGGGCTCAAATTTGCTGGAAAAGAGGATTTGCCATTGTTCTTTTATCTCGTTTCAAAAATAAAAGATGGAAGATGTGTCCTGTATCACAGAATAGATGGAAAACCAAGATTTTAATAGGAACTGAAAATGAGCAGCTTCAGAGGGAAATATGAGGCATCCTTACTTATGTCAACTTTTTGTGCCTCAGGCAGCACATCTGGTTAAAGTATAGAAACTGGTAGCAAGTATGAGTGTGTGAATGAGAACCTTAAAAGTTTTACCTTCCATGCTAATTTTCCTGACTATGATATTAGCATGACAACATCTCACAGACAGGGATGGGTGGGACATTGTTTCACTTGTATATTAGTAATGTCACTGTCACTGTACAATAAGTGCCTGTGACTCATGCAACTCCAGGCTGCAATGGCCCCACTAGTCAAATTCTGTACAACAAATGAACAACTACTGAAAATTAGTTGTACTATAAATGGATAGTCTAAAAAGTGTTTTATTTCTACGTAAAATATCCCACAATCTTGTGATGGACATAAAGGTTTATCCACAGAATCCCTTTCTGCAGCCGTTACAACTGTCAGTACTGCATTCAAACCTAGGTCATACAAAGAAAAAAATAATAACCTGAATATGTACAAAGTGCCTTCAACTCAACAATGAAAAAAATGAGGAAGCAACTATTTGGGTTTCTATGGAGGAAAGAACCTGCTCAGCCTTTTAAACCACAATTTTAAGAAATGGCCCTGGAATTTCTCTTTAGGAACTGGAAACTAGTGTGGGTATAAACCTGCAATTTGGATTTTGTCCTCATAAGCAGGTTGCTTAGATTTTTTATGACAGGCCATTTGGCAGAGCAGACAAAAATCCCATGACATAGATTAAATATAGGAAGTAATAAACAGATTAAGCAGTTTGGATCTCTATATGCACGTTCTTAACTAACAACAGCTTCTAGGTCTATGCTTTCACTTGGACTGTTTCAATAAAAATGTATCATGATAACCGAAGCCACAGTCCAAAAATTATGGCATCAAAATACTCACAACATCCTTCTAAATACACATGCTGAGTAAACCAAACACACTGAATGAGAGAAAGTGAGACAAATAGAAAGAGTTGGATTATTATCTTGGAAATATAGCATGCCTCCATTGTATCTGCCAGTGTTTTTGATTCCAGACAACATGTTTTGGCAACATGTTTTGACAGTTTCCTATTTTAATATATTCATCATGGCACAAGAAGAATTTGTGCTTTATAAGCTGATTACTGTTGATTGATTTGCTACTAAAGGAGATTTTTGCACTGTGAGATAGTTGCTTTTAATATAATGTTTATGATCACTTACCCTTTACTAAGATATTGTGAGTTTTCTAGTCCCAGTGTATATTGTTGGCAGCTATTGGCCCGAACAGGGACATTTGCAACAATACAATATTAGAATATGGGGTAAGGAAAGAGAGATATCCAAACAATGCATAATTTTTTGTTTCATCATATATTCTCACAATCAAGCATGGGCTGATTTCAGGATACTTAAATCTGCAGATTGGTCCCACACTGACTAAAAACAGATAATTCTACAAAGGTTTGTAGAAGAATCCAAAAAGGTTTTTTAAAAATACATTGGGGCAGTTTATTTCCCTCAAAAACCAAAGCCTTGTCTTCATAAGCACAGACAACCCTCCCTACCTTCTTTGTCAGGCAGCAATGGGAGAGGTGAGGATGGGCCCAGCAGTGGAGGCTGGGAGCAGCATGGGGCTCTCTAGTGGCATCAGCAAGGGGTCAACAAACCTCAGTAGGGCAAGCATTAGAGATCAGAGCTGCACACAGCTCATTGTCAACATTGGAGGAGCTTGACCTGGATGGCCCAGGAAAGCCTGATTTCATCAGATACTGGAAGCTAAGCAGGACTGACCCTGGCAAGTACCTACTTGGAGACCCCTAAGGAATACCAGGACTGAGGTGCAGAAGCAGGCCACACAATTCACCTCTCAGAAAAATGTCCTAGCCACACTAGGGGTTACCAGAAGCCACGATGACTTCCAGGCATGCAAGCACACATACACACACACACATGTGTGAGTGTGTGTGTTTATGTATGTATGTATAAATCGGGGCAAGGAAGAAGCCTTGGTGAGCCTGACAGCAGAAGCCAAGAGCTTCACAGAGCTTGAATCCAGCATCATTGTTGGTGGCAACAAGGGGAAAGAAGTCTTGGCAAGTTTCATGTGGTTCTTGGCCTCCACTGTTGGGCCTGTTGACACTTTCTCCACACCTGCTGATGCTGCTATCATCTGACAGACAAGGTAAGAGCACTGTGGGGGCAATGTAGGAGGGTAGAAGCTTTGGTGGGTCTAGTGGTAGAAGCTGGGAGATGCATAGGGTTTACTGCCAGCATTGGTGGGGGGAGAAAGGTAGGAAGGGCCTGGCGACAGGGATGGAAGGGAGCCACGTCTGGGCTTAGTGGCCAAGATGGGGAGGATGGGATTCCCTTCCTATGAGTCTCATGCAGGGCTTTTGTTGAGCAGGAATGCACAGGAATGCAATTCCAGCTGGCTTGGTGTCAGGGGTATGGCCTAATATACAAATGAGTTCCTGCTGGGCTTTTTCTACAATCCCCCTCCCTGGTCTCATGGATCCCCACTTGTTCCTGTATAAAACAGAAGTAGGAGTTGGTTTATATATTTTCACAACATGAGGGCAATGGAAAGTATTCCTGCACTTTAGTGAATGAAACATTTTATTTTTCCCAAACTAGTCCTGCCAGCTCCTTCAAGGATAGTGGAAAGTCAATTAAGTTAGACAAGGCTGCAATTTGGATGGAAAATGTTAAAATAGATTTAACTTAAGCAGGCTTTATATATATACTAGCAGTAAAGACTATAGTGGGCCCTAGAAAAATATTGGGGGTGGGTGATTAATGTGTAGGTGGCAGAAAGGAAGGAAGATAAATAAACAGAATGAAATAAAAAGAAAGAATGAGTAGGAAAAATATGGGGAGAAAGAGTGTGAGAAAGAAAAATGAAAGGAAGGAAGGCAGACAGAATGAATGCAATAAAAATACAGAAAGAGATACAGGGAAAAAATGAGAGAAAGAACAGAAGGGAGAGGTAAAAAAAGATGGGGAGAATAAAGCAAGAGAAAGAAAAATAAGAAGAAAGAAGATAGAATGAAAGAAAAAGACAGCAAGACACAGAGACAGAGAAAAATGAGAGAAAGGAAGGAAGAGTTACAGAAAGGTTGGGGAGAAGGAGTGAAAGGAAAATGAAAGGAAGGAAGGAAGACAGGGAGACAGAAAAATGACAGGCAGGTAGGAAGGTAGGCAGCCATCAGAAGCCTCCCTTCCACCCCTTCTCACTTGCAGGCAGGGGGAGAGAAAGGGAGCCTTCCAATGGCTTTCTGCCTCTTAAAGAAGGCAGCTGAAAGGCACTGGTGGCTGTAACAGGCTGGGAGCCATTGCAAGTCTCCCTTTCGCTCCCTCCCGCTTGCAGGCAGTGGGAAAGCAAAAGGGAGTCCATTCCATCTCATGGGGCCATAGAACAGAGTGAAATCCATTGTATCTTATGGGCCCATGGGACAGAATGGACTGCATTATATCCTATGAGGCAACAGAACAGACTGGAGTCCATTCTGTCCTACGGACTGATAAGATAGAATGGAGTCCATTGTGTCCTGTGAATGAACATCCCTTTTGTTTCAGCTGAAGAAAAATAACTGCTACTGTTTGTCTCAAGACAGTTTACTGTTTGCTTCATGGCAGTGTTGTTTGTGGAGGGTTGGGGGTAGATGGACTGTCCTGGTCTTCCTACAATGGGCTCTGAGGACAGGCAGTAGTGATCAGTAAGCCCCCAATAAAACTTTGTCAGCAGAGAACTTTCTCCCTCAGAGGTCAGTGGCTGTCTGGCGGGGTTCTTGCCTGATGGGCCTGGCGGTGGGCAGGGGAGAGCAGAATTAGCCAATGGCATGCCAGAGACAGATGTGAGCCAATTCCACATAGCCCACATCCAACTAATGAAAATCCTCAGATTTTCCACCACAATAGGGCTTTTATTTATTAAAGATATGTGGTTTATCAGTACTGAGTGAAGGTTTTTCTTAATGAACACCATGTAAGTTCTTTAAAATACCTCTCTTGTATATGATCAAACTTATGAAGACATCGATAATCAGTCGGGTACAATGGTTAAAGGGATCCAGATTTGAATTCCTACTCTGCCACAGAAGCTTTCAGGGTGACCTCAGGCCAATCAAACACAATGGGTGCGGTCAGACGTCCAAAAAACCCCGCTACAGGCATGAGTTGAGCCCGCATGCATGTCGGATTTTACCGGGACGTTCACACATCCACATCTGTGAAGCGTGCTTAGCCCGTGCCCGTCCCACGCTGATGCGCCTTGCTCGCGGATCAATTTGCCACTGCTTTTAATCCGGAACAAGACGTTTCCTGGGCGCTTCCTGGGCGCTCTGGAGCGTCTGGACGGGCAATCGTTGCTGAGTTGCAACAGCGCTTCCCGCTTCCAGCTTCCCGCCACAAGCAAAATGCATATCACTGCGCCATCGAAGGAAGGGGGGGGGGCCTTCTGAAACGTGCAAGCAGCCCGGCCTTTTTTTAAAAAAAAAATATTTTAGTTTATTGCGTAATAGCGATATATCGAAATATCGCACCTGTATGACCAACACGGCTGCATGGTTTTAATCCTGCTATGAGCTTTCGTGCATGCACCATACCAAGGGCTCAGACTGAGAAAAGTTAACTTTCTCCCCCTTTTCAGTTTTTCCCCCCTCTGGAGAATACGGTAAAGGCGTCTCCGTCACGTGCGTCACTTTTCCTTCTCGCTTATGATTATTGGAAGGGAGGAAGACGATTCTCTCGGAGCCCAAGGAAAGCGGGCAGCTTTGGCCGCTCCGAGGAGGAGATGGTTCCACTTTAAAAGCCGCCCTCGGGGAGGGCCGGGACTTCCCTGGGCTGGCGGCGACCACCCCGCGCTCCTGCCTCCGGCTGCAGAGTCTTCTCCAAAGGGGGACCGAGAGGCGCGGCGACCTTCCTTCACTTCTCCTCCTCCTGCCGGCGGATCCGAGTCTTTCCCTTCTAGCCGGGTGTGCGTGCGAGTCGCGTGTCCGGCCCGGGGGACGTGGGAACCTTTGGCCGCCACCATGGGGATGTGTTCCAGCCTCCGGCCCAGGCTGCTGGGGGGCGCCCACCCGCCGATCCCTCCCTACGTGCCGGGAGACGCGGAGGTCTTGGAGCGCGGCGGCAACCGGACGGCCACCAAGCAAGAGCTCAAAAATTCCATTTCGACACAACGATATATCGATATATCGATAGAGCAGCGGGGAAACAAAAAAAAAGAGGTTTAATAGCCGGAAACCCCGCAAACCCTCCTGTTAGCGCCCAGCACTGCGCCTGCGCTAATGCGGATTGCCGCCATCTGAAAGAAGTTCCGGGAGGGCGCTGTGTGATCGAGCAGGGGACGGGATCAACACGGCATGCCATCGGAACTCCATGCTGTCTGATCGGGAAACAGGATGCGGCGGATTATCTGACATACGAAATAACGGCGCTTTAAAGATGGGTTGCTGATGGATTTAATGTAAGTGTGACCGCACCCAATCAGTCTAACCTACCTCACGGGTTGCTGAGAGGATAAAATGGAGGAGGAAATGATGTAAGCCACTGTGGGTTCTCACTGGGGGAAAAGGCAAGATATAAAAGAAACAAATGTATGCCAGTAACACACTCACACATAATGGTTGCCATGTCCACTTGGGAGTCATTAGACCACCCCTGGCATATGTGCTGACAGTGGAACCCTGGGCCATTACATTTAGCATCCAGGGCCAGAGCTCCATCCAAGCAACCAAGGCATTGGTTGCATTCCTGGGGCTTGTGGTACAAGAGAAAGCAACAGGCATGGCTTTTGCCTGTTATCATTTCTCAGACCTACACAGCCATCAGTCAAGTCTAAGTAAATTTCTGAGATACTGGCAGTAGCAGGGGGCTTGGCTTTCTACAAATACAACTCCTCCCCGCCCCTTTTGTTTGCTGATACACCAATAGCTTCATAGGCAGACACTGCAATTTTTGGCACTTGTGCTGGAAAAGGTAGCTATGACATCCCTCTCTTCCCTCCCTCAGAGGCACATTTTTCCCTCTGTTTTTCTTTCCTTTTTGTGATTGAGTTGCTCTAGTAATGGGTTTTGTTCTTTGCTGAAGAACTCTGGCTGTCCCACCCTGTCACAGTAGATACTTTGGCTGTTGGCTCAGCCAGGAACTGGAGGGAAGGGTTGGGACTGCTCTTTAATTTAAACCACTTAAATGGCACTCAAGGCCATTCAAAAATAATGGAATAATTTAACATAGAGGGGGAAGGTCAGGTGAAATTGGGTAAAATTCTTGAGCTAACTCAATATAGAAGATTTTGAGGTAAAATCAGTACATGCACAGACTTTAGTTCTTATATTTCAGACGAATGAGAGTTTCTTAAACTATTTACAGTTACTTAAAATCTTTGAGAACAAAATCTTTTGTTCCAGTGTTTCCTCAAACACTCCAGTACACTTTTTTTTTAATTATTATTATTTTTAGAATTCTTTGAATCTTTTGGTTTCCAGAAGACTTGTACACTCTTTTTGGTACTCAAACTCCTTCTCTTGAACACCAGTACTTTTATTGATTTTTTAAACTGACTCTTAAGGCATCTAAAGACAGTTTCTAACCAACCCTGACAAGGGATATCTGCACTCTTCAAAGCTAATTCCCAGTTTGACTGGGTAGGGAATTTTATTCTCTCTCTGGAAGATCTATTCCCTTTCCTTGGCCTGAATGACAGTCTTCACCTACTTCCCAGACTTCCTTGCCAACTCTCTCTCTCTCTCCCCCCCCCTCCCGGTGTGTTAAACTGCTCTTAGCTAAGGCTGGACTCCAAGACTGTCAGTACTAGACTCTTCTCTGCTAGAGCTGAAATCAGACTGAATTCAGTCAAGGCAGAAATCTGACTGAATCTCTCCTCAGCATGCAGCTCTCTATAGACTTTCTCTGCTCAGTTAACGCTAACTAATCAGATCTCTTGGAACAGCCTGTCACTCAGGACTCTCTGGCTCTGTGAAGAATTAACCTTTCACATTCTTTTATCTGTTTACACAGCACTTCTAAGCTTCTTAAAAGTGCAATCTATCACAGTAGGCTATTCCTGCTATAGATCCTATATTATACTAATACTGCCCTTGGGACCAGTGTTCCCTCTAAGCTGGGTTAGTGTGAGCTGGCTCATAGTTTTTTAGCTTCCAGCTCACACATTTTTGTCATAGCTCAGAAAAAAATGGCCCCTGAGCAAACTAATTTCTGCAGTAGCTCACAACTTTAATGCCAGTAGCTCACAAAGTAGAATTTTTGCTCACAAGACTCCACAGCTTAGAGGGAGCATTGCTTGGGACAGCATTGCATTTATGGACTCAGCAACTTGTTCAGATGGACATTGTTTCATAAGGTAGTGAAATTCTTTTCTCATCTGTCAACTTAATCAGTACACAAGTAGCACTTTAAGTGATTCTTATCTTTATGGAAGAAAGGGCAGCTTTTGCAAAAAGCTGGCATACATTCTAAGTCTATCTTTAATAAACTGGTTTTATTTTATCTCTAAGGTGTTATAGTTGATGAGTCCCATCACAATGTAGGATTTATAGGATTCTGAACTCAACTAATTATTTTCTTTTTCCTACTATCCTTGAAAGATCTCATAAAATCCCATTGCTTTCAGTTCAACAAACAAATTGATGGTAGCCAGCTCTATGTTGTTTCGTATTTCCCATCCAATCCTTTATCTCCAAATTTCTTGACTGAAAATTCACACCAGTAGGTTAGATCAAGATAGATAGCCATGTTAGTCTGTCTGTAGTACTAACAAAATTTCTTGTGAGCAGACCTAAGAGCATTGGCTCACAAAAGCTCATACCCTGTCACAGATTTTGTTAGTCTTTAAATGTTACTGGATGCTTGCTCTGTTCTGCTAATCAGTGGGTTATCTCACATTCAACAGGTTGTCTCACACTCTCTGGGTTGGAGCAAAAGATAATTTTTCTACTGGCAGAAGGCACTTTCACTAGTTCACTTGCTGAACAGAGCATTCCTACCTTGCTTCTAAGGAAGAGAAGAAACCAGTAAGTCAATGAGCTTAGAGAATATATCTCTGTTTAGGACTGCAGTATTAGTCATGCAAAGATCTCCTGTCATCCAAATATATCCATCCTTTCTTTCTTATGTCCTTATGCCTGGAACTGCCCATCAGAACTCTTCTGTTACTGTTTTCAAATCCCTCCTGATATCCACCTGATACCCACTTTTAAGCATCCTCCCTTTCCTATGGAAATAAAGCCACTAATGGACTAAAACATATTCCCTCCTCTTTTTTTTGGTTGTAAATGCACCTCCTTTGCCTCCCTCTATTCCATTCTGACAAAATCTTTAGATTGTAGGTTCCATAGGACAGGAAAAATTCTATAAACAAACAAACCTATATTCTTGTGTTTTCTTAACTTAGGTGTCATATAAGCAGACATAAACACAGTGTGACTTCTTCCTGAGTAGTTCTGAAAAACTCAAAGCAGAATATGTTGGCAGACTTTATGTATCAGAGAAGCCAGTGACTTACATCTTTGCCAATCAGATCCTCTTGGTTTTCTACAATTCCCCAGGGAGCTATACCAATTGTGCAGATCTTCCCTCTAGATTTTGAGGCATGGTCTTTCAATGCATCACCAACATGTCGAATAACTCCTGAAAATGAAAAGGCACGCACATATAGATGACATGTGGGGGTAGTTTATTTGTTATTTAAAGCATTTCTATATCCCACTCTCAATAAACAATATTTTGGAGACAGTTTACTACAGCCATTTAAACAGGAACACATTCTCCCATATTGCTATGCTCTTGCAAATGACCAAAAACAAACCTCTGAGAAAATAAAAATAATACTGAAGCAGTAGCACTGCTGCCCTTATTGCATTTGTTTTTTTCTGGGATTCTGTGCTAACATATTCACATTTTAAGATAGGGAAACGCAATGCAATTGGAGAACATTATGGGATTTTTGGCAACAGTACTTACCTATGGTTTGTATAGCAAAGCTCTGAGTGTAATATGTAATCTGCAAGTTTATCTAGCTTTCTCAGAGCTGCTTCTCTGCATTCCGGCCTAGAGGAAGAGATATGAGACAGAGAGAGCCTGGGCTACTAGAAAACTTAAGATTTTATCTAAGACTGGCCCATAACACATATAGCAATATGCAGGACCTTTTTTTGAGCAGGAATGCATAGGAATGGAGTTCCGGCTGACTTGGTGTCAGGGAGTGTGACCTAATATGCAAATGAGCTCCTGTGTGAAACAATGGTGACACCAGGGGTGTGGCCTAATATGCAAATGAGTTCATGCTGGAATTTTTATACCAAAAAAAGCCTTGGCAATATGTATCCAGTGTTTTTTAGAAAATGTAGCCTCTTCATGCCACTCATTATAATGAACTACTTGCTATGTCTCAAGTGGAAGTTACAAACATTTTATTTAAGAGAAGCCATGTTGGATCAGGCCAATGGCCCATCCAGTCCAACACTCTGTGTCACACAGTGGCCAATATATATGTGTGTGTGTGTGTGTATACACACACACACACACACATATATACTGTGGCTAATAGCCACTGATGGACCTCTGCTTCAAATTTTTATCCAAACCCCTCTTAAAGCTGGCTATTTATTTAATTGAATTTTTGACTGCCCTTTCTGATACCTGGACTCAGGGTTGATTACAGCAATTTAAATAGATAAAACCAGATTAAAGAACAGTAAAAACAGTGCAGTTCCCAGAAACCAGATGGCATCTTGTTTTCATATTTTCAGAATAGAGGATTCAAGCATGATAAAAGTGTCTGAAAAGGCTGTATAGAAATATAATAAGAAGAGGAAAAGGAAAGAAATTTTTTTTGGGGGGGGGGGACAATCCTTTTGAACAGGAAAATGTGTCTGTGTATGGAGGGAATTCTCATAAGGTGTAGCAAAATCTTTCTCTCCTTTAGGGCATATCCATATGGGCAGAGGTAGATAGTACACCAGACTGTTATAAAAAACAGGAATCTGTATAAATTCAGTGTCACTGCCAAGTCTGACAATCTGCTCAACCAAAAATATGTGAAACTCTCCATAATGGTCCAGCAGGCAAGCACTAATTAATAGCAAAGTAGAACAGGAAAACAGGAAATCTCTTAAGCCCTATAGTTATCCTTTATCTTGTAGACATTGTGACCATTTGAGATGATTGTTTTGTCACTTTTGTCATGCTGTGGAATGTTTTTACAGCACCAAGACTATAAATTGCTCTTCTAAAATTGTAATTTTTACTTTATTATATTATCTTTTTACTTTCTGACTCTTTCAGTCTGCCAGGTTTTCCTCTGCATTCAAAACTAATTGACATTTACTTCACTTGTAGTAACATCTAACTCATATTTGTGACATTTAGGCTTTCCCTAGCTATTACTCATTTCTATCTATTTAGCATGGTGTAAAAGTGACTGAAAACTTTTTGTAACTAAAGTGAAACATATATGGATCCAGTCAGCACCCAGATGGAAGACCACCTGGAAATGTTATATATGCCACTCAGAGGCCCTTAAAGGAAATCAGCATAAAAATGAACTGCCAGTTAGGTACCTGTGTTCACTCCTCCAGTAAATATCCATGCCCCAGTAGTCATGGCAGCTTTGATGAGACCTTTCCCGAAAACTTGCTTGAGCTTGGGCTGGAGTTCAAAGTTCTGGAGACCTCCATGGACAGAGATAAGAAGCTTAGGTAGCTCAAGTTGCCATTCCTTTGTCATCAAGTGTAGAAGAAGATCAGGCTTTGTGTCAAAAGACACACGTACATACTAAAGAATGAAGGCCATGGGTATTTTTGAAAAGTAAAGAAAACAAAATGGCATTAATGTATCACTTCCATCTTCTCCAACTCTAACCTAGAGTATGCTTTCTAAACATTTTTGCTATCAAAGAACAGTTTCAATAAAATTATGGTACATGACAATCATTCATGAATTTTATGGAACTTTCTATAATAAAGGATGTGTGAAGATATACAGCCACAGAACAGCTGACTAATATAAAAAGACACATCTTCTTACACATCTCTTTA
This sequence comes from Heteronotia binoei, assembly GCF_032191835.1. NCBI lineage: Eukaryota > Metazoa > Chordata > Lepidosauria > Squamata > Gekkonidae > Heteronotia > Heteronotia binoei. Next base: position 64,484,952 of record NC_083226.1, read on the forward strand.
TTAGGTCTTGCATTTACATGCTAATTTGCTGCCATTCATCTTACCAGTCACCCAATCTTATTTCAGCTCGACTTTCAGCATCTAGGCCTTTCCTTTAGGCTAACCTCCACCCTTTCTTTTCCTGTTAAGTAGGACTTGAGGGTAGGCTTCCCAACCTCCCTGCCCTGGCGGGGGACCCCTGAAATTGCAGCCTCCTCCCCCGCTCTCCAAAAATCCGGAAGCGGGGGGGGGAGAACATGTGTGTAGGCATCATGTAGTTGTAGAGCTCCTGATCCGTTTGTAAAATGTGTGCCTTTATGGCTGCGCAGGAAACAGGAAGGGCTTCATTGGAAAGGGTCAGTAATAGTTTCCATGGAGAACGGCCCCTCCCTTTCTTTTGGTTTCATTTTCACAGCAAGTAGAGTTCTGCAGGAAGAAGATCTAGTAAGTATTTGTGTGTGTGAGAGAGGGAGCGGGCAGGGGATTTCCTGGTTTGGAGGCCCTCCCCACCTTTAGAAAGCGTGGGGGGGAGGGAAATGTCTAGTGGGCACTCTATTATTCCCTATGGAGAATGATTCCCATAGGGAATAATAGGGAATTGATCCGTGGGTATTGGGGGGGCTATTTTTTGAGGCAGAGGCACCAAATTTTTAATATAGCATCTAGTGCCTCTCCCCAAAGTACCCCCAAGTTTCAAAATGATTGGGCCAGAGGGTCAAATTCTATGAGCCCCAAAAGATGGTGCCCCTATCCTTAATTATTTCCTATGGAAGAAAGGCATTTTAAAAGGTGTGCTGTCCCTTTACATGTGATGGCCAGAACTCCCTTGGAGTTCAATTATGCTTGTCACACCCTTGTTCCTGGCTCCACCCCCAATGTCTCCTGGCTCCACCCCCAAAGTCTCCTGGCTCCGCCCCTAAAGTCCCCAGATTTTTCTTTAATTGGACTTGGCAACCCTACTTGAGGGAATTCTGTTCTATTTTTTGTATCTGAAGAAGTATGCTTGCACATGAAAGCTTATACTTTGAATAACACTCTGCTGGTCTTAAAGGTGCCACTGGACTCAAATTTTGTTCTGCTGCTTCAGACCAACATGGCTACCCACCTGAATATATCTTCTTAAACACAGTTAGCAGCACTAGGAAGCATACAGTTCATATATTTCAGTGACAAATAGACATTCTGTAGTGTCAGCTGTCAGATTTTGAGATAGGGAGACTGGGTTCAAGATATTTGGCTTTTTAATACCAAGGCTGAATTTTATGACTACTGGAATGGGAAGGAGTTATGACAGAACAATACCTGTGTACGTTCTGTGTAATTAATTAACATCAAAAACCATACCCTAGTAAAATCTGTAATAGAGTTACACCCTTAAAAGAACACTGACGTTTGCTTAGAATTGCACTGAACATTCTCTATATATCACAAGCAGCTGATCCTGCGGCTATTCAAGAGAGCTCTTTTGAAGCATAAAAAGGGCTTATTACTTTTGGTAAACAGCCACTGTTTTCCTCAGCATTAATATGTTCTAAAGCCTTGTAAAATGTGGCTGGTTAAGTCTTAGACAATATGGTCAAACTATGTTAAAAAAATAGATTGTGATCATTACTCAAGTGTTTACTTGGACTGCTTGTGATAATAGGCAACTTTCCCTATACCTCAAATCACATTTGGCTTACCAGTTATGAGTACCATTGCTGAAACGAGAACCCCACCCCCCTCAGTTCTTATTGAGAGTGCTAATTTAAATATTTCTTAATTTACAACAAAAAAAGTTATGCAGAAGCACAATAATATGCTACTAATTTAAATCAATTTGTTGCCCTAGTCAAGACACTAATTGCATTTACTATAGAGCTAACCAAATGCCTTCCTTGAAACCTCTAGGAATTACAGAGACTTTCATGCTTGGGCAGTTGGAAGCATCATCACAAGCTAAACAGAGCAAGAAAATAGAAGGCTCCTGTGAACAGGAAAATTCATTTGAAAAACCATTGGCTAGAGAAATTTTCCAGAAAAACTGTCAGAAAAGGTCAAAAGTTCCCATTCTTTTCCCACCTCCTCAAGACCCACCTCAGTATCTCAGTTTACTTCTATTAATTATCAAGGAAATGTAAGAATTATTCAATAAAGGTAATTATGAATTTCATGACCATCACTGGCTCCTATATAGTACTTTTTGTACTAGTTTATAGACACCTAACAAGCAAATGCATGCATTACACATTACTGTGAACAGCGTCAGTAATTTAAATCACTCCTTTTCCAACAAAATAATATGGTTGGGAAAGTGTTCATTGCCTCATTTCTGTTTGTTTGGGGTTTCTGCCAAGAAACACAATAACTTACACATGCATGAGTTATTTGCAGCTGTGAAGGGCAGGTATTATTTGCCTTAGGACCTTTTGATAGGAATGCAGCATATAAACATTTTAAAATAGCATAAAATAAAGTAGATTATATCAGGTATATGTATTTGGTATGCTGGTTCTACCACTATCAGGAAAAGTGAGAAATACAGCAGGAAAATTGTCATGAGTAACTTATGAGTTTAAGAGAATTTAAGAAAATTTGGACCTGGATTTTTTTTTATCTACTATTATTAAGTAACAGGGTGAATATTACCTAATATTTATAAGAAATATGTAATAAAATTTAGCCTTGGCTGAGGACCAATATTTTATATTTCTCTGATTGTGAACTTTCTCCCCTACTAGGGTTAGGGTATTAGATGGACTCAGGACTCATGGCCATGCAAGAGATGTTGGGTCAGATGACAGTCTTGAGTGACCAGTACTCCAGGGGATCAGCAATGGTGAGCTCAGGGGACTTGGTGAGGTACTCCCTCACCATCACCTCTGCCAAATCCTCCACTATCACATTCTTGGCATCCCTGCTACTAATGACATCTTGGTTCACCCCTGCCAACCAGCATTGGGGCTTCTCCCTGGTTGTGCTCCTCCTGCCCCTCCCCAGCCTCTTCCATCCTTTTTTCCCTCTGGCCACATCTGTTGGCCTGTAGTTTCTGCAGTCTTTCCAGAGTTACTGCTTCCATTGCAAGAGCTCTGCATTCAAGAGAACAATGTTGCTTTGTATCTGGGGGTCACAGGCCATACAGGCCAGCTTGTACTACCCTTTATTGCAGAGAATATGAAACCTGGTGGTGATGTTCATCTGCAACCTCTCTGCCAAGGACCAGCCAGCTCCAGTGCTGAGGCCAGCCCAATCCAGCCCTCTAATCAGAGGAAAGAATGTCCCAGATCAGCACATATGTGGTGTCCTGGAAGTGCTAGAGAACAAACACCATTTGGGAGAAGGTCAGCTAGTAATTGGTACTGATGCTGAGCTCCTTTTCCCCATGCAGGCTGGAGGAGCTGACATTCTGCATGATGCACCAAATGTGCAATTATGGCATAGGTGGAGTTCCTCCCCCCACCCCCTGACTCTTGCACAGCAGTTGAGCAGACTTGAGGCTAGATGTGAGTGGCCAGGCACCAACAGGTCTCATGCAAGTACCACATCTTGAGGGGGGGGCAGCATCCCAGGTGGCCTTGACAGTGACCATCAGCCCCAGAGCATCCTTCACCACCAGATGAAGCATGTGCAGTAGACAGACAATGCCCTTGAGATGCACATGCTTCACTATTGCTAGCATGTTGGCACTAGCATCCATGACCATATAGCCACAGATTATTTTGCTGGCACTCACCTCAGGCCTGTAGCCAGAAAATTTTAGGTGAGGAGCAGGGAATAACATTTTAGGTGGAGGGGCCCTGGGGCCCAAAATGACGTCAGACATTTAAAAATAAATTAAAAAGGAGAATGGTGGCGGCAGCAAGGGCGGTGAGAGCAGCAGAGAGAGAGGGGCCATGAGAGCAGCAATGGCGATGAGAAATAATAATAATAATAATAAATTTTATTTATATCCCGCCCTCCCCGCCGAAGCAGGCTCAGGGCGGTTACAGGACATGGTGTATACCATGATATTATAAATGGGGCAGTGAGAGCAGCAGGGAGAGTGGAAGCGGTGAAAACAGGGCATCGAGAGCAGTGTGGAAAGCAGTGGGGGCAAAAACAGGTTGTGAGAGCAGTGGGGGAGGCAAAAATGGGGCGGTGAGGGCAGTGGGGAGAGTTGGACAGCAAAAACAGGGTGGCGAGAACAACGGGGAGAGCAGGGGTGGTGAAAACAGGGTGGCGAGAGTGGTTGTGGCCAGTGTGTGGCAGCGAGAGCGACAGTGGGGGAAGGAGGGGCCATACAGGTAGAAGGGGGGGTTGAGTTGGTGTAGCTACGGGCTTGACTCACCCCTCCCTCAGGCTTCTCTGTATCACACGGCAATGATGTTTTGTGCCATGTGGTCTGCATCTATCCCCTGTACATGGAACAGAACCACTTTGTAGCCCAGCAACAGGACTATTCCCTCCTGGGGTCTGGGCTGTGCCCTGATATTCCTGTTGATTGCTCCAGAGGTCTGCCCTGAAGTGCATGTTGCCCCCTTGCATGGTCTTCTGGAAACCTGAGCCTTGACCATCGCCATTGTAACTCGTGAAAGGCTATATCCTTCATAGGTTGGCCATACACAACAATCATCTTGGTGACAACAAGGCAAATGACGCTTCTGTCCTGGACCCGTGCCAGTCTGGCTTCTGACCGGGTCACGGGACGGAGACGGTCTTGGTCGCCTTGGCAGATGACCTCCAACGGCAACTGGATCGAGGCGGTGTAGCGGTGCTGATGTTATTAGATCTGTCGGCTGCATTTGATACGGTCGACCATCAGCTACTAATCCACCGCCTTGCCGACATTGGGGTTAAGGGGTCTGCTTTACAATGGCTCTCCTCCTTCCTCATGGGTCGGGGACAAAGGGTGGCGATTGGGGGAGAATGATCCCAGAGGCACACACTAGATTGTGGGGTGCCTCAGGGAGCAGTCCTCTCCCCGATGTTATTTAACATATATATGCGCCCCCTTGCCCAGATTGCCAGGAGGTTTGGGCTGGGTTGCCATCAATATGCAGATGACACCCAGCTCTATCTGCTAATGGACGGCCGGCCCGCCTCCGCCCCGGGAGACCTGGATCGGGCGTTATGGGCTATCGCAACGTGGCTTAGACTGAGTGGGCTGAAGTTAAATCTGGCAAAGACAGAGGTTCTCTGTGTGGGTCGCAGCGCTCCAGGAGGGGAAATATCCCTCCCGACCTTCGACGGTGTGCAGCTAAAGGCGGCGCAGCGGGTGAAGAGTCTGGGTGTCCTGCTGGAGCCTTCATTATCAATGGAGGCCCAGATAACAGCCACTGCCAAGTCAGCATTCTTCCATCTGAGGCGGGCGAAGCAGTTGGGCCCTTTCCTGGAGCGTCGGGACCTAGCGACGGTGATCCATGCAACGGTCACCTCACGATTGGACTACTGTAATGCCCTCTACATGGGGCTGCCTCTGTGCCGGACCCGGAAACTACAACTAGTGCAGAACGCGGTGGCCAGGCTGCTGCTTGGTCTCCCAAGATGGGAACATGTACGGCCAGGGCTACGCGAGCTGCACTGGTTACCGATTGTATACCGGGTCCAGTACAAAGTGCTGGTTATTACCTTTAAAGCCCTATATGGCCGAGGACCGGCCTACCTGAAGGACCGTCTCTCCCCGTACGAGCCCCAGAGAGCACTGAGGTCAGTAGGAAAAAACAGACTGACTACCCCTGGGCCAAGAGAAGTTAAACTACAGAACACCCGCTCACGGGCCTTCTTGGCAGCGGCCCCATATCTCTGGAACCAACTCCCAGAGGAGGTGCGGGCCCTGCGGAACCTTGATCAGTTCGGCAGGGCCTGCAAGACCACTCTTTTTAAATTAGCTTTTATGAACAGCTGAAGTACAATTTTACAACGAAGAAAATCCGCCATTAGCACTAACTAGAATAGCGTCAATGATAATGTTATAGTTTGTTTTAATTAATGTTCTATTGGTTTTTAAGGTTAAATTAATGCTTAATTTAATGTTCTTAATGTAATTGTTTTATTAATGCACCATTGGTTACTATGTTGTTTATTAATGTTTATTTATTAATGTACCATTGGTCATTGTGTTGTTAGCCGCCCTGAGCCTGCTTCGGCGGGGGAGGGCGGGGTACAAATAAAATTGATTATTATTATTATTAAATGGCTGCTTCCTAGGCTTTCCATGTAGCGTTTTTGACCTCTTGGAGGGTGGGCTATCTTGATTTTCCACCCATGGCACCCTGAATACAATGAGCCTTTCTTGGAGGAGCCTCCAAGAAGGGGCCCTCTGCTTTTTCCTGCTGAGACCTCTTCTTCCTCCTGCTGGCCATCACTCTTTCCTTTGGTAGCAACATACTGGGGTGCACTCTTTGCACATACTAGGGATTTTGCACATACTCTGTGGATTTTCCTGGTCCATCCTCTCTGCAGCACTGCACAACAGACTATTCCACCTATTTTAAAATTTAACAACAGTTAATTCCTCAAAACATCCGCTTCTTGCTCACAACAAGCTAAGGGTTTCTGGAAAGTGGATTTTCTCTTGCCAGTTTACCACCCTAATCTGCTTCTGTTGGTAATCAAAAAAGGAGTCAATATGGTTGCTCTCAGTCATCTTCTCCCTCTACTCTGGTTTGCCTGGTGGTTTATGAATCAGAGGTGAACTAGGAAAGGCTTGATGTAATTAAAGGGCAGATCACTTTTGACTAGTACCAAACAAGACTATGGCATCTGCAAAACAGTCTTTTTGAGCTCCCATGGCACCTATGAAATTGCATCTAGCACAGCTGTTCTATGTGGTGAGTGCTCAATAGAGCCATGCAGTCTCCACCTAAAGTGTATTGTCTCTTGTGAATTTGCAGTCTACTCTTGCAGACAAAATAGTTAATAATTCTATCTTCTGTACAATATCCTGGTAGTCCCTAGGATACATAGCAGAATAATGAATGAACTATACAATTTGGAAATCACAATTTGAATATTGACATTGAGATCTTAGCAGATCGGTTTTCCCTAATTTGTTCAATACAATACAAAACAACTGTCTGAGAGACTGAGATATGTTCAAATCCAGTTTAGATGGCCTATATTCTTTGCTGGGTAGGTTAATATATACCTCATTCAGGAAAGTCAGGAAGTGGGGTAACCTTAAACAGAACCAAGGAGGACAAGATAAGCTACTAAACAGATGGAGCAGAAAGTATTTTAATAATTAAGCCAGAGCACCATGGTAGTTCAGATTGTTATTATTCAGGTCTCTGTGCAGACTGATTTCATTTTAGCCTGTACCACTAACCTCACTCTGGGCTCAGGCAACGCTACAGAAGAGCAAAAAATAATAATTCTAGTTCATGCAGTATGTTATATTTTGTAGAATAAGCAATCTGGTAGTTCTAACACAATAAAATAACTGCATCTTCCCAGAGGAAAGTATTCTTTCTGGAAAGACCAAATTACTTGTTCAGAGATAAACTGGAAGTTTTTGGAAACACACATATAAAACAGTGTTCTGTTAAAGATACATCAGTATCCAGCAGTGCCTAATGTTTTCCTTGGAAGTCTGGCCACAAGCAGATTTCCTTCCTTCTTTAATAAATGTGTGACTGCTGTAAAAAGAGATGATGTTTATGTTATATTAAAGAAGCATGATTTTTATAAACAAGACCTTTTTGTCATATTCTTTTATTCTGCAGACAGCAGTGAAATTTATTCTACCCTTCACCCATCACCAAAACTAACATGTAAGATTTTTACCCCATAGACATTTTTAAAAAATCCACCCTTATTTCTTACTCTGTGTTATTATTAACAATTTTGTGCCATGATCTCAAAAATGTTTGTTACTTTATCTTGTGATTATTTTTAGATTAAACAAGAGCATGGAGATTAATTTATAGTAATATTAGGAAGAATGTATTTTTGAGGGCAGAATGGGTGAAGCAATAAGAAAAAGACACACAAAGGAATTTCAGCATGAAGACATTGGATTAATATTCCGCCCTCCATTTAGAGTCTCAGAGCAGCTCACCATCTCCTTTATCTTCCTCCCCCACAACAAACACCCTGTGAGATGGGTGGGGCTGAGAGGACTCTCACAGCATCTGCCCTTTCAAGGACAACCTCTGCCAGAGCTATGGCTGCCCCAAGGCCATTCCAGCAGGTGCAAGTGAAGGAGTGGGGAATCAAACCCGGTTCTCCCAGATAAGAGACCACGCAAGTGGAGGAGTGGGGAAACAAATCCAGTTCTCCCAGATAAGAGACCACACACTTAACCACTACACCAAACTGGCTCTCTCCAATGGAATTATTTATGTGTCACAGAACTATCACTGAAAAAGGAAGCCGCATATAGATTTCCACTCTTTCCTTCTGTAAAATGAAGGTTTCAGTGTATCAATGGGGGGGGGGGGTCATAAATAACAGCACGCAAGTCATAAAGATGTTTAACCAAAACAGCAGAATGTATGTTTTGAACTGTTTAGAATCTGATCTGTGGAATGAACATGGTAAAAGCTATTTAACAGATAAAATCTTGTCATCCTGTCAAGAGTTGCTGGTACATGAACTGGAGGCCCCCTGGTTGTCTTCTAGTTCAATACTGAACCAATTCAGCCAACTGTCCCATGATGAGGTTGACAGTATGCCCACTACTTGTGTCCTTGACCCATGTCCTTTATGGCTGGTGAAAGCTCGTAGCAAAGGAATATGGGTTCCCCTGAGAGATGTCATCAACTTGTCTCTGAGTTCATGGACCTTCCCAGGGTTTCTGAAGGAAGGAGTGGGGAGATCCTATAGATCCAGCCAACTACCACCCAGTGTTGAATCTTTAGTTCCTGGGTAAGGTAGAAAAGAGTGGTAGCGGAGCAACTGCAGGTTTTCCTGAATGACTCCTTGATCCTGGACCCATTCCATTCCAGTTTCTCCCTGGTTATGGAAAGAAGACAGCACTAGTCACCCTCTCAGATGACCTCTGGAGATACCTGGATCAGGGCAGGTCAGTGCTGCTGTTGCTACTTGACTTGACAGCAGCATTTGACATGGTCAATTGTGATCTTATGGCCGGCACAGGATAAGTGGGACTGCCTTGAAGTGGCTTGTCTCCTTTCTCCATAGTTGGGGACAGAGGGTTGCATATTACCCAATAATATGTGGTGTCCCCCAAGGGGTAATCCTCTCCCTGATGTTATTCAAGATCTATATACATCCCCTTGTCCAGCTGGTTTGCCTGGGCTGATGACACCCAGCTATATCTGATGGTGGCTGGTTGGACTCCACCTCAGATGTTCTGACCAGGGCATTAAAGGCTGTGGCTGTCTAGTTGCATCAGAGTCAACTGAAACAGAATCTATTGATGATGGAGGTCTTGTGCCTGAGACATGGGGTAATGGGATCAGGAATCCATCTCCCAAGACTTGGCAGGGCACCACTGGTGCCTACTGCAACAATGAGGAGTGATGGTAGATGCCTCACTTTCAATGGAGGCTGAGGTCACAAACATAGTCTGATCAGCTTTTTACCATCTATAGCTGGTCAGGCAACTTATTCCCTATCTTCCTCTGCGACGTAGCCACGGTGATCCATGCAATGGTCACTTTCAGGTTAGATGAGTGCAACTTGCTCTATGCAGGACTTCCCGTGACCATGCTCTGGAAACATCAGCTGGTTCAAATGTGGCAGTGCGCCTGCTGACTGGGTTATCTTTGCAGGCACACATGCAGACAGTACTTTGTCAGCTGCCCTGGCTGCCAGTTGAGTACCAGATCAGGTTTAAGATTATGAAATTAGCCTTCAGAGCCCTATGTGGTCTGGGACCATCATATTTGCAGGACCGACTCTTCCTATATATTCCCTGGTGAGCCTTGCACTATTCTGAACAGTATCTTCTGGTGATCCCTGGCCTCGACTACATCTGTTTAGCCTCAACCAGGGTCAGGGTTTTTTCAGCTAGGGTTGCCAGCCTCCAGCTGTGACCTGGGGCTCTTCTGCTTTTACAACTGATCTCCAGCTGGAAGAGATCAGCTCTCCTGGAGAAAATGACTGCTTTGAAGTCTGGACTCCACGACATTGTACCATGCTGAGGTCCCTCCCCTCCCCAAATCCCACCTCTCTCAGATCCACTCCCAAAGTCTCCAGGTATTTTCCAACAAAGACCTGAAAACCCTATTTTCAAGTTTTCAAACAATTTTATTAGTAACATATGGTAGTATATTCAATTTCTTACATCATTAATCACTACTTTTTTTTCTATCCCATATATTACTTTCTACCCACCCCTCCCCCCATTACTTGACCACCGCCGGTGTACTATACTTAAAATATTAGTATTAAAGGTACCCTTAATTAATAAGAACCAAAATTCATATCCTCCTCCCTCTTATACTTAGTCATTATCAAAAATTGTCCAATGGCCTTTTATTTTCCACTCTTTTTCTACGTATCTTCTGAACTTTTCCACTCCATCTTAAATACTTCTAAATCATAGTCTCTTAAGGTTCTTATTAACTTGTCCATTTCACTCCATGTCATAACTTTTATAATCCAATCCCATTTCTCTGGTATTTTTTCTTGCTTCCACAACTGTGCATACAGTGTCCTAGCAGCTGAGAGCAAGTACCAGATTAAAGTCCTATCTTCTTTTGGAAATTTTTCCATTTGTAATCCCAACAGAAAAGTCTCTGCAACTTTGTTAAATTCGCATCCCAAGATCTTAGAAATCTCTTGTTGAATCATCTGCCAATACATTTTCGCTCTTTCACAAATCCATCACATATGGTAGAAAGAACCTTCATTTTTTTTACATTTCCAACATCTGTCTGGCATCTTATTACTCATGTTTGCCAATTTATTAATCTTTGCCATTTTATTATTCATCTTTGCCAACTTTTTAGGAGTCATATACCATCTATACATCACCTTAAAACAGTTTTCTTTTATACTCTGACATGTTGAGAGTTTCATAGAGTTCTTCCACAAATATTCCCGTGTATCCATTTGTATTTCTTTATTTACATTAATTGCCCACTTAATCGTTTGAGATTTCACTACTTCATCTTCCGTAGACCATTTTAAAAGTAACTTATAAATTTTCGAAATTAATTTTTCATTATCTGCAAGCAGAACTTTTTCCATTTCCGTTTGTTCTCGTCTTATTCCTTCAGTTTTAAGATCACTTTCCACCAAACTCTTTATTTGTTGCATTTGAAACCAATCATACTTATAATTCAGCTCCTCAGCAGTTTTCAACTCTATTTCACTGCTCTGTATTTTTAATAATTGATTGTATGACATCCATTTTCCCTCTCCTAACTCAGCTGTTATTTTTATTACTTCTGCAGGCACTATCCATCGTGGTTTTTTCTGATCACCATATTTCTTATACTTCATCCAGATATTTAGCAAGTTATTTCTTATGTAATGGTGAGAGAAAAAAAAATCCATCTTTTTCTTCCCATAGTACATATAAGCGTGCCAGCCGAATTAATTTCCATGACCTTCCAACATTAAAAGTTTTTTATTCAATAACATCACCCAATCTTTTATCCATACCAAACAAACTGCTTCATGATATAGTCTTAAATCCGGTAATTGGAATCCTCCTCTTTCTTTAGCGTCTGTTAAAACTTTCATTTTAATCCTTCGTTTCTTTCCAGCCCATATAAATTCTGAAATCTTTCTTTGCCATTTATTAAATTGTTTGCTGTCTTTCACACGGGATAGTTTGGAATAAATACATTATTCTCGGCAAAATGTTCATCTTAATTGCAGCTATTCTACCAAGCAATGACAAATTAAGCTTGTTCCACTTTATCATATCTTCATCCATTTTACACCATAACTTTTCATAATTATTTTTAAACAAATCAATGTTCTTCATTGTTATTTCCACACCCAAATATTTTACTTTAGAGGTAACCTCACATCCCATTAGCCTCTGCAGTTCCTTTTGTTTATTTACTTGCATATTTTTACATAAAAGTTTTGATTTTTCTTTATTAACATAAAGTCCTGCCAATTCTCCAAACTTTTGTATTTTAGCTAACTACAAAGGTGTTACTTGTATAGGACTTTCATTTATAAAATTATATCATCTGCAAATGCTCTATATTTATGGGTAAAACCTTTAATTCTCATTCCTTCTATTTCTTCATCATCTTGTATTTGCATCAATAAGATTTCAAGCCATTATAAACGACAATGGCGAAAGCGGACAACCTTGTCTTGTACCTTTGCTAATTTTCATTTCATCTGTGAGATCTGCATTTATACATAACCTTGCACGTTGTTCAGTATATACTGCCTTTATCATTCTTATAAAGTTTTCCCCCAACTTTATTTTTTCCATTACTGCAAACATAAAGTCCCAGTTCAGATTATCAAAAGCTTTCTCTGCATCCACAAAAAATAATGCAACTTCCTTCTCTGGATGCCTTTCATAATATTCTACAATATTTACAACATTTCTAATATTGTCTCTTATTTGCCTTTTGGGAAGAAAACCCGCTTGATCTTCCTTTATAAAATTTATTAAATATTAAGCCGTTCTGCTAGGATTCTTGTGTATATTTTATAATCATTATTCAATAATGAAATTGGTCTATAATTCTTTACATTCGTGACATCTCTATCTTCCTTTCGAATCAACGAAATTACAGCTTCTTTCCATGTATTGGGTATTTTCCCATTTAATCTTATCGCATTCATCAATTTTTGAAGTTTCGGTACTAATTCTTCTTTAAGCATTTTAAAAAAATTTGCCTTATATCCATCTGGTCCAGGTGCCTTTCCAAGTTTCATTACATTAATCGCTGCTTCAATTTCTATTTTTTCAATTGGATCATTCCAAATTTTTTCCATATATTCAGTTAAGTGCTATTTTAATCTTTTGCAAATATGTTTCGATCCTTTCTTTCTTTACTTTAACACCCTTAAATAAATTAGCATAATACTTAAAAAATTCTCTCTTTATTCCTTCTTGGTCCACCATCTCTTTTCCATCAAGCACAATTTTGTTAATAATTTTACTTTCTTTTTCTTCAGTTGCCAAGCCAAGTACTTTCCAGGTTTGTTTGCTCCCTCAAAAGATTTCTGTTGTAATTTTTTCAAATTCAATTCCATTTTCTTATTTAACAAATGTTCTTTTTCCCTGGCCTTTTTCTTAATTCACCTTCTTTTTTCTTAATTTCATTTTGAATGTCCAAGATCTATTTATCTTTTGCTGTCTTATCTTTATTATTCAGTGTTATTAATATTCCTCTCAATACTGCCTTATAGGAATCCCATACCGTCTGAAATTCTATATCTTCTCTATCATTAACTTGAAAATAAGCTTTAGTTTCCTTTTCTAAAGATGTCACTATTTCTTTATTTTGTAGTAAATCTTCATTTATTCTCCATCTTCTTGACTTGTTAGACAATTTTGTAATCCACATTATTGGGTTATGGTCAGCTCCTATTTTGGGTAAAATCTCTATCTTCTTTGTTATAAGTCCCAAATCTTTGAAACCCCACAACATGTCAATTCTAGGAAAAGCATTATGTATGGGGTATAGTCCCGTACTTCAGGATTGAACTTCTTCCATATATCCTCCAAATTCTCTTGTTTAACCAGCTCAAAAAAAGATTTTGGCAGTTTCCCTTCTTTATCAATTTTTTTCTTCCCAGATCTATCTATCGTGTTCTGAATTGTTCCATTAAAGTCCCCCATCAACAAAATTTGCTCATAAGTCACTTCATCAAGATGTTGCATAATATTTTTAAAGAAAATGTCCTTTGCAACATTTGGAGCATAAAGTCCCAACAATAAAGGTTTTTTTTAGCATTCAATAAAATTTCAACTACTATGTATCTTCCATCTTTATCTTTAAAAACCAATTTTGGGTCTAATTCTTTTTTAATATAAAAATTTACTTCTGTCTTCTTCTGTTCAGCCAATGTATAGAATTCTAGTGCCAATTGCTTATTCCATAAAAATTTATAATCCTTTTTGTCTAAAATGAACTTCTTGTAAACAAACTATATTACAATTTTTTTTTATCCAATGAAATGTTGCCCTTCTTTTTTGTGCTGAGTTTAGTCCATTTACATTCCAAGGTATCAATTTGTAATCCATCATGGTGCAAATTCTTTATTTTCTCCATAAAATCTACGCAGTCCCTGTGTGTTTGTAATTGTAATAGTTTTCCCTTGAAGTTCAAAACTCAAACCTTCAGGTATTATCCATCTGTATCTCATTCCATTGTCAAGTAATTTTTCTGTCAGTTTTTTATATGCATTCCTATCAGTTAACACTTGTCTTGGCAACTCTTTCATAATTCTTATTCTACTACCTTCCACTATCAATGTCTTTTCAAAATTTTTGTTCATGATTTTTCCCACCATTTCTTTTGTCATAAGAACATAAGAGAAGCCATGTTGGATCAGGCCAACAGCCCATCCAGTCCAACACTCTGTGTCACACAGTGGCAAAATTTTTTATATATACACACACACTGTGGCTAATAGCCACTGATGGACCTCTGCTCCATATTTTTATCTAAACCCCTCTTGAAGGTGGCTATACTTGTGGCCGCCACCACCTCCTGTGGCAGTGAATTCCACATGTTAATCACCCTTTGGGTGAAGAAGTACTTCCTTTTATCCGTTTTAACCTGTCTGCTCAGCAATTTCATCGAATGCCCACGAGTTCTTGTATTGTGAGAAAGGGAGAAAAGTACATCTTTCTCTACTTTCTCCATCCCATGCATTATCTTGTAAACCTCTATCATGTCACCCCGCAGTTGACGTTTCTCCAAGCTAAAGAGTCCCAAGCGTTTCAACCTTTCTTCATAGGGAAAGTGCTCCAGCCCGTTAATCATTCTAGTTGCCCTTCTCTGGAATTTCTCCAATGCTATAATATCCTTTTTGAGGTGCGGCGACCAGAACTGCACACAGTACTCCAAATGAGACCGCACCATCGATTTATACAGGGGCATTATGATACTGGCTGATTTGTTTTCAATTCCCTTCTTAATAATTCCCAGCATGGCGTTGGCCTTTTTTTATTGCAAACGCACACTGTCTTGACATTTTCAGTGAGTTATCTACCACAACCCCAAGATCTCTCTCTTGGTCAGTCTTTGCCAGTTCACAAGTTGCCCCATCAACTTGTATTTGTAGCTGGGGTTCTTGGCCCCAATGTGCATTACTTTGCACTTGGCCACATTGAACCGCATCTGCCACGTTGACACCCACTCACCCAGCCTCAACAGAACCTTTTGGAGTTCCTCACAATCCTCTCTGGTTCTCACCACCCTGAACAATTTAGTGTCATCTGCAAACTTGGCCACTTCACTGCTCACTCCCAACTCTAAATCATTTATGAACAAGTTAAAGAGCATGGGACCCAGTACCGAGCCCTGCGGCACCCCACTGCTTACTGTCCTCCACTGCAAATACTGCCCATTTATACTCACTCTCTGCTTCCTATTACTAAGCCAGTTTTTGATCCACAAGAGGACCTGTCCTTTTTCTCCATGACTCTCAAGCTTTCTAAGGAGCCTTTCATGAGGAACTTTATCAAAAGCTTTCTGGAAGTCAAGGTAAACAACATCTATCGGGTCTCCTTTGTCCACATGTTTGTTCACCCCCTCAAAGAAATGTAACAGGTTAGTGAGGCAAGATCTTCCCTTGCAGAACCCATGCTGAGTCTTCCTCAATAACCCGTGTTCATCAATGTGCCTGCTCATTCTGTCCTTGATAATGGTTTCTACCAACTTTCCCGGTATTGAAGTCAGACTGACTGGCCTGTAATTTCCCGGATCTCCTCTAGAACCCTTTTTAAAGATGGGGGTGACATTTGCTACCTTCCAGTCCTCAGGAACGGAGGCAGATTTCAATGAAAGATTACAGATTTTTGTTAGAAGATTTTTGTTTGTCATAAATCTTTTTGTTTGTCATAAATCTTATGACCACATCTCTTGGCAGATTGTTCTTTTTTGCATAGAATGAATTCACTCTAAACATATAATCATACATATTTCTATTCTCTTCAGGATCTTCCTCCAAAAATTCTGCAATTATTTTTATTATGTATTCTTTCAAATCAGATTCTTCATCTTCTAGTACACTTCTCAGATGAATCTGTGTCTCCATCAACTTGTAGTCATGTATTATAACTTTTTCTTGTAATTTTAACAAGGTGGAATCATGTGTTTTTACTCTCTCTTTCTCCTCTTGTACTTTTTTTGTTATTACTACAGTCTCATTTCTGAGATTCTCTATCTCTTCTTTTTATTTCTTTTTTTGTGTCCTCAATATCCTTCCTTATTTCTTTTTTAGAGGCAGTTATCATTTCTTTCACCCCCTTCATTATCCTGGCTTCCATTGCATCTAGTTGGGCTTGCATTTTCTCCATTGAAGCAGACCTAGTACGAATTTGCTTTGGGTCTGACATGTAAAAAAGATCGAAAATTTTTATCGCACCAAATTAAATTTGGACCATCAGTGAACCCAATTTCGCCATCTTCTGAGCCTCCCAGGCTCAGATATTAATATTTAAAGTTTTTATTTCCCCCAAAATGGCGGTCGCAACTTTTGCTTCACTTTAAAAAATTTCCTTCTTTTTCCTTTATCCAATTCAGATCTTCTTCACCACTGTCCAATAGTCATTTTAAAATTACCAACTCAATTAACTCCACCAATTTTTATTGTCCCAGTCACTTTAAAAACATTGTTAAAACTTTGTCCTCCCAACAGTGGCTGCCGATGTTTCTCTCTGATATTATAATTCTAGAGTATGCTGTTTACTTCTCTTACTTCCTTCTTCTTCCTCTGGTACTTCCTGCTTTTCCTGCCACCAAGTCTCGTTTCACTGGTAGAGAAGTCTCATGATGTCTGAAGTACTTCCTGTGTTGACTGTGAGTACTGCAGATCTATGATGATGGGGCTACTTCCTCAACCGCAGATAGACAAAACAATAAATTCCTTTCTCCTTTTAGCACTGTCTTTTAGATTTACAAAGTTCAAATTTAGCCCCTTTTTTTCTCCTCCTTTCAGGCTTCCATTATATCCAACTCCCACCTTTTAATTTTGTTTTGTTTAGCTTTAGTTAGTCCCGGAGTGAAAAGATAGCAATCAATACCTTTTTTTTTGTAGTTTATCCAAATCAACACCAGTCTTTTGTAGATTAGATGTTTAAAGTTGTAAAAGAAGACTTGGATCCTGTCGAGCTTAAGTCAAATAAATGACTCTGGAAACTTCTGTAGATGATGAATATGCAACTTCTCTATGGAGATCCCTCAAAGCCTCAAGGAGCCCCCTCCGGGATTCCCTTTCAGCCAAGGTAAGTCTCCTCAAAGTATCTGTGCATATCTTGGACAATTCTCTAGCTGAGAAAAGTAGGCAGAAGGCATTAGTTTGCCTTTTACTACCCTGAACAGAAGTCCCAGCCTGCCCCTATTAAGGAAAGCAGCTCAGCTCGCCATTTTCCAATCCTGGAAGTCCTGGAAACCCTATTTTCAGCTCTGGCTGCAGCCTGTTGGAACACTAAAAAATGAGACCAGGGCTTTGCGGAACTTATTACAGTTCTGCAAGGCCTGCAAAACAGAGTTGTTCCGCCAGGCCTTTGATTGAGGCAATGGGTTTCCAGTTATATTGGCCTCCCCTGCTCCATCCTGGCCCTTTTATTTCTTCTTGTTATTGATGCCTTACACCTACTCCTCAGACACCATCCAGACCCATCCAGGCATACACAAAGCATCCCCTGGGAGCTTCTGTAAATTTGCTTTTGCCATCATGTGGTTATTTTATTGGGTTCTAATTGTATTTTAAAATGTTTTTACTGTTTAATCTTGTAAATTTCCCTGAATCTGCTTGCAAGGTAGGGTGGAATAGAAATCCATCAATCGATCAATCAATCAATCTCTGGCCAAACTTTAACATTAAAGTGTTCCTGTATGGGACTAAAATAGTGAAAATAGTGAAAAGTTTTATATTTATTTTCGGCAACTTAACTACTGTTGAGGAGCATATCCTAATGAGATTTATGTAAAAACTCTCCTCATGTTACAGTTAATGTGAGGAATTTTAAGGTCAAAAATTGGGATAGATGGACTCTCATTCAACATTCCTGACTTTGCATGGTATTTGCATGGTATTGTTTTATCTTTCTATTTCCATAAAATACATTTCCTGAATAATCCCTTGGAATAAAAGCAAACATATACATGCTGCAGTTCAGAAAGCAAAAAGCATATTTTAGCAGCTCACAATTTTTTATTTCATACCATAGCTTTATTCGAGTGACCTCCTCCTTGGAACTCAATGGTTCCAAAGGCATCAGTAGGGCTGAGTTGAGTGTGCTTGCTGATTGACCACTTCTCCGACTGGAGGTCATTTCGAGTAAGTCGGCTTTCATTTTTCTCATTCTGAATAACAGAGATACTTGGCGTAAGTCCCACATGTTGACCTATTAGGCGTCCACAGCAACACCTACAGGGCATTAAGCAAAAATTACTTCTTGGCTTATCAAGAGTACAGGTTAGATTTCTCTTAACCCACTGCAAAGTTTGTAGCATAATATTTTAACACCCAGTGTAGTTTGGCTTGCCAATAAATAGATCAAAGTATAATGAAGTTATAATCTATGCTCCAGATGCACAAAGTGTACAAAATGCCAGTAATTTTAATGTTTCATTTTAAAGAGAATTTCAATTGGTGTAATTTTTCTCATTCTAGCAAAGTAACTTGCCAATGTTCCCTCCTAAATAAAGGCAGAGATCACAGATTTTCCTGCATCTCTTAGAGATCAATTTCAGAATCCTGTCCCAATTTGGATCAGAGTTGTTCATAGGCGAGAGACAGAGAGAAGAGGAGGAGGAGATTGGATTTATACCTTGCCCTTCACTTGGAGTCTCAGAGTGGCTTTACCTCCCCCCCTCCCCAACAACAGACATCCTATGAGGTGGGAGGGGCTGAGAAAGCTCTCTGAGAACTGCTCTTGAGAGGAACAGCTCTGAGAGAGTTATGACTGACCCAAGGTCATACCAGCAGGTGGAGGAGTGGGGAATAAAACCTGGTTCTCCGAGATGAGAGAGTGAGCATTTCATCCTTCTGATCTCCATGGATCAGAAATTGTCTTTCACACAGTATTATTAGCAAGTTAAATGAAATTTAAAAAGACAAAATTCAGGGTGGGACCACTCCATGTAGCTCCAATCTGAAGAGGGGTCCTGCATACATTCAACTTCTCTTTAAAAAATTCTGGGATCCTTTAATCATGCGACTCCCAGAGTCTCATCTTGATTGTTCCCTATATGTTAAAGTGAAGATATCTGGTCATTCTGCACATCATTTGCATTTCCACCTTGCTATGTATTGCTTACCTTCACAAAGTAGTTACTGAGAAGCTTTCTACCAGCCAAGCAGTGTGCCAGTACCAACAAAACCTTCCTTTTGGTATGTAGCACCTAAAGCACCATTGCATGTATTTTAACTCCCAAAGAATTCAAATAATAATCCTTTTCTATATAAGCTTAAAAAAACCTTTCTGATGAAATATTATTACTTGTAAGCACCCATAAGAAACATTCCAAAAGCCTTCCCAGGGTGCAGAACAGTTGTCAAGAATAGGGTCTACTTTAAGAATTTATTTATTTATTTAGCTTATATCCAATTCCTTTCCTTGCCAAGCAGGGTTCAGGGTGGCTTCCAACAGTTAGATGTGCAATAAAATCAACATATTACAATTTAAAAATCCAATGTTACAAGTTAAAAACCTAACAATCAATCTGGTATATCAGATGGCACCCCAATAGTCCATCACATGTGGACAACTGAGGAAACGCCGAGAATTTTGCAGCCCAACAGTAGATGAAGAAAACAAGCCCTAAATTAAGGGCAAGGAAAAGAAGGGGAAAAGGAGGAGGAGAATAAAAGAAAAAAGACAAACAGGATGCAGGAAATGAAATAAAAAACAAGAAAGGAGAGGGAGAGGCCAAAACGAGGGAGGCCAGCTGATTTCTCTAACCATCACTAGACATAAAAAGATTCTACTACAACGATTTCAGCTATGCAAGCTGACACACTAACCAAATTTATTGATACAGCAAATATTTTTGCCACACTGGGCTGAGAATACCTTTAAAAAACCTTTAAAAATAAAAATAAATACTATAAAAATCCCTTTTCATGACATTTTAGGCATGAAAAATGTTATTTTTCAACTGGAACAAAAGACAAGAGAAACTAATTCCAGATTGCTAGAACTTGTTTTTAAGGGCTGTATCTTTGAATGGATTTATCTTTAAATGAAGATATTGTACTTTTAAGTGTGGATTATATTTGCTATTACTTATCTTTGTAAGAATGCAGTCTGGTAGTATTTTATTCAATGGGATACTTCCAAACAGATTTAGGATTGTCCTGTAACTATCTCATTACATAAAGAAGAATATCAGAATTAAAGATCTATTTAACTATAAAAGGACTGGATACTTATGAAGTTATTAGAAGATAATTGCATTTCTCATATACAAGCAGCTTTCAGTATAGTAACAGCTATAGTGTAGTGTAGTATAACAGGTTAAACAAATTATGACATTCAAAGGAAATTAAATGTTAAAAAACCCAGTGCAATTACCTATGGGGGTCTTTGGTGCTGGCTATGATATGAACACATTCCCGTTTATAAAATGCTCTTTCTATCCATGACTTCTGAGCCTGAAAAAGAAAGAAAAAAAATACAAAATTAATCCACAAAAGAATTTTCTTGGGCAATTTATATTTTCAATGACCAGGAAGCACTTTAACACAAGATGCCATGAAACAGACATGCACTACTAGAGAAGAAGAGAAAAGATTGGATTTATACCCTGCCCTCCACTTGGAGTCTCAGAGCACCTTACAGTCTCCTGTCCCTTCCCTTCCCCACAGACACCCTGTGAGGTAGGTGGGGCTGAGAGAGCTCTCCAATAACTGCTCGTGGATCCCTGGCAATTTATGCATGCCTTGATGGATTGCACACTGCATTAATATTTACATTGTCAATACAGGAACATGAATGGAAAGTAAGAATCTACATCCTCTTTTTTTCAGTATATTTGAAAAATAAATAAAACACTGGCAATTTTAAAAAAGCAGTAGTTGCTACTTAAAATACCCAGCTGCTTTCTAGAAATACGAATAACAGACCAGAGATGGAGAAAAGAAAATACCAGGCACCTATTTACAATATTATCACATTATTAGTGATTGCAGCTTAAAAGTAGCAATAACTTATCTGAGATTTATTTATTTATTGCTTCTTTTTCTTGAAGCAAAGGGACCATGAAATGAGCAGCCATGTGTTCTGTTTGAAGAGTTTTATCTAGTGGCAATATAAAGCTTCAGCTTCTGCTGATTCTGAATGTTAGAAAATTCATTCATAAAGAAGAAACGGCCAGCACAGGCAGTGTGTGGTCATACAGTGGTACATGTGGACAGAAGTGTGTATACTGAGTGGACCAAAAAAATTAAAATAAAGAGGAATCTTTCTGGTTTATAAAATGTTATCTGAAAGATATATTTCAAGTCAATATGACCATAGTACAAATTGAATCCCAAGGGATAAAACAATAACTCTTTCACTTCAAGTCAATATGACCATACTATAAATTACTCTAGTGAATCCCAAGGGGGAAAAAATAATTATTTCACTTCAGTAATCTCTCCTAATTGTTAATCAGTATAAATAATTATATTTGTAGGGCTGGATCTTGTGCAACAGCACTGTGGGTAGAAGGGATTGCTATCAGAAGTGTAAAACTTTTATACTATTCCTCTCGCACTGTGGCCCCAAGCACTGTTCCTGTAACTGCTCTTCTTGGGGTAGAGAGAACACACAGAAAGACCATGTGGGGAGAGTCACAGGTCTATAATGGTAAGAGGAATCAGCAAAAAACAAACAAACCACAACACTCCCCAGATGTTTTCTGCAGGATCCAAACCATCAAATATATACATAGAAATGAATCAAATACAACATTATATCAGAACTCATTACACAAAGACACCATGGGTTAGTTTAGTAACTACAAATCAGGTGATGAAGACCCTGTTAAAAATTAGCACACATTCTACCCAAATATACTCATGTCATTGCCCTGATATACTTGTCCATCCAACTTGCATATGGTTGAATCCTGTTCAAACTTTTGCAGTTTTTTAAAAAAATTAATCCATTCTTCTTTTCATGAATTACTGCAAGTGATGATATATTAATTTTAAACAAGTAAACATGTTATAGAGCCCTGGCTCTATAACATGTTTGCAAATGAATATTACAACTATGCAAGATCCTTATTATATGCCACAGATGCCTATGTCCATTATTCTTCTTCTGGCATGCAGGACAACAGGCCAGTGATGTTTCAGCTCTTAAGTAGGTTTCATATGGGTCTTCTCCATAGTTTGTTCACCTCTCAAAGACATTTAAAGTGAGCTTTCAATACTTACTGAAAACCTTGTCCTATCTATAGATTTACTTGGACAAATTCCCAAGTAAAGGTATATACAATTGCCTCCTGAGAGTGAATATTTCATGTTTCTTATGTTTAAATCAGAAGTTAATATCACAAAAATACCCTGAAGAAAGCATCACATTTTAAAACCTTTGATAAATGAATAAAGAGCCAATCATTATATACTAGTACTGCATATTTCAGTTTTCTATCTTAGGAAGAATACATATTGTCCTGTGAAAACACACACAGGTTTATTTTTTAACTTTTTTTAAAAAAATATGATTGAATATGAAATTATACTTGCTGTATGGAGATTTATTGGCTTCCTTGTATGTCTTAATATTAGTTGCCTAGAATGATGATTTTTTCCCCCAAGAAACATAAAATTGTGTTTACATGCTAAGTTTCCTGAGATGTTTCTGTCTGAACAATTTCTTTTTACTAAAACAGCCACAAGGAACTATTAATTGGCAGAGTTTTCTAAAATTTCATTGTGCAATGCAGTTACAAACCCTTATGGAAATGAACAAAATAATTTCATGTAGTCTTTGGAGGTCTTGT
Organism: Heteronotia binoei; assembly: GCF_032191835.1. NCBI lineage: Eukaryota > Metazoa > Chordata > Lepidosauria > Squamata > Gekkonidae > Heteronotia > Heteronotia binoei. The sequence goes on from NC_083226.1 coordinate 64,507,958, forward strand.
CCCTTAAATATTCTTGGAAAACTGTTCCTAGAATGTCAGTAATTGAACTAATAATTAAATTTAAACAAATGAAATTTATGAAATAACTTATGAAACTTATTATTTTAAAAAAGAACTCTCTTACTGGATGAGATCATTGTTAATGATTTTCTCAAAATAACAGTGCCCAGTAAGATGCCTTTGGGAAACTTGCAAGCAGGGACACAGCTAACAATTCTGTTATTTCTCTCCAGCAATGAGGGAGTGCTATTTCTATTTTGATTGCTATCCTAATGCGGCTAGCTATTCTTCTGTGCCATTTCAAAACATAAAGACATCCAAGTAATATACAGTGTGTTACAAGTCTGTCTTAATTTCAACTATAAGATAAAATAAAAATAAGTGCATGTATTAAAACATAATGCCTTTATATTTCAATCTTATCTTTATCTTCAAAATCAATGAAAACTGTCATTCTCTTTTACTAAAGCACCAAAACCACTTCTAAAATCTAGACGACTAATCTTTTTGCATCAAGGAAGTTGCCAGTGGCTTTTTATTTTCATAACTAATAATTTTAATTTCCACAGACTATCCCATTCTATGGGCTGAACAAACAATAGTTAAACAAGAACAATTATATCAACGTTAATTGAAACAATTAATTACAATTAAATATATTAATTAAAACACCATCCACACACATTCAATAATGAAAACAAAAAAAATTGGAGAATTTAATTTGCATATTAATTTTTAATGTTAGATATGGACAGTCTGTAAATGCTGAGTAATGATGTGCTGATTGAATTAGATTAGTTTAAGATGCATTGTATCTCCATAAAAAGTTCTAGCAGCAATTAGAAAAATATAGTTATCATTACATATATTTCATACATGCTTAGATCTAGTTGAAACTGTACCTACTTTAAATTTGTTAAATACAGGTTTTGTTTTGAAGTTTACAGCAATAAAAATGATTTTTTTTTTACCTGAGCAGCCACATTTCACTCTTTCTAAAGTTCTCCCTGGTCAATTTGTGTTGTCAACTTTCTATTGCTGCTGGACATTCTGCTAATAACGATCACCCACCAGATAAGTCATTCATTCCATTCTTAACCAGGAGATGTTAAAGTAAGCAATGAACTTGCGCCCATTAGTTACTTGGAATGTGCTGCCATGGGATTAGCCTCATTAGGAGTGCTACAGACATTCACTAACAGCCTCAAAACACAGCTTCATTTGAACATCTAATCTGACGCCAAAAGAAAAACAAATCCCCTGAGAGCTTGGATTTAACAGTCACAAGTCCCGACAGGCAGCTTTTAACCCCCCCCCCCCCAAAAAAAAAAAAAAAGGTCTTGTGAAAGTGTGATAAGGAGTTCTGAGTTCTGAAAGTTCAACTCAGGAAATCAAATCCTTCAAACGAAACAGTGTACTAAATTGGAAAGAACCTGAACACACACAAGACATTTTTAATCTCTAAAGAATGAAACCAGTGTGTTTATTAAGCAACTGCTGGGAATCTCAGTACACTGAAAAATGTATTAGTATTCATCAGCCTCAGTACCTATCCAAAGGGCTAAGATTTGCACTTATCTTTCAGTATAATATTTATAATCTAATAAATGCATCATCCAAGGAAGTAAATTTTTAAAATATCTGTAGGAGTGCAGATTAGGTCACAAAGGGGTGATGGTAGATGACTAGTTTGGAACAGGGCTTTTTAAAATCAGGAATGCACAGGAATGCAGTTCCAGCTGGCTTGGCATCAGAGGGTGTGGCCTAATATGCAAATAAGTTCCTGCTGGGCTTTTTCTGCAAAAAAAGCCCTGAACGAAACAATGGTAACATCAGGTAATATGTAAATGTTCATGCTGGCTTTTTTTCTTCAGAAAAAGCCCTGGTTTGAAAGGAACTGTAGAAATCAGAAGGCCACTTCCTGTACAACCCTTCATCACAAAATGGTAGCAAAATTGTTATCATTTTTGTTAGTTAGTCATTTTGACTTTTTTTTTTGTTATCCTGATCCCTCAGCATGCTGTCAATAATTGTTGTAACAACTTTTATGCTAACATTCAAATAAGCTGATCTTTCCATGTTGTACTAGGGTGTGAATCCCCAGTTGGTGGCAGGGGATCCCCTGGTTCAGAGTCCCTCCCCCTACTTTAGGGTCATCAGAAAAAGGGGGGGTTATATTTCTGATGGACGCTTCATTATACCCTATGGAGACTGGTTCCCATAGGATATAATGAAAAATCACTCTGTGGGTATCTGGGAGGGCTGTTTTTTCAGGGAGAGGCACCAAATTTTCATATCTGGTGCCTCTCCTCAAAACACTCCCTAAGTTTGACAAAGATTGAACCAGGAGGTTCAATTCTATGAGCCCCAAAAGAAGGTGGAGGGAAAGCATTTAAAAGGACCATGGTCCTTTTAAATATGATGGCCAGCAATCTCTTTGGAGTTCAACTGTGCTTGTCACAACCTTGTTCCTGGCTCCACCCCCAACGTCCCCAGATATTTCTTGAGTCAAACGCGGCAACCCTAGTTGTGCCTCTTAAAAACATTAGCAGGAAATTACAGAGAACATCACATGGGGAAAAACATGAGTTAATGTTGCACATATAAATATTGGCTTATTGTGTGTCTAGATCATGTCCAGGATACATCCAAACCAGTTACAAACACAGTTTCTGCTTCAGATTTTGTAGTTTGTTAAATTAATGGAGAATTGGTACTTCATACTTCACATTCCTCAAACAACTGAGCTGCTTTCATTTCAACAATTTATATCCCATGAACTTTCAGCGCACAGGTTTCTGAGGCATGTCCCATAACATAAATAATAATTAACAATAATATGGAGAAAACAGCAATATATTTCCAAATAAATACATGCATAACAAAATAATATACCAGTAAATGAATATAAACAACCTTGATTTTAAGGATTGAGATCTATTGAAATTCTATAGCAGCAAGACCCAATAGAAACAGTGTAAAGATTTCTTTCTACAATAAAAACAGTGGAGAAAACAGAAGACAATCTGATGAGACAAAGGAAAAATCAACCAAAGGTCTGAGAAAAAGTAAAAAAAAAAAATATCATTTAGTAGGTGCCGGGAAGTAATTGAAGGCTATCAGAGAAAAGGCCTGTGCCTAATGGCTATCCACTGCACTTCAAGGTAGAGACAGACAGAGCAGGGTTCCTGAAAAAGATTCTAACTAATGGGCAGGTTCATATGGGAGAGGGTGGTCTTCCTAGACAACTGAGGACTTCAAAGGTAAGAACCAGCTCTTTGAATTACGCTTGGATAAAAACTGGTTGCCAGTGTCACACATTCAGGAAATAACCCTGAAATTCACAGTTGTCAGCAATCTTCCTGCTTTAGTTTGCATCAACTGAAACTTCTTCTTCTTCTTCTTCTAAAAAAAAAATCAAACTGAAACTTTTTTACACTCTTAAGAAGTTTTGGTTGATGCAAAATCTAGATATGATCAAGTAATCTAATCTAGATGATCAGAGCATGGATAATGGGCCAGTTTGTGCATTAAATAAAGCTTGTTAATAGTACTTGACAGTATACATGAAACCTGACCCTCCATAAGTAGACAAAAATCTAACAGCACCACCAAATTATGAACATGAAGCTTTAGAGGGAGCACAACTGTATCCAGAACTCACAGGTGTGTTAATTCAGTCTTATCTGGTCTAAACTTAATTTCACTGGCCATTATTCAGGTCATTGCAACCAGGCAGTCATTTGAAAAACTCCTTAACTGAAAAGGAGAAACAACATTGAGTGTCGTTAGCATGAAGATTCCATTCAAAATCTAGAGAAAACCTTTCTCAATGATTCCATGTACATAATAAACAAGATGGGGAACAAGATGGAATCATGTTGGACTCCACAGCACATGTACCAGTAAACAAACAACTGAACCTCAGCACCAGCTCCTGATATGACTGGACCCAGTAATACCGGAACTACTACAGTGCCATGCCACTGCTATCTATCGCAGCCAAATTGCTCTGAAATATAGCGTAACAGATAATATCTAATGACACTGAAATGCCCAGGAGAACCAAAGGGCCACTGACTTCCTGTCTTAGTGTTAGCTGCCTTCTTCCCAAGAGTAAGGATTTTAACAAACATTAGCTACGACATGCTCAATTACCTTGCCCCCCCCTCAAAAAAAGGAGATTTGCTACAGGCTGGTAATTATTAATATAATTCAGGTCCAGGAGAGGTATCTGAGTTCTCTATTGTTTGAGGCACAGAAACCTCTGAACCCCACTTTTAGCCCTACACACAACTCCAAAACTGCTGAGTACAAAATCCAGCCAATGCTGTGGAAACAATTCTTTGGTCTGCATCTTTTTGTAGGGAATACTTGCATAAATCTCAACACTTTCTGATGTCAGCTTAACTCCTTCCTCCCCATAGGAACTGTGGAACAAGGACTGACCAAAAGTAGTCTGTCAGTTTTCTGCTGTGAACTTTAGTAGACTTGGACTGCCTTGCAAGAGAGATATGAATACCAGAGAATCCTTGGAAGTGCTTTGAATAAACTTTTAAAATCTGGACCTTAACCCTGAGAGATTTCTCTAACAAAGCTTTTCCCACAGGCCACGCAATCTGTTCATACGTTGCTTAACATCCAGGAAGAACAGGGAAGGGACTTCCTCTGTCACACACATGCACATTTTGGCCACTGAAATTCAAGAGCTGTTCTGAGGCTGGCAGCGGGACAAGGATTTAGTTTTGTAGACAGTGGCAGTTTTTCTCAGGAGTAAAGGATCCAAAGGTCATCTAAGAGTCTTTCTATGAATACCAATTCAAACCACTGGCTTCCACACTCTTTTTCAGGCACTATCCTCTCCTTCATGGAAGCAGCTCCCTCAACCAGGCTATTCCCTCTGAATAGACTGAATAAGCCAATGTTAGCAAGGCTCAGGCACTCCTCCAAGGAAATTTATCCAAGTAACCACAACTGGGGTAAGCTCTGACAGCATTCTGTGCCTGACCTGGCGAACTATCACAAGTTTATGTTGAAGATCAGTTGAAGTTTATGTTGAAGCACTACAATTTTGCATGACACTAGTGATTCCAATGCAACAATTCCAATGCAACAATGATTCCAAATGGTGTATAACAGAGTCACAGTTGAAGCATTCTGGGTGGGTTGTTAATCTTCAGGCATGGAATATGGGGAGTAATGCAGCACAAAATGGCCAAACTGGTGATATGAATTCTATGCCAACTATATTATTATCCAGAAGACTTTTGCCATCTCTTTCTATTGTATGTAGCTTTCAAGGCAGTTTATAAAATTCACCAAACAATATGACAAATCAGTTTAAAAACAGTAGATTAAAGAGAATAAAACAATTAATAATTGTTATAATAGGAAACTTCTAATTATCACAAATATAACAAAAGTTATATAATATAAAACAGTAGCACCTAATATAAAGATATCCTAGTAAGCTCCTTCTTCATCTGATCTTCATCCTAATTGGGTACTGCATGTCTAGGAAGTAAGGAGAACTGAAGGTGGGGGAACGACCAGTTCTTCACTCATTTTTATAGGTTGTTTGTTTCTGTTGTATTTTTTGTATTGTAAGGTGCTTGGGTCCCCAGGAGGGGAAAAAGTGGAATATAATACATAGGGAATGCAGACCTACACTGTGTGCCTGCAATAGTGAATAGAACTTAAGGGCATAAAAATGGCTTCTGTAAAATATTCTGCAACTACTACTCATGCGGGTGCCACTCGTGCGGGTGAGTGCATATCCCAGTAATGCTATTGTCTGGAGTTGGTGCCCCACCCCTCCTCCTTGACTTCCTGGGTGGCAGCCCCATCCGCACCCTGACGGAGGCCGCTGGGAAAGACACAAGCACCAGCTGTCCCGCTGTGAGTTCCAGGTATCCCTTTGGATCCCTTGAGAGTAGCTCCTGGGCATCAAATGAGAATACTGGCATGCTCACTCTGCTGGGGTTGGCTGGAGGCAAAGGTGGGGGGAGCGGGGCAGGGATTTAAGAGCCATGTTTGAGTCCTGCCAGGGAGGAAGGGCCCATAGCTTACCATGTTGACAGTACAGAGAGAGAGAGAGAGAGAGAGAGATGAGTGGCTAAGCATGAGAGAGAGAAGATGGGTACGCTTCAACCCCTTCCTGGCCTCAGTTCTGAGGCAGAGTATGCACCTATGGAAGAACTTCTGCCCTGGAGCCTCCACCCTTGCCTCCACCCAATGCTGACTCCCAGGAATTGTACAGCTATGCACTTACAAGAGATCCCTCCAAATATGATAGTTTCAGTTGCAGACAAGAGGATTCCACACACTCCCTGTTACCGAGAAGCATGCTTATATTGAAAAGTAAAGTACAAAACAAAACCCTGTCCTCTTACCTAGACCTGATATTAACATTAACCTTAGCCAAGCCATGTATCTGACCATGCAGTACTTCCACTTGTAACATTTCTCTTGGTGGCAGAGATTTCTGCCAATTCCCTCTCAGAACCATGCTTTCTCCTGTGCTGTTCCTGAGGGTCTGCTAACCTTCAGGATCACAGTTTTTGGAGTTCAGTGGGCTGCAGCAGGAGGGGGAAGCTTCAAAGTTCCAATAAATGAAGTCTGTAGATGGATGGATATATGTTAGTGTTTTAGGCACCAAGAGGAAAACATATGCAGTCCTGGGGAAGAGTTCACTTTAAGAAGCAGAGATAGTCCAATATGTGAATCAGTAATGCAGCAACCTATAATTAGGTTTTAATATTTAATAGTGCTTATACATTAGGTTTGAGAATGTATACTGTCAATTTGTTTTTAAAGAACTAATATGAACCAAATCTCAATCCTTGCTTTGTGCCTTTGCTCAGCTATATAATGGTTAAGTAATAATGACATTCCAATGACCATGCACACAATGCTTTTCCCCTAACACTGAGGGAACAGCTACAACCACAGCAGAACTCAGGAAGAAAAGAAAATCAGAAAATTTGGGGAAACAAGAGGCCACCTTCTCAGAGGGAAGGGTACCTGCACCACCTGTCCCAATTTCTTGGTGGGCGGGAGGGTGGCTGGTGGAGGGGTGATTGATTTTGGAATGATGCTCAGACAGGTGTGGCTCCAAGAGGTCTAAGATTAAGAGAATAGATGGTATAGAGGGTTCAACAGTATTCATCCTCCACCATCACCACTAATATTCTGCTCATTTCACAATCACTTGCAAGTACTTTCCCTACTTTTATTTTAAAGGTAAAGAATGACACCAGTGAGGGGTGATTCCATGCTAAGTTCCCATATATTTCCTTCATCAGAGCATAATAACAGAGGAGTGATCCTATGAGAGGGAAGATTAAAAATAATCAAGCTACTACTGGCATCTCAAACTCTTAGAGGTGGGGTGAGAACTCCTGGGATTATTCTAAGCCCAGGATCAGTTAATTGTTTTTAACCTATCTGCAGCCAATCCAGAGAAGTATGGTGAAATTTAGCAAACATGCCAAATTTACTCAATTGTGCAGTGTAGTTGCACACATGCTCCCTTTAAAGAAAGTGAATTTGACTGGAGTATTCTCCATTTGAGCAACCAACATGGTAAAAAATAAAAGCAGGCCAGTTTCACCAAACACTATTTTCAGTTTCACCAGCATTTTTTTTTTTTTAAACTATATCCACTGTTAATTCACAAATGTCTCATGTTGATTCTTAAGCTGTCATAATGACCATCAGAGCAAAGTCAGCACCAGGAATTCCTTAGGAAACTTTGTGATCCTTGATTAGTGTATTAGGGGAATGGACGTTTAGGGTGGCTCAACTCACTCACATAAGCATAGCTCTGAATTCCTGGGTGCTCTATTAACAGTTCTCAGCACTTGTATGGTCATTTTTAGTGGTAAGAACTGTGGGAAGGGCAGAATTAGCTAATGGTGTCATAACCTCAGTAATCTCTACAGCGAAAGATTCTGTTTGAAGACTTCATTATGAGAAAACCACAGAAATGCTGCTGAAGAAACATACCTTTTGTCCATTCTTCTATGCATACTGAAATTCATACAGATAAACCAAATAAAACATACTTTTAAAACTGCATATTATAACTTCTACATGAATGGGAATAGAATTTTCAATTACACTACTCAGAGTAAAGACTGCAAGCACCAGGAACTGGACAGAAGTCACTAGGTGCCAAACCAGAGTGATGATCGGTGTTTTGTGCTTGGAGTTTCCAGTAGTTTTTTTCATTACAGAGCAGGCATGTGGAACCCCTGTAACTACAGCCCAAGAGATCTGCCCACTGGGGCAAGCAGTAGCTCTGCAGGACCACTTCATGTGGGGAAACTGGGTTCAGGGGAAGGCTTAAAATCACCTTTCCTACCTGTCAGTGCTGATCTGAATTGGTCCAACAAACACTTGTTTTGTAAAAGAAAAGAAAATGCTGTGAGGTGAATTAAACACCCTCAGTGACTCTGTTTTGGTGACAGGCACCAGAAAGCCAGAGGTAATTATTCTACTTGAATCCTTGTGCTCACAAGCAGGGATAACAGACTGCAGAGGAGGAGGAGAGGGAATAGTATACTTTTCTCCAGATGCCAGCAGGTCTCTGCCATCAGTGATGTGTGTGTATTGCAATCAGTAACACAGAGAGAAACTGAAGCAGCCAGCAGGTATAGTTCTATTAAGTAAAAATAAATACATTCAGGATCACAGAACTACACAGAAGGTGTGTTTTTACCACAAGTGAAAGAGGAAAAAGAACTCAGACATCAATGTCACGGAGCTGACAGAGGCCGCAGAGTGCAAACTGTGCCTTCAAATGATCCCTTCCATGCATGCCCAGTAAATGTTAAAAGTGGTCACCTCCTAACAGTATTGTAGCCAGACTACTTGCTTTCTTGGATTACCATACTGTCTGTGCCCATGCTAGGTGTTGGTAATTGCCTATAAAAGGAGGATGCTTTCTAATGTTTGAAGTTTGATATGGAGGATCCTTTGGGTGAAGGAATATCTCTATTAGATAGAGAAAAGGTTACAGTTGAAAATGTACTTTCCATGGAAATCAACATAAGATAGCAGCCACTGCCAAGTCAGCATTCTTCCATCTGAAGCGGGCAAGGCAGTTGGCCCCTTTCCTTGAGCGCCAGGACCTCGCAACAGTGATCCACGCAACGGTCACCTCAAGACTAGACTACTTTAATGCCCTCTACTTGGGGCTACCTCTGTGCCAGACTCGGAGACTGCAGCTAGTGCAGAACGCGGCGGCCAGGCTGTTGTTGGGACTCCCAAAACGGGAACATATACGGCCGGGGCTACGTGAACTGCACTGGCTGCCGATCATATACCAGGTCCAGTACAAAGTGTTGGTCATTACCTTTAAAGCCCTATATGGCCGAGGACCTGCCTACCTGAGGAACCGTCTTTCCCCATATGAACCCCAGAGAGCACTGAGGTCAGTTGGGAAAAATCTAATGACCATCCGAAGGAGATTAAATACCAGAATACTAGGGCACGGGCATTCTCAATCGCGGCCCCTACCCTATGGAACCGACTCCTTGAGGAGGTGCAGGCCCTGCGGAACCTTGATCAGTTCCGCAGGGCCTGCAAGACCGCCCTTTTTAAGCTTGCACACTTGGACTGCTAAGAAGATCGGTAATTAAGGATCCGCCAATGCGGTTTGAAGACCTATACCGCTGAATAACTGTACTCATTGGATTGGTTTTAATGTTGTTAAGTTTAGTGTTTAATGTTTTATATTGTTAAATCTAAAGGCTTTTAACTACTGTATGTTTTTATAAAATGTTGTTAGCCGCCCTGAGCCTGCCGAGGTGGGGAGGGCGGGATATAAATAAAATTTATTATTATTATTATAAATGAAAACTATTTCTAATACATATAGATGGTAGACCAAAGCAGAATTATACCATTAAAAGTCCATTGACGTCAATGCTTTAACTTGCACTGTTAATAATGAATATCAGTTAAGTCAATAATAAAACTGCACAGTACATAGTAAACTGTCATTAACTATATAAAATGTCTTATTAATTATCACTTAAAGCCTCCTTTTGTCATATCAGAACACTTGAAAATTCAGGGGTAAAGCAAGGAAAAAAAATAAGAATGCTTGAAGAAAATGGAGCATATATTAAGAATACAAGACAAACCCTGCTGTATCATACCAATGGGCTAGCTATTCCACTACTACTACTACAACAACAATGGTTATAAAGCCTGTCTATCCATCCATCCACATACACATCCTGTCCAATAAGTTAGTCTTAAGACTAAACTTGTCCAATTAATGCAACATCCCTTTTCTTATAAGATACAGCAGATACTTCTAAGTAAGTGAAAGTAAGTGAAAAATGACTAGTTGAAATTCCAATAGTCACACTATCTGGCTTTGTCCTCATTGTGTGGATGAAGCTGGGAAATGGATTAGAATGCTATATTCTGTTTTCTGTCTATTCAACGTGATAATATGTTTGCTTTTTAAAAACAATGTAAGTTGCTATTCTGCCTTCAGGTACATGAAGTGCCGTGTCAGACCTTAAAGAAACATGATATAGTCGACAACACAATAATAAATCTTCACAACCCAGTAATTAATTAAAAACAAAACAACCCAGCACTGTAAACACAAAATAGCAGCAGTACCAAAAACCACTGAGAGAACTCACATAAAAAACTAAGCATAACAACAAGAAACAGCATTATGACCATGAGAAGTCTGTTGATGCATAAGGACAAAGCTGATACCTGATCAATTCCTCTTCAATCAATTCAGCTGTCATGTGAGACATGAACATTTGTTCTTTTTAAAACTATCATTGTTACATTAAAATGCATAGCTGTCTAGCAAACTGACAAATGGGTAGTACTCAAATCCAACTCAATTTGTTAAAAAGACTATATAACACGTTATGGTGTTATGCAGGAATGTGGATACACATTCAAATGGATATTGCAAGGTACATCCTATTCAAAGCAAGGAAATATAGACAGGATCCATTTTTGTTTAAGTGTACATCTAGGGTTGCCAACCTTCAGATGGGATCTGGATGGGATCTCCCAGAATTACAACTGATTCCCAGATTACAGTGGTCAGTTTCCCTGGACAAAACAGATACTTTCGAGGGTGAACTCTATGGCACTATACCCTGTGAAAATCCTTCACCTCCCCAAACTTGAAGTTGGGAACCCTATTTAAATATATTTTATTAAAATTTAGACCCATGGTAAATACATCTAAATCTGTTTACATTTATTAATGGCCAGATTGTAGATATGGACTGCTTTAATTAAATATTGCCAAAAAAGAAATTTATACATATTTTTATATGATGCAGCTTTGTCAGGCCACAATTTACTGGCAATACACTTGTCAGGATAATACTGTACACTTTTTGTACAGTTATGACACATTTCTATCTGTTCACTACAATGTCTCCCACTGGTAATAAATTGTACTAGATGAAATAATGCTAAGCAGGCAAACTTCAGTCTTCCTAGTACTCTCTGTAGTCCTTTCATGCACTAAAGCTTTACAGAAAGAAAGACTTTATATCACTTATCACATGGTCTCTGCACTTTCTGTTCCTTCAGATGCTAAAGGAAAATAGTTACCATTTGAACCTTTCCAAGAACAATCTTCAATTGTCCTTTGTACTGAAGTGCACAACACGAAGAAATGAAATGGGATATTTTATCATCACTGCTCACTGTTTCAGAATGAAGAACATAGTTTACTTGATAAACTTCAGAACTGCATTTCAAAGAAGAAGTAATTTAAGGCCATTATAAAAAAAAATGGTTCACAGGAGTTTGCAATTTTAAACAATTCTTCCCTCATATAATTTTGTCAGAGGTTGAATTTACTAGGATACTTTGAGTCTGCCAGTGCTACATGGTAGTATTTAGTACTGATGTTGCTAAGTCATTTCACCTTTAGATACTTAGAGGAATCATAAGAATGTATTTATTTATTTCTGTATATTTGTGTGTGTGTCTGTACCAGGAAGTTATGTTGACTTCTGTCCTTTCCTTTTGCTCCCTTAGACGCTAATTGAGTCACAAATCTTGAGCAGCAGAAGACACTTATGCCATTTCTTTCTTTCTTTTCTTTTTTTTAAAAACAAGGGCTAAAAGGGCTGGGGCAAATTTTCCAATCCCTAGGGTGATCTTAAGATCATGTCAGTCTCTGATAACTGACCCCTACCGGGGGCCTGCAGGCTATTCAGAGATGTGGATGAAAACAGCCTGCCCCTGTCCTCCCAACTGGATATTTCAAGGAAGTCTCCCATGTCCCATCCAAGTACTAACCTCAGTCAACCCTGCTTAGCTTCTGAGATCTGACAAGACTGGGATTGCCTGGGCTACCTAGGTCAGTGAAAGAAGAAGATATGTTTACGAGGCAGGATAACACAGAGGTTATTACAGGTAAGCTCAGGGGTCTTGTAGAAAAATAGGTGGTGGAACTCCTCTAGGGATTGTTATGCAGGTGCACATACTATTCAATGGACAAGGAGCTGGAACTCTCAGAAGGAGGAGGTGGAACTCTCAGAAAGGTTCAGGAGCTGTGCTCCTGTAAGCTCTCATTAAATCTGAGGCCTGGGTAAGCTCCTATGTTTCATTCCTCATAAAAATGAATAACTCCAAATGTACCAATTAACATTTAAAAACATTGATGTTGCATTTTGACTTGAAGTTTTTGGAAGTGGAAATGCAGTTTACAGAACAACACTATCTGGAGCCACAGGGCATCATGTAAAGGCATGTGCTTCCTTTCCAGTCCACTTGTCTCAGGAGAACTCACTCGCAGAGAACTCACAGGCTGCTGGGAAGAAGACCGGTAGGAAAATGCACCAATTGATTCCTGGTGACATGTATTCTCTTTGGTTAGTGACTACTAACCACCTCACAGGTACAGCTGTACTGGTGCTACTGATGCTGCTGTTTCCTCCTCCTCCCTGAAGATCATCCTGCTGCTAAGCTCTAACAGCAACATGTGCAAAGAAGCAGAGCATCATGATGTACAATATACACAAAACATTAATAGCTGAGTTTTGCTCACGACCTGAGTTCAATCCCAGCGGAAGCTGGTTCAGGTAGCCGGCTCCAGGTTGACTCAGCCTTCCATCATTCTGAGGTCGGTAAAATGAGTACCCAGCTTGCTGGGGGGAAAGTGTATATGCCTGGGGAAGGCAATGGCAAACCACCCTGTAAAAACTTTGTGATGCAATGTTACCCCAGAGTCGAAAACGACTGGTGCTTGCACAGGGGACTACCTTTATCTTTTTAAGCAATGTAATAACCAAATTGTAGTGCAAGTATAAACACACACACACAAAAAATATTTGGGACTCAGTTTAGAACTCTATATGAAAATTAAGCCTTTTCCAGTGCTTGAGAACACTGTTTATTTTGGCAATCCTATTACGATATGAATGGGAGAGAATTTGTGTTCCAGTGATGGGTACACAGTTATATAAACAAGGTTACTGTTAACCAGACTGTAGTCATAGGATGTCAGCTGTATTTAGAGAAGTTATTGTCATTTTATCCAGAAGTCTTGATTATGAAGATGGCTGATGCCTCCCCTTGTATACAGACTAATAAACACTAGCTTTTTCTAAACAAATCAAGCCCCATACACAGAAGAATGCTATACAGTCCAGCCCAGCAGTTAAGACCTTCTGAAAAGCTGCAGAGGCGAAGTGGGAAGAATCATAGAATCATAGAGTTGGAAGGGACCTCCAGGGTCATCTAGTCCAACCCCCTGCACAATTCAGGAAACTCACAAATACCTTCCCCTAAATTCACAGGATCTTCCTTGCTGTCAGATGGCCTCTGTTTAAAAACCTCCAAGGAAGGAGAGCCAACCACCTCCTGAGGAAACCTGTTCCACTGAGGAACCGCTCTAACGGCCAGGAAGTTCTTCCTAATGTTGAACCGGAAACTCATTTGATTTAATTTCAACCCATTGGTTCTGGTCCTACCTTCTAGGGCCACAGAAGGAATTTCTGGCAGCCGGCTGCATCGCGGCTCGACTGCTGGGGAATTTATTTGCCTCCCTGTTGAGGCACGCGTTTCAAGGGGGGGGGGCTTGGACGCTGTAATGGCCAGGCCTCCATCCCCATCTTCAGTCTTGCGGATAGCTTGGCCCAGCAGGAGCGTTTTTGTTGCGCTCCGAGCCAGCTTCAAGGGATTAGGCCTCCGTTCAGGCCCTTTCGGTTTAAAAAAAAAAATCTTGATTATATTTTATTAATAACATTATCCTGTATATTCCTTCCCTATTATATTTTTTAAAAGATATTCACTAAGAAACAATTCCACTGTGCTTTTCATCACATTGTTAAGTTGAAATATTTCCTTATACATGTAGCTGACATGGCTGACCTTTGACAGTTTTTATGGCATAAGATACACACAGAAAATATAACCATAATTATACTTGAATAGCTCAGATTTCAATTCTAGTAGACAACTGAATTATCAAAATAAGGGGCCAGGATTCAGCCAGATTTCTCTGAGAAGACTCTAGCCTGTGTGCCAGTCTTTACTCCACCTTGTGATTGATCATAGAAGGAAACTGCAGAGAGATCACACTGATCCAAACCCCACACCAAGTCACCCATACCCCAAACCAAGTCTGACCTGACTTTCCAGGAGCTTTCAGGTAAAGCCTGTTTCTCTGGCTTCAGTACAAATGGGTTTGGTTTATTAATCTTTCCCGCACATTAACAGTTTTCTTCTTCATCAGTTCATCAACTTGTCTCATCTAGTTTTTCCTTGTTTTTCCTTTTTTCAAATCTTGACAAGCTAGAGGACATCTCATAGCCTAGATGTGAGTTTCTTGATCAAGAATAAGCAAAACTGATCTTGCATCATGGCTAGATATGTCTTTACCATTCAGACACAAAATTCTGACCTTTTCTGCAGTAGTAGTCACTCCACTCTTGGGCTTCTGCTTTCCTTGGTTCAACTGATCAATTCCTCAGCAGTAGCTGTGTGAGTGCATTTAGACATGTGCATTTGGACTCCAATTCCCCCTGCGTCTTCCTGATCTTGCTTATTAAAAAGTAAGATTAGGGAGAAGCAGGGGGATTGGATGGAGACACAAGTAAAAATGAGCTGTGCAGCAACTGGTGGAGAATCGATTGTTGAGATGGGGAAAGCAGAAGCCCGAGGGCAGAGTGACTGCTACTGTGGAAAAGGTCTCAATTTATCCTGACAACATGTGATTATAAGTACATATTTATAGTGATACAACAATCAACATTGTATCTACTATAATGAAAGGATACAGTAAGATTAAATATTGTGAACACATTTTGGCTTGATATTCATTTTTCCTGGTTTCCTATTCATGTGTGTTGAATATTAACAGGAAAGGAAAGTCATAGCCTATACAGTTGCTGTGTGATATGCAGGCCAAATTTGACATTATTGAGGCTATTCAAGGTTATTAGACATAGATTGGGTTATTGCCAAAGATGCTAATTTTCTGCTCTAATGTGCAACTGTGCATATTAACAGATCTTTCACAGGAGAAATGGCAATACAGAGATTTGTATAATGGGGCTTTACCACAGAACTATATTTCAGAAAATTAGTTTTTTAAAGATCAAACTTCCAAATATTCCACACACTGGGGATCTAATAAACTGATAAGGAATTAAATTAAATTTGAAATAAAAGGGGTTAGAAAGGAGAAAGGAAAGAAGAAAATAGTATTATACAACATTGTTCTCAGCAAAATAACATGCTACAATGGAAAACTACAAAAATAAATGCCAACTTTTGCAATATATTCTTCACAGAAGCCCCAAAATTGAACTTTTTGGCCATACCTGTCACATATCCCCAGAACTATATGAACTTCACTAATTTCAGTGGTTTTCATATAAATGTATAGAATGGCCAATGACTGCCCAGTATATATCCCCATTAACCATATTCATTACTATGCTACTGAGCATTAAGGATGAGTTTACCTGGCAAGGAACTCTAGTATCTGAAGGACCATCTGTTACCTAGTGAACCTGACAGACTGTTAACACTCTTACCAGAGAGACATTTCTTTCTGCCCCCACCATGTTCAGAGATAATGTGGGTGACTATTAAATACAAATTTATTTTGAGTTTGGCATCCAATCTGTGAAACTCCTTCCCAATATCTATTTTCCTGTTGAATTTAAAAGCCAGGTGTATCCTATTTTTTCTGACCTCTGGCTGTACATAGCAATTATTTAGATAGGATCCAATCCCATGCCTTCTAATTTGGCCTTTAACCTCCACATGTTCATCAAACCTTCTCACAAAGCATGTCTACTATTTTTCATTCTTGCTGGGTGAAGATTGTATGTACAGAGTGTGCTTCTTGAGGGGCCAGGAACTCTTTGTGCAACACTCTGTACAGCCCAGCAAAAAACTAATGAGGCAGACTGTGTAGTAAGTCTTCGCGCAATGCTGTGTTTATCCCTGACAGAACCTGGAAACACGCTCAATTATTTGGCCCTGATATTATTTTGTTTCAACCCATGTCCAAATCACATTTTCCTTATTTACTTGGAAGAGTTTAAACCTGCCTTTTGATCAAAATGATACCCCACAACATAACCAACAACATAACAGCAATACTAAATAACAATAAAAACTACTCAGCATCCTTTCTGCTCTGACTAACTATGGAGACTAAAAGGTCTTTACCTCCTGTCTGCAGCCCACAGCTTCTGGACATCTGGTGGTTCAGAAGACTGTTCTTTTAGGCAGGAAGAGCAGGGTACAACTTCCCAGTAGCCTTTGGACCTCTGGCCAGAACAAAAGCTAGAGTGTTTTTCCTGTCATATTTGAAGTCCCTGGGGAACTTGTGGTTGTTAGTTCTAGTCTTAAATTATTTGCAGCATCTAGAAATTTTCAAGAATACTATGCATAATATTTTTCACTGCTCTACATGAAATAAAGTTCTAGTCTTCTGCTTGCCTAGATATGTTTGTAGCATCTAACTCCATCATGCTTACAAAGGAATGATGGTAATTTCTGAAAGGCTTTAACAGTTGAAGCATTAGAGGGGAAAGCATGTTCACATACAAATGATAACTCACAAGAGAATTTAGCAAACAGTGCTAAATATTTAAAATGTTTATGATGGGAGTACAAGCATTAAAACAGCTTAACATAACTAGCATGTTTTGACTTGATTTGAACTACTAATGAAACTGCCTTTGTATAGAAAACAATTTTAATACACAGGATGTAACTAATTCAGCTATGAAAAAATTACTTATAAGCCTCAGACATTTTCTGATATTTGTTTTGTCTAAATCTTCTGGAATTTGATTATACAGGGCATTCCAACTATTTGTCACAGCGAGTCCCTTAGTTAAACTTGCTGATTATTACTTTAGCATTGTTTCAGTGTGATTTGTTGAAGGATTTCATTAATACAGATTAGTAGCTTTATTAAGTCATGGTTAATTGAAGCTTGTATGCTTTGTTAAGTACCTTCAATGAAGTAGATTAGTTGGTTTAATTTTATGTTCCCTCACAGTAGAAAGGCTGAACAAATTAATTACTTTCCCCTACTGAACCAGAAAGGGTAAAGATGGCTATATATACTTTATATATTTAGTACTTCAAACCACCTATTACAGTTCCCTCCTTGTGGCAATACAATAATTTTCTGTAATATTAACTAATGAAATAGAACCAACAAAAAGAATAAGAGATTGGATTTATACCCCGCCCTTTACTACTTGCTATCTTCTTTCCCTTCCCCTCCCCACAACAGACACCCTGTGAGGTAGGTGGAGCTGAGAGAACTCTTACAGAAACTGCTCTTTTGAGGAACAACTCTGCAAGAACTTATGATTGACTCAAGGTCACATTAGCAGGTACATGTGGAGAAGTAGGGAATCAAAGCCTTTTCTACCAGATAAGAATCCACACACTTAAACCACTACATCAATCTGGCTCTGGAAATCTGCCACATTTAGCAGGTATTCAGTAATATAAAATCAAAATGTAATAAGAATGCCCATTAAAAATGAAATCATAAGTAGGAGTAACAGCTTTTAAATATATCTGTTTATTTACAGTTCACCTTTCTTATTTGGACTCCAGGTGGACACACACACAAACCTTGAAAGGACAGCTGCAGTAAAAAGTTCTCTCAGCCCCACCTACCTCACAGGGTGTCTGTTGTGGGGCAGGGAGAAGGTAGAGGAGATTGTAACCACTCTGAGACTCAGAGTATAGGGCAGGATATAAATCTAATATCATCAAACACACACAGAGAGCATAAAACATTAAATAAAGAAAGCAATAAGACTAGGATTACAGAATTAGAAAACAATGCAAACAAAAATTGCCCAAGGCAAGGTATACCATAATTAATGAAGAAACTGGACTACAAATATCAAAGACAATGGAAGATGATATCTATAATAAACATGGTAGTAGACTACAATCTTATGAAAAAAATTTCCTTGAACAGATCCATTATACTACAGTTTTAATCTCTTTATCAAAAATGCCATCCTGAACATTCTGTTTTGCATATCCTGCAGAATGATAGAAATGTGAGAGCCATCTTGACCTATTCAGGTTGTAGCATATAGTGGGAGCTACAACAGAGAATGCACATGTATAGACAGTTGCCAATCTTACCTATTTGCAAGGTAGCAATCTCAAAAGGCTTTGCTTAGATGCATGAAGCTGTCATGATGAAGTATAGCAGGACTGCATGTCCTACAGGCATGTGGGTCTAAGGCCCTTAAGAGTTTTGTATGTGATAATCAGTAACATTACCTAAACCTGTTAACTGACAGCCAACCAATTAAGTGACTGCAGAAAGGTGGATGCAGATATGCAGGCTCCACTTAGCTCATAATAGTAGCTAAGTTGTGGCTTTCTGTACTAACTAGAATTTCTGAGTTGACAGACAGCTGTACAATAAACTGCAATAGTGTAGCCTCAAGGCAATCATAGTGTGGACCCACATGGTCGCCCAGGTGCCAGGTTCTAGGCTAAGTGAAGTTGGAATTGATGAAATTGCTGAGCAGTCAGGTTAAAATGAATAAAAGGAAGTACTTCTTCACCCAAAGGGTGATTAACATGTGGAATTCACTGCCACAGGAGGTGGTGGCGGCTACAAGCATAGACAGCTTCAAGAGGGGGTTAGATAAAAATATGGAGCAGAGGTCCATCAGTGGCATTTAGCCACAGTGTGTGTGTGTGTGTATATATATATATATCTCGGCCTGACTTTGCGAACGAAGATTTAAGAAAGGTGCAGTAGTCCACGTCTCCTGCAGGCTCGCTGGTGGCTGAAAAGACCAATGCGGGACAGGCAGGTCCGGCCACAGTGGCTGCAGGGAAAAGTCTGATTTGGGGTTGGTGCTGTAGCAGTACGATTCTTCCTCAATCTCCTTTTGTCCTCAAGACCAGCTATGCGTGCGTTCTCAAAGGAAGAGACAGCCTGGTGGATGGTGTGCCTCCATGCTTTGCGATCTGAGGCTAGGTCAGACCACTGGTGATGGTTAATGCAACAGGTTCCAAGGGATTTCTTCAAGGAGTCCTTGTACCTCTTCTTTGGTGCCCCTCTATTTCGATGGCCAGTGGAAAGTTCGCCATACAGGCCAATCTTGGGAAGGCGGTGATTTTCCATCCTGGAGATATGCCCTGCCCAGCGCAGCTGTGTCTTCAACAACAATGCCTCGATGCTTGTAACCTCCGCCCGTTTGAGGACTTCAGTGTTGGTCACAAAGTCACTCCAGTGGATGTTGAGGATGGTGCAAAGGCAGCGCTGATGAAAGCGCTCAAGGAGTCGCAGGTGATGACGGTATAAAACCCATGATTCGGAGCCGTAGATGAGGATTGTCATCACAACCGCTTTGTAAACATTGATCTTCGTGCCTTTTTTCAGATGCTTGTTGCTCCACACTCTTTTATGCAGTCGGCCAAATGCACGGTTTGCCTTTGCCAGTCTATTGTCAATTTCCTTGTCGATCTTGGCGTCTGAGATGATGCACCCCAGGTAGCTGAACTGCTGTATATATATATATATATATATATATATATATATATATATATATATATATATATATATATATATATATATATATATATATATATATATATATATTTGCCACTGTGTGACACAGAGTGTTGGACTGGATGGGCCATTGGCCTGATCCAACATGGCTTCTCTTATGTTCTTATGGAAGAATGCATATTTTTTTGCAGCTTTAGAAACTTACATCTTCAGCAGTAACACTGGATCCAGTATAACCTCATGGCTCTTAACACAGTCAGCAAGTGTCAGCTGGATGGATCCCATCAACACTGGAAAATGCAATGTCTGTCAAGAAAACCTCAATGTTCCCAACCAACCTTATCTATATAATAATAATAATAATAATAATAATAATAATAATAATAATAATAATAATAATAATAATAATAATAATAATAATAATACATTTTATTTATATCCCGCCCTCCCCGTCGAAGCAGGCTCAGGGCGGCTCACAACATATTAATCCATTATACAATAAAATCATACAATTCAATAGATACATTATAAAACCAACATTTAAAACATTTCTATTTAAAATTAACATTTCTGGTGCTATGTTGTAAATTTAATTATGATTGTAATGGCGGGAAAACACCTACATAGAGTCTATCAATGGCTCAATAATCAAGTGAAGGCCATCTTAAAAAGAGTGGTCTTGCAGGCCCTGCAGAATTACTCAAGACTCCACAGGGTCCGCACTTAGTCCAGAAGTTGATTCCACAGGTGTGGAGCTGCAATGGAGAAGGCCCGTTCCCGTGTGTTCTTCAATTTTGCCTCCTTCGGCCCAGGGATGTTCAGTTGGTTCTTTCCTGCTGACATCAGTACTCTCTGGGGTTCGAATAGGGAGAGACGGTCCCTCAGGTAGGCAGGCCCTCGACCATATAGGGCTTTAAAGGTAATAACCAGCACTTTGTAATGAACCCGGTATGCAACTGGCAGCCAGTGCAGTCCGTGCAGCCCTGGCTGTATGTGCTCCCACTTTGGGAGCCCTAGCAACAGCCTAGCCACCACGTTCTGCACCAGCTGCAGCTTCCGGGCTCAGCACAAAGGCAGCCCCATGTAGAGGGCATTACAGTAATCCAGTCTCGAGGTGACCGTTGCATGGATAACTGTTACTAGGTCCCAACGCTCTAGTAAGGGGCCAACTGCCTCGCCCTCTTAAGATGAAAAAATGCGGACTTGGCAGTGGCCGCTATCTGGGCCTCCATTGACAATGAAGGCTCCAGTAGGACCCCCAAGCTCCTGACCCGGTGCGCTGCTTTCAGTGACACACCGTCAAAAACTGGGAGAGGAATTTCTCCTCCCAGAGCGCCACAACCCACGCAAAGGACCTCTGTCTTCGTTGGATTCAACTTCAACCCACTCAGCCTCAGCCAGCTTGCAATGGCTTGCAATGCCAGGTCCAGATTTCTTGGGATGCAGCCAGGCCAGCTGTCCATTAGTAGATAGAGCTGGGTGTCATCTGCATATTGATGGCACCCAAGCCCATACCTCCGGGCAATCTGGGCAAGGGAGCACATGTAGATGTTAAATAACATCGGGGAGAGAACTGCTCCCTGCGGCACCCCACAATCTAGTGCTTGCCTCTGGGACAGCTCTCTTCCAATTGCCACCCTTTATCCCTGTCCCTCGAGGAAGGAGGAAAGTCATTGTAGGGCCAACCCCCTAACCCCTGTGTCAGTGAGCCAGCGCGTCAGTAACTGATGGTCAACTGTGTCGAACGCGGCCGACAGATCTAACAACATCAGCACCGCCACGCCGCCTTGATCCAGATACCGCTGGAGGTCATCCACCAAGGCAACCAGCACTGTCTCCATTCCATGGCCTGGACGAAAGCCGGACTGGCAAGGGTCTAGATGGAAGCGTCATCCAGAAAACCCTGCAACTGTAATGCCACTGCCCTCTCAATAATTTTACCTAAAAATGGTAAATTTGAGACTGGTCGATAATTTGCCAATTCGGCCGGATCTGCTGTACTCTTTTTCAAGAGAGGACAGTCAGTGGCCTCTTTCAGAGGTGGTGGAAAGTGCCCCTCCGAGAGGGATCTATTTACGATGTCCCGTAAAGGACATCTGAGCTCCCTCTGGCAAGGTTTAATCAGCCAACAGGGGCATGGGTCCAGATCACAAGTTGTTGGGTGTACAGTAGAGAGAATTCCATCAACTTCCCCCAGGCTAAGTGTGTCGAAGTGATCCAGAACTAAACCAGAAGACAGGCACGTAGCCTCACGTTCTTGTATTGTATCCAATGTGGCGGGCAAGTCCTGGCGGAGTGACGTGATTTTATCTGCAAAAAATTTCGCAAAAGCCTCACAGCCTATCTCTTATTCTCTCACATTTGGTCTGCCTTGAGGCAGTGTAGTAAGGTTTCCAATTATCCCAAATAATTGTGCCGGGCGTGAATTTGCAGACGCAATCCTAGAGATGGCCTTGACTGCCATCTCATAAGACCTCATAAACGTTCTGTAGGATGTTCTCGTCGCTTCATCATGAGAATGCCGCCACTGCCTCTCTAGTCGTCTGAGCCCTTGTTTCAGCTGTCATAGCTCTGAGCTGTACCATGGAGCTCACCTCACACGAGGGCACAGAGGACGTCCTGTTGATAGCCCTGGATAGCCGACTTTGCCAAGCCTCAGCCAGGTCATCAAGGAAATCACCAGGGGGGCAGGGATCCTGCAGAGCCATTTGGAACTGTTCAGGGTCCATCAGACTCTGCGGGCAAGCCAAAATAGGCTCTCCGCCCATTCAGGGTTGAGGCAGCATCTCCATACGGGCCTTGAGGGCAAAGTGATCCGACCATGGAACCGCTTCTGCAGCAATATCTTTCACCAGAATCCCGGATGCAAAGATCAAATCTAACATGTGCCCTGCCTGGTGTGTGGGAGTTGAGAGAGTCCCAGTGTCACCATGGAAGACACTAGGCCCATCGCCTGACTGGAGGCTGTGTCATTGGCGTGGACATTGTAATCACCCAGGACCATAAGACCTGGGTATTCCAACACCCAGCCCGCCACCGCCTCCATCAGGGATGGTAAGGCACTGGCCGGTGCGTTAGGCGGACGGTACACCAGCCAGATCACCAACCCCTCTCCAACATCCCACAACAGACCAGCACATTCAGTACCATCGATCGTTGGGGCCGGGAGAGCCAGGAAAGAGTAATCCTCCCGTATGAATAGTGCCACCCCTCCCCCCCGCCCGCTAGTCCATGATTGGTGAAAGACAGAGTAACCCGGGGGAGTCATCTGGGAGAGAGCCACCGTCTCCCCATCTTGCACCCAGGTCTCAGTCACGCAACTTTCTAAGGATCAAGGTCTTATTATTTATGGACCTGGCATTACGTAACACCAATGACGGAGACGGGCTATTCCTCTTAGCCCCACTGCCGGTCACCGTCGGGATGGGATGCAGACTGAAAGGAGGTCGAGTACTGTTTTGTCTCCACCTCCTTCCCTTATAATTCTGTCTGCTCCCACCATCATACCTTCCCCCTCCCCAGGAGCACTGGAATCCCCAGGTCAGGCATCCACACCTGTGTCCGATACGGCCTTCAGTAATACTAAGACGACCTCACCCCCCCACCTGAATTATCTTAAAAACTTAACCCCCCGCCCCCACCATCCACTTCAAACCCCAATTGTCTGGCTCACTATTAATTTAATCAATAGTTATTTATTTTAGCCCACCCTAAAACTCCCCTCTATTTGACTATCAGGATTAAGGTTCAGTTTGTTCACTTTCAGCCATTTAACCACAGCAGTCAGGTGCTGGCTTAGGACCTCTATATTGACTTGATTTTCTTACACCAGTGTGGTGTAGTTGTTAAGAGAGACTAGTAAATGGGAGACCTGGATTCAAATCCCCACTTGGCAACAGAAGCTCACTGGGTGACCTTGGGCCAGTCACACTCCTTCAGCCTAACCTGTCTCACAGGGTTGTTGTGATGAGTTGAGTTTTATTATAGCAGTCATAGGCCAGTTAAAAAGCACAAATCTATCAGAAACAGGGAAAAGTAAATGTACAAATCTATCAGAGGTATACTACTAAAATACATGCCCATATGTAAAATATCAGAGTTAAAATGTAGATAAAATTTTAGTACATAGCAGTAGTAAAGTCTACACCAAAAGAAAAAGCTCCTATTTTTTAAAACTATTCTTCTGTTTGATCACTTGGGTGCAAAACCTAGCTGTCACTCTAATGATTGCCAGTATTTCATCAATCAACAATTTTCCCAGAGATATCTTATCAGTTAGCACCTTCGATTGTTCCAGAATAGGGAGAATTATCTTGTCCCTAACTTCCTTAGAGAGGGGACAACAAATGAGAATATGTCCCGGTGTTCCCACCTCACCTATGAGGCATGCACATATTCTTTCACTGTATGGGGTCCTTCTACATCTCCCTTCTGTTACCTTAGATGACATAACATTACACCTGGCAAGGGTGATAGCCCTTCTATAGGGGGGGGGGGGTATTCTATATTTTTAAGATATTGGGCCATGTTCATAGTATATCTGTATTTTTCAGGAACCATAAAATCTGGGTTTCTTATTACATCTTGCTGATATTCAATGTCATACACTCTTCGCTTGATTAAAGATCTTGCAACATTAGTATTTTGGGTCAATAATCAAGAGCCTATAGACTTTAAGTTACCCTCCGTCAAACATATCCATTTTTGTTGGTACCAATCTTGAATTATTAAGGGAAGCAAACCTTTTACATTTTTGTGTATCCTGAGCCAGGAAAATGCTAAGGCAAGAAACATTCTTGCTTCAATTTTTATTTGCCAAGTTGAATGCAAGGAATAGGGGACATTGGGTGGACCTTGTAGAACAGATCAAAGGAATTTGGATTGAACTTTCTCCAGCTAGGATACCTAGCTAGGATACCTAGGCAAGTGCCATAAAGGAGTTGATTAATAACTTTAGCTTTGAAATTTTTAAGGGCTGCAGGGACAAAAGAGCAATCTTTGGCTTGAAAGAATTTTAAAATCACATTAGAGGCTTTCTCAGCACGATCTGCCCGCAAGTTGCAATGAGTTGTCATGAGTTGGCCCCTAGGTATGTGAATTTATTGACCTGTTCAATTCTGGTCCCATTCATTGACCAAACTTTCTTTTTTGGGTGTTTGACAAATTCCATTACTTTAGTCTTTTCATAATTAATTATTAGATGTCCTTTACTGCAGTATGTAGAGAAGCTGTCCAATGCCCTTTGGAGGCCTACTGGCATCTGCACATAGCATGGGAGCATATACAGCCGGGGCTGCGTCAACTGCACTGGCTGCCAGTTGCATACCGGGTTCGCTACAAAGTGCTGGTCATTACCTTTAAAGCCCTATATGGTCGAGGACCTGCCTACCTGAAGGACCGTCTCTCCCCATACGAGCCCCAAAGAGCACTGAGGTCAGCAGGGAAGAGCAAGCTGACTGTCCCTGGGCCAAGGGAGGCAAAATTACAGACCACACGGGCACGGGCTTTCTCCGTGGCAGCCCCCAGCCTGTGGAATCAACTCCCGGAGGAGGTGCGGGCCCTGCGGAGCTTAGACCAGTTCCGCAGGGCCTGCAAGACCATCCTCTTCAGGCAGGCTTTTTTAGAATGCTGATAGAGGATGACTGAACGGAGGATCCAATAAAGTGATTCTTCAATGACTCTTGCCACTATTTAAATATGTAACAGCGCCCGGAACACCTCTACTGCTGTTAAACTATAGAATAGATATATTATAGATTATAGATGTTGGATTAGTGTTGTTTTAAAAAAAATTTATGCTGTTTTATAATTTTAATGTGTCTGTTTAATGCACCCAATGTATTTTAATTACTGTATTTATAACATGTTTTATTGAATGTTGTTAGCCGCCCTGAGCCTGCCTAGGCGGGGAGGGCGGGATATAAATAAAATTAATAAAAAATAAATAAATAAAAAATAGCAATAATGTTAGGTGGCGTGATGCCAATTTTTGTAAGTGAAACTTTGGATCAGTCAAATCTTTAATCATATCACTGATATAGAAGTTAAATAACAAAAGAGCTAAAAGGCAACCCTGTGTGACTCCTTCAAATCAATGAAGGCAGCATATAGAGAAGTTGGTCCTTTGGCTAAGTCCTTCTCTATTAGCTGTTGAAGTACCAAAAAGTGCTCCATTGTTGATCTCCCTGCCCTGAAGCCAGCTTGTTCTAATGTAATAATCTCTTGTTCTAACCACATTTCAAATTTATCAAGAAGATGTCTCGGATATAATTTACTAATGGTGCTTATAAAGCTGATAGGCCTGTAATTTGCAAAGTCACTTTTTTGTCCTTTTTTAAAAAATAGGAACTATAATAGTTGTATTCCATTGCTTGGGGACAAGACCCAATGTATGTGAACAGGGGTGGGTTGTTTGATGATAAAGTGCAGGAGAGGGGAATGAGGTTTGCTGCTTTGGGTCCCCATTGGGGAAAAAGACAAGGCACAAATGAAATAAGCAAGTAAATAAATGATATGCACATACAGGGCTTTTTGTGTAGCAGGAATTCCTTAGCATATTAGGTCACACACACCCTAATGTAGCCAATCCTCCTGGAGTTTACAGTAGGTCCTGTATTAAAAGCCCTGTGCGCTCTTGGAGGATTGGCTACATCACGGGTGTGTGGCCTAATATGCAAAGGAGTTTCTGCTACAAAAAAGCCCTTTGTACATACTTACATACAGCTTCACCAAGCGATTTTGGTAAAGAAATGTAGAGCTGGGTGTCATCAGCATATTGATTGCAACCTACCCCAAAATCATGAACGATGTGTCATAAGAGCTGAACAAAAAGACTGAATAGAATGGAGGACAAGTTCCAACTGATAGCCACTGGCCTCCCTTATCTCATAAGTAATTATTTAAACCAACAGAGCACATCACTTAATCCCTACTTCTGCTCAAACACCTCAACAAGATAGCTTGGTCCAAAGTCTGAAAGGCTACTGATAAATCCAGTAAAAGCAACAAAGAAGAAGAAGAAGAAGAAGAAGAAGATATTGGATTTATATCCCGCCCTCCACTTTGAAGAGTCTCAGAGCGGCTCACAATCTCCTTTACCTTCCTCCCCCACAACAAACACCCTGTGAGGTGGGTGGGGCTGGAGAGGGCTCTCACAGCAGCTGCCCTTCAAGGACAACCTCTGCCAGAGCTATGGCTGACCCAAGGCCATTCCAGCAGGTGCAAGTGGAGGAGTGGGGAATCAAACTCGGTTCTCCCAGATAAGAGTCTGCACACTTAACCACTACACCAAACTGGCACCAAAGAGCCTTGCCTACATCATCTATACTCAAACAGAAATTACTGACTAAAGCCACAAGTACTGCATAGCCTGCCTGAAGCCAGACTGAACCCTAGAGTAGATGGAAGACCTGGAGTTGTTCTTCATGCACATTCTTTATCATGAATTGCTGTAAATGGAAGCACAGAGGAAAAATAGCTGCCAAACAGTGCTAAGTATATAATGCATACAGTCCCTATTTACCAGGGACAATCTTATTTTTTTTAGCATCTATTCCTAGTAAATTTTTATTTTTGTTATTAAATGTTTGTTAGTGTGAGTTGCTTGAGATGCTGTTTTTCAGGGTTCAGCTCCTGTCCCTCATTATAAATTAAACCTCTGAGGGCTTAGCTGTACAATAGAGTTGTGCTGGACCACTTCAGACCTTGTCTAATAGATGTGCTCTAGATGTGTTTCTGGGCAGAACACATATTCTCATGTGCAGAGGTTGATTTGGATTGGAATTATGGCATACAGGAAGAGAAGGCTTTAATCTCTCTCCCCACCCCCTTTGCTAACATGAAACAGCCCCTGGAAGCAGCTATTTGCTCTGTTGGGGAAACTTATGTGTAACCCAGTTGGGAGAGTTCTGGGGGCCTCTTGCTTGGGAAAATGGTCCTGATCCACATTGCCAACCCCACCATGCATTGCTGGGAATGATGTTTTACTCAGGAAATTTCAATGCACATGGACCTGGTAACAATGTATCATATAGTTCAGACAGGAAAATTAGCCATCCCTGCCTATTACCTTAAAACTTGTTCAATTAAATTTCTCCTCCGTGGATTTCAAAGCAGTACAACTAACTTTTCAGGTGATTAAGATAATTTTGAATATTTCTTTTGGCCCAGACCAGTGACTAACCAAAAGGGAGGGAAAGAAGGACAATACAGACATGCTAGAGTATGGAAAAATGAGGTCACAACTTTATTGTTTAGAGTCCTCTGGGGTTGATATGAAATGCTGGTGGGACAACACGTGCCATTGTCAGCAGGCGTCCAGATACCTGGCTTTTGGAGTTAACTAAGGAAAAAAGAACTGATTTAAGATAAGAAATGGAGTGCCCTCCTATTTCTTCTCATTAGTTGCCTTGTGGGGCTGTGTTCAATATGTCAGCCTCGGAGAAGGCTGTTTGGTGTAGTGGTTAAGTGTGTGGACTCTTATCTGGGAGAACCAGGTTTGATTCCCCACTCCTCCATTTGCAGCTGCTGGAATGGCCTTGGTCAGCCATAGCTATCACAGAGCTTGTCCTTGAAAGGGCAGCTTCAGAGAGAGCCTCTCAGCTCCACCCACCTTACAGGGTGTTTGTTGTGGAAGAGGAAGATAAAGGAGATTGTGAGCCGCTCTGAGACTCTGAGTGGATGGCGGAATATAAATCCAATGTCTTCTTCTTCTCTTCTTCATCAAACCCATCCCTGGAGGCACTTAAAAGTACCCCCCCTCTCTTTTTTTTAGGGCCATGGGAATTCACCCCTGCATAACTCCATATTATGTTCCCAGTCCAATGCATAACATTGTGCCAGCAGCATGCAGGGTACAACTGAGGAATGCAACTCCCACTCCCCACGATCTAGACAACTCCCCAATCTGACCAATCTGAATTTGCTTCCGCCCATCTTTCCTACTTGGGGCACAACTGATACCCCTTAATCATGGCAGTGAACCAAATTTTCTGAAGTATCTGAAATTTCCCATGTTTGTTTTCATCTACAAATTCACCTGTGCACTAGCCACTACTTCAGCCAAGTGATTAATGGTCAAATATGCTGCATAAAGAATTATAAATCTGGAAAATGTAAGATCATAGCACCGAAATATTTTTATGCATTTATGTATTATATTATTTTATGGTTTATGGTTTTAATGTCGCACTACGATGTTTAATATTGCATACGCATGTCTATGTAAGCCGCCCTGAGCCTGCTTCAGCAGGTAGGGTGATATAAGTGGAATAAAATAAAGTAAAATAAATAGCATGGCCCCTTAACCTAAAAACAAATCAAAACAAGTCATAGAAGATGTCCTTGTTATTATCAGAAGCTCAGGTAGACTGGATGAAAGCCATGATGGTGCTAAGCAAACATTGGAAAAAACAGCTGGGTGCCACCACAGAAAAGGCTTTTCCTTTAGCAACTGGCCACCTAATCTCTGATGGCAGTTGCATGTGGAGAAGGGCTGCCATATAGATCTTAACAGATTGATAAATTATATAGGAATGGGTCACTTAAGATAACTAAGTCTCCCAGGACACTGAGACTTTAAATGTTAAAACCAAACCTCAAATTCTGCCCGGAAATAAATTCAGAATCCATACAAATCATATTGTAATAGAATAATATGTTCCTGAAGGCCAAACCAGTTAACCTACTGGCAGTAGCCTCTTAATACCAAGTGAAGTTTCTTATTTATTTATTTAATTCAATTTGTATCCCGCCCTCCCCACTCAGGGCAACTCACATATGCTCATGCATATACATGAGTATAAACATATAATAAAAACATAAAAACAATAAAAGCAATTTAAAACATAGAATTTAAAACATTACAGGTGCTATGATCTTAAGTTATGTTGCCTTATTATTCCAGCTAGGTGTTCTCCACAAAGCAAATCTTAGTAGTCCAGATGATCTATATAGAGCAGAATACAAGAGGTGGTCCAGATATTTTCGGAGACTGTAGTAGCCAGCAGTCTAAATTGCAAATGTCTGGTGGAAGAGTGCTATCTTACAGGCTCTGCAGAACTGTACCAGCTCTTGCAGGGCCATGACCTCCTCAGGGAGCTCATTCCACCAGTGTGGGGCTACTACAGAAAAGGCCCTAGCTATAGTTGTCATGAGCCTGGCCTCTTTAGGGCCGGAGATTGAAAGCAGGTTTTTAGACCTAGACCGAAGTGCTCTCCGGGGAACATGTGGGGAAAGGCAGTCCCTAAGGTATGCAGGTCCCTGGCTATATAGGGCTTTGAAGGTAAGAACCAGCACCTTGAAACGAACCCCGGTATGCAATGGGCAACCAGTGCAGCACTTTCAGCACAGGTTGGATGTGCTCCCATAGGGAAAATAACAACAACAACAACAACAACAACAACAACAACAACAACAACAACAACAATAATAATAATAATAATAATAATAATAATAATAATAATAATAATAATAATAATAATAATAATAATAATAATAACAACTTTTTATTTGTATCCCACCCTCCCCGCAAGCAGGCTCAGGGCGGCTCACAACATGTGAATACAGTGTACAATAAAACCATATATAATAATTTCAATTATAAATTCCAGTTATAAATTCATATACAATTTCAGTTATAAAATATCCTTAAAATCATTAAAATTACATTAGAGTTAAGATTGTGGTGCTATAGTTAAGATATTTCATAAAATCCAGTGACTGAAACATAAACATATCCAGCAGGACTTCCTTGGCACGGTCTTAAGTGAAGGCTATTTTAAAGAGGTGGGTCTTACAGGCCCTGCAGAATTGGTCTAAACATCGCAGGGCCCGTACCTCCTCCGGGAGTTGGTTCCACAGTAGGGGGGCCGCTATGGAGAAGGCCCGATCCCGGGTGGATTTCAATCTGGCCTCCCTTGGCCCAGGGATATTCAGCTGGTTCTTTCCAGCTGACCTCAGCACTCTCTGGGGTTCATACGGGGAGAGACGGTTTCTCAAGTAGACAGGACCCGTTAACAACCTGGCTGCTGCATTGTGCACTAGTTGGAGCTTCTGGGTTTGAGACAAGGGCAGCCCAGTGGTGGGATTCAAATAAATTAACAACAGGTTCTATGCCCAGAGTATTGCCGATATTAGGCCGATATTAGGACGGCCTCCCCCTCCCACCTAGGTTATCTCCACTTGCACTTAGGTTCGCACCCCACCAGCCACTTCGGTCCCTCAATTGTCTGACTCACTACTTATTTACTCAAGATTAATTAATTTGAAAACCCACCCTAATACTCCCTCTAATTGATTAGTCGAAAATTAATAAATTCATTCCTAGCATTATTAATAAATAATCCCTCCATCAATCTTCCCATTTAATAACCTAAAAATATAAATATAGATATATATTCCAATATATAAATATATAATAATAATTACATTTACCAATCAATTGACTAAAAAAACCCTGATTAATTAATTAATAATAAATTCCAACTAGTGGTCAGTAAAATCTTATAGTCAGTGGGATGGAAGTCCAATTATTAAATCAAGTTGAGTGCTGTTCTTAAAGTGCCAGTGCGTTGTTATCAGAGTGCAGTTCGCATGGAAGTGGCTTTCTTGGGGCCTGGTAGTACTCACAGCTTGGCGACCCGGAGGGGAGGTGAGACCTCCCCTGTGTCCTCCCAGCTGCTCAGTTGAGCCCCTACAGCTTCGGCCAGGGAAGAGCACAGCCCTGTAGGCACCACCTCTTCTCTGATTTTTCACAGCTCGGCACACACCCCAGGACTCCCCGTATCACCTGAGCCCCGTACAGGGCTTCCCAGTCGGGAAGTTCCCGGTTGCCCACCCAGCCATGCCCAGGTAGTGTCCGCAGGGTGGGAAGGTGGAGAGTGGGGGGCGAAAGTTGGGGGTGCCTACCAATGCCGATGCCCTGGGGGCAGTCCGCCACCTCACCCACTCACAATACTCCGCTCCTCAGCCTCCGTCTGTCACAACCTCCGGCCACACCATGCAAATACGCACCTTCCTCGTTCTCTCTACCACGGTTCGAGCCCCGAGCACAACACCAGTCCTGCTCAAGCTCCAGCCACGGCAGCTCTCTGCACGGTTCCTCCCTCGCCTCCCTGACTCTCCGTCTCAGCTGCCCGACCGAGCCGCTCACCTTAGTCCGCGGCTACAACGACCACAGCCTCCAGCAACCTCCCATTCAATCACAAAGTAGTGTTTTTCGCCGCACGCTCCACCCAGCCGGCTTCCAAGACCCCCCTCCAGCCGACTCCGTGTGCCTCGCCACCCCACCAGTGACCTCCGCTCCGCACAGGTCACACTTCCCGGCTCTCCATCCCAGTCACCCGGCCAACCGTTCAGTCCAGACCGCGGTTGCGGCGGCCCCAGCCTCCGGCGCTTCCCGCACGCCTCACTCAGCCAGCTTCAAGCGCCTCTCTCTAGCAGCCTCCCTGTGCCCCTGCCGCCAGTGCTTCTCCAGCCTTGCATCTCAGTTGATAAGTAAATTCAACAGACTCTACGTTTATGTAGTTTTGGTGTTTTGCGGTGTTTTTGTTATTTTTCCTCAGAGCCTCAGCACTCAGGCTCCTCACCGTGCCGCCATGTTGATTAGCAGATTAAAAGAGTTTGTTTTAAAAATTAGCAGCAGGCACCCGGCTAACAAACGGTTCTGCCGAACCGATAGCAAATTAGGTATCGGTTCTGTAGAACCGGTGCGAACCGGCTGAATCCCACCACTGGGGCAGCCCCATGTAGAGGGCATTGCAGTAATCCAATCTCAAGGTGGCTGTAGTGTGGATCACTGTTGCTAAGTCATTGTGTTTGCGGTACAGGACCAATTGCCTTACTAGCCAAAGATGATAAAAGGCTGATCTGGCAGTGGCTGCCATCTCGGTTTCATAGTTAAAGAGGGATCCAGGAGTTACTCTAAGCTTTTAACCTTGGATGCCAGTGTAAGTAGTGCCCCATCAAAGGTCGGTAATAGGACCTCAGATCCTGGACTGCCAGGTACAGGACCTCTGTCTTCATCGGATTCAATTTCAGTCGACTCTGCATGAGCCACCCTGCCACAGCATGAAGTGCCATGGACAGATCTTCTGGGGAGGAGTCAGATTGGCCACCCATCAACAGATAGAGCTGGGTGTCATCTGCATACTGATGTCATTCTAGCCCAAACCTCTGGGCAATCTGGGCAAGGAGGTGCATGTAGATGTTGAACAACATCAAGGAGAGAACTGTCCCTTGTGGCACACCACATACAAGTGGATGCCATTGAGAGAGTTCCTACCCTATCGCTATCCTTTGTCCCCGACTCTGTAGGAAAGAGGAGAGCCACTGTAAGACCAACCCCTGTATCCCAGTGTCGGCAAGGTGGCGGCTCAGCAACAGATGGTCAACTGTATCAAATGAGGCCAATAGATCTAGAAGCATCAGTACCACTGATCCACCTCTATCCAGATGCCCCTGAAGGTCATCTGTGAGGGCGACCAAAACCATCTCCACTCCATAACCCAGACAAAAATCGGATTGAAAAGGGTTAAGCACAGAAGCGTCATCCAGAAAGCTCTGTAACTGCACAGCAACCGTCCTCTCAATAACCCTGCCCAGAAAAGGCAAGTTTGATAATTTGCCAATTTTTTAAAAAAGTAGGTTCACTAACATATTTCATTGACCTAGTTTTCAGGTTCCAAACACAGCCTATTACCTTGCATACCCTGCCAGTTTTCCTGTGGTGCCTTTATTACTTGCACTAGCAAAGCAGGAATGCACAGGAACATATTTCTGGCTGGCTTGGCATCAGGGTGTGCGGCCTAATATGCAAATGAGTTCCTGCTGGGTTTTCTATAAAAAAGCCCTGCATACTGAGAAGTTTTAGTAATTTATTCAAATTAACTTATCTCTATTCAGCATAGTTTATTTAATTTATATGCAGAGTACCTCATGTGGAATGCTGGCCTGGATGGAGCAGAAGCTGGAATTAAGATTGCTGGGAAAAAACATCAACAACCTCAGATGTGCAGATGATACCACTCTAATGTTGAGGGTGAAAGAGGAGAGTGCAAATGCAGGCTTGAAACTCAGCATAAAAAACACACTAATAATAATACCTTTTATTTATATCCCGCCCTCCCCGCCGAAGCAGGCTCAGGGCGGCTAACAACAGAGTTCAGTATACATAATACAAAAGAACATTTAAACCACAATTAATTAAAAACTATTAAAATTCTAAAACAGTAAAATTATATTGTGCTAAGATCATGGCATCCAGCCCCATCACACTATGGCAAATAGAAGGGGAAGACATGGAAGTAGTGACAGACTTCACATTTCTGGGATCCAAGATCACTGCAGACAGTGACTGTAGCCATGAAATTAAAAGACTTTTGCTCCTTGGGAGGACAGCTATGGCGAACCTGGGCAGTATAATAAAAAGTAGAGACATAAGCCTGCCAACAAAAGTCCATATAGTCAAAGCGATGGTATTCCCAGTAGTAATGTATGGCTGTGAGAGCTGGACTATAAGGAAGGATGAGCGCAGAAGAAAAGATGCTTTTGAGCTGTGGTGCTGGAGAAGAATCTTGAGAATCCCTTGGACTGCAAAAAAGATCAAATCAATCAGTCTTAAGAGAAATCAACCTAGCCTGTAAGACTCTCAAGAAGTTGATTATGAAGACTGAGATCAATAGTACTATCTGCTGGGCTAGGCATGTCTGTTCTTCATAATCCTACTACTCTGTACAATCCCAAAACACTTGTTCAGCCTTACAGGTCCAAGATATAGTGAGCAATTATGTCCACAAGTTTAAATGCTTTCTCTGACCGATTTCCCACTCAACTTACGCCACTCTCCCGTTCCTCTTCCTGTGTCAGCCCAAATAGGCTGTCTGAATTCAGCCACTGGCTCAAAGCATCAACCCTTTATTTTCAAGGTCACACAACTCTAGCAAGGAATAGCTTCTAATTGGCCATATAAATGCTGAAAAATGAAACTACCACTCCATTAAAATATATTGCAGCACAGACGAAGCTGCAAGGAAAACATGGAATGGATTTTTCATTACCGACTCTGTGCCCAGATAGACTACTCCCAGAGCTGTCTATCTGGGCACAGTGACCTTAATGAAAATTCCATTCTGCATTTTCTTTGCAATTTTGCAAGCCCAGAATTGCTTCCTGCTTAAGCCTGCAAAGACAAGGGAAAAGGAGTTGGGAACTTCGGCAGCCTTGGAGCTTCAAAGGGTAAAGACAAGAGAGGGGAGGGAGACAAAAGAGCCCTATGGGCCTGATTAATTTCTCCAGTCCATGGAAACAGGGTATAACAGAAAATTTGAATATTATACAATGTTCACAGAAAGTTATTGCAAAAACAACTTTCTGTGAGCATTGTAAAATATTCATTTTTTCTGTTATACCCTGTTTCCATGGACTGGAGAAATTATCTTGTTTCATATAATATAATAAACTATTATCCTCAAAGAACATTATTTTGAATATTAGATTTCATGCCAGTATCCAAGCCTGAGGTGCTGGCCAAGTTCCAGTATAAGGGCAGTACCAGCAACATATTTCAGGATTCCATAGATCTGAAACAAGAATTATATTTGTGGCCAGTCTATAGTTCCATTTATCCTCTGGATCCAGATTGCTGCTCCATACGGTAGTTGAGACAGTACCTTAGTGCTAGTCTATAATTGCTCCCAGAAGGTACTGTCAATCTTTACTATAGAAAAAATGCCTTATTGCTGTGCTAGAGCACACTGCTGATGTCATCACAGTGTTACATTAAGTTTTGCAAGTTAAATGTGCAGTAAAAATTGCCCCCAGATATTTAAAAGACCTAACCTGCTTTAGATGACTACCCTCTAAAATCCATGTACATCTTTGATCTCTTCTTGTAAAAAACAATATCTTCAACTTTACTTAGTTGTCAGACTTTGTTCCTGACATTAATTAGAGAAGAACTGTATTCATAGACTGATAGGAGATTGTGATAATAACACCTCCTCCCCTTCATATAGTAAAATGGGAATTTCTAAGTCCCCATGTTTTGGTGAGTAAAATTCATCTAATTTAAGAGTAGGTGCTAAATCTTTTAAAAACAGATGAAAAAGCAGTGGAGCCATCAAACATCCCTGCTTGACTTGAAGTGGTATTAGGTCTATTTCAGGGGCTTTGCCTGCTTTCAAGTGCCTTGTTAGAATATCCACTTCTTTAGGCAACTCCAGTGGTCATGTTGGTATATAGGGTTGCCAAGTCCAATTCAAGAAATATCTGGGGACTCTGGGGGTGGAGCCAGGAAACTTTGGGGTGCAGCCAGGATACATTGGGGGTGGAGTCAGGAGCAAGGGTGTGACAAGCACGATAGAACTCCAAAGGGAGTTCTGGACATCACATTTAATGGGACTGCACACCTGGTGATTCTCTCGATGACCTGGTTGAGTCCTGGCAAAATCGGCTCACCACAGCCATTGACGAGATCGCTCCCCGGCACTCTCGTTCAAAGATGGCGCCATGGTATAACACGGAACTGTGGTTGATGAAACGGAGGCTCAGACGGCTAGAGAGGCAGTGGCGGCATACTTGTGACGAAGCGACCAGAACATCTTATAGAGAGTATATGAGATCCTACGAGATGACAGTCAAAGCCACAAAGAAAGCTTACTTTGCGGCCAAGATTGCATCTGCGAATTCATGCCCGGCTCAATTATTTAGTATTATTCGGACCCTTACAACTCTGCCATAGGGAATTGGACATTGGCTGTGAGGCTTTTTCAACCTTCGCAGATAAGGTCTCTTTGCTCCACCAAGACCTCCCTGCCACAATTGAACCAGTATGCGAGCTCGAGGCTCCGTGCCTGTTTTCTGGATCAGCTTTAGGCAGTTTTACAACACTCAGCCTGGAAGTTGACAGAATCCTCTTCACTGTGTGCCCAACAACATGTGATTTGGACCCTTGCCCATCCTGGCTGATTAAAACATACCGGATGGAACTTCAATATCCTATACGGGATATTGTAAATAGATCCCTCTCTGAGGGGCTTTTCCCAAGGCCCCTCAAAGAGGCATTAGTCCTTCCCCTCTTGAAAAAAACAACATTAGACCCAGCCGAATTGGCACACTATCAGCCAGTCTTGAATTTACCCTTTTTGGGTAAAATCATTGAGAGGGCAGTAGCACTGCAGCTACAGAGGTTTCTGGAGGACGCTTCCATCCTAGACCCACACCAGTCTGGCTTTCACCCAGGTCATGGGATGGAGACAGTGCTGGTCGCCCTGGTAGATGATCTTCAGCAGCATCTGGATCGAGGTGGGTCGGCAGTGCTGATGTTGTTGGACCTGTCGGCGGTGTTCGACACTGTCGACCATCAGTTGCTGGTCCACCGCCTTGCCGACACAGGGATTCAGGGGTTGGCCTTGCAATAGCTCTCCTCTTTTCTCCTCGGTTGGGGACAAAGGGTGGCGATCAGGGGAAAATCGTCCCAGAGACAGCCACTTAATTGTGGGGTGCCTCAGGGGGAGGTGCTTTTTCTGATGTTGATCCATATCTATATGTGCCTCCTTGCCCAGATTGTCCAGAGATTTGGGCTGGGTTGCCATCAGTACGCTGATCACCCAGCTCTATCTGCTGATGGATGGCCGGCTGGCAAATGCCCCAGAAAATTTAGTCCTGGCGCTGCAAGCTGTCGCAGGGTGGCTCACGCTGAGTCGTCTGAAGCTGAATCCGATGAAGACAGAAGTCCTTTGCTTGAGTTGTGGTGATCTGGGAGGGAAATTCCTCTACCAGCTTTCAATGGGGCACCACTGATACCGGCGCCCAAAGTCAGAAGCTTGGGGGTGCTACTGGAGCCCACATTGTTAATGGAGGCCCAGATAGCAGCCACTGCAAAATCCGTCTTTTTCCACCTTAGGAGGGCATGACAGTTGGTCCCCTTCATGGAGCGCAGTGACCTAGCAACTGTGATCCATGCAGCGGTCACCTCGAGACTATACTACTGTAATGTCCTCTACATGGGGATGCCCTTGTCTCAGATCCAGAAACTGCAGTTGGTGCAGAACGCAGCCGCCAGGATGTTATTGAGTCTCTCTATACAGGAGCACATACAGCCAAGGCTGCGGGAACTGCACTGGCTGCCAATAGTATTCCGGATTCGCTACAAGGTGCTGGTTAAAGCCCTATATGGCCGAGGACCTGTCTACCTTAGGGACCGTCTCTCTCCACATATTTCCCAGAGGGTACTTAGATCTGGATCGCAGAATTTACTGTCAATCCCCGGGCTGAGGGAGGTGAGACTGAAGGCTACCAGAGAAGGAGCCTTCTCAATTGCTGCCCCACACTGGTGGAACCAACTCCCAGAAGATGTAAGGGCCCTGCGGGACCTTGCCCAGTTCCGCAAGGCCTGTAAAACAGCTCTATTTTGACTTGCCTTTAGTTAAACTACAGTATAAGTAGATGCCCAACATCGCTGAATGCAATGGTACCAACACTAGCACCAAAATATGTTTTAAACTATTTTAAACTGTTTTAAATTGTTAATTGGTAATGATTGTTAATTTTAATTGTTTGTTACTGTTTTATTGTTTGCGTTTGATTGTTGTTAGCCGCCCTGAGCCTGCTTCGGCGGGGAGGGCAGGATATAAATATGAGGAATAAATAATAATAAATAAATTTTAAATGCCTTCCCTCCATTGGAAATAATGAAGGATAGGAGCACCTTCTTTTGGAGCTCATAGAATGGGATCCTCTGGTTGATTTGTTTTAAACTTTTTTGGGGGGGGGGTATTTTGGGGAGAGACACTGAATGCTATGCTAAAAATCTGGTGCCTCTACCTCAAAAAACAGCCCTCCCCAGCCCCAGATACCTGCAGATCAATTCTCCATTATTTCCTATGGGAATAAGTCTCCATAGGAAATCATGGAGTGCCCAGCACAGGTTTCCCTCCCCTCCCCCCACTTTCTGATTACCCTGAAGTGGGGGGAGGGCCTCCAAATTGGGGGAACCCCTGCGCCCACCTGGGGATTGGCAGCCCTACTGGTATACCATGTAGCTCCTCTGGAACATTCCTAGTATCTGCTAAATTTTAAATATGTTACAGAAATGGATTTCCCAGGTATCAGCTGTGATACAAAAATTTAGTGGGGCACATATATTAACGCTATCTGATACAAAATGGGGCCTGGAAATCTCTTGGAATTAGAACTGATCTCCAGGTGAAAGAGCTCCATTCCCTTGGAGAAAATGGCTGTTTTGGAGTGTGGACTCTATAGCAATAAAGCACACTGAGGTCCCCTCCTCAAACTCCTCCTTCCCCTGGCTCCACCCCCAAAGTCTCCAGGTTTCCTCCAACCCAGAGCTGGTAACGTAACCTGATGGCTTAGTTCCTGTGCAGAATCTTTGCTGGTGGATAAGATTTTTGCCCGCAGAATTGGAATTCCTTGCTCCCACCCTCTTGCTTCAGCTCCAAATGCTATCCAAATGCTTTTTTGGGGGTGGGGGGTGGGGTGGAGAAGAATCACCAAGAACAGTATGAGGAGGAGAAAGTGAGGTCTATCGTGTATGGGGAATTATCAAAAACTGCTGCTTCTTCCAATAGCAAGAATTTCTGCTAGAACTGGCCCACATTAGCTGCAAATGCTCTGGGACAAGCCAGGATGATAAAGATGAAACAATTTTAAACTTTTAAATTTTTCATTGAATTTATATTTGTACATAACTACAACATTTTCTAACAAAAGTTAGAAGCAAGACAGCACAATAACAATATTCTATAAAATATACGGTATACAGTCTTGGTTTAGTTTAACAGAAATATACAGCATATATAAGTGAACAAAACACAAGAAGTCAATAATGGCATTCACATGGAGTTAATTAAATCATAATAATGTGATGGAATTGATGTTCTAGCAATCAAACCTTGGCTAAATGAAGCTTCAAGAAAAGGCAACCATTTATTTAGGATGTTCACCTTATTTAGATTCATTTAAAGACATGATAGAGACTGTAATTTTATGCATAGCAAAGATCTCCCATTTTTAGCATACCATAGATATAGTTGAGGAAGGTTAGGGTCTTTCCACTTTGTAGCAATAGCCATTTTAGCTGCCACTAACAGATGTGAAATAAGATCCTTGCAAATTTGAGGAGTGTTTTGTCTCACCAAAAATCTAGAAGAACTAATTCTGGTTTGGATGGGACAACATAAACTGTAATTTTTTCAATTTGTATATATGCCCCCCCCCCAAAAAAAAAACCATTTTGGGGGGCATTTATTCTGCATGGCCACCAGCAGTGAATAATGGCACTCAGAGATGATCAGACCATAAGTAGGAACCTCAGTTAATTAAATCAATAGACTTTTTGCCACAAAAAATGCTTACTGTTAATACAGTTTTTTTACTTATTATTAATATTGTCATACAGGAATTATGAATACATCCAGAACTAGACACTCTCCAAGCTTTGCTTCTGACCTTCCTTTAAGTTTTAATTTGCCCCTGCCCCCTCCTTTTCTAGGACGGACCTATTCCACCACCCTTCTTTGGGCCCATGCCAGTCCCTTATCACTGTTCCAAATTAAACATTCTTAATGTGTGCTGCACAAACTTTTCCTATAACTGAGGACAGAACTCTTCCCAAAATTCCAGGGGCCAGTATACCTTTGGGACTGCCTCTCCCTGTATGAGCCTCATAGGTCTTTATGATTCATGACCCAACACCTTTTGGTGATACCCTGTCCCAGAGACAAAGGCCAGAACCTTTTTGGTCCTGGCCCCTGCTTGGTGAAATGAGCTCCCCCTGGAGATGCAGGCCCTGCAGGATTTACTTCAATTCCACAGGGTCTGTAAAACAGAGCTCTTTTGATAGGCTTTCAGCTGAGGCAGCAGATATCACTTGTTATTGGGCTCCTCCCTTTTCATTCCATCCCAGTGCTGTAGGACTTGCTTGACATGGACAATAGGCCATGCTTTTGAGGCAGAATTTGTCATTTTAGTCTTCACTGTTTATTCTGTAATTTTAGATCTTATATAATTTAATTGGTTTTAACTGTTGATTGTCTTATTTTATAATGTAACCCTCCCTGAGCTTGTTCTATGGGAAGGGCGGGCTAAAAATAGAATAAAATAAAATAAAATGTTCTTTCACTTGCCCTAAAACCATATCTTGTGAGGAGCCTGAGTTCCTATCAGATGTATGACAAGCATTCCAAATGTTTTATTTAGAATGTATTAATTGTGTCATCTGTTTGGACCCTTGCATTAGAGTTAGCCTTCCTGTGATATCCCAGGATTGGTATTTGTTTGTTTGTTTGTTTTATTCAATTTATATCCCACCCTTCCCATTGAACAGGCTCAGGGCAGGTAACTTCATAGAAGAAGACAGTCAACAGAATCTTCTGATAGTCCCTGGCCCAAGAGATGCCCGTCTTGCCTCTACCAGGGCCAGGACTTTTTCGGTCCTGGCCCCAACCTGGTGGTATCAGCTCCCTATGGAGATCCAGGCCCTACCTGGCTTGCTGGCCTTTCGTAGGGCCTGTAAAATGGAGCTGTTCCACCAGGTCTTTGGATGAGGCAGCGGGCATCTATCTATTAGATCGGTTGGCCTCCCTACGGCCCTACCGCACTGCTGTATTGTGGCACTACTTTTGTGCTATACCATCTTGCTGTCATATCATCTTGCTAAATTAACTTGTTGCACTTTACCGAATATTGAAGCTGGTTTTATTATGATTTTATTGTGATTTTATCTCTAATTGCTGTACTCTGCTCTGAGCCTCCAAATGGAGGAATGGGCGGAATATAAATAAACAATAATAATAAACCAAATTAAAATATATAAAATCTAAAATTGCAGACTAAGCACTGGAAGCTCAAAATGCCTTGTGTGGCTATAAATAGAATAAAATAAATAATGCATTAGGTTCTACAGCACTGAGGTGGAATGGAAGGGGGGAGGCTGCCTACTTGTGCCCCCAAACCAATTTTTTTAAAAAACAGAACAAATGTAGGAAAAATGAAGAGACCAAAGTAAGGAGGATGTGAGGTTTTCTGACTTTTAAGAGGTCCTCTAATATGTATATACCCGCTGAAGCACTATATGAGACAGGGTTGCCAACTTCCAGTTGGGGGCTGGAGTTCTCCTAGAATGGCAACTGGTTTCCAGGTGACAGAGGTGAGTTCTCACATAATAAAAGGCAGCTTTGGAGGGCATAACCTATGGTGTTATATGCCCCGGAGGTTCCTTTCCCCTCCCCCAAACTTCACCCTCACCTAGGCCCTGTCGATGCACTTAGAGTCCAAGAGGGTGATTCTTAGCGACGCAAGAATGAAGGTTGTGCACAGTAGCTGTAAAACCACTGTGGAGAAACGCCATTTTAATCCAGGTTGGAGCTTCATTGGGAGGGAAAACATGAAACTGCGAAGCAGGCTTGGGCCTAGCCTTCCCCTCACTCCCCCCTCCCTTCCAGAGCCAAACCAACAACGCTAGGGGGAAAGTCTCCTAGAGAGACAGGAAGTTCTTTTGTTCTCTGCATGTGAGTTAGGAGGAAGAGTTTTCAGTTCTCAGCTGCAGCTCGAAGGAAGAGGTTGCCAGTGTGGGGGCTCCTGCCTGTGCATGCAGCCTAGTCAGGAAAATGAGGCCTCCAGGCAGTAAGACCAAGTAAGTCATTCAAAAGTCAGGGCATGTTTAGACCAGGGACAGTAGGACGCGTTTAAAACCACATTTTGTTTGTCAGGCTGTTTGCTGTACGGGTGCTGTGCTGTGCTAACTTTTTAAATGCAACTGTTTTTGTTTTGTTCTTCTTTTATTTACTTTTTCTCTTTTAATTAAATATTTTTACTGTTTTAAATGCTGGCAGTCCATCTCTGTACCACATAGATCCCCAACCGCCTTAGACCACGCTGTTTTATAAAGGGGGCCCCGGGCAAGGGGGAAGGCATGCAGTTGGATAAGGTGCCAATCCTCCAGGGGTTCCCCAAAGAAGTGCTGAGGTCTCTGTGATACCCAAGTACAGGGTGGCAGAGGACCTTGAGGCCTGGCCTCATAGCTGGAGAGGGGGATTGGGAGTCCTGTTCCTCTCAATCTGAACCCCTAGACTGAGCAGGTGGTGGCAGCGAGCCCAAGGGGGAGGAGGAGAAATAGCTCCCTCCAGGAGTTGGCGACGCAATAGGGAGCTGACGGGACCGGGTCTGAAGGCAGAATCGGGCCGGTTCCGTCACAACCACTATATACATTTATTTACACACCAATCACTCTTCTCTCCGACAGTATGCTCTGCTGCAACTCCAACTCCATTAACCCACACACACCATAGTGACTTTGTACATTTATACATTGACCAGCCAATAATAATAATAATAATAATAATAATAATAACAACAACAACTTTTTATTTGTATCCTGCCCTCCCCGCAAGCAGGCTCAGGGCGGCTCACAACATGTAAATACAGTATACAATAAAACCATGTGCAATCAATTATAAATTCATATACAATTTCAATTATAAAATCATCCTTAAAATCATTAAAATTACATAAGACTTAAGATTATAGTGCTATAATTAAGATCTTTCATAAAATCCAGTGATTAAAACATAAAACATTGTACATATCCAACAGGACTTTCTTGGCTCGGTTTTATGTGAAGGCTGTTTTAAAGAGGTGGGTCTTACAGGCCCTGCGGAATTGATCTAAGCATCGCAGGGCCCGTACCTCCTCCGGGAGTTGGTTCCACAGTAGAGGGGCTGCTACAGAGAAGGCCCGATCCCGGGTGGACTTCAATCTGACCTCCTTTGGCCCAGGGATATTCAGCTGGTTCTTTCCAGCTGACCTCAGCGCTCTCTGGGGTTCATGCGGGGAGAGACGGTCCCTCAAGTAGACAGGTCCTCGGCCATATAGGGCTTTAAAGGTGCTGGTTTAAATAACCAGCACCTTGTAACGAACTTGGTACGCCACCGGCAGCCAGTGCAGTCCGCGCAGCCCCGGCTGTATGTGCTCCCATCTTGGGAGCCCCAACAGCAGCCTAGCTGCTGCGTTCTGCACCAGCTGCAGCCACCGAGTTCAGCACAGGGGCAGCCCCATGTAGAGGGCATTACAGTAGTCCAGTCTCGAGGTGACCATAGCATGGATCACCGTTGCTAGGTCCTGGCGCCCAAGGAAGGGGGCCAGCTGCTTCGCCCGTCGAAGATGAAAAAATGCGGACTTGGCAGTGGCCGCTATCTGTGCCTCCATTGACAATGAAGGCTCCAGAAGAACCCCCAAGCTCCTGACTCTATGGACCGCTTTCAGCGGTACACCGTCAAAAGCCGGAAGGGGGATTTCCCCCCCCAGGGCACCACGGCCCAAGCAAAGGACCTCAGTCTTCATTGGATTCAACTTCAACCCACTCAGCCTGAGCCAACCTGCCACGGCCAATCAGCAACTTGCTGTGTCATGCTGACTGTGCTGGCTGATGCAATACCTCTGGCACCCAGCCACCTGCTGTCATCTAGATCATCTAGCTTCCAGATCTAG
Organism: Heteronotia binoei; assembly: GCF_032191835.1. Taxonomy (NCBI): domain Eukaryota; kingdom Metazoa; phylum Chordata; class Lepidosauria; order Squamata; family Gekkonidae; genus Heteronotia; species Heteronotia binoei. The sequence continues at coordinate 64,552,506 of NC_083226.1, forward strand.
TTTCACTTTTACAGCATGTGCTATAAGCTATCACTTCTCTCATCTACAAGCAACACCCCTCCTCAGATTATAGACCATGCTGTAATCCATACATCACAATATTATACATTCATATTGTTCATTTTTAACAGTTACATTTTCCTCCTATATACATTGGTTACAGTTCAGCATTCCACTTTCTGAATCTTTTGTGCTGACACCACGCACTGTGCTCTGCTTGCTAATTACCCCGCAAGCACATCCTTATCAGTTGGCTCGCTTCCCAGACTGAGCTCTCCCTTATCTCAGTTGGCTCACTTCCCAGACTGAGTTCTCCCTTATCTCAGTTGGCTCACTGAGAATAGTTACCGTACCTTGCCTAGTACACAGGCACACACATTTTACAGCTTTGAGGATTTTACATTTTGGTTTAACAGGCGCTTCTCCAGTCCTAGAAAAGCAGAAAAGTACCTGCAACAGATTAAGGACCAGTCTTAACATGTCCTTAGTCTAACTAATGAGAGTATTAATTCATTTATTAATCTATTAATTATTTGAGTTTCTGAGTCTCTAGGGATTTGTTATTAAGTGTAAAAACTGTTATATGTATATATATGTGGAGGGCAAATGAATTAAATTAATTAAGCATTTAAGTTGCCGGTTGGGTAAAAGAAAATGGGTATTTATGAAAGCAGATTTCTAATTTAAAATGGAGTGTGGCAGAGCTAGTAGCGGGGAAATATATATATATATGGTGTGAACTGTTTTTCTGTGTATGAGTTGGGCAGCAAAAACAGCTAAACAGCTGGAGGTTTTATAGATACCTCTCTAAGGGGGTAGGGAGTGGCAGAGATCCCGGAAGCACCCCATATAATCGGAAGTCCTTGGGAGTATCACAGGGGTGGGTCAGGGGTGGGGGGGAAAAATACACATGTATTAAACAAAATGAAATTGATAGGCTTAAACATTATATGGTTAGCTTTAAGTTCTAGAAATGGACAGAAACAAGAAAGAAGGCACTCATCTAATATTATAATCTATGGTATATACAAGATTAAGTTGAAAGTATTGTTTCTTTGTTTACATGTTTCATAATTAAGAATAAGGGTGATTTAAGATGGTAAAGATTCTAACGGTTAATATACATGGCGCTAGGACTACAAAAAAGAGAATGTTGCTCTGGCAAACGTGTAAGTCCATGGGTGTAGGGATAATATTTATTCAAGAAACCCATACCTTAAGTTCGGAATGTAGTTGGTTCTGTCAGGAGAAGGGAACTCAGGTTTTTTCCACCGATTATAATCTTAATTCACGTGGCGTGGCAATTCTAATACGCAAGATTGCTAATGTGTCAGTTCAACAAGTCATCTCAGATCCAGAAGGAAGATATATTGTGTTGCATACTCATATGTATGGAAAAAAGGTTTTATTGATTTCAATATATGGTTCAAACCGTGATCAACCTGCTGTTCTTCATAAAATAGGAGAAAGTATCCAGAATATGGAGTGGGATGACATTGTTTTTGGTGGTGACTTCAACGTAACTATGGACCCGCTTCTGGATAGGAGCGACGCTAATATAAATAGACTCCCACAAGTTAGAGCAGTGTTGAGTGGCTATATGAAGGATTTGAGGTTGACTGATATATGGAGATTGTTACATCCTACACTCAGGGAATACACATTTTATTCAAGGGTTCATAATCTGATGTCTAGACTTGATTTCTTCTTGTTATCTCCCGATTTAATTTCAAAGGTGAATACTTGCGAGATAATCCATTCAACAATCTCTGACCACAATATGGTCCTGTTAGATATTCACTTGGCTCTTCAAGAAAAACCAAAAACAGCTTGGTGCTTTAATGCTACTTTGTTAGCGGATGACACATTTGTATCACAAATGCGAAGAGAAATCAATGAGTTCTTTGAGATAAATGAAGGCTCGTCATCTTCTAGATCTATAGAATGGGAAGCATTTAAAGCAGTGATCCGTGGGAAAGTTATTGCCTATACTGCACATAAAAAAAGAACAAGCGAAGAGCGGCTTGTATCTCTGGAGAATGAGTTAACTCAGGCTTGGACAATAATGTATCAAAGCCCAAATGTGCTATCCTATAAATTGATCCAAAATTTGAATTATAAAATTAATTTATTAAAATATCATACACTTGAGCAAATCATGTACAAATCTCGTCATCAGCACTGGGAGTCAGGTGATAGAATAGGAAGAATATTATCAAATAAATTAAAAAGGGAAAAAGCTGATAAAAAAATCATTGCGATTAAAAATAGACAGAATAAGATCTGCATAGATTCACAGGAGATTGTTAACTCTTTCTTTGAGTTCTATCAACAATTATATAATATCCCACAGATAGCAGAAGAGTCACAGATATCTAGCTTTCTGAAATGGGTAGAACTAAGTAAATTAAATAGTGAACAAAAAGTGGATCTTGCGCAAAAAATAACTAGTCTAGAGATTAAGGTCGCAATTGATTCCTTAAAACGCCGTACAGCCCCTGGCCCAGATGGTTTTATATCTGAATGGTATCTTGAATTTCAGGATGTGCTGATTCCTAAGTTACATCAGTTATATAACTCTTGGTATCAAAATGACTCTATACCAGAAGTAATGAATGAGTCTTTGATAATCGTGATCCCGAAACCCAATAAAGATCGGTTGGAATGTACTAGTTACAGACCAATTTCTCTAATTAATCTTGATATAAAAATCTTAGCAATAATTTTGGCTAATCGGGTTAAGAGAGTAGCGGGGTCTTTGATACACAAAGATCAAACAGGATTTATGTACGGCAGAAATGGGCAGGACAATATCCGGTTGGCATTAGACATAATTGATCTGCAAAGAGATTCTATGGAAAACTCAGCGCTAATCTCTTTGGATGCTGAAAAAGCGTTCGATTCAATCCATAAGAACTTTATTTTTTCGGTTTTATCACATTTGAATTTTCCTCAATCATTGATAAAATGGATTAAATTACTATACCATAATCCATCATCCCGATTAAAAATTAATGATAATTTATCACCTCCTATTCGATTAAATCGCGGTGTGAGACAAGGGTGTCCTCTCTCACCTCTTATTTTCAATTTGTGTATTGAACCTTTAGCGGCAGCCATTAGAAAATCTAAGGACGTCATAGGGATTAAATTTAAGAGTTTGGAATATAAACTTGCTTTATACGCAGATGATCTATTGCTGTTTGTGTCGAACCCTGAGCATTCTATCCCAGCTGTAATGACAATAATTGACAATTTCGGCAAGTTAGCTGGGTATAAAATAAACTGGTCTAAATCTGAGCTGATGCCATTAGGGCGTGGAAGTTTAGATTATAGCTCTTTCCAGTTAGCAGTTACAACAGGGCAGGTGAAATATTTAGGCCTTTTTTTGCCCAACGATCTATCGCAGCTAGTTAAGATTAATTTAGATAGGGTATTAACCAATATAACGACAGATCTAGAAAGGTGGAAGGGCTTGACCCTGTCATTATGGGGGAAAATTAATACTTTAAAAATGTGCATATTTCCAAAATTAATTTATATTTTGAGAGGCATTCCTATTCTAATCCCTAAGAAATGGTTCAATAAAATCGATGGGATCCTATCTAAGTTTATTTGGGGCTCCAGTCGATCTAAGATCTCTATGCTTAAGCTTCAGAGAGAGGTGAAGGAAGGTGGTTTTGGGGTTCCGAACCTGTTATTATATCACAGAGCCCTTTTATTAGCTGCAGTTAAATGGTGGAATCTTGTCAGCTTGGATAACGCACCGACCTGGGCATCGCTTGAGGGCGCAATGATATTTCCATTGGAGGGATGTTATGCACTAGGTTCGACGTTCTCTGTGATAAAACATCCACTGAGATCAATTACTTCAGCTAGAAAAGTATGGGAGCTGACACTGAAACTGGTTAACGCTGACCCTTTCTCGCATGAAAAAGCCTCTTTGTGGGGCAATCCTTTAATTAAGATAGGCAATAAGCCGGTTTTTTGGCTTCGGTGGATGCACGCCGGTATTGTTTCTTTGGATCAGTTAAAAAATCAAGAGGATGAGTTTATTGCACACTATGAACTTCCAACTCAAATAACATCTTTACCATTATATCAGTGGAATTTTATGCAAATAAAACAAGCCTTGCGAACTGTGTTCGGGCCTGATGCGTTGGCGGCATCACTGTGCCCGCCATTGTTTGGTCAACTGTCTGAGGCATTTGAGCAGAAGAAATCCAATTTAGTGTTGTATAATATACTGAAGGAGATTACAATACCTGACCTATCTGCACTAAATCAAAAATGGAATCTAGAGGTTCAATGTCATGTGAACTTGGACCAATGGGAAGATTGTTGTAATAAAATTAGGAAGTCCACTCTGGACATCAGGTTGATAACTATACAACAGAAAGTATTGCATAGAGTTTATTGGACCCCACTTCGTATGTTTAAGAGAGCAATGCTATCCTCAGCAGAGTGTTGGAGATGTAAGAGCAGAGAGGCAAATCTCACACATATGCTATTTAACTGTGAGGTGATTCAGAATTTTTGGCAACAGGTGTTATTGAAAATAAAGGATACAATTAAACGTCAACTACCATGGCAAGATAGTCACTTAATACTAAACTTTTTTCCGAAAGAATGGAAATTAAAGAAGGGGCAAAAATTATGGTTAGGAAGGGCTCTGTTGATAGCAAAACGCCAAATTCTTAAACATTGGAAACAAAATGATGTAATTCCAATTCTTCTTTGGGAAGATGACTTATTGAAACTTGCAGCTTTTGAAAAAATATCGTTTTCTGGTCGTAGACAAATGTGTCGTTTTAATGAGATTTGGAGTCCATTTATGCAAATGATGAATGTTTAGCTGATTTGATTTGATATCGTTGTAAACTGTATCGCTTTACTTTTCTTGTATTCACTATATGAAAGTTAGGTTGATGTTCTTCTTTCTGATATCTATTAATGTTTAACTTGAGTAACTATTGTAATTTTATGCACTGGGGTTTCACATGTGGGGTTTTTAAAACAACAATAAAATAAAAAAAAAACAGTTACATTTTGAATTGTTCACATTACAGTTTTACAATCACAGTTTAGTTGCAGCTTAATATACATTTTGTAGCAGCAAGTTTGTTTTAATGTTACAGCATTTCTTTTACATTCCAGCATTTATTCATTTGCTTATTGAACCCTTTTATTTTGTTACTGCTTAAAGCCTCTCTTTCCAGGCTTTTGCTTATGTGTCTCCCTGTTCTTTAGGAGACTTGCCATACAATAGTTCCAGCACACTAGGATAACTTTTAGGCTTATCATCATACACATATGTATAACCTCCTTCCTCCTTAGTGAAAGAAGTATCCACGTTTAAGTCTGGTGCACTCACACAGCACCCGGGCTGTCCATCAGGCAAACAATCTCCATTGCCCAGATAATTTATTTCTGTATCATAGCCATATCTTTTAGGCGGCACTCCTTTATTTTCTCTTGCAGAGACCCTGATTTCAACCGGCTCCCTTTTTACAGCCTCAGAAGTCTCCTGCTGCTTAATGATTTCTGAACTGCCTGCACTGTCTTCCTCCTGCTTCAGTGAGGGAGCCTGCTTGCTTTCTGGCTTTTGCCCCTCCTCACTTGTCAGAGACAGATGCAGTTTAGTTTCTTTGGGCATTTCATTGGCATGGATTTTGGACCAATTCTCATCCTCGCAAAACGAGGCAGACCTACTCAGCTTTATTATATCGTTCCCATCCACAAACCTGTAGGACTTCATGCCGTTCTGATACCCCACGAACACTAGTTTTCTGCTTTTGGCACCTCCCTTCCTCCTCTTATCTATTTCTGTCTACTCCCACCATCATATCTTCCCCTCCCCAGGAACCTTGACCAGTTCCGCAGGGCCTGCAAGACCGTCCTTTTTAAACGAGCATACATTGACATCGACTGCTGAATTGTTGTGAATAAAGGATCCACCAGCATGGTCCTGCTTAGGGGCCTACATTACTATGGAACTATTTAAACTGGCAGAACCAGCACCAGAATATCACTATCGCTGCCAGGTTAATTTAAATCAACTTAAATTATGTATTTTAAATATACTAACTGGTTTTTATAATGTTTAATCTTTTATTGTTAAATTTAAAGTTTTTATTCATTACTGTAAATGTATAAAATGTTGTTAGCCGCCCTGAGCCGCCTAGGTGGGGAGGGCGGGATACAAATAAAATCTATTAATATTATTATTATTATTATTATTATTATTATTATTATTATTATTATTATTATTATTATTATCATCATCATCATCATCTAGAGGGATGTTTACCCATGCCTTAGACCCGAAAATTCTAAGGTGATCCAGGGTTGGCTTTCTCCCATACAGGACCCTGTAGGGTATGTCATTCAGAGCCTCCGTCCACAAACGATTAGAGATATAATAGGACGTTTTCAAGGCTTCACCCCAGTATGCCAGCTTTAAACCATTGTCCTCCAATAAAGCGTGGCAGATATTCTGGAGTACCCCTGCTCTGCATTCAACCACCCCGTTCTCCCACAGAGAGGAGACGTTGGCAACTCTGTGCTTTATGCCCTCTTGCCTCAGATAGCTGGCAAAGTCTTTGCTTAGGAATTCGCCTCCCTGATCCGTTTGAAGTGAGGCTATTTTAGCATTTAATTGTTTCTGTACCCTTTTAGCGCAGTACTTGAAAGTTGCAAACACATGGCTCTTATGTTTTATAGCGTACACCCACGCAAACCTGCTGTGGTCGTCCACCAGAACCAAAGCAAACCTATTCTTAGAAACACTAGGTGCATACAGCCCCACAACGTCTGCATGTATTAATTGGAGCGGTCTCTCAGACACACGCTCACTCCTTTTAGAAGCTGGATAGGACTTTGATTTGGCTTCCTTACAGATATTACAATCTAGGAATGCGTTACACTTATCCACTTTTCCCCCTTGCAATATTTCCAGGGTCTTATTAATTATGTTATAGCTGGCATGACCGAGCCTTCTATGTAAGCGGTGAATACATCTGCTGTGTGGCTGTTTATTCCACATGGTTTGTGCTTTTCCCACTGTCGGCGGTAGCTCATACACATTTGCTTTTAATATTCCCTTAGCCAGCCTTTTACCCTTCTTTAAGATTTCACAGCCCTTATTATCAAACATTACTGTGAACCCAGCTGTTGCCAGGATGGAGACACTCAACAAATTGGTCTCTAGCTCTGGCACACACAATACATTAGTGAAAGTATAATTAAGTCCAGGAAAATAGACTGTGCCTTGGCAAAGCACGTCTGCCTGTCGCCCGTCAGCCAAGCTTACTGTTTTCTGCTCAGCTGGTCTGCAGTCTTGCAGCTGTTCTTCCTGGCAGCAAAAAATCTGCGTAGCCCCAGAGTCTACAATCCACGGCACACTCTGCAGTCCCGGACCAGTTCTTACCAGAGTTGCCTGTGTCCTTGAAGACTGCTGCTGGCTCTTCCTCTGTTGCTGCTGCGAGCAAGACCTTCGCAAATGTCCAAGTTGGTTACACAAATAACAGCGCTTCCTCCGCACTTGCAAGGCTCTTTCCTCTTCTTTGGCTTGCCAGCTGGAACCAGCTCCCACAGACCTCTGCTTATCTTCTTTGCTGCAGTCAGTCTGATCTTTCCTGCTCTCCAGCTGCCTCTGTTCCTCCGCCAGGAGTTTGCCGGTCACATAAGGCAAAGTCAGCTTGTCAGCATCTTGCCCTTCAAATGCTATCACCAGCATATCATATCTCTCATCCAGAGAGCTCAATATTATGTAGACTTTATCTTCCTCAGCCACCACTTTCCTTCTCGCCTCTAGTTCTTGGAAACAGATAGACATACCATCGAGGTGGTCCCTCATCGACTCCCCGGCCAGCATACGTTTCCTGTAGAGCCTCCGAGTCAGGGATATCAGCGAGCCTGCTGACTTCTGCACATACACAGCCTTGAGAGTTTCCCAAGCCTCCTCTGCTGTCTGGTGCCCACGGACATGCACCAGCTGGTCGTCTGAGACGCTTAGAATGATAGTGGCTAGAGCCTTTTGGTCCTGAACGGCCTCTGCCAGCGTGGGATCAGCGGGAGGAGCTGACACACAGTCCCAAAGCCCCTCTCTCTTCAGGAAATGCTCTAACCTTACCGATCAGATGTTGTAGTTGGGAGTGGTGAGCTTTTCCACCAGCACGGTAGCTGCTGCTGTAGCCATCCTGCTCAGACTCCTTTCAGCCACTGCTGGTCTCACCTCCTAGGCAGCCTCTGGAGCAACGCAGCGTCCTTTCTTTACCACCTCTCTCAGGTCTTCTAGGCGCAGCAGAAGCGTGCTGGGCCCATAACCCTGTCCATGCGCTTAGAGTCCAAGAGGGTGATTCTTAGCAACGCAAGAATGAAGGTTGTACACAGTAGCTGTAAAACCACTATATACATTTATTTACACACCAATCACTCTTCTCTCTGACAGTATGCTCTGCTGCAACTCCAACTCCATTAACCCACACACACCATAGTGACTTTGTACATTTATACATTGACCAGCCAATTAGCAACTTGCTGTGTCATGCTGACTGTGCTGGCTGATGCAATGCCTCTGGCACCCAGCCACCTGCTGTCATCTAGATAATCTAGCTTCCAGATCTAGTTTCACTTTTACAGCATGTGCTATAAGCTGTCACTTCTCTCATCTACAAGCGACAGCCCCCCCCCCTCAAACTTCCAAGAGTTTCCCCACTGGGAGCTGGCAAACCTGGAAATGGATATGTTGTCTTCCCAAATGTGTGAATGCAATGGAAATTTCAAAAATGGTTGCAACCAAAGCATAACGTGCACATCAGATACTGTGGGGGGGAGGGGGGGCTTGGAATTTTGAACACTAGTAAGTCTGCAGTGACACTCCTTTTCAATTTATGCTACAATACCATAATACAGCAGGGAGTACTCCCAGCTAACAAATGCACCCAAGTCTGCTGGGACTTAAGAAACTAGGAGTGAGGCACATGAATTCAGCAGAGCCACCTTCTCTATAAACTCTCCAACTCTGCAGCTGCTGGCCAGCTCCACAACAAAACCCCCACACACAACTACCCTGAACTTGTCTTTTATCTCCCTAAACTGCACCACCAAAAATGGCCACCTTCATCCAAACCAGGTGTATACCTTCCTCTTGACAACCCACCAGGATGCCATCAAAGCATTCCAAAGCCACCCTGAAGACAGGTTTCTGAGACTCTGAACATGTGCAGAGAGTGCCTTTGCTTTACCAACCAGCAACCCTGACTAGTTCCCCACTGCCCCCAGTGCTTTCAGGTGTGGACCTCCAGCCAGACCCCAATGTTTTTGAATGCTTAACCCTAGCACCCTTTTGTCCCTCTAAGCAGGGCCTGGTTTGTCATTAAGCAACATAGTAGAAATGTTTCATGTGAAGGCAAACCATAATTTAAATGATTGTTTGTGAACCAAATAGGGTTGCCAGGGCTCTCCTGGCCATGGGCAGCGGATGAAGGGCAAGATGGCCAAATCCAGGTTGGGAGACTCCTGAAGATTTGGGGATGGAACCTGAGGAGGACAGGGACCTCAATGGGGTACAATGCTATAGACTCCAAAACCTCCATTTTCTCTGCTCTCTGTAGTCTGGAGATGAGCTATAATTCTGGGGATCCCCAGGTCTGGAGACCTGGAGACTGCCATTTCTCGAACCAAATCTTGGTTTCACAAACTAAACTTAAAACTACTGAGTGTATGGGCTGAATTATGTCACTAATCAGAGGTGGGTTCAGGGGTAGTCTTAGTGATTCTGGAGCTCTGGGCAAAAGTCAAAAATAGGCCCCTAGAATCACTGCCCTCTGCCAGAATGTAGCCAAGCAAGAGGTAGCGTGGTCCCATGAAAGGCCAATGGAAGCTGGCTGCCTAAGCCCCTAAGAGCCAGTTTGGTGTAGTGGTTAAGTGTGCAGACTCTTATCTGGGAGAACAGGGTTTGATTCCCTTCTCCTTCACTTGCACCTGCTGGAATGGCCTTGGGTCAGCCATAACTCTCGCAAGAGTTGTCCTTGAAAGGGTGTCTGTTGTGTGTGTGTGGGGGGGGGGGAAGGTGAAGGAGATTGTGACTGCTCTGAAACTCAGAGTATAGGGCGGGATATAAATCCAATGTCGTCTTCTTCATATCAGGCAGGCACAAGTGGCAGCATTGTGGCAGCCTGTTCTTTGTTGGGCAAGAGAAATGACTTGTAGGGGATTGACATTAAGCAAAGGGCCCACGGCAACTGTGGTGGTTGCCCATTGACTGTGATCACAACTGTCTGGGTTATTCTGTTTTTGCATTGTCTCATATGATACACCTATGTGTCATATCAGGTACAACTTTCATCATCATAGTCTCTTCTAAAATAAATCTTTTTCTTGTATAATTCAATCAATATCTTTTTTTAAAAATCAGATATTAAAAGCTTCCATTCTGTCTCTTTCTCTTGAGCCAATGTAATGAAAAAGTAATGCTAACAATTTTGCAATCACAGAATGACAAATGTGAATGCCTAAGTGATCTACTGGACCGGAAAGATGAGCCTGTACTTTAGAAATGTCATTTCTAATACATTATGGCAGCAAAGAACAATTGCACAACCTATTTCACACAGATATCCAAAGCCCTACAGATAGCTATTTGAACTATTCTTTAATTACTTCTGGCATAGATTTTAGCATGTTTCATGCACCAACTCTAACTATATTAATGGTTGCATTACTTCATCAATTTTAATGAAAATGTTAAGGTATGCAGGATTCAATAATATTTGGTATCAGTTGGAAAACTAGCTTTATTTTTTATTTTATGTCTATTTGTTGGAAAAATAATCTCTGTTAGTCTAATATATAGCCCCAGAAATTCAGGCACAATCCTAAGAACACTTTCCTGGGAAGAAGCCCCAATGAATAAACTGGAACTTACTTCTGAGTAGACTTCCTAGGTTTGCTCCTAAGGATCTAACTTTTTCTTCAGGAACTAGTTTTTTAAGACATTGTATCTCCAGTGGTGTCAACAGAAAGTTTTGGTTGGTAGGGCAATGGGAAATTCTGTGAGGTAGGGAGCGGGGAAGAGAGACAGGGAAGTGTGGGGAGAGATATATCCTGTCAGGCAAAGAAGAGAAAGGTCTTTCCTTACCTGCTGGCCTCATTTGTTTGCCTTGGCTGCTACAGAAGGAAAGCCAGCCGGCTGGCCAGTGCTATTTATACCTGGTGAGTATCCACTGTGCGCTACAGTAGCAGGTGGGCAAAGTCTGCAACTACTGTAGCACAGAGCGTATACTTGTCGAGTATTAATTGCACCTGCTGGTTGGCTCTCCTTCTCCCCCACCAGTGACAGGGCAGCAAGTGAGCAGATGAGGCAGGAAGGCCTCGCTGCCATCACCATCATGTGATCCAGACAGGGTCACAACTGCAGTTGGGCCTGCTTATTTATTTATTTATTATTTATTTATTACTTTAGATGTTTATCGCGCCCTCAGCTTGCTTGGCCTGAGAGAGGAAAAGCCAGTGCCCAGCAAGCTGGTGCAATTAAAACTTGGTGAATATGCATTCCGTGCTACTTGTCAAGTATTAATTGCACTGGCTGGCCAGCTCTCCATCTCCTGTAGTGGCCAGGATGAATAAGTGCACCTGACAGGTAAAAGCAGGGGCAGCAGAAGTTGTAGGGCATGGGCCATGACTGATGGGGCACATGCCCCTGAGTGCCCCACCACAGCTACGTGACTGTGTATCTCCTTTTACATAATTTTGTGTATTACATACTTAACCAAATGTCAATCACACAATTTCAAATAGAGTATTTAAATTTCTGTTCCGTTTAATTCTACAGCTTGTGGACACATAATCATTCATTAAAACACAATCAACAGATTTCAGCTATAATTAGTATTGCCTCATCTGGTTCATTGGCTTAGATTTTTAAATTCATTTTATCTTTTCAGTTTTACTGCTGTCATGTTTTTGTGGCTTACCAAGATAAACTGCTTACAATGCAAGTATCCAGTAGAGCAAAGTATTATCTTCCTAAATGAAAGAGTAAATCAGAAATTGTGATGTCATTATGTAAAATATATTCACATAGCTGCGCACAAATATTGAAGGGAAACATAGGTTATACTGTTACGTGTATAAAATATCATTGTTTATTAAATCTCACTGGCAGTTCTTAGATTCTTCAAATACTCTGCCAATGTACCCTAACTTTGAAATTTTAACAGTTGATCAGTCCTCAGACCCATATCAAACTACATCTCCATTTCATATGAGAGATATAGCAAGAGTATTACTGCAGCAAACACATCCAATGTCTGTTTCTTCAAGCTAAATAGATTAAAAAGTTGTGAATATACTAATTTGAACACTTTAAAGTGATATAATTTACATAAACTTTTCAATCTTGGATGATTGTACAAGGACAATTGTATGTTGTCTTAATAGAATCTCATAAAATACTGAACACAAGCAAACCACAAACCTAAGCTGTAAAATAGTAACATAGTAAACAAGTAAAATAGTAACATGTGAAGTATAGATTAAGGCAAGGCGAATTGGGCGAGGATACTAGAAGCCCTCCCACTGCTGCCCCTATTACTAAATTATATCAGCTCAGCATCTACCTTAAAATGCTTCTTGAATTATAATTGTCATAATAGAATCTTACTCCCATCATACTTTTAAAATTACTTTTTCCTTTGCCCCCCAAGGACAGAATAACGAGTCAGACACCAAGTGATGGAATAAAATTGGGCCACATAATTAATTAACCTCATAAACAGCAAGGGTACCCCACCAGCGGCCTGGCCAGGGCTAGGGGTCACCGCAGGGCTAGGGGTCTGCTCCTGCTCAAAATGAGGCCTGTTGGGAAACCAAGTGTACTGGACCCAATTTGGTTTGGGGCCAGGCCTCATTTTGAGCAGGAGCTCACAGGAATGGAGCTACAGAACCTCTAAATTTTTATTGTGCTCTTTCTTTCTTACCTCCCCCCCCAAAAAAAACAACAACAACCCAACAACACTTGGTTCTGTGCTCCATGAGAATTTTGCTGAACTCTATGATTTGACAAACTTTCTAATATTTTTTCCCATAAAAATGGGAAAATAACCAAAACATATAAAGCAGACAGATGGAAATCATCATGGCACTGTGGCCACATGGGAGAAAGTAATTTAAAAAATATGATGGGAATAAGATTTTATTATGACAATTATAATTCAAGAAACATTTTAAGAAAGATGCTGAGGTGATATAATTTAGTGCACCTTCTGGTGATGTCAGTGGTGTGTGGCATATGCAAACGAGTTCTGCAAATGAGTTATTCTAATGAGCTCCAGCACCTCTTTTTCTACTAAATGACCCCTGCTTGGGACTGTGGCATGGGTGAGGGTGGGCTTTCTTGCCAAGCCACAAGACCCCATGTGCCTTGTTGTGGGGCTCCACATCCAGTACTCTGGGAGCCAGTTCGGTTTAGTGGTTAAGTGCGCAGACTCTTCTGGGAGACCTGGGTTTGATTCCCCACTCCTCCACTTGCACCTGCTGGAATGGCCTTGGGTTAGCCACAACTCTCACAAGAGTTGTCCTTGAAAGGGTGTCTGTTGTGTGTGTGTGTGGGGGGGGAAGGTGAAGGAGATTGTGACCGCTCTGAAACTCAGAGCTATCACAGAAGTTGTCCTTGAAAGGGCAGCTGCTGTGAGAGCCCTCTCAGCCCTACCCACCTCACAGGGTGTCTGTTGTGGGGAGAGAAGATATAGAAGATTGTAAGCCGCTTTGAGTCTCTGATTCAGAGAAAAGGGCGGGGTACAAATCTGCAATTCTTCTTCTTCTTCTCTCATGGAGTCCCAGAGTTTTTCAAATCAGTCAGCACACTTTCCACTATAGCTATAACTAGCTTGGGACACTTTATCCACTTGTGTTCCAGGGTCATGATCAGCTCACATAACCATAGCTTCAAGAAGATAGATCTTAAAATGAATGCATGTATATCAGGGATGTGGCCTGCTGTTTGTGCTCCTTCACTGTTTGCCCATTCAGTCACCTTTGGACTTTCAGCCTATTTAGATTGAATGTACATAGGATGGAAACATACAGCAGAACGCAAAATCTCTGAACAATGTGCATTAATTCACAGGTCTATATAGTGAATATACACATATAATTGATTAGCACAGGCTTTTTTTTTATCTTGGGGATCACTGAATTTCCCGACCATATGGGGGAAAATTAAATGCATGTAGTTTAAGATTGCCAGACTCATGCTTCCAGAGCGCTATTTGGGGATTGACATTGGGAAAGGACAGCAATGATCACTTTGAAATCATTTCTGTGTTACATTCCTGGCCCCAGCATACTATAGGAATTTCCAAATATCATAGAGATTAGGTTGGTTCTTAAAGTGTGATTGAGGCGGGTGGGATAGCATCACTTCCAGGAAAAGACCAAAGCATCAGTGATGTTGCCCCCTCATTTTTCTCCCACTGCTCACTGGAGAGGGGTTGCCCAATAGAGGGTGAGGTGGGAGTTGTCTCATCTGCAACTGGCACTTGGCAACCCTAGTTGTAAGCTCCTTCTTGCCAGACCTTCAAATGAAACGTGTAGGTTCAAGGCAGAACCTGCTGCTATACTTCTGTTTCCCTACCACAAGTGGACTCAAAGCACAAAGAGGTGTAACCTCAAACACAGTTACCAATTTCCCACTCACCTTGCACTGCTCTCACACTCTTCTCAGTGGGGTTCCCATCCAATTTCGCACTATCGGTCCCAAGCTTCAAGTTTCTTGCACAGCAAACAGATACTGCCATGTGAAAAATCTGAAGCTAGTTGCAGCCCCGGGGCAGATAGTGTGAAATTGGATGGAAGCCCTGCTGAGAAGAGGAGCGTGAAAGCGACATAAGGCGAGTGGAAAACGGTCAGTGTTTTGACCTACATATCATGGATTAACAGAGCCTCTATATATGGCTAGTAATGATTGTTTTCTCTGATACTTAATCAACTTTTAAACTGTGGTCCAGAAAAGGCCACCAATGATTTCAACAAGAGTAAACTTAAATTTACTGCACTAAATGAAATTAAAAACATACATTAGTAAGAGATACAAGGTGACATAGTTTCTTCGACAGGATAAGTTATTTGAGTTTAACAAAGCAGGAATCAAGTTGCACCTTTAAGACCAATCGATTTTTATTCAGAACTTAAGCTTTCAAGCACACTTCATCAGATGAGGGGATCAGGTATTGTGAGCTGAAATGCAAGCAGTCTGGCAAACTAACTGGTCACATAAAACAGTGTGGCTAGGCCATTTGGTCTGAATAGCCATAAAAGGTAATAAAATTCTCTACCAAATGGTGTTTCTGCAAATCTAGGTGAATCACAAAAGGACATGTATATCCAACTTGTAATCCAACACACTGTGTCAGCCTCTTTATTCCGACTGGGGGGGCAAACAGGAGATACAACATAATCCAATCTTCTTTTTGTCCTTCCATTCTGGTCAATCCAGACTTTTTGGTCTTTAAGCAGGAACACACAATAAACATAAGCAACAGTGCCTAAAAGAGCAAACTTGGAGTCAATTGCACCTTTAAGACCAACTTAGTTTTATTTAGAACGTAAGCTTTCATGTGCATGCACATGATATTGGCTGTTTATCTCACTACATATATTAAACCCATCTTCTACTATATTTTAATGTATTTTTTCCTAATGACAAACTAGAATGATGTATATATTTATGTTACATGTTAAAAGATAAATTAGTTGGACAGGAAAAACTTCTGGGAAAGAAATGCTTTCTTTTTGACCCAGGTTTATTAGCAATAGAATAATTAGCAGGCATTCTCCCATGTTACTGTTTTATTGTTTCCCACGCTAATTCAACCCAGGTCAAAGGTTTTCTGAATTTGTTAATTTTACTATTCTGCTATTGGTTTTTAACTTTGTACCACTTGGCATTCCAAACCCCACCAGTTATATGTGGTTCTGCTTACTGTTCCTCATTCCTCGTCTGAAGAAGTGTGCATGCACATGAAAGCTTACGTTCTGAATAAAACTAAGTTGGTCTTAAAGGTGCAATTGACTCCTATTTTGTTCTACTACTTCAGGCTAACACGGCTGTCTATTTGGATCTATCTAAAAGAGCAAACATCTATATTGACACATCTTCCTCTGCCATTTCCTTTTTTTCTGTATAAAGATGAATGGGATCTCTCTAAAGATTCATGCACAAAAAGTATCTGTGCCATTAACATTCTAAACTTGATGCTAGCTTTACTATGAGATCATATTTTGGTCAGTTGCCTACAGTATAAGGAAAATCTCATGCTTACAAATCTTTGTTTAAGTAGTATTTTTGTCTCCACTCACTGACAATGAGGAAGACATGAATGCAGTCCGTAAGACTGCTGAGTTCCATTGTTGACAGCAGTTATCTGAAGTCTTTTGATTATTTGAAAGCTACCCCATTCATCAGACTGACTTTATTCACATGTTATTATTACAGAGAAAAATGATAGACACATTTGGTTATAGGGATTATAGTCATTGTATGTACATGGCACAGTAGCATCATAAAGGGCTCAAAAATGTACTAACATAGTAACAACAATATTTTTTCCCTTTCACAACTTGTATAGTCTATAGGCAAGCTATAATAAACAGATGACATATAATTCAGAGATTTTACTAGATGTAAAGTCACAGCAATACAAAGACAAGTGATTTATTCAGGGTTCTTAAAAGGGCTGAGAGGAACTTTGTATCTTTTAAAGGGCTTTTTTCACCTTTTACACACACACATACACAGAAGGCATTTCGATGACTAGCCATTCTGCATTCTTGATTACTCAGATCATGACTAAACAACATTTTAGGTAACCATAGCATGATATCATCCCTGCCTAAAAGATGAACTTGGGAGCATGATAGCTTTGCTGCTGTCTCCCACTTGTAAAAACTCTGATGTGGCATGCTTATCAATAAGAGTGCAAAGAGAGTGAGAAATGGTGCAGCTTACCCAAACAATGTATTGAATTCAGTTGGAGGAAGAAGTTGTGCAAATCCTCATATATTTATTTAGTATATTTCTATGCTGCATTCTCAAAATCCTAAAGTAGCTTACAATTTAAACAATGTAAGAATGGTTGCGTTCTCACAGAAACACATCCCTTGCTCCTGGCTCTCATTTCCCACCACCACTCCTGTGGCCAAGAGGAGAAAAATAATCATTAAAAATGGTTTTAAAATCACTGTTGGGAGACAGCATGATGTCACTTCAAGGGAAAGTCAGAAGTGGGGTTAGTCTGCTATAGGAATTGCTGAAAACTCCATGGTTATAAAGTTTCTGGCAAAGTTTCCTAGAGCAGCATGAATCACTTCCAGATATAATGCCATCCCCTGCCAGCATCCCTCATATTCCCATGGCCCCTGGAGTCCTGCCGCCAGTTGCTATGACCAGGAACTACAACATAACCAGTCTTCTCCATATTGCTACAAATATTTATTTTAAAACAGTTCATGCTACTTTTATGATGTACATAAGAAGGGGGGGGGAATCTTCTAGTGTTTCAGTAAAAATTTTCAGTGAGTCCTTAATTACCTGTATCTACAAACAGGTAAAAACCAAAAGGCTAGATGTGAAGTTTAATTTTTGAGGGGCCTAATATTGTACACTACAGTGGCAGGGACATTCTTTTCCTGAAGCTGAGTTTTCATCATGGTTTTTGAAAAATACCACAATCTGCTGTTGATCATTTCAAGCCACAACAGCACTGCAAGAATTTACAATTCTCTCCTTAAAATATTGACTTTGAAATGTGAAATTATTTGTCAACATTCTTCTGGGACTCAATTACTTTTCAGTAGGTGGCACCAGAGCATCAGTGTTGCAATTTGCTGGAAAACCAACTTTCAGTCAAACAACTACTGCATGCTATAAGGAAATATTAACATTTTCTGTTTTTCTACAATACTAAGGATGCCAGCCATCTGGTGGGATCTGGGGATCTTCTGGAATTACACCTCAGGCTACGCAGATCAGTTTCCCTGGAGAAAATGAATGCTTTGAAGGGTAGACTCTATGGCACTGTACCCCACTGAGATCCCTGTCCTCCCTGGGCTCCATCCTCAAATCTCTAGGAGTTTCTTAGCATGGATCTGGCAGCTTTACCCAATACACAGTAGCAAACAGAGCATATTTCAAGATTTTTCATGATGTTCATTGTTATTGATTAATATGTCATCCACAAACACTTCTACCTGGAGTCTACAACTTAACAAGGTAGAAACGCAAACTGCAGCTGGGAGGAAATTTCACAGTTCTACCACCACTATTATCACAAAAAGAATGAAATGTCATTCTTTACAAGATATTTCATTAATTTGTTCTGTATTTAGCCAAAATTTATGATTGCTGATATTTGCTAATCCTCACTACCCTGTGTGTGGCATATTGTACTTTATTTATATGGTGATATGATCTATTTTTGTCATTTTGTCTCTCCATGTGCATTGATATTTATTTCAATAGAGCTATCTAATTGTAAAAAAAGAGAATTTTTTTCTGATAGTTGAAACTTCATTACAGCTTGTTAATAATTAGGGACGAATTGTAAATATGGAATTCTGACATGAATGTCAGGAGAACTTGTATACTGTTGATGCCTTGTAATTTAGGATACTGGGAGTCTTTTGCAGGGTATGGTGCATCAACAATTTACAGTGCAATCCTAAGTAGGTCTGCTCAGAATCCTACCAGAGTCTATTCAATGGGACTTACTCCCAAGAATGTGTGCTGTGAGGACTGCATTATTAGGCTTAGTTTACATAGGAAATCCTTATTCTTGGAAGTTCTCGTTATTAAAATCTGAGAAGTTTTGGTATTATTAGAATTACTCTAAAAGAGATTATTATTTTAATTAATACTTTTGATTGTATAACAGATTTCAGAAGGATTTAGGATTTCACAATGACTTTGTCCTTGGGCTCGCAGTTCCCTTTCTCCGCATATTAATTCAGATATTTAAGGTTCACTGACCAACTGTAGCTTGTCTTTTCATTCAAACTGGGCAAAACAATAAACTGTAGCTGGTTCTCCTTAGTGATTTAATTCCAGTATTGGTAAGAGAAAAAAACACTGTTAGTTCACCCAATTTACATGTCACAAACTGCAGGATATTTTTTTAAACCTAGAAACTTTCACTATCTGAACCACATGCAAAAGAAACAAGAAAAGGAACAAGTGAGCTCTAGTATTCCACAGATTTATTTTTAACAAGCCATGGTTTATTCAATATGAATAAATTTATTCGTAATGTTATAAATCACTGTTGTTCACAAGGTAAATCTGAGAAGAAATGAGAACATATATTTCTTGTCTGCCTGTAACCATAAATGGGAGAGCGGCATAGACATACAGGCAAAATTGCAAATCTTTAAGAACAATTTTCTGGCATCTCCTTCCAATTGTGTCAGCTCCTAACTGTACATTATACTTCAGTTACTATAAAGCTGATCTAAGGAATTAAACTTACATAGTGCTAGCCATAAAACAGTAACAATATCTTTGATATTGTATTAAAAATGTATATCTGAGCTACAATTTCTTTTTCAAACAAGAACTGTACAGTGGGATAGGAGAATAAATTCTTTTTTAACTCTGTAAATTTACGATTCCTTGGACAGCTGTCAATCACAAATATTAATATATAGAAGGAAAGTTAGCTCTTTTGCCTTCTTGGCATGAATTCTTTACAGTTGTTTTCATTCTGGGAAATTTGGGGCACATATCCATGCTAGAGCCACTGTTTTGGGAAGAACTGGCTGAAGAACCAAGACAAATTGAGATGCTAAGAGAAGTGTTAGGACTACTAGGCAAGTTGAAAACTAGTAAGACTGCAGGTCTGGTTGACAGGAATTGCAGTCAAGTTAGCCTAACATCTATTCAAAACAAATTATTATAAACTGCTATTGAAACACAGCTGGACCTAGACTGCTTGGCACTAGGGATGTGCAAAAAAAAATAATTCGGAATTACACGGATTCGGACGTACACGGGGAAAAAAAATTCGGATTCCCCATGCACTACTGAATACCGTATTCGGAATAGCCGCATATACGGTAGATGCACGGCTATTACCGAATATACGGCCCTATTATACCCTATGGGCCATTGAAATCAATGGCAAATAGGGTATATTTGAAGCCGCCTGGAGGGGGGGGGGTTGAGGGAGAGCCCCCAAATTTGCAGGGGACCTGCAGGGGACTCTCCCCTCCAACCCCCCCAAGTCCCAAAAAGATTGGGCCAGGGGATCCCATTCCAGGGGCACCCAAAGAGGGTGCCCCTATTCCATCATTATACCCTATGGGCCATTGAAATCAATGGCAAATAGGGTATAATTGAAGCCGCCTGGAGGGGAGGGGGTTTGAGGGAGAGCCCCCAAATTTGCAGGGGACCTGCAGGGGACTCTCCCCTCCAACCCCCCCCCCCCCAAGTCCCAAAAAGATTGGGCCAGGGGATCCCATTCCAGGGGCACCCAAAGAGGGTGCCCCTATTCCATCATTATACCCTATGGGCCATTGAAATCAATGGCAAATAGGGTATAATTGAAGCCGCCTGGAGGGGAGGGGGTTTGAGGGAGAGCCCCCAAATTTGCAGGGGACCTGCAGGGGACTCTCCCCTCCAACCCCCCCAAGTCCCAAAAAGATTGGGCCAGGGGGTCCCTGTCTTTGGGCTCCCCAAAAGGCCCATTGCCAACAATGATGGGGAAAGCCCAATTAGCCACTTCCTCCACTACAATTGCTGTGGGGAAAGTGGCTCTGGCCAGAGGGGGGTTTGAGGGAGAGGCCCCAAAACTGCAGGGCAGCTTCAGGGGACTCCCCAGCATGCAACCCCCCCTAGCCCCAAAAGACAGCACCCATCTGTGGGCACCCCAAAAGGAACACTGCTCCCAATGGTGAGAAAAAACCAATTAGAGCCACTTCCTCACTGCAATTGTCATAGGAAAAGTGGCTCTGGGGAGCAGGAGGTTTTGAGGAGAGCCCCCCAAACTGCTGTGCAGCTTCAGGGCACTGTCCCACACAAAACCCATAAGGCCAAAAAAAAATTGGACCAGGGGGTCCAATTCCTGGGGCACCCAAAGCCAAACCTAACTTCACACCAGAGAATCTCTGTAGGCCCCAAATGCACTACATCCCTCTATCTAATCTATGAACCCTGCTGGCCTGGCACCAATATAAACCCAGTTGCCAACATCACTGCCACACAAAACACAATCTGCTCAAGGTCTGCTCTGCAGACCTGGCTGCAGCAAACCCAGATGCCAGCTCACACCCTCACCAACCCCCACACCAACCAGAGGCAATTTAAAAAACCAAAACAAAACCAGCAGAATCACAAAAGGCCAAGTGTTAAAAAGTGGCCTTTTTACCAACAAGAAAAGGGGGACAAAAGTGGCCTTTTAAACAATGGAAATTAGGCCAAACAGCACCCCCCCAGCACCCAAAGAAAAGAGTAACAGCAGCAGCACAACACAGCACAGCAGCAACAAATCAAACACTGAATACTTTTAAAACAGTAAAAAATTAACTTTTAACAATACAGGAACTTTGCCACCCCCTCCCCCCCAAAAAAACCCTTCACCCTAACCCCAAGAAATCCAAGCCACCCAAATCAGGAGAAGTAAAAGGACACTGCACTTTTAAAAGTCCTCTCACTAAATTAAGATATGGGCAAATTGGCAAAACCCCCCACCCCAGGCCCCCTCCCCAAGCAGAAACCCCCAAATTAGCTACCCCACCACCACCCAAATTTGGATAAGTAAAGGGACTCTAAGTCTTTAAAAAAAGTCCTTTTACCAACAATAAATAAAAACAAGAACCTAAAGAGTGTCTTACCTTGTCTTCTGTAGTCCAGGGAAGTCTGAGTGAGAGAGCTGCAGCTTAAGCGAAGGGCCAGCCAGCCACACACAGCATGGAGGAGTCAGCCAGGAAGGGAAGACTCCTTAGAAAGCCCTTCAAAGCATGCATTTGCAATGCATTTTGCAAATGCATGCTTTGGATTGGCTGCTGGGGCTCCTCTTCCCCCTCCCCCCCCTCCCTGATCCCAGGGAGGTTAAGGTGAAGGCGCCAAAGCAGCTCCTTTGAAGCTCCAGAAGCTAATTGCTGCCTTTTGAATTGACAGCTGTGTGCTTACGAATAGCTATTTGTAACTACACAGCGAGCCTATTCGGCTGCCGTATAATGGGTGCTTATGGAAGTCGGCTGCAGGCTATTCCATATGCGGCCGAATCAGCACTGATTCGGCTGTAAATACGGCTCGGCCGAACCGAATGAACATCCCTACTTGGCACCCTAGGTAAGGCTAACTACTTGTGCCCTTTGGTGTCGAGCAGCAGCCCATTCACTTCATTCTATCCTATGGGCCCATAGAATAGAATAGAGAGATCAGGCTGCCACTGCAGCGTGACCCCAGAAAAGGGCTTCAAAGTTCCCAGAGTAGGGCTTCAAAGTTTAAGTCCTCTTCTCTAGCATCAAGAGGTATGGGGAAAAATATATTTTTTCCTGCTTTTGCACTCTGGGGTGCAAAAGCAGGAAGAAAGTTTGCACCTCTTGGAAACTCCGAGAGGTGTGGAGGGGGGCGGTGGAGAAGGAAAGCCCTTCCACCCACACCTCTCAGAGACACCAGAAGACAGTAGGGGACTACCGTCAGTGCCCTAATTAGGCAATGGTCTAATTCACCTAGTGGGCAGTCCGGCCCTGTATTAAAAGAGAATCATTAAACATACTGAGGAACAATATTTGCTGTAGAAAAATCAGATTCATGGATGAGAGGTCCATCAATGTTTACTAACCATGGTGAGTGAAGGGAGCTTCCATATGCAGAGGCAGCAACCCTCTGAATAGCAGTGCTTAGAGGCAGCAGCAGGGGAGGGCCTCAGCCTCTGTTTCCTGTTTGTCTGGGCCTCCAGGGCAACTGGTTGACTGCTCCATGGTGTGGTGCAGTAAATGGACCAGTGCATATGCCCACCAGGTTTTGGGGATTTTTTTTTTGTATGTTCATGATTGAGACCACCAAGAAATTGTTTACTAGTCTTTCACTCAACATGGATCACATGGTTTTCATGAGTGTTACAGAATTCCATTGAGTACTTACAATACATCACATTCTGCTTTTTGTACATAAAATTTCAGCTGTCATTGTTTCTTTCTTTCATTATTCACAAGGAATGTTTTGTTTTGCCCAACAGAGTGTTATTATCTTATTGTTTTTTATTGGCAACAAACAAGTCTGATAGGATTGGGGAGGTATTCTATAAAACTTGTATTTGTTTTGGACAACCTTATTACTTGGTATTTTGTGTGAGGAGAGGATATTTTAGTCTACAAGTCCAAACAACAATCTCACTTGAATTATGCTCAGTGTCTCAAGAAGATAATATTGTTCAATCCTAAAAGGAGATGTGATTGGCAGTGCTCCAGTGTCACCAAGTATTCTTAATAATTTCCTCTTTCTATTATGTTCTATACAAGAAAGCTAAAATCATCTTTCTTTTTAAGTGGTTGTTCTTTAGCGCCTTTTTAAGAGTATTTTTTGTTAAATAAGGAAAATGCCCAGTTTTCCTTCTGTTTGCTACTCAAGTTCAATTTCTATCCAGTTTACATTCTACATTTGTATTCCTGTTACAAATCCCATTTGTGTATACATGTGGAAAAAGTACATTAACAAAACAATAAGGAGAAAGAAAGCAACCTTTCTTATTAGCAACCAACTAATCACTGTCAAGCCAAGAGCTAAGTAAGAGCAATCAAAAAGAGCATGTTTTCACCACAGCAGTTCTTACTGCCAAATATAGGGTACTTTAAAAACTGTGCCCAATGAATCCCCTCCTCTCTTTGAATATTTCACCAGTCTTATTGCTGAATTTTCTGTCCAGCTTGCAGCTGTCCTAGCTTTATTTCCAGATCTGGGACACAACTGGCGAAAAATCGTCAATAGGCATGGGCATGAACCTCATCATGAGAATTAATTGGTTTGTGGTTCGTGAGCTGAGGGTCATGTGACCACGTCTGCAATGAACTTCCCACAAAACTCCATGGTTTTCATGGAGTTTTGTGTAATTTGTGTTGGCGGTTCATGTGGCAGACATGCTGGTGCTGATCAATTAATTGTCAAAGCAATGGGGAGGATGGACTTCTGCAGCCCTTAAAGCACCAATAGTGACAGGCAGTGCTGCTGCCAAAAAGAGAGCTCCCATTCTTTTCTTTGGGAGCAGAATGGATATATACCCCCAGCTCACACGTAGTTGTTTTTTACTTTGCAGCAGAAAGTTAGGCAGAGAGAGAGAGAAAGAGATGCCACTAGCAGTTGCTCTGCCCCCAGATTTCTGCTTCCCCCCAACTCAAGCAATTGATTCCCCAACATGGGTGCATTTTAACCTGTGGCTTCCTCCAATTGTTCCCATGCCTTTCCAATCTTATTTTTAGAGATTGGAAAGGGTTTTGTACCTTCAATTTCTTTCCCCCATTTTGCTCTGTGGACCCTCAGATCTTCAACTTCAATGCCTCTTTGGATGCTCCACAGGGCTCAACATCATCAACTGCCCTTGCTGTTTTTGCCCTTTATCTCGGTTTTCCAAGCTTCCACTCCACTCCTGCACTGGACCTCCCATTGCGTCCTCCGCTTTGTACTTTGGAGCCTAGGACCCTCAGCTTCCATGCCTCTGGGCACCCCCCCCCCCCACACACACACTGGACTTTAACATCATTGGCTGCCCTTGCTGTGCCTGCCCTTGGTTTTCCTACTCTCCACCTCCCTCCTGTACTAGATCTGCCACTGCCCCCCTTTTGAACTTTGAACCCTAGGAGGAGGTAGTTAGGTAATCACCTCCGGGGCCCAAGGATAAAGATTGCCCATCTGCAGCAACAATGTCTATGATGAGCAGGCAGGCAGGTTCAGATTCCACCCCCCCCCCCCCCCAGCAATCCTCACCAAACTTGGAAGGCAGGTACAGGGGCATCCCAGGGAGGTCCTCTGTGAGTTTTATACCTATAGCTTGCAGGGGGTCCATTCAAGACACTCCTGAACCTGTGGCTATAATTTCCTCAAAGAGCACTTTCCTACGGGCAGTGTTCCCTCTAAGTTGGGTAATATTTTTTTTTTAAGTTGAGTTAGTGTGAACTAGCTCACAGTTTTTTAGCCTTCGGCTCACACATATTTGTCTTAGCTCAGGAAGGATGGCCCCAGGGCAAACTAATTTATGCAGTAGCCAAACTGATCACTCACAACTTTAATGCCAATAGCTCATGAAGTAGAATTTTTGCTCACAAGACCCCACAGCTTAGAGGAAGCATTACCTGTGGTCAGGGGTCATTTTGTAGACAAAGGGGCCCTGGAGCACATTAGCACAACTCATTTGCATAACTCATTTACACAGGGCTTGTAATAGTAGGTCTTGTAATAAGAACCCTGTAAGTTCTTGGAGGCTTAGTTGCAGCAGGGGGTGTGGCCTAATATGTAAAGGAGTTCCTGCTACATAAATTTGCATTTGCCACATACCCCTGACATCACCAGAAGGTGTACTAAATTAGAACAGCTCAACATCTACCTTAAAATGTGTATTGTCACAATAAATAAAACCTTACTCCCATCATACTTTTAATATTACTTTCTCCTTTGTGGCCACCTGTCATGATGAAGATTTCCATCTGTCTGCTTTATATGTTTTGGTTATTTCCCCATTTTTTGTGGGGGGAAATATTAAAAAGTTTGTCAAATCTTAGAGATCAGCAAAATTCTCACAGGGGGTTTAAACAATAGAGGACAGAAGCAAATATGGGGGGGAGGGTAAGAAAGAAAGAGTACAATAAAATTTAGAGGTTTCAGAGCTCCACTCCTGTGAGCTCCTGCCCAAAATGAAGCCTGCCTATAGGCAATTGCTTTGGCAAGCTATAACTTGGCCCAGCTGAATTCAATCTTCACCAAGCTTGGAGGGAAGGTAGGTTAGCTGGAGATTAGCTGTGAGTTTGGCAACTCCAGCCTGCAGGGAGGTCGCTCTCATGCATCATAAACCTCACAAAATGAACCAGTTCAGTAAACAGGAAAATTCATGAAGGTTCATGAGACCCCACAAAGCACAAACCACGACAAACTCCTGGTTCATGTCTACCCCTATCAACCAACATTTTGTACTAGAGGTGGCAAATTCTACCTTCATACAATAGTCTCCTTTTGAACCACACTTTGTACCCACACTTTAGCTACTTTCCTAAAAGAAAGGGGAAAGAAACCTGTTCTATCATGCTTTGTTTTTAAAAAAGGATTAGAAAATGTTGAAAGTGTTTTGTAATGAAATATAGTGCAACATAAAATGTATATTCTCTCGGTCATTAATTTCACTTCACTATGATATTGGTCTGAGGTTCTGGCCAAGAATTAAAGATTTTATTTATTTGCAACACAATGCAAAATTCTGTACTGCTGTGAATATTTAGTTTTCCATGGAATTTCCCCCCCCTGAATATATATATTCTGACATATTACAAAGAACAATGAAAATTAAATAGGATGCAAATGACACAAAATTCCTATATACAGAAAGCAGATCTATTTACAAATGATCAGGAAACATACATGAAGGTTCATACGGGAGAAGCCATTCTTTAAGATATGCTGTTCCCAATCCATATAGGGATTTAAAAGTCAATACCAGCACCCTGAATTGAGTCCAGAAGCAAAATGGAAGCCAGTGTAGATGGAACAAAGCTGGAATGATTTGGTACCTACAACCCACCCCAGTTAACATTCTGACTGCAGCATTCTATACTAATTGTAGCTGCTGGATGGTCTACAAATGCAGCCCCCTCACGGAGCACACTGCAGTACTGGAGCATACTAATCCACATATTACCAAACCATGGACCACAGTGGGAAGATCCCCTGCCAGAAGGGTAGAAGCTGGTGATAGGTACTGTAAATAACAGCGTTCAGTATTGAGGAAGATAGCTAAATTGTCCACATTATGGAAGCTATGTCACCGAATGGGAGAAAAGATCGTTGAGGAAAGGAAAGTTGCAGTTAATGATGAGGATCTTGTCAGCCTCATGACTATTAATCAGATGAGATGTAGGTTTTAAGGTCTTCTGTGAATTAAATCTAGCATGCATAGTCCTGATTTATGTAATGATTTATTCACATATAGAGTTTTGAGGGATGATTATAATACAGATTGTAACAACATACATTTAGCTGTATGCATATAGACACCTATTGAATATCTCCCTGACCTGGATAGTCCAGTCTAGCCTAATCTTGTCAGATCTCAGAAATGAAGCAGGGTTGGCCCTGGTTAGTATTTGGATGCAAAATTACAAAGAAATACCAGGGTTGCTACGAAGAGGCAGGCAATGGCAAGCTATCTCTGAATGGCTCTCACTTTGAAAATCCTGAGAGGTTGCCATAAAACAGCTACAACTTAATGACAAAAATAAACAAACAAAGAAAGAAATTGTGATATCTGTTGCATACAGTCTAGTCAGGGCTTTGGAGCAGAGATCTAGTGCAATCCTAAACACAGTTAACACCCTTCTAAATCCACTGACTTCAATAGCATTAGAAGGCGTCACTCTGTTTAGGATTATGCTAATGATGTCCTAGAACTGTCAGGTGAATGAATGGAAAGTCCTATGATTTCCACAGAATTCTTCACTAGGGGTGTGCATTCGGTTCGGCTGAACCGAATCAACCGCCGAATCACCTGATTCGGCTGTATATGGAACTGCATATAGCCATATGAACATATGAACATATGAAGCTGCCTTATACTGAATCAGACCCTTGGTCCATCAAAGTCAGTATTGTCTACTCAGACTGGCAGCGGCTCTCCAGGGTCTCAAGCTAAGGTTTTTCACACCTATTTGCCTGGATCCTTTTAGTTGGAGATGCCAGGGATTGAACCTGGGACTTTCTGCTTACCAAGCAGATGCTGAGCCACCGTCCCTCCCCTAACACTAAACAACTCCAAGTGCATTTATATGCAGCAATGGTAGAAGGGTACTTCACTCCTAGGTTTTTTCTAAAGGACAATTTCTCCCCCTCTGTGTATGAGCTTGTTTGGGTAGATATTTAGGCTGAACTTTGGCAACTTGACACAAAAGTGAGAATCACATCCCACTCATGTCTTTTTTCCCTTTAAACTGCCCACTTAAGCCAGTCACATACTGCTTTTTCTGTGCCTTAAGGAAAACTAGAAGTAACTTAAGAGGTCACAGCTGCAATTCCAGTCAGGCATGCTCACAGTGCACACACATGTCCTTTGCTCATCCCAACTCCCTTCAAAATGCAGATGTTTGATGTCCAACTTCTATGTCTGATCTAAATGCAGGCACCTCGGTAAACTGGAGTGTCTTTACTCCACACAAGCCAGGGTTCTAAATGTTGATCCATCCAAAATCTCCATTAATTAGAAATAAATGAACTCCCAGTTTGCCTGGGCACCCACACCTAAATACTGAAGCAAGTCTGCATCTAACCAAGCTGGGAAGTTTTGCATCAAACTCCACTCAATGAAGGAGGGGTGCACTTGAACAAAGCAATAAGCTGCACTTCTTCCAGCCAAATCCAATTGGG
Source organism: Heteronotia binoei (assembly GCF_032191835.1). Classification (NCBI taxonomy): domain Eukaryota; kingdom Metazoa; phylum Chordata; class Lepidosauria; order Squamata; family Gekkonidae; genus Heteronotia; species Heteronotia binoei. The sequence continues at coordinate 64,581,124 of NC_083226.1, forward strand.
GCCCATTATGTGGGATCCGAGTTTGGCTCCCCGTATACTTCCGTATAGATATTCAGAAGTATACGGAAATCCATGGAAAAGGCGGGAAAGGGGCTTCTGCAGCCTCAGCTTGCCTCAGCTTCTCAGCCTCTGCTTGCCTCCTTTCCCGCCTTTGTTAGCTGGGAACAGGGAGGGGGGAGGGGGAAGAGGAGCCCCAGCAGCCAATCCAAAGCATGCATTTGCAAAATTCATTGCAAATGCATGCTTTGCAGGGCTGTTGTGTAGCTGATCCCCCAGCCATCAGCAACATTGATCTTTTGCTTACTTGGGTATCCAAGTAAGCACTGTTGTCTGGCCAATCACAGAGCAGTGCTATTTTTTGAAACTGCTCTCTGTAGGGCCAGAGGGGAGGGGTTGGTAAAGTTCCTGTATTGTTAAAAGTTAAGTTTTTTACTGTTTTAAAAGGATTCTGTGTTTGATTTGTTGCTGCTGTGTTGTGCTGCTGTTGTTCCTTTTCTCTTCTGGTTCTTGTGGGGGGGCTGTTTGGCCTAATTTTCATTGTTTTAAAGGCCACTTTTTAACAGTTGAGTTTCTTGTTGTCCCTTTTCCTGGTTCTGGGGTTTTTTTTTGGGGGGGGGGGAAGCTGGCACTTGGGTGAGAGACCCAGAACCAGCAGGCTTGTTGTGCTTGGCCAGCTCTCCCCACATTGTTTGGGGCAGGGTTGGAGAGCTGGCATCTGTAGATTGTGTGTTCTGTGGCAGGGAAGCTGGCACCTGGGTGAGAGACCCAGAGCCAGCATGCTTGTTGTGCTTGGCCAGCTCTCCCCGCGTTCTTTGGGGCAGGGCTGGAGAGCTGGCATCTGGGTTTGCTGCAGCCAGGTCTGCAGAGCTTGAGCAGATTGTGTTTTGTGTGGCAGGGTTCATAGAGTAGATAGATGTATATAGTGCATTTGGGTCCTATAGAGATTCTCTGGTGTGAAGTTAGGTTTGGCTTTAGGTGCCCCAGGAATTGGACCCCCTGACCCAATCTTTTTGAGACTTGGGGGATTTGTAGGGGAGAGTCCCCTGCAGGTCCCCTGCAAATTTGGAGACTCTCCCTCAAATCCCCTCCCCTCCAGGCGGCTTCAAATATACATTATTTGCCATTGATTTCAATGGCTCATAGGGTATAATGGGGCCGTATATTCGGAAATAGCTGCACATCTACCTTATATGCAGCTATTCCGACTACGGAATTCAGAAATATACGGGATTCCGTATTTCCCCCCCCCATATATTTCCGAATCCGTGTAGTACTGAATTTTTTTTTTTGCACATCCCTATTCTTCACCAGAGCTATGGTTTCCTGAACCAAATACCATGCTATTCCTAAAGGTTCCCAACCTCAAAAGTATTTTATTTCTTAGGTAGCACAATAAGATTCAGAAAACTGGAAGACTGTAAAGATCTGAAATTCAATTCATGGGGTATTTTTTGATCCAATGCAAAATATCTACGTATTTGTGAAAAGGCCTATAATATGAAGGGAAATGGATTTGGCATACAGGATAGTGAGAGTCAATCAATAGAAAAGACAAAGAAAGAAATAGCTCAACACAAGAGGGCTAATCCTTCCATTCAATGAAACTTAAATGCCTGGCAAATTCTGGGATGTAAAGTTATTACTATTACTCAGGGCTTTTTTGGTAGAAAAAGCCCAGCAAGAACTCATTTGCATATTAGGCCACACCCACTGACACCACCATTTTCCACATAGGACTATTTAACAGAAAAGACCAGGCAGGAATTCATTTGCATATTAGGCCACACCCCTGACATCAAGTCAGCCAGAACTGTGTTCCTATGCATTCCTGCTCAAAAAAAAGTCCTGCTATTACTTGAATACCACATGATGTTGCATAAAATTATTTCAATTAAGGGCATGAAAGCAAACATGTTACTAAACCATATTACTAAAACTATTGTTGAATTCTGATTCAAAATTACTCTTACTTATGCATAAAAACATCCACTGCTTTATTTATTCTTATAATATTTATAATTTACTGTAAACAAAATTAAATTGTAATTTATTTTATGATAGCTTGCAAATATGCAATTTCCATTAGCTGCAGAATTAATGTCCCCTCTACTCACAGATATGAATGTTTTTATGGATATTAATATTTTAATATCTTCTGTTAGTTCCTGTCATTGCTTACACCCACAACTGTGTTGAAGCACATTTCTGCAGCATTCATTTTGTATTAGCAAGTACTTTTACTTGATTCATGACTAAAAAAAAAATTAATTACTTGAAAAATAAGCTTTAAATGAAGGGAGGTGGAATAGGTTTCCTTGAGAGGTAGTGGGTTCTCCTTCTTTGAAAGTTTTTAAACAGAGACTTAGAAAACGTCATGCTGTGACATCACCCCAGAGTCGGAAATTCCTGGTGCTTGCACAGGGAAACCAAATGCATACATGCAATCAGTAATGTCTACAGTCATTGTCTGCCTTATACCACCAACAGCGGGTATATGTCAAGACCACCTGGGATCCCAGTTGCTATGATTATGATTATTTATTAAACTTGATGAGTCGCCCTATCCCAGCTACTGCGGGGCTCTGGGTGATGTACAACCTTAAAATAAATACATATATTAATATCAATAAAATCAGTTACACCAAAAAAGATTACAATTCCTGAAGGAGTCTTTAAAGTGCTATTATTCAGTCATTACATCACATCAGGGGTGGGAGGATCCCCCCAGCAGGGATGGGGAGAAGAATGTGCCAGTATGGCAACCATCATTGTCCTTATGCAAAGGCTTGGTGGAACATCTCTGCCTTACAAGCCCTGTGAAACTATAAAAGATCCTGCAGGGCCTTGATGTCTTCTGGCAGAGCATTTCACCAAATTGGGGCCAGGACTGAAAAAGTCCTGGCCCATGTTGAGGACAGCAGGACCTCTTTCGGGCCAGGAATCACCAGCAGATTTCGACCAGTGGAGCGTAACGCCCTTGCAGGGACATAGTGGAGGAGGTGGTCTCATAGGTACGTCAGTCCCAGATCATTCAAGGCCTTGAATCTGACCTTGAATCTGACCCGGTACTCAACCGGCAGTCAGTGCAGCTGCGCAGCTCAGGTAGTATATGTGTCATCCATGGTGTTCTTGTCAGGACTTGCGCTGTTGCATTCTGGATCCATTGGAGCTTCCGGATCAGACTCAAGGGTAGGCCAGCATAGAGCAAGTTACAGTAGTCTAGTTGGGAGGTAACTGTTGCTTGGATTACTGTGGCTAGGTCTGTGCGGGATAGGAGGGGAGCTAGCTGCTGGGCTTGACGGAGATATAAAAATACCACCTTGGCAATATGCGTGACCTGGGCCTCTATTGAAAGCAAGGTATCCAGTGTCACTCCTAAGCTCTTAACGGTATAGCTCACCAATTTATTTTTAATATCTTATTTATTTCTTCCTTCTAGTCAGCACCAAACACTGCAGAAGTTAATGCAAAAATTGTTTCATTCTTCAGCTCAAAACCCAACAAACAAAAGTGAAAAGACTATGTCATCGTTAGATTATGGTATTTTGATACACTCACCCACAAATAATTCTAAATCTGAGACATGCTGGAAATGGGTCAGTAGCTTGCAATACTAGAGGCACAGTTTTCTGTGCTTTAGAATATAGACCTGTGGACCTTGCTTAAAGAGACTGAATGACAGCCTATAACATAAATAACTCTTTTGCATATTGTGGAAGATTATTTTGGGTTATAATTAGGGTTACCAGCTTTAGGTTTAGAAATATCTGGAAATTTGAGGGGTGGAGCCTGGGGAGGGGAGGGACATCAGCTGGGTACAATGCCATAGAGCCCACTCTTCAAAACAGCCATTTTCTCTAGGGGAACTGATCTTCGTTGTCTGGAGATCAAATGTGATAGTGGGAGATCTCCTGGCCTCAGATGGAGGTTGGCAATCCTAATTTATGGTACATTTTGTATTAGCAGTCCAGTGATGTTATAAACTGTTTCAGAAATATCTGAAATGTAACGAGACCTTGTCTAGTATGCAAGCAGGCACTGCCTACATTCAGCTTTTAAAAATCCACTATGATCATACTAATACTTAACATAGTAAGGCATAAAATGAAGAATGATCAAATATTCTTGCACAGTGTGATAGATGATCATAGTAAATGGTGAAGGATACCTTATGTTCATCTTCCTAAATAATTTGATATTGTTTCTTATTCTCTCCCAATCCATCCTGAATTTAAAACAAAAGTGTACAGAGGAGACAATACACCGGTACTTGTGCTATTGTATTATTGTCTCTGTGATCATGGCTTCCTTCACTAGTCAGAATCATGGAAATAGCTGTTGGAGCCAGAAGTGAGGGGGAGCAAAGTCTCCTCATGTGGGCTCTTCAAAGGATTATAAACCACACCAACCGCACTGAAGCCAGAAAGGACCAGCCTCCATATGACGCATGGGAAGGGGGCGACGGAGTGCGGCGCTGCTAGGCAGCGCTGCAAAGGGAGGGAGGGTGGCAGAGGCAGAAGTGGTAGCAGGGGGAGACAGGCAAACTAGGAGTTTGCAAAGGGCACCGAGAGGGTGGGGGGTAGCTCAATTCGATGTCCCCCACCTCCCGGTGCCCTAGGCAACCACCTAGTGGGCAAACTGGCCCTGCTTCTGATGCACTTTCAGTGATATCAGGGGGCGTGGTACATGCAAATAAGTTATGCTAATGAACAATGGCACCTCTTTTTCTACGAAATGACCCTGCTCATGGGTAAATGTGAACAGTCTTGCAGCCTTAAAATGCTTAATAACAATAAAGTGCCTACAGTTGCCAGGGTTGTGCAAAAGAGAAAAATGCAAGGCAGACACCCTGGCTGCATCTGCCCATATGAGAGACTAGCTGCCTTCAAACTCCCCAGGCTTTTTTCCCACCACAATCCTCCCGCCAAGATCTCTTTTTCACTTTTTTTCATACTTCCACTTTTTATCAATCAATCTGCTGAGAAAGATGTGTGCATTTTTTCTCTCTAAATGATCTATCAGAGTTCCACTCACCAGATTAAAAATAGTTATTTAATACTGTCATTCTGCTGTCATCCAAGACTCAGACTTTGGTTTTGGGCTAACAAGAACCAGGGCTTTTTTTTGAGCAGGAACACACAGGAACGCAGTTCCGGCTGGCTTGGTGTCAGGGAGTGTGGCCTAATATGTAAATGATTTTCTGCTGGGCTTTTTCTACAAAAAAGCTCCATATGAAACAAGGGTGATGTCAGGAGGTGTGGCCTAATATGCAGATTAGTTCCTGCTGGGCTTTTTCTACAAAAAAAGCCCTGACAAGAACTAGTTACGAACCTGAGTCAGGAAAAATTGTTACCTTGGGATCTGGCAATGAGAAAAATAATGTCATTTTTATTGAAAGCAGTTTCCATGAAGTAACAAAAAAAGAAGTGGATTTTAGAGTGCCAGTAAGGGCTAATTAACTTTCATTTCCCCCCATTTTCATTTGGCTGAGACAAACTGAGTAAGTTCTGTGTGGGCTGTGCATGCAGCTCCCCTTAACGATATAAGGACATATTATGTATAATTGGGCATTAATCTATTTACCCCATAAATATTATATAGTACATTATATTAACAATATGACATATTATGTACAATCCCCTTGTCTTTTCTCTCTCTGATACTACTTGTACTAGCCACAGCAGTGCATACAAAGAATCTGCCCCCCATTCCCACCTTCCTTTCCTATGGCGGAATGGTCCATCAAGGCAACAAGCATTCCATTCCTTTCTTCTTTTTGGTGTTCATGGCATTCTCACTTATTGCTCAACTGGCTTTGGCAACAGCTCTGTCACCACCGTGAATGCTGCCTCAGCCACAGAAGGCATGGACTTGCTGAAGAAGTGAGGTGTGTGCCAGAAGCACCTGTACTCTAGCAGGACCCACATCTTTTGCTTTGCCTCCACACTGTCTGCAAGAAGTGCTTGAAAGCAGAGCCTGCTACAGGAGGAACCAACAAAATGGCCAAGTTGTTGACTCTCTTGTGTACAAGTGCCAGTGTAAGAGAAGCCATGTTGGATCAGGCCAATGGCCCATCCAGTCCAGGCCCATCCAGTCCAACACTCTGTGTCACACAGTGGCCCCCCAAAATTATATACACACACACACATATATATATATACACACACTGTGGCTAATAGCCACTGAGCTCCATATTTTTATCTAACCCCCTCTTGAAGCTGTCTATGCTTGTTGCCACCACCACCTCCTGTGGCAGTGAATTCCACATGTTAATCACCCTTTGGGTGAAGAAGTACTTCCTTTTATCCTTTTTAACCTGACTGCTCAGCAATTTCATTGAATGCCCACAAGTTCTTGTATTGTGAGAAAGGGAGAAAAGTACTTTTTTCTCTACTTTCTCCATCCCACGCATTATCTTGTAACCTCTATCATGTCATCCCGCAGTCGACGTTTCTCCAAGCTAAAGAGCCCCTTTCTTTATAGGGAAAGTGTTCCAACCCCTTAATCATTCTAGTTGCCCTTTTCTGGACTTTTTCCAATGCTATAATATCGTTTTTGAGGTGCGGTGACCAGAATTGCACACAGTATTACAAATGAGACCGCACCATCGATTTATACAGGGGCATTATGATAATGGCTGATTTGTTTTCAGTTCCCTTCCTAATAATTCCCAGCATGGCATTGGCCTTTTTTATTGCAATCGCACACTGTCTTGACATTTTCAGTGAGTTATCTACCACGACCCCAAGATCTCTCTCTTGGTCACACCCCATCAACTTATATTTGTAGCTCGGATTCTTGGCCCCAATGTGCACTTGGCCACATTGAACCTCATCTGCAACATTGACGCCCACTCACCCAGCCTCAACAGATCCCTTTGGAGTGCCTCACAATCCTCTCTGGTTCTCACCACCCTGAACAATTTAGTGTCATCTGCAAACTTGGCCACTTCACTGCTCGCTCCCAACTCCAAATCATTTATGAACAAGTTAAAGAGCATGAGACCCAGTACTGAGCCCTGCGGCACCCCACTGCGTACCATCCTCCACTGTGAAGACTGCCCATTTATACTCACTCTCTGCTTCCTATTAATTAGCCAGTTTTTGATCCACAAGAGGACCTGAACTTTTACTCCATGACTCTTGAGTTTTCTAAGGAGCCTATGATGAGGAACTCTATCAAAAGCTTTCTGGAAGTCAAGGTAAACAACATCTATTGGGTCTCCTTTGTCCACATGTTTGTTCACCCCCTCAAAGAAATGTAACAGGTTAGTGAGGCAAGATCTTCCCTTACAGAACCCATGCTGAGTCTTCTTCAATAACCCGTGTTCATCAATGTGCCTACTCATTCTGTCCTTGATAAATGGTTTCTACCAACTTTCCCAGTATTGAAGTCAGACTGGGTGGCCTGTAATTTCCCGGATCTCCTCTGGAACCCTTTTTAAAGATGGGGTGACATTTGCTACCTTCCAGTCCTCAGGAACGTTGTAGGACCTCCTCTCTTGTCACCTCAATCTGACTCAGGTCTTTCAACACCCCTTCCAAAATTAGTGGTTCTGGAGCGGGCAAACACTTTTCATCTTCCACAGTGAAGACGGAGGCAAAAAATGCATTCAGCTTCTCAGTCATTTCCCTATCTTTCTTCAGTAATCCTTTTACCCCTTGGTCATCCAAGGACCCCACTGCCTCCCTGGCTGGTTTCCTGCTTCTAATATATATATATATATATATATATATATATATATAGTGTTCCCTAAAGGACACTGTGAAGAACTACTTCTTGAGGGATGGTGGCACAGAGCCTCTTGGAGATGCCAGAGATGACTGCCAGAGTTGCACCTGTTGTGAAGACTGTGCCCTTCCACCAGCTACTGTACAGAATGCTCAGAGCCCTAAGTGAGATATGTATGGAAGCTCACCAGAGAGTGAAGTACACCAAAGATCACCCTGTCTGTTCCACAGACTCCTCCAAGAGCTATGAGAGAAGACTTTCTATTGCTCCACAAACATGAGCCACTGGTGCTGTTCTGTGTCACTTGCAACACCCTGACCTGCCAGGACTGCTGGCTGAAGATGCACAAGGATTATTAGTACCAGTTATTGGAGAATGTGGTCAAGAACCAGCACAAGATGCTTGCCTCATTGGTCAAGCACCTGGGTGATAAACACATTCATCTACAGCGTGTTCACATCCAAGGAAGTGTGTTCTTCAATCCAGCAGGTGGCTGATCTGCAGATGTGAGTACAGGTGGACATGAAGCTGGCTATCCTGCAGATCATGAAGGAACTCAATAGGCAAGCCATGTTCCTGGTCAGCAATCCACAGGAAATCATTGAAGGGCAACAAGAGAAGCTAGAAAGATAGCACTGAACCATAATGAAGCTCCAGCACCACCAGCCCTGTTTCAGCCCATGCTGCCTTTAAACAGTCAGTGGCAGGCTATTCCTGACTTCTATATTAATACTGTGCCTCTTCTATAGGGCAGCCAATGGACAATAATGATGGCTTCAGTGTAGAAGGATCATATTTTGTGAAGCAAATGTGTTTGGAACAAAAAGGCCTTATGGCAAAGATGGAGAAATGGGTGTCATGTGCAACATGTCCAGCATATGTTTGGAGTGACTGGATGTGAACTTTACTGACAGCCAGCCACCAGTCTTCAAAGTCTTTCTGGACAAAACCCCCAAGTCAATAGAGAAGTTGGAATGGTGAAACATGGATAGCAACAGAAAACGGTGCGTTTCAATAGTGTAAAGGCCAATGACTGAAGAGACAGTGGAAAGGAAGGAGTCAATCTGAAAGAACTGAGAGTTAGATTTTTTGGAAGATGGTGGCATGCTTGATGTGATTACCACAGAGCATGCTGGGATAACAGCTAAGTAAATGGCAGCAAAGATCCAAGTGAGAGGATCAACGCAGCGTAAGAAGATGGTAAATGAAAAAGAGTGGATATTCTTACCAAGAGATGTTGAATGGAAAGAAGAAAGGATTTATAGAAACAAAAGCAACAATGGGAGGAAAGACAAGAGAGACTGCAATAAAAAGGAAGCAGAGCTCCTGATTTTAGTACAACATCAAAGTCATAAAGAAATACCAGGGACTGCAATAGAGGGCATGGATCTGGATACAGTAATTTCATTGAGACACATAGATGCCAGAATAGATAGAGAAGATCTTAAACCTTTCAGAAAATGGCAGCTGTACCTTTTTTTGATAATGTGTTGACTTAAGCCAGTTGACTTAGCTAGTATAATAGTGTGTATAATAGTAACAGTGAGCATCCATATGGAATTGTTTCTGTGGTATTGTCATTTGGCAAATTGAGATAATCATGAAAACATGGCACTTGTTACTCTACTTTTTTATGTCAAAGATTAGTTGAAAATTTCTCCAAATAAACGCATTGTCTTATCCATTTGATCTTCCTTGAAAACTGAAACAGCATTTTGAAAGCTTCTGAATAAAATTCATTTGCGTATTCTAATTATTTCTACTTTTACATGTTCTGTTATACAGGATTTCTCTTTAAAAGGTATGCCTATAAAAGGTATACTTTTAAAGTGCTTGTAATAGTGAAAGTCTGTAGAACCTTTGATTTGAGATAAGTGGTTGGTCTTAATTTGTTTTTTTCCAGGAGGACATCATTCACATCAGAGCAAGTCATAAGTATGATTGGCATTAATTGACATTTGAGTTGGCAGGCTAAACAGATAGAAACAGAATAAATAGAATGAAGAATGAGCTACCTTCAAAGCTGGATATTTTTATTGTATGACACACCAATATTACTGATACTGTACTACTATAGATTTTGGTTTGTTACTTGTTTTCAGATGTCTTTTGGGTTTTCTGTTTCATATTTTCCACATATTATAATATATAAATTAATTCCAGTGCATTATTACAAGCATGTACATAATGTAAGACAACTTCTCAAACTAGTTTATATTCACAAATCCAAAATGGCATGTTTACCATCTGTCCTTATGATTGTTATGAAGATAAAATAGTGGGTAGGAGGAAACCATATAATCTCACTCTTTGTTTGAAGGAAGAATAATGATAAAAATAAACTAAAAATGCATCATTTTCTGTCCTCTGAAGTATTTTCTGTTATTTCACCACAGCTTTACCAGCTTTAGCATTTGTTCCTGATTAATCATCTGCTTCTTATTAGTACATGCATCTGCTATTGCCAGGGACAGTTTCTCTTGCTGGATTCCCTGAATCCCTCATGGGATTCTGAACAGTCTTCATCTGCTATTTCCCAACAGTGATCCACTCCCTATCTGAGATGATGCCTCCATTTCACAAGTATGTTACAGATATCTGGCCAGTATTATGGAGGAGCCCCAACAATTGACAATTTCTTGGGAGAATTAACAAAATGGTTTTTAATGTACCCATCAATTAATTTCTGCATCTTCTTTTCAATAAAAAAGTATATGGATCTGGGCTCAGATAATATGCACTTTTTGGTTTGCTACTGGTCTGATATCTGTCTGCTGGAAAAAGCCCTACAATCAGTGCCCCTTCACCACTTAAAGGATCTGAGTGAAGGAGGAATGAGCTTTTGTAGAAACTCTTCTCACACATAGTGTGTGTGCGTGCTGGCCCCTTTTGCTAATATAAACGTAGCGGACCCCAAACTTGCCCAGAAGATTTTGCAAGAAATCTGTAGCCACAAGACAGGAGAAGGCTAGGGTGTTGTAGATCTTGTACAAATAGAACTGCGATAATTCTGTTTGCATTTCTACCCATGCATTACTGGATCTAAGCCAGTGTATTCATATTTATACAAAATTCTGTAACTATGGCCATTTTCAAACTGCCTTTGTATTTCGTTTTATTAACTTGTTGCTAGTGGATTTTTTTCCTGTCATTTCAGACAGACCTGTTTTAGTAACCAGCTGCTAGCAAAATTTATTTACCTATTCATACAAACATACTTGTATTGGGTTAGCAAAGTGTGGTTGAGCTGCTTTTCAGGGAAACTGTTTTCTTTTTTTTTCTACCCCCTTCCTTTTTGCTCCTGAATTGCTGTGGTGTACTGTTTAAAATGTTCATAGTGTTTCCTACAATGCTGCTTTTTTCACCTTTTTTGCCATGTACTCTTCTGCAGACTTTTTAAAAAAGTCAATGGAGTCAAAGCATCTCAGTAGTGCTACTATAGCACTGAAGTTGGATTAATGCTATAGCGTTCAACTTAGACATTTAAAAAACAAACAAACAAACTCCAAGGAAGATAACGTGGCAAAAAAGGGTGTATGTATGGAGGAAAGCGGCAATGTTTGAAATGACCATAGCACTTCAGAGATGGCTCATTAGCAGAAGGAAATTTGCTGAAACCCCCATCCTTGTATCATTTTACTCAAAATCTGGCCAACATCAAATAACATCCTGTTTAGAACCGTAATGTGAAAATATTTTATATTTAAATCTCAATATATTCACCTGTTATACACATTCATTACCATCAACAGAACTAATAAAAGGCTTAGCTGTTATCTATTTTAGGAGGAATCTGGCTCTAGTGGTTTTAGTAGCTTTTTTCTATTGTCTTTTGTACAGTCAAGTTTAGATTCGGTTCTAGAGTTTGTACAATATATATGCATATTTGTACAATTTATGGGTGGTCCATATGCATATTAATGGTGTTTTGTATCAAAATTTGAGTGCTCAGTCTTTACCTGCTTGGTGTTGGAATTCCATAAGTGGATCTCAGGCTAGTCTGATACAGAAGGTATCCTTAAACATAAAATTGTCTCTTTCAATCCACATGGAAAAGCATGCTTTGTAAGTTCTCAGTGCTCTGAATGTGTGCACTAGATTCTCAATGTCCAAAATGCATGGGCAAGAGTCTCTGGTTTCTCTACTAGGCAATCCAACATAATATTTAAAAATGAGCCTTTCTGACAAATCTGCCAGAGATGTCTAGTCATATATCATAAAACTTACAGAGCTAAAATGGTTTTGACAAGTCATAAAATCATGCAGTACTGCTCCCTTCCTATAGCTGAATATTTCAATCTATTTCTATGAAATAGGTTGGACTAGTGCTTTTACAAGTATAAAAAACCCTCACAACCATGGTTGTCAGACTTAGCAAAAGTTCTAAAACAACTGCTACTCTGCCAGAAATGTAAGAAATAAAGCATAGTTCTTGCAATGTGTTCTGAACCTTTATCAATTGCTTTACATTTAGATTGTGTCATTGCTAGTATCAAATCCAGTTTGAATAGCAAATTAATATATTGGAAGAGCCATGAGGGGGCATCTTCCCCATTATTTCCTCTTTCCCGTCACTGAAAGCCCTCATAGCATCACTCATTTTCCTGCTTCTTTCTCTCCTTCCTACGCACCAACTAACCAACCTACTTTTATCTGACCCCCTGTTTTTAGTTTTCCTTCCGTCCCTCACCCTGACAGTTTCTACTGGAGAAAACAAGGGTCAAGTTGCACAGTACTGGTAGTCGGGCCCACTTGCACAGTTGGGAACCCACAATGATTTGCAGCGGGCACCTCAATTTCAATGTCTACTATATTGCCCTCCCATCTGACCGCTCCTTTATCCTCACCTTTCTTCTGCTTTTTTCTCTCTGTTTCACCTACCAACCAACCAACTTTTAATTTACTCCTCATCTTCAGCTATATTTATTATTTATGAACTTCAGTTATACTGCACCTTTCTCCACAATAGGAACCTAGAACAACTTATATTATTCACCTCTCCTCCATTTTATCATTACAACAACCCTGTGAGGTAGGTTAGGCTATGAATGTATGACTGGCCCAAGATCACCCAGTGAGCTGCAATGTCAGAGTGGGGATCTGAACCTGGTCTGAAATTCTAACCACTACACCTCACTGGCTTTTGTGGGGTGGCTGCTTTTGAACAGGAACAAGCTGCTGGTTTTGGGTGAGTTATTCAGGTCTGGTTGCAACAAGTTGCCTGAAGGTTGCTGCCAGTCTTGGTTCAGCTCAGTCTTCCCTCAGATGCTAAAACAGCCCTGAAAAGGGACCTTGTCCCTCCTCTGCCTTTTACCAACAGAAATCAAGGCTTATTATTGTGGCTGAGGTGTCATTGAGTTAAAATCTTGAAGTTCTGTAGTTTCATAGGACAAGATGATGAACTGGTCAAAGTAGATACCTCGATCAAGAATTCAAGTTGAGAATGTTCGCTGATGACATGTTGTTGTATGTTACAGATCCTTATTTCTTTCTCCAATGTTTACAAAATCTTCTATCACAGTTCAGCACAATTTCAGGCTTGAAAATAAACACTTCAAAATTCGCTATACTTCCCGCTAACCTATCTTCATCGACAACAACAATTCTCAAACAAAACTTCACATTTCAATGGTCACATACATTTTTGCCTTATTTGGGCGTTCTTCTCACACCTAATATTAAAGATTTGTTGAAAATCAACTACCTCAACAAATTCCAGGACATTAAATCAGATCTCGGAAGGTGGGAGAAAATGTTGCTCAACTGGTATGATCGATACTATTTAATAAAATTGTTTGTTCTTTCTATACTTCCCTTCCTCTTCTGCTGCCTTCCTTTGAACATACCTACGCCTATACTGAAGCAATGGCAAAATACACTCCTTGGGTGCAGCCAGACGTACCATTAGTGGTGACACAGCTCCGTCTCGCTGACAGATTAAATGTGTTCGTTCAGACATCCACATCTGGCAATCGAGCATCATCCAGGGTCATCCTGTTTGGACAGCTCATGCGCGATACTGCCCCTTGGAATGTTTACTTCCCCTCCCACCTTTTTTCTTTAAAAAAGCCGCAGCAGACATGTGCATTGCCAGATAATCCGGAAATCTGAGGTGACGCTTCTGCTTCTCCAATCAACACAGGATCGGGGGGGGGGGGGGGACATTATCCCACTTTTCAAAACAGGAAAAAAAAATCTTTTTTTTCAATGTGGAGAATTTTCAGATATCATTGTCACTGCCAATTTCTAGGAAATTAATTCCTAGCAGTTCCCTGGTTTGAATGCGCAATGTTAATTCAGGAAATTTTCCCCCTTCCCCCCGCTGCCTCTGAAGCACTGTTTGATTTCCCACCTCCAAACAGTTGGGCGCATGTTCAATGGACCCCCCCCTCCCAGAAATCAACATCAGATCACTCATGCTCCAAGAAAAGAGCGTGATAGTTTTGGATGTGTGATCGCTCAACAACAGAATGAGTCGCATTCTTGGATGCTCGTCTGAACAGCCCTGCATCGAATCAATATTCAGCGGTTCAAATTTGAGCGCTACACACCCGCTTTTAATGTGAGGTGTGGCCACACGCCATGAGTTTCTATGGCATCACAAAAAACCAAGGACTGCCTTCAAAACCTTAAGATTGCACTATACTCAAGGAGACTTGAATTTTTCGGCTGTGGTGCTTTACTGCAGAACTGCTATACTTTTGGTTGCAGTAAAGATTATTAGAAATGCTGATTACACAAACTGGACTCTAATTTTATTTCCATTACTACCCCAAGTCTGTCCCAGAAATCTTTTGGTCCTCTCCCTCATCGAGACCGCGAAAAGTACATCAGAATCCAGTGTTTTCCATTTTACTCAAAACATGAGACACCTTGAAGCACAAACTCTTACCAAAAATCTCTAAGCATACAATATTTCTGCATCAAAATTGGTTTCCCTCAACTTTGAATCCTATATTCATCTCAAAGTAGAGACAAGCTAGAATCACAAGTTTAAAAGACTTGGCATCGAAACAGGAGCTCCTTCCAAAATAGCTGCTTGAACATCAGTTAAATGTAAAAATCCCATGGTTTATTTTCAATTAAGACATGTAGTTTCACAGATAAAACTTTATTCAATACTGCGGACTTCTCAGACGGCCTTTGAAAAACTACTAGATACAACTGATTGTGACTTTTGGGTCTGACTTCACACATCTACAAACTATTGCTTAATATTACCAAACCGAAGACACTTCACTATCAACAATCTTGGAACAGAGACTGTGTTACAGACCTTACAGAAGAGCAAGTTGTAATGGAAGAGCAGAGTGATCTCCAGCCCTCACCTGGATACTAGCAACAATGGTTCACCAGGATGAATGGCAGATTTGGAGGGTGGAATCCATGGCTTTGTACCTGTCTGATGTCCCACCACTCCTCAAACTCCACCATCTCCAGGCTCCACTCCTCAAATCTCCAGGAATTTCCAATGGAGTTGGCAACCCTATCCCAGCAGCAGTAGCAAGCAGCCAGGCCCTTAGTATCCAAACTCCAGGTGGCAAGAAACAAAACCCACAGGCTACCGCGATATCCAGCCTCACAGACTTACAAAATTCAAATAAGTAGAAAATTATCGATACAGTTTTGGAAAATCCATACAAAATGTATTCAATATTTTAAACAACAGAGCATTCAAACCACCCAAACAGTTCCACAGTGTTGCAACCATGCAAACAATTGCATAATTTCTTAAAAGTGGAACAGTCCAGGTGGTGATAAAGGAAGGGAGTGAATTCTCTATGAAGTCCAACACTTCCACTACAGTTCAGATATGCAGTTGCCACAATAATTAGCACTACGAGGTTGTACTTGATATCCCCGTTTCACTGTTTGCTTCTACAAACTTCATGCAAACATTTTAAAGCACATGGTAAAAATGATTACAAATTCAGACTACTTCAAATTCTGTGACAACAGTTTGTCTTGGGATGACAGGGGAGGAGAGAGTAGTAATTCTGAGAGTTCTCCAGTTCCCACCAGGAGGATGTCAACTTGCAGCTATAGGACTCTCCAGGACTCCCTTCTTCCCTGGCAGGGTCTTAGGAGGGCCTCAGATGGGCCTGGGAGGGAGTTTGTTTTCACCCAATCTTTTTGTTCTGCTCACATTCTCTCCCATACTAGGGAGTGGTCAAGCCCTTCCTCCCTGACCCTTCCAGGACATGCCTTTTGAAGGGTTCCCGGAGGAGGGACATCCCTCAATTCTCCTTCAAGTCCAGGAACTAGATTATGGAGCTTGCAGAAGCCAGGGCCAATTGAGCTTCTCCCTGGTTCTTGATACATCCTGCCCCATCCCCATGGCCTCCTCTAAAGGACCTTGCCTTCAGCCTGCTTGGGAGACTAGGACTGTCTCTCTGCTTTTCCATCACACCACATGCTCTCCTCTATACCTGGTCTCTGTAGTCTGGACCTGCTCATATGGGGCTGAGTGGATAAATGCAGTATGTGTGGGGGGGTACCACCTCCAGACAGTGAAGACTCTTTATAGCCTAGATCATTCTAATTTATAACTAAAATTATCCTCAAATATAGATACCTCTATATTCCGTAAGATTAATGGACTTAGAAGGATATAACTCCGCTTAACTGTGACTAACAGTGTGCTTCCAGATCCAGTTCAAAATGCTAGTTGCGAACTTGCTTTAAATGGCCTAGGACCCATATAATACTGAAGGAAGGGGAGCCATATACACCACCCTGAGCTCATATGCTATACTATACATCCCTATACTAATAAGTCCATCTATTATTGCAATATAATTATTCCCACCTAAAAGCAAGGCCTATACAGTTCCATCCTAAAGATGGTGTAAGTTAGAATGGTGTAACTTTGCTTAGGATGACATTGCAAAAATGTGAAATTACTTTTTTATTCATTTTATTATGCCATTAGAGGTTTTGAAACTTGAATGAGGGCATCAAGATGTTTGGGACAGTGCCCTGGTTGTCATAGTGGGACACTCCTAAATTGCTCTAGTCAAGGAGACCTTGACAAATATTTGCAAGGAAATTAATAGGAAGAATTCAACTAAGGAGCCTGAGTAGAACAGCAACTGTCAATAGCAACTGCTATTTCTGACAAAAACTGACATACAAGATGGATGCTGTTTAGAAAACCTTCGACTTGTTGACATCAGTCTGTCCAAATGAGGTAAGTGCACCTTGGAAATGAGAGGGTGAGGAGTCTTTTTAAAAGTGCAAAGTGACACTCTCAGTTTTCAATACAACTAGATGATTTGATACCATTTAAAGCTTTAAAAAACTGCCCTTGAATCTCTGTTGACATTTTGCCTCACTTAATTTTCATTACTCCCTTTCTTGACCTTACTAATATACACTAACACCCAACAAACATACTATATCCCCTTGTTCTTAATATGACATTCTACTTAATAATAGACTGTACACATGATGGAAGAAGAATCAGACATTATTTCTTCGTTTTCTTAAATAGCGATAGTATTCAAGTAGGGAGGAGATGCTACAGAGAACTGACATGAAATTCCTGTTTTAGTCATGCATTCCAACCCCTTTGCATGAATTAAGATAACACTTGTGTACTTGCCAACTATATTTTTGAAATAAATTTTAAAATTTCTTGTTAAATATACACTTTAAGAGTAGTGAGTGGAATGAACTGTGGAATGAACATTCAGTTAATCTTACCCCAGTAATAGGAGCCTCAGGAAAACATTAGACAGCATTAGTCACTGGAAAAATATGAATGCATAGAAACTTGTAATGAAACTTGCACAGAAATGCAAAGAAACTTTAGACTAAGGGCCAAAATACATGATACACATCATCAGGCATGCCACATGCCAGATCAATGGGTTCATTGCCCAACATACAAATAGATGTGTATTGGGCGAACTCCTCTCAAACAGCTTTTGTTTGCTTAGTGCTGGGCGGGGGGCTTCTAGTCCCCCTCCAATCTGGCTTCCACTCGCAGAAAATGGAGTGGAGGCTTTTTGCTTCTTTTCTCTTTCACCACATGTCCTTCCTAGGACCTATGGAGCCTGAGAAAAGGGATAATTGCCCTCCCTGCTGTTTCTGTTGGCAGAAGTGGGGTGAGAGGGAAAGTAAAAGCTGTTTCTCCCCCTTCAGCACTCCTTTGCAAAGCTGAGTGAACATGTGCAGTTTAAGGCAAGTTTCCCCAACAGATGTCTGACTGTGAGTCAGGTAGCATACCTGTGACCTAGTGCATGTTGGCCATGTTATGTAATTTGGTCCTGAGAGTGCTGCAGGATATTGTGGGTGCTAAAATTTACATGAAGTACAACAGTAGGGAAGGGTTTATGGATTTCTAACATTGTTATTACTGGAGAAAGACCACGTCTCCTTGACTGAGTGCTGTAAGATGCCCAGGGAATTAATTAATTCTCAGTACTAACTAAATTAATTCTTAATTAACTAACTAAATTAACAAAATTCCTTAACGAAATTAATTTTGGTGCTAACTTTAAGTGGGATTTGCAAAGCATCTGACTCTTATCTCCATGTTGCTGCACATGGATTTATTTCTTGAAAGCAATAATAAGGTTTTTAATAAAACATAATAATTAACATATGTTTGACATTTTCATTCTATGGTTACACCATTCCAGACTTTCCTCATCAACTTAATTACTCAATGTTTACACAACCTGCTTCACCAACTGTGACAATATAGGTTCACCAGCCTTCATTTATGGTTCAAATAGGCAGGGCCGGCCCTAGACTATATGGCACCCTATGTCAAGCATTGTATACTCATTTTATACTATAGAAGCTGGATTTCAGAATTGTTACTTTTATATTATAGAATCCAGACTTTAGAGTTGTTACTAATCCAGAATTAAATATGGGCACATCAAAGTAGCAGCCCCCACCTTTCTTCTTTCGCTTTTACTAACAGATGCAGGAATGTCCTCTTTGAAGATAAGACCTCCTGGGAATTGTTCTCAGGCTCAGCCAGGCCTGGACCCAGGATGTGCTAGTTGCAATATAGATAAGGAGCCCAGCGTGTGAATTTCACACGTGAATATAGAATTGTTTATAGAACCTTTGATGTGCCATTCTAAAGCATGTATTCTAGTGTTACAAAGTATCAGTTCCAATCTTCAGCTCGAATGAGCCACATGGATTATCAATAAACCTAACTTTGTTTCAAAATCCAAGGAATGGTTATTTTGAAATCTCATGCTTGGCACCCTAGGCAAGGCTAACTTATGGTGCCCCCTCCTGCACTGATAACCAATTTTCAAAAATAGTCCAGGCAGGCAGGGGTGCTGGGCAATGTTTCCTCAAAGCTGTGTGCAAAATTTTTCCTTCATGAGTCAATTCATAAAACTTGTGAGCAAGCCTACATTTTGATTTGATTTTTTTTCAAATTTCAGTTTACAAACACACAAACATAAAAAATAAACATAACTGTAACCTTGAAGGAATCACAGAATGAGCATCAGGCAAGAATAAAAGCAGCCTTGAGCTGCTGGCACCACCTCTTTTATTTCCTGGAAATTTTCTTAAAAGTGAAATATTTTGGCAAGCAATATTGTCTAGCTCCCACACTAGACACCACTTACAAGGGGGAGAGCACATTAAAAACAATCTAGGGTGCACCCCCCCTCTCCCATTACAACCGTAAGTCAAACCACAAATTCACTGCCTGCCTTAAAATCTGGGTAGCTGAGGATGAGAAAGGGTTGTTGCTGTTTTACCACTGAATTCTTAGACCCCAATAACTCTATGTGTCTCTGAGGTGCTACTGGATTTGAATCTAGCTCTTCTACTGCAGACCAACCCACACACACACACCCTCTGAAAGTATTAGTAAAGTCATTTTTGTTGGTCTTAAAGTTGTCACTTGACTCAAACTTTGTTCCTTTGGTTAATGCTGGTATTGTAATGTCTTGTTAATTGGCATTATTGTCATCTAAAACTCCGCCAAATATTTGAGCAGTTACATCCCTGATGTTTTAACAGGAGGAAACTACCCCTGGAGGAAATTGCACCTTATGAGTGCTGTCTACAGCATCATATCCATGCTGAGCTCCCTTTCCTCCCCAAACTATGCTCCTTCCCACATTGACTGTTTTCAACTTTCCAGGAATTTCCCAAGCTACAGTTAGCAACTGTAATTTCACATGGGAAGAACAGTTTTGTGGCCATGCACGTCCACAAACCTTTGATTCAAGAATAATGGAAAAGGCATACTAAAATTCACTTATGCCTGCTAGGCAGGGATACGAGATGATTTTTCTTTAAGATTTTCATTACTATAGTTCAGGAATCAATGAAAAGCATACCCAGGTCAACAGTTAGGTTCTCTAGTGCAATATAATATGAGATCTAGAGTGGTGCAGTGATTAGATTCCTAAGCTAGGGCTGGAGAATCCCAGGTTCAACCCATGCTTTCTATGGAACAGTAAGTGATTTTGGGCAAGTAAGTTGATTTTAACCTGACGTCTTTCACAGGTTGAGGATAAAATGGAGTAGGGAAGAACAGTGTGTGCAGCCCTGATATCACTGAAGGAAGGGAATAATAAAAATGCACTAAAAAAATTAAAGTGAATTTTCCAATTAGATATATTTTAATATCACATTACAGGCTCTTTTGTAATTATATAGTAGTGCTTTTCCTATTATCCCTGAATCAGAGGATCATGGATGTGTGAACCCACAAAACAAAGAAAAGCATACAAAACAAAATCAAGGGTACAGAATCTCTATAGACACTATAAAAATAAGAGGACAATTATTTGTTACTTCTTGGTTTCTACTCCATTAAGATTTGTGATATTGATGGAAGAAGATCAAAGTGCAACCCACAATCAATCTGTAGATAGTGATGCAATGCTAAAATACTAAAATAAACTTTCCACTTTTTGCCATCAAGTCACAGTAGACTATTGGAGACCTATAAGGGATTTTCAAGGCAAGAGACATTCAGAGTTGGTTTGCCATTGCCTCTGCATAGCAACTCTGGTGTTCTTGGTGGTCTCCCATCCAAATATTAAGCAGGGATGACCAATCCTTTGGAATAACAGAGTAGCAATTTCAATGATGCAGGACAACAAATTCTTCTTATGAGAAAAATGAACTTAGTCAAACAATTGTCTGGCACCTTATCAAAAGAGAACAATAGCAATAACAACCAGAGTCATATCTTTTTTGTTTTAAAAAACAGAAATGACACTTGGGCTTTGATGCAACTATTAATAGTCTATGCTCTTGGTCCAATGTGAAAATGTGGCAGACGGCAAAGTGAAGGATCAGTAGACATGTAGTACTAAATAATACTAACCAAGCTGTATATACATTTAAGTTAGTTAGTTAAATAAATGCAGTATTTTTAAATTACATATTCAGCACGAACACATTTGGCATTTTTTTTATCTTTGGATTGCTAAAATGGATGTTGAAAGGCAAATAAATATATTATTTTCTTTTTGCTTATGGCAAACACAAATATCAACAAGCCCACAAAATATCTGAAACAGAACAAATGGCAGCTGTCTAAAACTGATTTTTTAAAGTTATACAACACCAGCTGATTCAACAGGAAAGATGGTGCTAGTCATCTGGATGCTATGATGTAGGCAGTGAGTGGGCAAAAATGACTAATTGTACAATTTATATGTTTACAATTACTGAGGTTACAAATGTTTATTTTAACAGGTACTTCTTATCTAGAGTATATGGACATTTTATCTATGTATTGAATTTTGAACCAGGCCATGATGGGGCCAGAAACAGACAGGGAAAATTTTGTACAAACTTGGGAGTAGTTTCAGGTTTGCAGAAAAATGTGGTTTAAAAGAAAACAAAACGTGAAGGTTAAAAGTCCTCGAAATCAAAGTGCTACTAAGATCTCATGAAACTATGAGGTGAAATCTCACTGGCCATTTTTGGGGTTGCTAAGCAACTGGCTTTCATGTGAATTGAGAAGAAAGAGAGAGGCTGAATTGTTTTGGAAGGAAGGAAGGAAGGAAGGAAGGAAGGAAGGAAGGAAGGAAGGAAGGAAGGAAGGAAGGAAGGAAGGAAGGAAGGAAGATGGTATTAAATAGAATCAGCCTGAAGGCCTGATTGGAATAACTTGTCAATCCTGAGACAAGTTCAGCTGTTGACAGCAAAGCTTACAACCTCACCAGGCCTAATCAACAGTGAGGAATACTTTGGAACTCTGATTGTGGGCAAAGACCTCCAGAAGTATCAGAGGATATTTGTACAATAATTGTTGTTTTTATTTATTTATCACACAGAGTTGTCAAACTCCAGGTAGTGGCTGGAGATCTCCCACTATTACAATGGATCTCGAGGCAACAGAGAACAGTTCACCTGGAATTTGAAAAGACTGCAGAAGAAATCTTTTGAGGGAGCAAATAAACCTGGAAAGTATTTGGCTTGGCAATTGAAGAAAAAGAGAGAAAATATAATTATTAATAAAATTGTGGTAGATGGAAAAGAGGTGGTTAGCCAAGAGGGAATAAAAAGAGAATTTTTAAGTATTATGCCAAGTTGTTTAGGTATTAAAATAAAGAAAGAAAAGATGGATGAGTATCTACAAAAGATAAAAATAGAACCCTTAACAGAAAATATGTGAAAAGTTTTGAATGATCCAATTGAAAAAATAGAAATTGAATCTGCAATTAATGCAATGAAAAATGGAAAGACACCTGGGCCAGATGGATATACAGCTAAATATTTTAAAACCTTTAAAGATGAGTTAACACCGAAATTGCAGAAGTTGATGAACATGATAAGAATAAAAGGGAAAATACCAAACACATGGAAGGAAGCTGTTATTTTGTTGATACCAAAGGAAGATAGAGATGTCACGAATGTAAAAAATTATAGATCAATTTCGCTATTAAATAATGACTATAAGAATCTTGGCAGAACGGCTTAAACAACATTTGATAAATTTTATAAAGGAAGATCAAGCGTGGTTTCTTCCCAAAAGGCAAATAAGAGACAATATCAGAACTGTTGTAAATATTGTAGAATATTATGAAAGACATCCAGAAAAGGAAGTAGCATTATTCTTTGCGGATGCAGAGAAAGCATTTGACAATTTAAACTGGGACTTTATGTTTGCAGTAATGGAGAAAATGGAGTTGGGAGAAAGCTTTATAAGAATGATAAAAGCAATATACACTGAACAACGTGCAAGGCTATGTATAAACGCAGACCTTACAGAAGATATGATAATTAGTAAAGGTACAAGACAAGGTTGTCCGCTTTCCCCATTGTTGTTTATAACGACTCTTGAAATATTACTGATGCAGATCCAAGAAGATAAAGAAATAGAAGGATTAAAAATAAAAGGATTTACTTACAAATATAGAGCATTTGCAGATGATATAATGTTTATAAATGAAAACCCCATACAAGTCACACCTTTGTTGTTAGCCAAAAATACAAGAATATGGGGAATTGGCGAGACTTTGTATTAATAAAGAAATATAAAAATTTCTATGTAAAAATATGCAAATAAATAAGCAACAAGAAGTACAGAGATTAACGGGTTGTGAAGTCACCTCCAAGGTAAAATATTTGGGTGTGGAGATAACAATGAAGAATATTGATCTATTTAAAAATAACTATGAGAAGTTATGGCGTAAAATGGATGAAGATATGTTAAAATGGAATAAACTTAATTTGTTATTGCTGGGTAGAATAGCTGCAATTAAAATGAATATTCTACCAAGAATAATGCATTTGTTTCAAACTATTCCCATTGTGAAAGAAAGTAAACAATTTCATAAATGGAGAAGAAAAATTTCAGAGTTTGTGTGGGCTGGGAAGAAACCAAGGATCAAAATGAAAATTTTGACAGATGCAAAAGAGAGAGGTGGATTTCAACTACCGAATTTAAAATTATATCAGGAAGCAGTTTGTTTAATGTGGATAAAAGAATGGATAACGCTGTTAAACAAAAAACTCTTAGTGCTGGAAGGTCATGGAAATAAATTTGGCTGGCACGCCTATATGTATTATGGAAAAAAGAAGATGGACTTTTTTAAATCTCACCATTATATAAGAAATAATTTGCATTTTCAACAAGGTGGAATCATGTACTTTCATTCTTCCTTCTACCTCCTGCGCTTTCTTAGATGTTTCCTCTGTTTCTTTCTGAAATCTTCCATATCTTTTTAATCTCTTTAATAATTTCTTTTTTTGATGCAGTTATCATCTCTCTCATGTCTTTCATCATTCTGGCCTCCATTGCCTCTAATTGATCCTGCATTTTCTCCAATGAAGTAGCCCTTTTACGGGTTTGCTTGTGTTCTGACATTTAAAAACACCGAAAATTTTGATCTCACCAATTTCAAATTTAACTATCAGATTCAAAAGACTAGAGCTTGCTTTTTATAACAAGCCTAATTTCGCCATCCTCAGAGCTTCCCAAACCGAGATATTAATTTTTAAAATTTTAAATCCTTCAAAATGGCGGTCGCGACTTTTTGCTTCTCTCTGCAACTTTTTCCCCTTTTTCTTTTAAAGGCTTCTAAAGTCCATAACAAACAATATGTCCAATAGTATTTATCTTCTTGTCATCATCTCAATTAATTCCAACAATTTTTAATGTCCCGAACACTTTAAAAACATTATTTTAATTTCGACCTCCAAGCAATGGCTGCCGATGTTTCTCAATGGTATTATAGTCCTAGAGTAGGCTTTTGATCCGCTACTTCCTGCTTTACTTGCCACCAAATCTCGTTTTCACTGGTAAAAAGATCTCACGATGCTTGACGTACTTCCTGTGTTGATTGTATATGCTGCAGGTCTGTGACAATGGTGCTCTTTTTTCAAAATCGCAAGTAGACCAAACAATAAATTCC
Source organism: Heteronotia binoei (assembly GCF_032191835.1). Lineage (NCBI taxonomy): Eukaryota > Metazoa > Chordata > Lepidosauria > Squamata > Gekkonidae > Heteronotia > Heteronotia binoei. The sequence continues at coordinate 64,605,723 of NC_083226.1, forward strand.
TTTCCACTTTTTAGCACTGTCCTTTAAATTTACAAAGTCTAAATTTCACTTCTTCCTCCCTTCTTCTTCCAAGCTTTCTAGATTTCCATTTTTCACCTTCTGAATTTATTCTGTTTAACTATAAATAGTCCCGGAATGAAAGATAGTAATCTGTACCTTTTCTGCCAATTATCCAGATCCACACCAGTCTTGTGTAGCTTTAGATGTTTAGCAAAGTCCAAGAAGGTTAGGATTCTGTCAATCTTATGTCAAATAAATGACTCTGAGAACTTCTGCAGATGATGAAAATGCAACTCTTCTCCAGAGACCCCTCAAAGCCTCAAAGGAGCCCCCCCCCAGGATTCCCTTTTAGCCAAGGTAAATCTTTTAGCCAAGGTAAAGTTTCCTGTGCATATCTTGGACTAATCTCTAATGGAGAAAAGTAGGCAGTAGGCATTAATTTGCCTTCCACTTCCCTGAACAGAAGTTCCAGCCTGGTCCCGTTATGAGAAGCAGCTCAGCTCAGCATTTTCCTCCCCCGGAAGTCAAAACAACATACCTGTTGAAAGGGAAGGGAAGGAGCTCAAAACCATCATTTGTTTTGCAGACTCTTAAGAAGTTGTTTGCACACTAAAATAGTAATCTCTGGTTTCCCTGTGTTAGTCTGATGAACTGGGTTGAGTACAGAGCAGTCAATAACTTCCATGATGAGTAAATTTCCCCAGCAAGACCCTGAAGTGTGTGCTTCCAAACTGTGTTTATTTTGGCTGCTGTGTGCATCCGTGTGTGTGGGTGAGAGAGAGAGTGGAAGTGGAAGTGCAGCCAGCTGCTGGGGAATGACAAAATGAAGACTGTATTCAGGGGAACTGCAGTGCTGTATTTTTATTTATTTATTTTAGAGCATAGGAAAGTCTCCTGGCTCCACCCCCAAAGTCCCTCGGTCCCACCCTTAAAGTCCCAGGTATTTTCTGAGTTAGACTTGGCAACCCTAAGGGGAACTGAAGAATGGAAAATACATATATGCATAGTTTTTGAGACAGTCTCCAGATGCACAAACAAAGTATTATGAATAATTGCCAAATGAAAACATCCACAGTCTATGAGGCCCAATGAAGAACAGATGGATTTTTGCATGTATAGAAGTTACTAAAATTTTAAATAAATCATTGGAGTTTTTACATATTCTATGAACTGTTAGAACTAAAGCAGCAGCTGTGGATACCAAATTATTTAGCATACTTTATGCAGGACTGAAAAGAATAGTAGAGATTAGACAGGGTGGAGTGTATCAAAACACATGCTGTCTGCAATCATACCATTCATATCTAAAAGATTAGCTTTGTGTGGAACTAAGAAGATATTATGTTCAGTATTTTAAAACATTATAATACAACTTGGAAAATGATTCAAAGCAATAGATCTAACATCTGGTCTAAGTTATGATCTTGGATGTCTGCAACAAAAAATAAAATATATAATGTACCTCTTGCTCTTTTTTGTATGTCTATTATTGATGTCCAATGCTGGTAATGCTGGTAAATTATTCTTTCATTTCCACTCTGAACTCTGAATACTTCAGACAGAAAAAATGCATCATCTTCAAGAGCCAATGCTCTTGAATCTATAGCATACTTTATACACCTAAAAATTGTACTGTGAATGGGACACTTCTTTCCTACTCTTATTTGGTATAAAGTAATTAAAATTGGACTTTTCAATTTCCAGGTCTCACCATAGCAATATTTATATATTACCACCACAATGGCTACTCTTAATACAAGATACATTCTATGTTTGCCAGGCAGCACCAGGAGGCTTTTAGAATGGAGACTGGTGCAGTGGGTGTTGTAGTAGCATACTGACATCACTTCCATCCCCCCAAAATATGGGGGGGTTTTTTGCAAAATTTAGAGCACCCTCCTGCCCTGGTTTGACTTGGATGGCCTGGGATAGCCTGATCTCATCATGTCTCAGAAACTAAGCAGGGTTTGCCTTGGTTAGTACTTGGATGGGAGACCATCAAGGAAGTCCAGGATCTCTATGCAAAGGCAGGCAATGGTAAACCACCTCTGAACATACCTTGCCTTGAAAACCCAACATGCTGTCATAGGTTGGCTGCAACTTGACAGCACTTTCCTCCACAGAGCACCCCCCCACACACACACATCAAGATTACTGCTGCAAAGCCATTTTTTTATCAATTCCCTCCTGCCAGCACTTCAGTCACTGATGGGCAATGGAGCAGGGGACAGGAACTCACAAAATGGTAATTGAAAATGGGAGGAAAAACCCTATTTTAAATTCCAAACAAAATAATTTCTCTATGTGTCCTTTGCAATGAGGATATATGATGTGTGCTTTTAAGTTAAAATTTTAAACCTAAAAGCAGACTGTTGTAAGCTGTCCTGAATCGGGAGGAAAAGTGGGGCATAAATGTTTTAATAAATGTACAAGACAAGTGAGAACCTGCAAGGATTTGTGGCGTGAATTTCCCTCTTCCCTATTACTTCCTTCTTTCAAAGCCCCCATAGCTTCTCTCCCTTTCCTGCTTCCTTTCCTCTCCATCTACTATGCTTTTATCTTCTCTCCAGGCCTTTTTTTCTGGAAAGAGAGGTGCCACAACTCTTGAGAGGGAAATGAAGGAGAAACACACAGGTGCCCCCTTAAACTTTTAAATATTTTATGAGAATTTTGTTTCCACAAAGTTCCCCCCAGGAAAAAGGTATACTTTTCACCAGCTTCAGTTTTTTGCCCTAGCCTACACGTGGCAGCCTCTACCAGGAAAACTATGCCCAGTTGTCAGCACCGGCCTGAGGGTGCGTGGCACCCCAGGCAGGCTCCCTGCCCGCCGCCTCCCCTTCCCTTCACAGTGCTGCCAGGCAGTGCCGTGTTCCATCACCGCCTCCCCTGCTGCACTGCACTGCACTGAGGCTAGTCCCTACTGGCTTCGATGCGGCTAGCGTGGCTTCTACTTCTTTGAAGTGCCCACAATGCGAGAGGAGACTTTGCTCCCCCTTCTTCCCAAAACCGGAAGTGAAGGGAAACAAAGTCTCCTCTCGCATCATGGGCTCTTCAAAGAAGTAGAAGCCACGCCAGCTGCACTGAAGCCAGTAAGAACCAGCCTCGGTGCAGCAGGGCACAGTGTGGCACACGGGGGGAGGGGACAGGTGGTGCTGCCTGGAAGTGCTGTGAAAGGAAGGAGGGTGGCAGGCAGCTTGCAGCAGCGGGGGGTTGGCAGTGGCGGGGAGGGAGGAAGCCCAATTTGATGCCCCCTACCTCCCAGCGTCCTAGGCAGATGCCTAGGTTGCCTAGTGGGTGAGCCAGCCCTGCCAGTTGTGTAGTGCCAGTTGCCAAAGCACAGTGGGGAACCTGCAAGGACTTGCAAAAGCACCCAGTTCCCCTTGTGTCAACTTCACCACATTATTTCCTTCCATCTGCCAACCCCCACATCAGCAACTGTCTCTACTTCCTTCTCTCCTTGGTTGACTCTCCTTGGTTGACTCTCTACTTCCTTCTCTCCTTGGTTGACTCCCAGACTCTGCCCTGCCCTGCCTTGCCTCATGCAGGGCTTGGCTGAGCCAAGCTTCACGGTCTGGCACTGGTCAAGGAGAGCCAGATAGGCTGGGGACCACAAGCAAGTTCTTATTAACAAAACACAATGCTCTTTGAGGGATATACTGGGAGAGGTGGTCCCAAATATATGTACAAGACCCCAGACTATTAAAGGTCTTAAAGTTAAGCACCAAGACCTTGGTAATCAACTGTTAACCAGTGCAGCTCATACAGCACAGATAGAATATGTGCTGATTGCAGGGTCCCTGTGAGGACCTGTGCCACTACATTCTGAACCAGCTGAAACATCTGGGTAGGTCCACATACAGCAAGTTACATTAGTCCACTCTGGAGGTGACCGTTGGGTGGATTACCATGGCAAAGTCAGGTCGGGATGCCACGTCCCCTGTGGCCTTCGGTGGGAAACTTTCTTCTTGCCCTGACCATATTGTACCATAGAGTTTTCTCTCCCAAATTGCTTGAGTGTCCAGGAAATCCATTGAGTTTTCCCAGAAATGCCTAGAGTGGATGGCGCACAACATCACCGGCGTGTTTATGTCACTTGCGGGTGACATCATCATGCTAGCGACATCAGGGGAGGTCCCCCCTGCTGGCCCAATGTGGGCCGGTAGGTTGGAAACCTCCAGGGTGGGAGAAACCCTGCCTGGCCTGGGGGTTTGGCAACCCTAAAGTCAGGGCAGGACAGGTAGGGGGGTCAGTTGCCTGATATGACATAGCTGGAAAAATGCCAGCCTGGCAGCATTTGTGATCTGGGCCTCCATTGATAAAGAGGCATTCAGAATCACCCCAGGCTCTTGATAGTTAGTGCCAGTGCTAAGGGCACACCATCAATACCCAGGTGTTGGCACCCCAGCCTTTAATCTTCCCTGCTCAGCTACAGAACCTCCGTCTTAGCAGGATTCAGTCTCAGCCAGCTCTTTTTCAACCATCCCAATATGGCCTCCAGTGCCTCAAGCAAAACAGTTGGGATGGCAGAAAAGGACTGAAAATTCGTCACATGTCACTCACTTTACTTTTTTTTTTTTTGTCTTCAGACACAAATCACTTTTGTGATTTTTTTTTCACTTAGGTGAAATTACTGGTAAGGAAAAAATGGACAAACTTTGCTTTTGTGGGCTTGTGTAAATTATTCAGGACATTTTTTGTAGAAAAAGCCAGCAAGAACTCATTTGTATATCAAGACACCCCCCTGACATCAAGCCAGCCGGAACTGTGTTCCTGCTCAAAAAAAAGCCCTGACATTATTTACTCTTTGCTCCTTTCCCACCTCTTCTTGCATTGATTGATTGCATTGAATCATGGTTAAGTACTATGTACAGCCTAGAGGCTGCAAGGATAAGAGAATGATGTGAATTGCTTTAGGTCTCCAACGGGAAAAAGGTGGGATGCAAACAGAATAAATGAGGAAAAGGAAAGGAAAGGTCTCCTGTGCAAGCACCAGTTGTTTCCGACTCTGGGGTGACATTGCTTTCAGTGTTTTCGTGGCAGATTTTTTATGGGGTGGTTTGCCATTGCCTTCCCCAGTCTAAATGAAGAAAGACATAAATAAATCACTGGCATAAATTATTCCCAAGGAAGGATCTCTAACCTTTGCTGAATCATGGTTTTAGGGGGAAATAACTTGTATATAACTGTGGGTTTGCATTCATATGTAACAAGAGTATTTAACTAGTTCTTGGTGTAAGAAGGATGGAGAAGTAAGGCATTCACTTGCAACCTTCAGCTAGGGATGCTTTGTGGCAACTGGTATGACATGTGAGCATACCGTATTTGACAGCTGCAGTCAGTCATAAGCTGAGCCTCAGATCTGTTTTGCTCACTGCTCTCCAAGTTGAACAGCTATCAAAAAACTTTGCAACTGATCACTAACTATGGTGGAGGAGTTTTATTTCTTTGCCTTGCAGACATTGTTGCATCAGCCTTATTTATACCCCACCAATCTCTCCCCAAGCAAGGCTGAATATGTTACATCAAAGTAAGTCAATGAACAGTCTTAAGAGCAATAATATTAATAAATTTAAAACTAACTATATAAATCTCCTATTGAACATGGCTGCAACAACCTAACAGTATAAATAGATTTTGCTAAAGGTGACATTAAAATGTATTGACAAAATTCCAATGCTTAGTTTGGTTAGTTAACATATAGGGTTGCCAATCCCCAGGTGGGGGCAGGGGATCCCCCAGTTTGGAGGCCCTCCCCCCGCTTCAGGGTCGTCAGAAAGGGGGGGGGAGGGGAGGGAAATGTCTGCTGGGAACTCTGTTATTCCCTATGGAGATTTATTCCCATAGAAAATCATGGAGAATTGATGCACGGGTATCTGGGGCTCTGGGGGGGCTGTTTTTTGGGGTAGAGACACCAAAATTTCAGTAGAACATCTAGTGCCTCTCCCCAAAATACCCCCCACGTTTCAAAAAGATTGAACCAGGGGGTCCAATTCTATGAGCCCCAAAAGAGGGTGCCCCTATCCTTCATTATTTCCTATGGAAGGAAGGAATTGAAAAGGTGTGCTGTCCCTTTAAATGTGATGGCCAGAACTCCCTTTGGAGTTCAATGATGCTTGTCACAGCCTTGATCTTGGCTCCACCCCTAATGTCTCCTGGCTCCATCCCCAAAGACCCCAGATATTTCTTGAATTGGACTTGGCAACCCTATTAACATAGCTTTGCTTATACTGTGTTTAACCAACCATCTTTAAAATGTATACAGATGGACTTGCAGCTGTATTCACAATTGCTGAACAGATGGCCAACACAGCCCAGGATCTGTACAAGCCCAAATGTATGATATATATTTTCAGATATAAGTTTGCTTGCCACCTGTTAAGGAATGGTATGTCTGATCCACACCACACCAAGCACGATCACCGATGCTGGTTATGGAATGTTTTAGCACAAAACCAGCATTCTGGGTGTGCAAAATATGTCCAAGTAAAATAATTTGTGCCTAGCTCACTCCAGAGGCCTGGGAAAATATTCTTCTAGTGTAAGGACTTTTTTCATATTCTGAAAATGGGCTGAAACATGCATACTGGCCATGGACAGCTTACCACAACACAAAAGCACATGGATGGAAATTCTGTTAATTATGAATGACAAAATTTAAAAGAATCACAGTACACAATGTGCTTGTTTAACAGGATTGCTAGCCATGAGTACAATTCACAATAGCACAAATATAAGAAGGACCTAGGAAGAGGATGAAAACCAAAAGTATTCCCACTGATTTTCCTGGATTGTGTGCTCCTGTAGCTTTTTTTTTTTTTTGGGGGGGGGGGGAGGTGTCTTGTTCTAGATGTGTTTTGGTCCCTCTAGTGACTGATTTGATATTACACTACTTTATGTCTGGCATATTTTTAAATGGTTTTAACTGTCTGGTTTATTTTCAATTCTGCCAAAATTTGCCAGTGCAAGCTCTTCCAGTGACTCTGCTGAAGATCCATTCAGCAGCCTCAGAGCTAACTGAGCCGATTAGTCACTGAACTACTGGCAGTGCCACTGAGATGTTTAGCTGGGTTCCTTCCATGGCAACACTTGAAAGTGTCTTGGTGCATTCACTGGGCAGTGCACCTCTGTAGGTTAGCTAACGGATGACTTGTTAACAGCCACCAACAAGTTTCACACAGATGTGGGAATTAAGTACCTCTCTGGTCTATGCAAAACATTCTGCCTACTGCACACAACCAACAGGATAGCACTGGATATCTGTGTTCTGGTCTGTAGATCAGGCCAGTTTATAGCTTGACATCTGGAGACCCAGATGTCAAGAGGGGAAGTTAAGAGGGGAAGACTCTAATCTGGAGAACTGGGTTTGATTCCCCATTCCTCCACTTGAAGCCTGCTGGATGACCTTAGTCCAGTCACCGTTTTCTCAGAACTCTCTCAGACCACCTACCTCACAAAGTGTTGTGGGGAGACAAAGGGAAGGAGATTGTAAACTGCTTTGAGACTCCTTTTAAAAAGGTAGAGAAAAGTGGGGTATAAAACCAATTCTATCTTGACTGGACTGTGGTGTCCATGAAACTGGTCCAGATGTAAAATGCATAAGGAAAAGCAGTGCTCCTGAGATTGTGGTAAAATCAAGTTACCAGTCTACAAATTATGGTTGCCAGGTCCTACTCTGTTGCTGGTTGGGGGATTCTGGAGCTGCTCCTGGAATTTTCTGCTGTGTGCGTTTTCTGCAGTGTGCAAAAAGTGTGTGTGGTGTGATGACATCACTCAGAAGTGATGTTATTGTGTTACTGGCATGATGCTCTATGTTTGTGGCAAAAAATCTTATGGCCTTTTTTTGCTACAAAACCATAGAGTTTGCCCCAAACCCAACATCACTGCACAACATCCCCAGCACGATGACATTGCTTCCAAGTGATGTCATCACATCAGGGGTGTCACTCAATAATGTCCCATTTGGGTTCCCCCAGCTGGCAGCAGATTAGAGCCTGAAGACCAGGGGTCCCCTGGCTAGACCAGGGATTTAGCAACCCTACTATAAACAAATACATTAATATGCTTCAAAATCAGGGATGCCAGTCTCCAGGTGGGGCCTGGGGATTCCCTGGAATTCCAGCTCATTTCCAGATTACAGAATTCAGTTCCTTTAGAGAAAATGGATGCTTGGGAGGATGGCCTCTATGGAAAGCTGCTATTTCTAGGCTGGAGGGGGTGCTATTTCCAGTCTAGAAATAGCAGCTCTCCAGCAGCCCTGGCCCCACTTAATGCACAGCAGCCAAGAAGGTCAGAGCGCCTGCTCCGGCTGCAACGCCACTGAGGATGTTCTCCGCAGCTGAGAACGAAACGTCTGGAAGGAAAACTTTCTCCAGTAGAGCACAGCACTTGAGCCCGAAAGATTCTACAAACCCTAATAAAGTAGATCATCCTTCTCTGCCGTAGAAGGTCTCTCAGACCAGAAAGATAATGCTCAGAAAGAAATGGATTTAATGCTAATATAAAGGGCTCAACCATTATGAGAGCAATATTATCTACCTATTAGCTGATTTTATTATTGTAAATAGTTTTGAGAACCATTACTATTGTAAATGAAAAGGTGGATAACATTTACTGCATTGTTCGCCAATTTATGCACAATTTTTTACAAACAATACTTTAGAAGCCTTGTTAAAAAGTACGCAAGAACAATTTCTAATATAGCCTGAGCATTTTCTATCTTCTAACTTTTCACAATTATCTCCTCATATCAGAGTCTTGCCCCCTCATCATTATGTTAATATTATTCTTCACAAAGCAAACAAAAAAAAATGTGACCAAGATTACTTATTGTGCATTGCATACACAGTAAATACCATTTCCAAAGAAGCCTTGGGGGCTGAAAATAATAATCATCCATTTTAAATTTTTTGTCAAAAGGTAAGTTTTTTTTTTAAATCACACACAATTTAGCATAACAATTCAAAGAAGAAACAGTGGCTTGCAGACTGGCAATCTAACTACCAATAATCAGGGAGACAAAATGAGAGGCAGATGAACAAACAGTACAGGAAAAGGTGCAACTACTCTCAATTTGCTAAAAAAACAAACCAGGCTATAGCTGAAGGTTGAAGGGGTATTGCAGCTTCTATGTGGAATACACTGTTGAGTTCTTACCAGGGCTTTTTTTGAGCAGGAACACACAGGAACGCAGCCCTGGTAAACATGTATTCTTCTCTCCTGAAGAATTTTTGTCTGTCCCACCCTGTGTCAGTAAGATATAATGGCTTTTTGCTTAGTCTAGAAACCTGAGGGAAGGCGTAGGATTACTCTTTAACTAAATGACTGAAAATGGCACTTGAGATGTTTTTAAAATTCAAAAATGACAACAGATTTTTTAACATCAAGGGGAAAGGTCAGGTGAAATCAGGGGTTGAACTTACTGAGATAAAAACTGCATATACGTATACTTTTGTTACTATGTATCAGGCTAAAGAGAAGTTCTTAAATTATTCAGTTACAAGGCTCTCTGGCCATGTGACAAATTAACCCTTCACAGTTAGGCTTACCAATCTCCAGGTCCCAGCGGGGGTTCTTCTGCTTTTCCAGTTTCCTTTCCGCCCCCAGTCAGCTGGCCGGCGGGGGGAAGCCCCGCCCGCAAAACCACCATGTGATTTTTCCACTCCAGAGACTCCAGTCTCCGATTGGAAAGGCTTCCTCTTGGGATGGGGTGTCTGTGTTACTTGGAAGAAGTTGGCTGCAACTCATGAGTAGAGAGGCCAATCCCTCACTTTAGAGTCGCCAGAAAATGGGAGGGGGAGGGGAGAGGGGAGGAACATCTGCTGAGCACTTCATTATTCCCTATGTGGAGATTGATTCTCGTATGGTATAATGGGGAATTGATCTGGAGGTTTCAGGGGATCTGGGGGAGCTGTTTTTTGAGGTAGAGGCACCAAATTTTCAGTATAGTATCTAGTGCCTCTCCCCAAAGTACCCCCCAAGTTTTAAAATGATTGGACCAGGGGGTCCAATTCTATGAGCACCAAAAGAAGGTGCCCCTATCCTTTATTATTTCCTATGGAAGGAAGACATTTAAAAAAGTGTGCTGTCCCTTTAAATGTGATGGCCAGAACTCCCTTGGAGTTCAATTATGCTTGTCACACCCTTGTTCCTGGCTCCACCCCCAAAGTCTCCTGGCTCCACCCCCAAAGTCCCCAGCTATTTCTTGAATTGGACTTGGCAACCCTATTCACAGTTCTGTAGTTGTATGTACAGCACTTTAAGCCTCTTTAAAACTATAGTCTGTCACAGTACCAAAAACAAGCTGGAGTGCTTATTATTTATTATTATTTGGGTCATTTATCATCTACCTTTCTTACTTGGACTAAAGAAGGATTACACAGATTCAATACGATTGACAGCATGGGGAATTTAACAAATAATACAATAGGGTTAGTTAGCGTTGTAAAACCAATAAAAAAGCTAAAAACCAAAATAAAGTAAAGCATAAACAAAGTCTTAATATGGCACATTAAATGACACAAAATTACATAGTAGGATCCCAGTTTCAGTAATCTAAGCACTACACACTAAATGATTAAAAAAAACCCAGTAGGATCCTAATTTCAATAAGCTAAACACAGTTGCATGGATCATAATCCTAAATAACCTAAGTAACTTTGTGAATCATTTAGTACAGTACACATCTATTGCCTGCATAGAAAAGCTGTCTTTTCAAAACTTCTATGTAAAAATATGCAAGTAAGCAAACAAAAGGAACTGCAGAAGATAACAGGATGTGAAGTTACCTCTAAGGTAAAATATTTGGGTGTGGAGATAACAATGAAGAATATTGACTTGTTTAAAAACAATTATGAGAAGCTATGGCGTAAAATGGATGAAGATATGATAAAATGGAATAAACAAATTTGTCATTGCTTGGCAGAATAGCTGCAATTAAGATGTATAAGATAAGAATAATGTATTTGTTTCAAACTATTCCGATTGTGAAAAATAGTAAACAATTTAATAAATTGCAAAGAAAAATTTCAGAGTTTGTGTGGGCTGGGAAGAAACCGAGGATCAAAATGAAAATTTTAACAGATGCAAAAGAGAGAGGAGGATTCCAATTACCAGATTTAAAACTATATCATGAATCAGTTTGTTTAGTGTGGATAAAAGAATGGGTGACGCTGTTAAACAAAAAACTTTTAGCGTTGGAAGGTCATGGAAATAAATTTGGCTGGCATGCTTATATGTACTATGGGAAAAAAAGATGGATGGTTTTTTCTCTCACCATTATATAAAAAACAATTTGCTAAATACATGGATAAAATATAAGAAATATGGGGATGAAAAAAAATCGTTATGGATAGTGCCAGCAGAAGTAATAAAAATAACAGCTGAGATGGGTGAAGAAAAGTGGTTGTCATACAATCAACTATTAAAAATACAAAGTGGCAAAATAGAATTGAAAACTGCTGAAGAGCTGAATAATAAATATGATTGGTTCCAAATGCAACAAATAAAGAGCTTGGTGGAAAATGATATTGAAACTGAAGGAATAAGAAAAGAGCAAACAGAAATGGAAAAAGTTCTGCTTGGAGACAATGAAAAATTAATTTCAAAATTATATAAATTACTTTTAAAATGGTCTACGGAAGATGAAGTAGTGAAATCTCAAATGATTAAGTGGGCAATTAATGTAAATAAAGAAATACAGATGGAAACTTAGGAATATTTGTGAAAAAACTCTATAAACTTTCAACGTGTCATAGTATTAAAGAGAACTGCTTTAAAATGATGTACAGATGGTATATGACTCCTAAAAAATTGGCAAAGATGAACAATAAGATGCCAGATAGATGTTGGAAATGTAAAAAACATGAAGGTTCTTTCTACCATACGTAGTGGACTTGTGAAAGAGCAAAAAAGTATTGGCAGATGATTCAACAAGAAATTTCTAGGATCTTGGGATACAAATTTAAGAAAGTTGCAGAGACTTTTCTGTTGGAATTACAAATGGAAAAATTTCCAAAAGAAGATAGAACTATAATTTGGTACTTGCTTTCAGCTGCTAGGACATTGTATGCGCAGTTGTGGAAGCAGGAAAAAATACCAGAAAAATGGGATTGGATTGTAAAAGTCATAACATGGAGTGAAATGGACAAATTAACAAGAATTTTAAGAGACTATGACTTAGAAGTTTTTAAGATGGAGTGGAAAAAGTTTAGAAGATATGTAGAAAAAGAGTGGAAAATAAAAGGACATTGGACAATTTTTGACAATTTTTGATTGGACAATCTTTGTTTTTATTAGTTAAGGGTACCTTTAAATATTAGTATTTTAAGTAAATAACACCGGCGGGGGTCAAGTAATGGGGGGAGGGGTGGTTAGAAAGTAATATATGGGATAGACAAAAAGAAGTTATTAAGGATGCAAGAAATAGATATTGTTACCATATGTTACTAAATAAAATTGTTTTAAAACTGAAAAAAGCAGGCCACAATGGGGAAGGCACATTTATGGGCAATTGTTGATTTTCTCATTAGCAGGCTGGCACCTGCAGAAGACCTTATGCAGATGAGCAAAGCTGTCATTGAAGTATATAGCAAGAGAGTTGTCTTGCAAAATGAGAGTCCAAAGCCATAAACAGCTTTGTATGTAACAGCCACTACCTTAAATTGAGCCTGGTAACTGATGGGCAGCCAGTGCATTGAATGGTAGTAATATGCATGTTTGTTCCATCTAGCTCCCGATAATAGCCAAGCTGTGGCATTCTGCATCAACTGGATTTTCTGAATTGATTTTGAGGGAAGACTTCTGTACAGCGCATTATAATAGCCTAGTCTAGATGTCATTGAGGCATGGATCCAGATGGCCAGATTAGCTGTAATAAAGTAAGGAGCTATCTTATGGGCTAGGTTGAGTTGGAAGAAAGCCTTTTTTCCTGACCTCTCTCATCATCAATTATGTGGAACAACCATTTTAGTCCTTTACACAGAGAATTGCACTTCAAAGATTTATGATTATTACATCATGCTTCAACTTCTTCCCTTCCCCCTTCTGTAATTTTCCCTATAAGAATTACCAAATTATTTTTCTTTTCATGCATAAGAATATAAGCAGGGCATGTTGGATCAGACCATGGGTCCATCTTGTCCCACATATAGCTTCACACAGTGACTAATTAGTTGCCCAAATAGGGCATGGAGGCCAAAGCTCTCCTGTACTGCTGCCTCCCAGAACTAGTATTCAGTGTTTGCTGCCCCATATATGGATGCTAGTGCTGCCAGTTTCCTGGGAGATCACCTGAACCCAACACTTCCCCATTGCTTCTCTGAGCAAGAGGAGAAACATTTGAAGAGGCCATTCCCTGATGAAGGCCACCATGCTCCTGCTCGCCCCCTACCCCTCAGTCTCCTTCCACTTGCCAAGCCAAGTTATGGCATACTTGGCAATCCTAATGGACACTTCCTTGTGTTACCATGGCTGGATCTCTCCACCATTGATGGATCTCTCCTCCATGTATCTATCTAAATTCAATGGATTTTACACCCAAGCTCTACTTTCTGGAAATAAACTTGCACCCTTTGCACTCCTGCTATTATGGCCCTGTGTCAAAACCCTTTTAAAAACTATCTCTGCTCAGGCCATCACTAATATCACTGGCAGTGAATTCCACATTTTAAGTAACTCATTATGTAAGGAAATATTTCCTTTTGTTTGTCCTGCAACTATTTCCCAACAGTTCTTTAGAGTGCCCCTGATTTCTTCTACTATGGGAGAGGGTGAAAAAAGCTCCCTCTATTCATTTTCTCCACCTCATGCATAACTTTATAAACATCTATCAAGTCTCCCTTTAGCATCTTTTTTCTAAACTGAAAAGTCTCAAGGATGGCCATAAATCGAAACATGCAGTTTGCGACCTAACCATGAACCAAATCATGAACCAGATAGTTCACGGCTTGTGGCCCCACAAACCCTGTTGAAAGGAACCACAGTCCCTTTAAATGGAGTTTGCAGAAAGTCCAAAAACAGTGGAATGACAGGCAGCAGCCTGTTTCTCTCTGCTAAGCTGTCTTTGAGTTTTCTTGTGCAATCACTTTAAAGGGGCTGCATAAGAAAGCTCCAAAAGCAGCTGAGCCACAGGGATGCTATCCCTGCCACTCAGCTGTTTTTGCAGCTTTCATGGGGAACAGAAAGCAGAGTTTTTAAAGGACTTGGTGTCCCTTTAAATCCCTGCTTTCTGCTGTATCCATAGACCACGAAAAACTGCTTTAAAAGTTTGTGAAAGTTTGTGACTGTAGACTTGTCGTGAACTTCAGTTTGCAAACCATGAGCAGGGCAAAGTTCATGATGAATTTTGTTTCATGGTTTGGTTCATGCCTGTCCCTAGTCTCAGAATTTAAACACTTCTTATAAGAAAGGTACTACAGTTCCCTAATAATTTTGGATGACCTAGATTGTTCTTTGTCCAGCTTTTTAGACACAGTGACCAGAACTATCCACAATCTTCCAAAAAAGGCTGCATCATAACTCTATAAAATGGTATCACAATATGGGTCATTTTATATTCAGTCCCTCTCCTAATAATTTGTAGCATGGAGCTTACCTTTTTCACTGTTGTTGCACAATGAATTAATATTTCCCTCAAACTTCCCATTACAACCTCAAGATATCTTTAGTCTCCCAGGTAGTTCAGACCCCCTCAGCATATTTAAAAAAAATAGGATATTTTGTGTAAAGTTTTGCCCAGAATTTATCACAAGACTTCTTGAGTAAATGCAGAAGCTTTTAAAGAATAATCAGGTAGCAAACACTTTGTAGCATGTGCATGCAAGATTACTTGTCTTGCCAGACTGACAATAAGCCTCATTTGTTACCAACACTATTCTACAATCTAAAAAAGAATATATATATGAAGGTTATATAAAATGCATATATGAATATATAAAAAAATATAGTTATGGATATATGAATATGCTCTGGATAATTGACCACTTATTAGCAAGAACAATACAATTAAGAAAATCAATAAGACTGTTTTCCAGACCACAACTTTAAAACAAATCCTTGTCAGGATTTGTACCTGTAAAAAAGCAAAAACAAAGAGGAAGCCATGTACGAAAGCACCGAAAAATAAGCATAAGGCTCATGGCGCCAACACACTGCCATTCTTAATCCACAAAATCCATAAGAGGTTTAATCCATAAGAGTTTAAAGAAGACTTTAATCCATAAGAGGACACATCCTTTTATGCCATTACTCAGTAGGGTTTCCCAGTTCTGGGTTGAGAAATTTGGGAGATTGAAGAAATGGGTTTGAGGAGAGGATGGACTTCAGCAAGATAGAATGTCACAGAGACCAACTTCCAAAGCAACCACTTCCTCCAGGGGAACTGATCTTGGTTTGAAAGCAATTCAGTTCTGGAAGATCTCTAGCCACCACCTGGAGGTTGGTAACTTTATGGGTAAAAGAAGTTAGGGGCAAATTACCCCCAAGAGTAACTTGAAATTGTGTTGTCGGTAAATACAGAAGATGAAGTTGGGGTATTTGGCTTTGCATACCTCAACTTAAGATCCTAAGACAGAAAGTCTGTCACAAGAAAGACACTTAGACTTGCCAATCCCAAGGTCCCAGCGAGGGATCCCCCAGTTTTGCAGGCTCCTTCCCACCCCCCAGTAAGCTGGACAACAGGAGAAGGCCCCCCCCCCACAGCCACCATGTGTATTTCCACCTTGGAAGGCTTAAAAGATGTATGGGAAGGGCTTGCTTTTTGAAAGGTGTGTGTGCCTTTAAATCTTTGGAGCCAGGCTGAATGGGGGTAGGGCAAGCCTGCAGAACAATGTGGCTGTTATGAGAAAGTGAAGGGAAGCAGCCCAGTCCATCCATTTGTTTTACAGTCCCTTTGGAAGTTGTTTGCACAGTAAAATAGAGAGAACCTCTGGTTTCCCTGTGTTAGTCTGAAGAACTTGGTTGAGTATACAACATTCAACAACTCTCATGATGGGTAAATTGCCCCAATGAGACCACAAAGTGTGTGCTTCCAAAATGTGTTTATTTTGGCTGCTGTGTGTGTGTATGAGAGGGGGGAGTGGAAGTGCAGCCAGCTGCTGGGGCATGAGGAAATGAAGACTGTCTTCAAAGGAATTGCAAAGCTGTATTTTTATTTATTTGTTTTAGGGAATGGGAAAGTCTTCTGGCCCCACCCCCAAAGTCCCGAGGTATTTTCTGAGTTAGACTTGGCAACCCTAGAGACATTAATTAATGCAGCTTTGCTTACAGTGCAGCCTAAAAGCCAAGGGATGGGTTTGGAGCCATTTTAAAAGCTCTCATGCCTCCTTTTTGGATCTTGGTTTTCGCTAGCAACTGGGTAGAATGAAAACATCATCACATGATCATCTTCCAATTAAATTAAAAAGAGGTAGAATAGATATGACCATATTTATCAAATAGGCTACTGAAATTACAAAATTCATCAAGAGAAAAATATTATTATTAAATGGAGATTGTCAAGAATTTTCTTCCAAGAATACAATCCTGTTACAACAGTTATTAAGCAGTAAACCCTGTAAAACATGCCTGGAATTAGGCAGCACAAAGTACTACAGCTTCACAGCATACATATTGCTCATGTTTATTCTTCATCCCAAAATGAAAGGCTATACCTTCATAATTTTATTTCCAAAAATAAAATTGTTCACTTATGTAAAAAACAACTCGTTCTTCCCCTTAGTGCTCCATTAACCTAACACTTTTTTTTTTGCTGATCACCATTGCTCCAAGGTTATTAATTATTAAAAATATAAAAGTGCCTGCTAATGGCTAAATCTTGCTCTAAATGAGACAGGGCTATGGCAATCCCTGTCAGGAGGAAATTTTAAAAGTGGTGTTGTAACTGTGAGTACAAATTGGATTCTCAGAATAACTAGCTTGTCGTTAGGATGAGAGATCTTGATTTCCTTCAAGATCACCCAAATACCATTGCGCCTACTCAGACACAAGTATCTATAATGATATTAATTTTATCAGGTTTGGAATTATTCACTATAATGATTGTGGATTCTGCGCCTACACTTAGGCCTAACTATATGCGGCAAAATCCTCATGTTGCATCTGGGTCCATTATGATGACTTTCAATAAGACATGTGAGTTTCTGCAGAAAGCTTGGTTCCCACATGTTCATGGGCCTGGAAACCACTCTCTCTTGACATGACTATTCCAATAGTCCTCCATGCAACAGGAGCTGAGTTTCCTCTGGGGAACTCATGAATCATATCTGACAAATACCCTCATGGCTGCCTCCAACCCAAGTACTTTGTAAGTCCTAGGCTTCCCAAACCCCTCACCCTGCTGGGGGACCCCTGGATTATCAGCCTCCTCCCCTGCTCTCCAAAAATGTGGAAGCGGGGTGTGTGTGTGTGTGTGTGTGGAAACGGCTCAGTGTCTCTTTCCCTACCTGCCTGCCTCCCTCCTTCGCAGGCTTTAGGCTTCTCCCTTCCTCCGGGTCACAAAGACCCGCCCACCACCGGCCTGCTATTCGCTCTAGTCCGGCCTCTCTTCGCAAGGTGCATGCTGGGACTCATAGTCCTTGCATCCTCTCCGACTGCCACAGGCATCTCCTCGGGGAGTCTGGCCGGTGGAGGGGGGGGAGCTTCAGTTGCTGATTGAAAGGCTTCATCTTGGGATGGGGTGTCTGTGTTACTTTAAAGAAGTTGGCAGCAACTCGTGAGTAGAGAGGCCAATCCCCCTTCAGTGTTGCCAGAAATGGGGGGGAGGGGAAGTCTGCTGAGTACTTCATTATTTTGTATGTGGAGATCGATTCTCATAGGGTATAATGGGGAATTGATCTGGAGGTTTCGGGGGCTCTGGAGGTGCTGTTTTTTTGAGGTAGAGGCACCAAATTTTCAGTATAGTATCTAGTGACTCTTCCCAAGGTATCCACCAAGTTTCAAAACGATTGGACCATGGGGTCCAATTCTATGAGCCCCAAAAGAAGATGCCCCTATCCTTCATTATTTCCTATGGAAGGAAGACATTTAAAAAGGTATGTGGTCCCTTTAAATGTGATGGCCAGAACTCCCATGGAGTTCAATTATGCTTGTCACACCCTTGTTCCTGGCTCCACCCCGATGTCTCCTGGCTCCACCCCCAAAGTCCCCAGATATTTCTTGAATAGGACTTGGCAACCCTAGTAAGTCCCCTGAGGATGGAATTAAGTATTATAAAGCAACATGTGATTCCCAGACCTTATAAAACAAAAAATGGAGTAGGGAGATTTTCAGAGACATAGTCAATGCATCATTCCTATGTTTGCTGATTCTCACCTGCAAATGCCATTCCCCTGGCAATTTTAACTATGTTCTGAGACTTGAAGAAGCCTCATGTGAAATTGATAAAAATGGCCTTGAGGTATGTGTTTCCAAAAAAAGATTGGTGGACAAGAAAAGGATTATGTAACTCTGCCTATCAATTGTCTTCACCTAGCTCCTGAATTAGAATGAATCACAAATTTTGAAAACACACATTTACCAACATAATCTGTATTTCTACCTTTACAAAGAAAAAGAAGTAGAAAAGAACCATTGCTAAACACCTTAGAATAAAAGTTCTTTAACTGATCAGAGATCAGGCTAGCCTGGGATATCCAGGTCAGAAAAGCATGCTATAAATGAAGTAAATAATTTAATAAAATAGAGATCAGACTAATACTAGTTATACCACCACTATCGTTATCAGTACTACTACTACAATTTTCTACCACCATCACTATAACCACCCTGAATCAGTCATATGACAAGGAATAATTATAAGATTAGCATTAATCACAAATTTTGAAAACACACATTTACCAACATAACCTGTGGTTCTACCTTTACAAAGAAAAAGCAATGGAAAAGAACCATTAGTAAGCACTGATCAGTTTTGTTGCAGAGAATGCTGCCCCCCACCCCATTCAAGATTTCAAACAACATTTGAATAATATGTAGTGAAGGAGCCTCAGCAACTGGGGGAACGTTAAGCTTTCAGCATATCAATAATTTATCTCTTAGCTTTCTAGGTCAAAATTTAAACTCACAGCACATTGTGCTCCTGCTTGGCAGTTTTCATGTATTGCTAGTCAGTATGTCATACCCTGAAAAACTCCAGCTCATGGAGAAATCTATACATAAAATGAGTAATCCTACGTTGGTGTAAATGTTTTGTCATATCATATTTCTGAAAGTACCAGAGAGTACAAACCAACGTGTCATGGACATGAAGTCACACAAAAATGTGCTTTGGTGCTACTCTAGCAAGACCTTTTTTGGCATTTCAGATCAACCTCTGAAAACTAGCTTATTACCAATATAGTAGGAGTTTTGGAGAGAAAAAAGAGATACCACATTTCTCTCTTTTGTTCTACTTACTGAATATAATCCAAAATACATGGCTAATGTAAGCTTATTGCATTGCAAAGTTGTTTTGAATGAAAACAATAATACAAATAAATATAAACAACTGTTTTGAAAATGTGGGTTTTAATTTGAGTAAAAGGCAAGAAGAGTTTTTCATTTCTTTCATTAGTTTTTCTTGATTTTAAAATGATTATAGTAAGTAGCATTCTGCAAGTACAGATTAATGTTCCTGGTTGATCTTAAGTAGAAAAATAAAACCAAACCAATTCAATGTCGGATCATATATTTCAACTTCCCTAATTTCCTAGATTTGCTTGGGAAATATATAGTTATATATTTGTATACCATACATACACTTGGGGCTCCTTAGCTTGGAGAAATGTTGACTGAGGGGTGATGTGGTAGAGGTTTACAAGATTATGCATGGGATGGAGAAAGTAGAGAAAGAAGTACTTTTCTCCCTTTCTCAGGATACAAGAACTCATGGGCACTCACTGAAATTGCTGAGCAGTTGGGTTAGAACAGATAAAAGGAAGTACTTCTTCACCAAAAGGGTGATTAACACATGGAATTCACTGCCACAGGAGGTGGTGGCAGGCAGCTACAAGCATAGCCAGTTTCAAGAGGGGATTGGATAAACGTATGGAGCAGAGGTCCATCAGTGGCTATTAGCCGTAGCATATTGTTGGAACTCTCTGGGGCAGTGATGCTCTGCATTCTTATTGCTTGGGGGAGGCAACATTGGGAGGGCTTATAATGT
Organism: Heteronotia binoei; assembly: GCF_032191835.1. Lineage (NCBI taxonomy): Eukaryota > Metazoa > Chordata > Lepidosauria > Squamata > Gekkonidae > Heteronotia > Heteronotia binoei. Next base: position 64,625,860 of record NC_083226.1, read on the forward strand.
CCTGGTCCCACTGATAGACCTGATTCCACCTGGTTTTTTTGGCCACTGTGTGACACAGAGTGTTGGACTGGATGGGCCATTGGCCTGATCCAACATGGCTTCTCTTATGTTCTTATGTTCTTACATATTTATATACCATAACGTGAAAATTCTCAAACTCTCTTACAATACTTCTGAGTAAGATAAGAAAACAATGTATGTGAATATTAGTTATTCTTAGTTTATCAACAGCATTTCATTACAAAAACAAAACAACTGTGCCTCCTCTTTTGACTGAGGAAAAGTAGGATTTTAACAGTTCCGCCCTCTCTTCATTACATGCTACAATTTCACTTTCCTGCCCCCGCAATGGGCCTACCATGTCCTAGCTCTTTTTCTTACTCTGAACATAAGAAAAGAACCCTGAACCCATAGCATCCCGAAGGGGGCCTTGTTAACAAGAACTTTACAGGACTCAGAGAAACTATGGCAGTTGTTCCCTGTTCTTCCTGTCTGCTCCAGTGTTCCTGCCACCAAGAATGCCATGATGGCCGCAAGAAGTGATTGCCCAACTGCTTTTCTCTTTCAATAAGCTTCTGATGCATCATTCTTTTACCTTAATCACTGGAAGTAAGTTTTCTAACAATACCGGTTAATGGATCTTTTAACATAACAACAATTGGAACTGTTCCAAAAGAAAGGTGAAGAGGAGGGAAATTCTCCCCCCCTTTTCTCCGCAAGGAAGGCTTCAGAAAGCAAAGAACAAATTGGAAAACTTTCAACAATTTAAACCGGACTGAGCAAAGATATTTGAACTGATTTGGTTTATAAATAAATAAATGTCAAAGAGATCTCCTTCTGGTTATAACACGGTCTGAACAAAAATGGGATATGCTTACAAGAGAAATGTATATGATGCTTAATTAGGTCTGAAATGGTTGCAATTGAAATGCAGGAGAAAAATTTGAACTGAAGGAAACAGGTTAACTGGGTCTTTGAACTATTCTCTAACTTTGATTAACAGACTGAGTTTTTTCTGTGGGAGAAATGGCAGTCCAAACTAAAGCGTGCGATATTATGATTAACATAACCTCCTTAAAGCAGGAACTTTGTATTTAGCAGAGTTGATGCAACAACAGACGGAGACTTTTATTTTGAAATACAGCAACAACGAAAATCTACATGAGCAGAGTAACAAAGAGTCCCCAGTGATGTCTGTCAAGCTGAGAAAAAAGCTAAAGATCCATTGGGAAAGATCTGGAAGAAAATAAAAATGGAGACAGCCTGCGTAGTTATAAAGTTGAAACTGAAATCAACATTGACTATGGCTTGCACAGGAGGAAGTGACAAAGCGGTGATCGTACCACTTTCAGCAAAACGAATGGAGATATCAAGAGGAGAAAAGGCAAATTTCAGCAAGATGATCAAATTTTGGAAAGCATTCAAAAAGAAGAGATTTTAAACTGTTTTTTTTTTTGCTCTGCCTCTTTTTACATTTAGCTGTTAATATTGAATCAATAAAAGGGGGTAATAAATGTTTCCGTAATGGCAAATGAGGCTTTAAGAATTGGGATGCCTTTTTTCAGTTTGTTATAATTATCTATGGATGTTAAATAGAACAATGCAGTTAAGAGCGGGCTAAGGAGATTGTATGGGTTTTTATTTATTTAAACCTAACAAGTATGGGAGATGAGGCAACTATTGCATACTAACTTGTGTTTTTCAGAGCACTATGAAAACAGGATTTACAGTCTCCAAAATTTTTAAAGAATTCTAAATGTTTAAAGTAGATAAAAAGTCAATTCGGGTAAATTTGTAATAAGACAGGCTACACAAATATTTTGTAATCTTAAATCTGCTTCTGACATTTCTGACAAGAGAAACTGTCTATAACGAAATAGATAAACTACTGTGTTTTCTGTTTTTGCTTTCTCTCTCTGCTAAAAATAAGTAAATTAATGTTAAGGATAAAGAAAACTATATTTACCTATTATGCTTATGTTAACTGATAATATTGTTAAACCAATTAGTTAGCTTTTATTTTTAATGATGTTAAATTTAACCAGTCAGCTCTGTTTCAGGGTTGGTCTTCTGCTTTTCTCATTTGTATGTGCTGAAGATGAAAAGTGTAGATTTATATTATAAGCTACAGAATAATTAAAAGTATATAACAAAATAAGAAGACTGTAGTATTAAAGTGTTATAATGGGTAAAATTTTAAGGCTTCCAGGTAGAAAGAATTTGGTATTTTGTCTTGAGGTAGAATTGTAACAGGTATATATTCTGCTTCTCTTTGTATTTTTGTTTATATTTTTCTATCTTGTATCCCCCTTCTCTTTTTTGCTTCTCTAACTCCGCATTTCCAACCCTTTTTATATTCAAACTTATTTAAAAAGTTTTAAACTGAAGTATTCTTCTTTCTCGTCCTAAGCCACGGCCTTCAACAGGAAGAACAGATGAGAACACAACTTGCGCACCCAGTTCCTTCACCTTCTGGCCCAGAGCCGCATAGTCTTTTCTAATACGTTCAGGGCTTTGACAGGCATATCATTTGTTCCCACGTAGATCAGCAAAAAAGGATAGTAATCCATGGGCTTGATAAATCTTCCAATCTTTTCTGTCACATCCTGGATGCATGCACCCAGCAGACAGCAGACCTCTCGAGACCACAAGTCTGGTTGGCACACTTTGGGCTCCATCCATCTGAGCAAGGAGTCTCCAATCACCACCACCTTCCTCTCCCTATATTGGGGAGCAGAAGCTCCAGGCTTCTAATCCACAGAATCCTGAGAAACTTTGTTCAAGCTTTGCAGAGGCTGGGGAAGTAGCCCTTGTTCTATGGTTCAGAATCAGTTACTGTGGGGAGATTCTGGAACCTATTGCTGAGCAGCAGAGGCTCAGAACATCTCCTGATTCTTCCTTCGGGTTACATTTTTCCAGGAACCCTCCTCCTGTGTTGGGTTCTCTTTCAATTGCTGAGATATCACTTCCTCTCCTTCCTCTTGTCCTTTCAAGAATGCCTCATGCGTTCTGTCAAGAAAATCCTCACCTTTTATACACTGCAGTGTGGACAATCGTGCCTCCAGTCCCCTTATCTTCTCCTCCTGCAGGGCTACTAACTTTACACTTGCTGCAAGTGTAATTTGTGCTACTCTCAGGTAGAAATACAAACATCCCACAGTCCTTACACGTCACTGCCTCTGCTCCCTCACAAGCCATGCTGCTGCAATCCATTTCAAAATTTTCTCTATCTTGACTTCCCTTTAAATTTCCTCTACCAACTGCCATTTGAAACTACTTGTGAGCAACTACCCACCTTTCTACAGAACCCCCAGGCTAGACCCCCAGGCTAAGAGCCACAGGCCAAGAGCCCTTCAGCTCATGCCTCTGGCAAGGATGAGCCTTGCAAATTAAAGGCTCAAACCTTCATCCACCTCTGACTCAACAGCCAGAGCAACAGCAGAGGATGGGGCCGGCAACTACCCCCAGGCAAACAAGCTCTCCTCACTGATCAACAGCTTACTAGCAGTTCTGTCCTAGCTCCAAGCACCTTCCTCAGATGCAGCTGAGCCACTTCTGTTCACTGGAACCCTCTAAAAGATTACAACAGCACTCCTGCTTCCCTCTTCCCATCCAGTGGACCACAGGTTCCCAAGAAAAAGTAATTATCACATTCTTGACACCAGTATAGGCAGAGAGCCCCAACTATGGACACCTGCAAGCTGGAGTAGGTCCACTAGTATTCACATTAACCATTAGGAGGAAAGAGGATTGCTTAGAGTAAGTGCCATCAATCGTATCAAATTTAAAGTAGGACATTGGGACTGCAACCCTTGTGTTACCTCATATATAGCAATTCAGTAATGTTACTGACATTGTCCATTTTCACTGTCCTTCCTCAAAGAAGCTCAGAGTAGCATATATTGTTCTCCTTCTCTCTACTTTAACCTTACAACAGTCCTGTAATTTAGATTAGGCTCAGTGAGTAACTAGTCCAAGATCACCCAACAACCTTCATGTTAGAGTGGAGCTTTAATGAAGTGTGTATGGAGGAGGGATCTTCCACTTCATAGAATCAAAGAGTTGGAAGGAACCTCCAGGGTCATCTAGTCCAACTCCCCTATAACAACACTAGGTCTCCAGTAAAATCACAGTATGTATGTATTTCTATTTGCATCCCACCCTTCCTGCGGACAGGCTCAGGGTGGTTAACAGCAAATTAACATAACGAAATACAATAATCTATTATAAAACAATATTAAAATAAAAAATTAAACAATTATTAAAACCATAATATACAAAATTAACATCTTTGGTGCTATGTTCCAGCAGCTGTAAAAATCTATAAAGCCAAAGTAATCCTGCAGTTATTGTATGGTATTCCAACTTGGATTATTGCCTTTGAGTCCAATATCGAAATAATTCAGTCCAAATTTGATAGGAAAATCATGGGCTTACTATGCTATGTCTCATATGCCACTCTTTGTCTAGAAACAGGCCTCGATATGTTAGAAACTAGAGCATGGTTTATATTAATCAAATATTGGCTACGTGTGCACTATTCCGTCAACTGTGAGAATTATTTATATCAAATGCTGTCTGAATCCTCCTCGTCCAAATGGATTTCCTGCACAGAGAGGAAAATAATCACCTCAAGTTTGTCTATGGATTCTCTTTACATGCTTCCTCTTACAAATGCATACTATGTAATTAAACACAGAATATTAGATAATGAATTACAAAAACTAATGAGTGCTGCGAACAAATCTTGCTCCCCTCTGAATTTTGGAATTTCCCCAACTATTGGTCATCTGCCTTCTTATTTATCAACTCTCCATGTTCCAAAATTGTGTAGAGCATTTACCCTTGCTAGATGCAATACAATCCCATCAGCAGTTATTGTCCCCTATATGATACTATACGCCTTAGGTTTCTAGATCCCATTCTGTTCAATATGATAGGCTGCTCAGACGTTGTAAAGGTTTGCCGTCTTCTGAATGATTTGTCATCTGAAATAACTGAAAATAACTCAATTTATTATTGAGTCTGGAAATCAAGGATTGATTGTCCAATGTATAGCTGCATATGACTGTTTTATTATTTCTGTAGCTGTTTGTTTGTTTATAATCTGATATATGCCAATAAAGGCTTTTGAAAGATTGATTGATTTAACTTCAGTCGACTCAGCCTGAGCTACTGTGCCATAGCTTGTAAAGTCAGATTTTCTGGGGTGGACACAGCCTGACCACCCATCAATAGATAGAGCTGGGTGTTATCTGCATATTGATGACACCCCAGCCCATACCTCTGGACAATCTGGGCAGGGGGGATGTATATAGATGTTAAACAACATCGGGGAAAGCACCACCCCTTAAGGCACACCACATATAAGTGGGGGTCTCTGGGACAATGTCTCCCCAATTGCCACCCTTTGTCCCCGGCCTTGGAGAAAAGAAGTAAGCCACTGCAAAGCAGACCCCTGAATCCCCACGTTGGCAAGGCGGTTGGCTAGTAGCCGATGGTCAACTGTATCAAATGTGGCCAACAGATCTAATAACAACACCACCATCGATATGTTTTTGGAGGTCATCTATAAGGGCAGCCAGGACTATTTCTGTCCTGTGACCCCAGCAAAGCCAGACTGGGATGGATCCAGCATGAAAACATCATCTAGAAAACTTTGCAACTGTGTCGCCACAGCCCGCTCTATAACCTTATTCAAAAAGGGTAAATTCAACACTGGCAGATAGTTAGCCAATACAGCCAGGTCTAAAGATGGCTTTTTAAGGAGGGGCTGAACCACATCCGCCTTTAAGGGTAAGATCCCTTCCAAGAGGGATCTGTTGATGATCTCCTGGAAAGGATCTCGTAGTCTCACCTGGCAAGCTTTTATCAGCCGAGACAGACATGGATCCAACACACAGGTAGTAGGGCGCACAGAAGAGAGAACTCTATCAACTTCCTCCAGGCTGAGTGGAGTGAAACAATCCAAAACAAGACCTGAAGACATGCCTTGTACCTTGAGTTCACTCATGATATTTAATGTGGCAGGAAAATCATGGCAGAGTGAGGTCTTGTTCATGAAAAAATTCACAAAAACCTCACAGTCGATATCTAATTCCCTAACATTTTGTTTGCCATGTGGGGTTGAAGCAGATGAAATAACTCTTTAACAAGTTCGGGGAGGGGGAACAACAACCTGAAGATATGGAACTGATTGTACACAACAGATATTGCTTCAGTATTTCACCATCAGAACAGGAAGGGGAGAATGGTAAAAGCTGATTTGGATCCCTGTTGAGGAGAAAAGTAGATATGACTGTTATACAAATATACAAATCCTTATGGACAACAATTGCTTGAATCATACTGATCAATATTGTTCCAAGTGTTTTCCCACAGAGATAATTTCATATGCTGATCTGTTCAAAAACACAATTGCTACAGTAAATTCCATTTGGCTTCAAGCTGTATTTTGAATATTCAAAACTGACAGGGTGTCATTTGCAAGAGAAAATTGCATTTCAGGTTTTCAGACTTGTACTAACATTATGTTTGATTCTGCATGTAAAGACAGCTTCCATCTTCAGCTCCGCTTGTTTATTTTAAACTGCAATTAGTTCCTGAGAAAATTCTACATCACATCTCTATAGCATCCGTTATTCTAAAAGTCAGTGCATATTGTGAATTTTTACTATAGGTGCAGTCAAGCCTTTCTTGGCATCTGAAACTATTCATACTTATACCAAAGGGATTTCCATTATATCTCAGAGGATGAATGCTAGAGATGCTGAAAATTAAAGCAGCCGTCCAAAAGTGCGTTTTTGTGTATTTGTCTTTGAGTTGATGAATTAACCAACTCCACAGGGTCTGCATTCACCTAGCTGGTGAAAAGTATGGGGGGAAAGGTGGAAAGTTAATTAGCAAAAAAAAAAGACATCTCTGGCAGGATAAACCATGAGAATTTGTTACTTGAGGCTGAAGATAAGAACATTACATTTTTAACATGAAGTGAAGCAGAAGGATATGGATGAAAATATTTTTTTAAAAAAATCAATGCACAAAGAATGAATGGCAGAAGATTTTAAATAGCCTCTATCATTTGATACATTTTTCATAGTACAGAACAGTTGTTAACATTTTATTATGGTGGCTGCATGCAACATCACTGTAGCATCAATAAAGCATTGGTACCATGTAGTTCTTTTTACACTTAACTAGTGGTAAGGCATAATGGCCCTTTTCAAATTGCCTTTGTATTCCATTTTAGTAACTGGTTGTTAATGGATTTTTTTTTGTCACGTCAGACAGACCCATTTTAGTAACTGGCTGTTAGTGGAATTTATTTACCTTTCCATAGAAACATGCTTGCATCACGTTAGAAAAGTGTGGTTGAGCTGCTTTTGAGGAAAACTGTTTTCTTCCATTTTTTTACCCTTTTGTTGTGCTTCTAAATCACTGTGGTGTCCTATTTAAAATGTCCATAGTGCTTCCTAAAATGCCATTTCCTCACCCTTTTTCACTATGCAATCTTCCTCTGACTTTTTTTGAACATTCTATATTGGGTGCTATAGTGCTAAACCAATATAGCACTTCAGGGTTATAACAGCACTGTTGAGATGCCTTGACTCAGTTGACTCCATTGGCATCTATGGAGTCAAGGTATCTCAATGGTGCACTATAGCACTGAAGTGCAATATTGGTGTAGCGCTACAGCACTCAACTTATAATGTTAGAAAAGGATCTGAGGAAGATCACATTACAAAAAATGAAATGATCACAGCACTTCAGAGATGGCTCATTAATGAAAATTAATGAAACAGCTTATTGTTGGAACTCTCTCTGGGGCAGTGATGCTCTGTATTCTTGTGCTTTGTGGGGGGCACAGTGGAAGAGCTTCTAGCCCCACTGGTGGGGTTTTTGGCCACTGTGTGACACAGAGTGTTGAACTGGATGGGCCACTGGCCTGATCCAACATGGCTTCACTTACGTTCTTATGTAAAAGAAATTTGCAGTATTAAACCCCCCGCCTCTGTATCACTTTACTCGAAATTGGGCCAACAAATGAATAGCATCCAGTTTTGAACAATAATGTGAAAAGGGCAAATACCTCTTTCTTAAGTTTATTTACTAGCAAACAGCATTTTAGGACAAAGAGGTTTACATGTACCATTTTTAAACTGAAGATGCTACTCTTGTGGTAACTACTTCACAAAGAAGTCTTATGCAGAATTGCACTGTGATTCTTTACTCCTACTGCTTTGCACACAATGTACACATCATGATGGAAAAAATGGTATGGCAATACATGCTGCATGAAATGCTGCATGAAATGATTAATGATATTGCTTATGAAAACATGAATACATCCAGCTATTTCTGTTCAGGTGGATAGAAGTAAGTATTCTAAATCCTGTTGTTAGCACTGTCTTAGCATTCTTAGAACTGCTCATGGATGATTCAGCAGTAATTGAATGTAATACCACTGAAGAAATATGAACCACAGTCTGGTAACTCCAGCAGTAAACCAGTGGAATTCTCATCTACAATTCTCTTTCTGTTCCAAACTCGAACCCCACCTCTTCTGTAAATCCTTTGGGTTAACTCTTTAGTGCCAACCTACTACTGAAATAAAACAAGTGCAAATGTATAACTGTTGGCATGAATCCTTTGTCACTCTTACATTTTACTTCAGTAAGCTCTGTTGCCCCCCCCCCTCCTTTCTTTTGTTGTCTCTACCAAAATATAATCTACAGGATTCCCATGGTTTGAGTGCTGTTTTGTTTCTTTTACTCTATAAAGTGAAACACTTTGCATTCCCATTTACAGGGGTGGAATTCTAGCAGGAGCACCTTTGCATATTAGACCACACACCCATGATGTAGCCAAACCTCCAAGAGCTTCCAAAAAAGAGCCTTGTAAGCTCTTTAAGGATGGGCTACATCAGAGGTGTGTGGCCTAATATACAGAGGAGCTCCTGTTAGAATTCCACCCCTGCCCATTTAGAAGAAAAAGCAGTGGTGGTGGGGGGGGGTTGTGTTTGAAGGGCACAGCTCAAGGCACAGCTGACTTATGACAATCCTATGGGGTTTTCAAAGTAAGAGACATTCAGAGGTGGTTTGCCACTGCCTGCCACTGCTTCATGACTGTGGCATTCCTTGGTGGTTTCCCTGGCCCTGCTTAGCTTCCAATGAGATCAGGCTAGCCTGGGATATCCAGGTCAGGAAAGCATGTTATATATGAAGTATTATGTCATCTAGTTAAACCTAGACCCTCACTCTGATGTGATGACAGCATTGGCACTGGAAGTGAGGTTACATCCATTCCATTTCCACACGTGAGCCTATGAAGTTCTTTCATGGCCTAGGGGCAATTCCTGAGAGGTCTCCTGCTATAGTAGGGAATCTGGGCTCTGTGTCCATGCTTGTCTGTAGTGTGCAGGTAGGCAGGGGCAGAATTCTAGCAGGAGCTCCTTTTCATATTAGGCCACATCCCCTAATGTAGTCAATAGGGTTGCCAAGTCCAATTTAAGAAATATCTGGGGACTTTGGGGGTGGAGCCAGGAGACTCTGGGGGTGGAGCCAGAAGACATTAGGGGAGGAGCCAAGATCAAGGCTGTGACAAGCATAATTGAACTCCAAAGGGAGTTCTGGCCATCACATTTAAAAGGACGGCACACCTTTTCAATGCCTTCCTTCCATAGGAAATAATGGATAGGGGCACCTTCTTTTGGGGCTAATAGAATTGGACCCCTTGGTCCAATCATTTTGAAACTTGGGGGATATTTTGGGGAGAGGTACTAGATGCTGTACTGAAAATTTGGTGCCTCTACCTCAAAAAATACCTTCCCCAGAGCCCCATATACCCGCGGATCAATTCTTCATTATTTTCTATGGGAATAAATCACCATAGGGAATAATACGAGTTCCCAGCAGACATTTCCCTCCCCTCCCCCCGCTTTCTGACGACCCTGAAGCGGGGGGAGGGCTTCCAAACCGGGGGATCCCCTGCCCCCACCTGGGGATTGGAAACCCTAGTAGTCAATCCTCTAAGAGCTTACAAAAAAGAGCCTTGTAAGCTTTTGGAGGATTGGCTACATGAGGGGTGTGTGGCCTAATATGCAAAGGAGCTCCTGCTAAAATTCCACCCCTGCAGGCAGGTGTATTGTTATTGCAGCAGATGGTCTTTTAAGCATGTAGGTCTCAGATGATTTTAGAGCATTAAAAGTAAATGGCCCTTGAAGAAAAGCCCAGAAACAAACTACCATCCAAAGAACTTGGCATAAAATAGGATTAATGTTCTCCACGTGACTGAAATATTCTGTTTGTGTGCACACTTCAAAAACTATCAAGCAGAGTGCATTGTAATGGTCAAGTGTAGATATAAGTAAGGAACTAATGATTGTCTATAGGTCATCTCCTCCCCCAGGAAAAGCATACCTGGTAGAATACAGTGCTCATACTTGCCAAATGACTCAGGTTTATGGGCTTGAGATAGTTCTGGATATACTGCTGTACCTGGAAGCCTTGGATATGGTGGTTCTTGAGCCACCTTGCACCAACACCACCTGGTAAGGAGCAAACATCCTTTCTCATTACATTCAAACCCAACAATTACCTTAATAGTATCAAATTCTACAATGGAAGCTGCCCATGATGATGACTTAGACATTTCCACTGGGGAAAAAAATCTGTTTGCTTTCTAATAAGGGTAAATTGTTGGGAAAGCATTACACTTAGGCTCCGGTAACTACACTTGCTTCTTATTACTTTTTGGACACAGCTTGACACCAGGTCCTAGTGTATTGCATTTTAATTAGTAATTATTGGGACTGAGTTCCAAGACTAAGTTAGGCAGAACCTGAAGTGAGCTGAAAGATTGTTATGATTTTAGCAATTATATTTTAAAACACAAATTTAACTGATTTTCCTACAAAAAAGCCCTATATGAAACAGTGACATCGGGGGGGTGGTATGAAAAGAAAAGTAGCATTTAATATACATTTGCATATAGCACATATTGTATTCTGTGAAACATAAGTACAGAATTTAATTGTATTTAGTCTAGTCAATCCTATGCATTTCAGTGGTGAAGCAAAACCTTCCTCCTGTTTGATATATTTATGCTCTATATATTCTGTGGCAGATTTTGAAAGAAACATAGGGTCAAACTTTATTCAGTACTCAAGACTCCAGGGGATAGAAGCTGCAGCTGAGCTTAACTATCGTTTTGACACCGGTGTGATGTTCAGGCTTTCTGAAGGAGCAGTGTTTTGCCCACTAGCTGCAGTTATGCCACTGATGCTGAAATTTCTCTAAAGGCTAAACCTGGTGATCTGAAAAATACTGTCCTAATAATAGGTGTCTTTAAACATTAATTTGACATTTTAGGGGAAGAGACTCCAAAGCCTAAATTGCCTTCCTCCAGCAAAAGTATGTCCTACAAGAGCAACACATTTTCTTGTGAAATCTGTCCCAGAGTCACTTTGCTCCACAGGACTAAGATTTTCTTTGTTACCTGATTTTCTAGCCTATTTTCAATACAAGTTTGGTCTCTAACAATTGATTTTGTTCAACAAATACAAGGAACTATAAATTTTCTAGATGTATACCTGGGTAATTTTTCAGCAACTTAAACAAACAAGTCTTATAGCATCTTAAAAACTAACATATATTTGAGTATAAACTTTTGTGGTCCAGATGCCACTTCACCAGAGTTTCATAAAAAGTTTCCTGCAAGAAGTTAAGGAGATGGAATACATAATCAGATGTACCTGTATCAGACTTAGAAAAACAACTACAGAATGTGTGTTCTCTCCCTCTTAAAAGTTTACACTAATTATCTTGATTTTCCCATTTATCAGTCTTCAGTCCAACTCTGACTGAATTTTACTTTCTTAACTGGATCTTATTTTAATCTTTGCTCTGCAATATAATGCACACAACTGATGTCTTGAAATATTGAATCTCCTGACCTCGATTTGTAACCACTAGGAAAGCCTGTCTTTCTTTGCTTTGTATCTTTTGTATATGGCTTTGCTTAGAATGCATATACAAAGTGCCTATATACTCTGTGTAGAATCACTTTTCACACCTCTAATAAAGTAGATATTGACACATACAAGCTTATATTGTGAGGAAAAAACCCCTTACAGAACATCGTGATTACCAGCTTGGTTGCCAGAGCACCTGGAGAAGTGACTCACACACGTCTGGCCAGAGAGTGTGAGTAAACCTATCCAGGGGCAAAAGGGACTTATGCAGTTCTAGCAGCCATAACGCTACTAAGGCACTCGAAACCGGTACAAGAATGCCCACCAGGAGAATGGATGGTTCCCCTGTCGTTCCGTATGATGTCCATCCCAGCCATGGAGCAGAAGAGACTGCGCCGCCAGGAGCTATCCAGGTGAATGGTTTTGAAGCGCTGACCATGGAATCCACCATGGAGGGCTAACACCACACGCAGCCATCTTCCTACCAAGCTTGATTCCATTCCAGCGAAATGGACGGCTCACGTACACACCAGATGTCACCTATGCCTGCAAGCAACCTACCCACCCCAGGAGTGGTTAATCGTCCAACTGCCACTTTCTTTGTTTAACGGAACTCTAGACAAAGACTGGTACCCAGAAGAAGACAGAAGAGGAAAACCATCTTCAGCCAGAGCCAAGTTCCTTTGCACAAACTGGGTGTTACCTAGGCCGTGATTTGACTCTCTATTGTCACCCTTTTAGATAAGTCTAATAGTCCTAAGTGTCTCCCCACCCAAGTAATCTCTCTATTCTTCTTCCCAACTGTCATTTTTGAGCCTCCCCCCTGGTTCCTTTCAACCTGAAAGTTCACTCAGGTATTCAGGATCCAGGCATGTCCATTGGTCAAGAGCAAGCACCCAATTAGGTGCCACCAACGAACTTTCTATTGGTTGTCGCAGTAGTCCAGCCCTTATGGTCACTGCGAAACCTCCCCTTTTCATAAGGTCATGCACCAGCTGACCACCTTCCTCCTGCCTCGTACCTCCCATCCTCTAAGGGCTCAAGAGAGTCCTTATAATCTGTGGACTAGCTACCCACAGGTGTGCTTCTATTAGTATCCCAATTTCCGCTGCATAGATCCATCTCCGATTCTAAGGCCAAGTTTCGGGTCCCACTTCCTTGCTCGTCGGCATTGGAGCCTTTCTTGAAGACTACGATAAGTAAATATCACCCTGTTTGTCTACCCATGTGTTCCCCTATCTCTCTATCTATGTTTCCTAGGACTGAATGTGTGTTTTGATGAGTATTTTATCTTGTATGGAAGCCTATATTTTTCTTAATAAATTTTAATTGGTTTACTTAATATTAGAGTCCCTAATATTTTAAGCATTACTTTTCTGGATGTGGAATCCTGTATACACAGGTAAAACGATCCTGAGTGAGCCAGGTGCCCACCTGACAATTCCCCAACCTTGTTTTGAGGGCATTTTGGCTTACAATATAACATTAAATTAATCAGTCTTTTAATATACCACATGCCTCTTAAGTACTGAAACACTTTTAAAAACAATTATTAGAAAAAATATTTGAAGCATAACCAAGCTTCACATGTTCCACATCAGTGTTGAAAATTTTATCAGCAACTGTAAGTAACAGAGATTATTCCTTCAGAATGTGTGCACATATATGTGTGCATTTATTTCTATGTGTTTCCCCATGTGCACTATCAGTATACAGTATATTCCAGTGGAAATGTTGTGACCTGGATAGCCCATGTTAGCCCAATCTCATCAGATGTTGGAAGCTAAGAAAGGTCAACCCTGGTTAGTATTTGAACTTCTCTTGCCTTGAAAATCGTACAGAGTCTCCATAAGTCAGCTGTGACTTGATGGCACTTTCCACCAGGGCTTTTTTGGTAGAAAAAGCCCATCATGAACTCATTTGCATATTAAGCCACACCCCCTGATGTCACTATTGTTTCACATAGGGCTTTTTTGTAGGAAAAGCCCAGCAGGAATTTATTAGCATATTAGGTCACACCCCCAACATCAAGCGTTCTTGTGCGTTCCTGCTCAAAAAAATTCCTGCTTTCCACTACCTCTGGAAATATAGAGAAAATGCATAGGTGCCCATAAATATCAATATATCATTAGCCTCCTTTAAGCATATAAAAGAGGAAGGCACTACTCTAAGCCAGGGTGTCATTGTCAAACATGCAGCCCATGGGCCGTAACCAGCCCCTGCAAGGCTGACATCTGGCCTGTGAGTAACTGGCTCTCTCCTTCTTCATCCTCCCTGTTCGCTGCTGTGTTGTCAAGCCTCTCTTCCCTCCAATGGTTGAGATCTCCTCTTCCTCCTTTGCGGAGGAAGAGGGGGGGGAGGAAAAAGAGCATGTATGTGCATGCACCAGAGAAAAGCTTCCTCTCCTCAATCACTCTTTCCTGCTTTGTCCTCCGGGGCTGCTGCTGTATCACCATTCACCAAGCCTCTCTTTCCTCCATTGGCTGAGATCTCCTCCTCCTTTGGTGGGGAGGGAGGAAAGGGGAATGAAAGAGAGAGAGTGTGCCCAAGAAAGTGACAGAATCCCATAACACCTTTAAGACCAACAAAATTTTATTCCAGGTATAAGCTTTCCTGTGCATGAGAGAGAGAGAGCAAGAGATTCCCCTTTCCAGTTCTAACAGATTGCCTGGGCGGGGGTGGGGGGGGTGGGGGAGGTGTAAGAAACCTAAGAGCACAGCTTGCAATCTTTATTACAGGAAAGAAGCAAGAGTCCAGTAGCACTTTAACAACTAACAAAATTTGTGGCAGGGCATGAGCTTTCATGAGTCACTGCTCACTTCTTCAGATACAGCTAGAATGTGAGCCTTAGAGAGTGAAGTGATTTCAGACACCAAATGACAATAGCAGGTATTGATAATGAGAGAAGAAACGTAGGTCTCAATTCAGTCCAGGATGATGCATTATCGGCTGCAATTAAGCAATCTATCTTCCCTACTCTCCTTTTTAAATTCCTTTGTAAGATAACTGCTACTCTTATGTCAGTAACTGAATATCCTGGAAGATAAAAATGTCCCCTCATTGTTTTGTTTTGTTTTTAAATGTTGTGGTTTCTAATAGCAATAGAAAAGAAGAGTCCAGTAGCACCTTAAAGCCTAATGAAATTTGTGGTAGCGTATGAGCCTTAGTAAGAGCCCCATGGTGCAGAGTGGTAAAGCTGCAGTACTGCAGTCCTAACCTCTGCTCATGACCTGAGTTCCATCCTGGAGAAAGCTGGGTTCAGGTAGCCGGCTCAAGGTTGACTCAGCCTTCCATCCTTCCAAGGTCGGTAAAATGAGTACCCAGCTTGCTGGGGGGGAAGTGTAGATGACTGGGGAAGGCAATGGCAAACCACCCCGTAAAAAAGTCTGCCGTGAAAACATGATGTGACGTCACCCCAGAGTCAGAAATGACTGGTGCTTGCACAGGGGACTACCTTTACCTTTATGAGCTCTAGTGAGTCACTGCTCATATCTGCAGCCTTATGTCCATTTATTCTGTGCATCCTCCTGGACTGAATCCCCCTAAACCAAACTAAGACCTGGGTTTCCTGACTCATTACCAATGCTGATATCTCCACAACAACTACTCTTCTGCATATCACACCAAATCCACTTAAGCCTGCTATTGTCATTCAGCATCTGAAATCATTTTAATAAAGTTTATACTTCCAGTACCTCGGGTTACATTTATGGCACACATGGCCCAACCTGTCACATTGTCATTTATGTCAGATCTGGCCCTTGTAACAAAATGAGTTTAACATTTCTGCTCTAAGCTATTTCTTTTTTTAAAAAGCCACAATATACTTCTTGAAGGAACCATAGAGAGAATTACACTCGCCACTTTGACCTATTAAGGCAGGGATGGCCAATGGCAGCTTTCCAGATGTTTTTTGCCTACAACTCCCATCAGGCCCAGCCAGCATGGCCAGCATGGCAAAAAAACATCTGGAGAGCTACCGTTGGCCACCCCTGTATTAAGGAATGTTACACTAAAATGTAATAGCTGCAACATTATAGCAGAAGTGAGTTTACTTCAGTACAGCACTAATACACAAACATAATTTTATCTTTCATTTTATAATGCATTTATAAAAACTGGAGCAATGTGCTGATGCATCACAGAATTTTATACATGCAGCGGCTTGCTTAAAGTGCACATAAATAATATTAAACATAACCCTCACACACTCTTATAAAGGTGGTTCTGCATTCCTTATGACATCCAAAGATGTGGAAATGTTAATACATGGTCTAAAATCAACAATTAGAATTTTCACATAAAATGAAAATGTGATTACAAAATGCTTAAGTTTTATCTTCTTATTATAACATCTAAACAGCAGCTGCTCTATCTTTTTTCCCAGTCCTTCCAATTTATAGTATGGAATAAAGTCTTCAGCAGTTAAATATTACAGGTTGCTAACTGAATTTTTCTTTGTTACTGCAGGCATATTTGGATAGCTGTAGCAGAGAAAAAGAACCATCCAAAATATTTTGGTGGTATCCATATAGCCAATATAATGACTTTAAAAACCCTAGTGTGCTGTGATACACGTTCTGTTTTCTAGAACAAATTAGGAGATGTACTATGCCTACTTTTAAGTTAACCAGAGAGAATGAAAAATAATGCAATATTGATGAGGTGGGATCTGGCAATGAAGAAAATTCCTCCTTCCTAAAGCAGTCAAGTGTTTCAAAGTAATCTGTGGTGCTAGCTCTTTCTGACAAGTCCTTTTAATGTCGTTTTCAGGGACAATGAAAGTGACAGACTCCAGAGGTGTTGTCTCCAGTAAAGGTAATTATAATGTTCTTATGAGCCTCACTTTTATCAAGATAAATAAAACAAAAAAACAATATGTAATGAATATTTTGTACTTGAAAAGCTTTTTATTTTTCACTTTAAAAAACATTTAACTATAAATTATGTTGATTAACTCCTTCGGCAAAGTCCCAGTTCAAGGCCCATAGGAACAAAATCTTGGCACAGTGTAGCTGTGCAGGCCTCATGTAACCTGTAAATTACTCTGCCTGGGAAAATGGCTCTGTTCATTACCACTGCAGGCCAGTGAAGGGCAGAACATGTATTTCTCATCTGTCCTGAACACAATATGAGCACTGTATAACACTACATTCAATATGTCTCTAATGTCACTTTAAGACTTTCAACAAATTTAATAGCCTTTGGAAATCAGTACATCCCAAAAGTCTTTCTTCACAAACTTCCCTTTTAAAAGTTTTTCTACAATATTTTTTTTTCATTTTGATTATACCTTCTTAATCAAAAGACTACCTTCACAGTAAACAAGGGATGACAAAGCTTCATCTTCATAAAGAGACAGACTTTCCAACTTAACTTAAAAGTAGACAATTCTGCATCTAATAGTGACATTGGGGTGTATTAATTTATGGTTCTTGTTAAGAAAAAAGTTATTGGAATTATTGGATGCTGGCAATATGAAATGAATAACCTGTAAATCTCTGCATCAGCTGTTTATATCATGTTATATAGGGACATGGGAATCCATGCCATGGTAACCTCAAAACCTTACAACTGTAATACACTCTATATGGGTACACCCTTGACGATAAAATCTGAAAGAAAGGAAAAAAAAACATATACCAGAGGTTTTTAAATTTCCCCCAAAGTAATACAGCATTATCTGCACATGTATTGTCAATGTCCAGGTGAGGACACTGATCACCTGACAGACATCAGTTCCCCTGGAGAAAATGGTTGCTTTGAAGAGAGGGCTCTGTGGCATATCTGACTGAGGCCTCTCTGCTCCCCAAACCCTGATCTCATCAGACTCTACCACAAAATCTACAGGAATTTCTCAACCTGGAGTTGGCATCCCTAAGAAACTGATCTTGGTAGTTGGGAGATCCCTCGTGATTCCTGAAGAGCCACTGCGGCTGTGGGGAGGGAACAGGTGGAGGACATGAGAATGATGAGGTATAGATAGAGATAGTGATGGACTGGAGGGAAGAAAGAATGATAAGGTGGGGAGGCAGGAAAAGAAAGTGATGGGGTGGGAAGCAGAAAAAGATAGGAAGTGACAGGCATGAGGAAGAGAGTAAGAAAAGGAGTGGTAGGAGGGGGATAGAATGTGAGAGAAACAGGGGGAGGGGGAAAAGCAAAGGTGGAGGCAATGAGATAGCCACTCTTGCAAGATTGTTGTGCCCCTCCCTCCTGGTCTATATACTAATAGCCAAGTCAGCCAAATCTGTGGATACTTAAATCCGTTGATGGGAGTTGTGAATGGGCAAGACAGATCTTTCTACAAAAGGGTCCCAAGTTTGTACGAAAATGTGACATCTAAAAATACCTTTTTTTCAAAAAAAATCTTTAAAATGATAAAAGGAGCACCTGTAGCTTTAAGCAACTGATATCTTCAGTGACTATTGCTAAGCAACCACAGTATTCCATCTGGATGCCTGTGAGTAAAAAGGGAAGGGGCAGGGTCCTTTCCAGGACTATTTTGGCCTTTTTAGAGTTAAGTCATTGGGACCAGGCTTGACTAGAGTTCTCAGTTACAGGTTGGGACATTTCTGAAGATTTTTTGGTGGAATATGTGGAGGGAAGGAGTTGGGGAGGGGAATGGCCTCAGCAGGATAGAGTCCATCTGCCAAAGCAGTCATTTTCTCCAGAGGAATTGAGCTCTGTTATCTGGAGTTCAATTGTAATTAAGGGAAAGTGCCAGGTCTCACCTGGAGGTTGGCAACTCTAAAAACAACCTCTGGGTTACTTGATACCATCCAAGTTGCTTGACTCATCTAGGTCTGGCTGTTTGCTAATGTTCAAGCCACCTTCTGAAAGCTGGTGTGGTATAGTAGTTAAAGCTTCAGATTAAGATTGGAAGATCCTGGTTTGAATCCCCATCTTGCTGTGGAAGCTTACTGGGTGATTTTAGACCACTTACATACTTTCATCCTAACCACCTCACAGGTTGTTGTGCGGCTAAAGGGGAATAAAATGAGCTGTTTTGGTCCCTACTGTGGAGAAAGGTGGTGGATGACTGAAGCAAATAAATGATAAATACAGCTCAAGAGAAAGAAAAGATAGGTTGGTGAATGGCTAGGAGAGAATGAGGCAGGGGAAGAGGAGAAGATATGGGGTTGCCAGGAGGAAAGAGAAAATGGTATGGGTAGGGGATACAGGAAAAAGTGAGGTTCCCCCACAAATCCTAGAGAGTTCCCTAACATGCAAATGGACCTGGCTCAGTGACTGGCACCACACAACTGAGCCACAGTTTTCCTAGGAAGAGGCTGCTGGGGAGGGGGAGGAAAGATGGGGCAGATAAAGGTAAGTTGGCTGTAAGATAGGAAAGAGATAAGGTTGCAGCTCCAGGTTAGGAAATGTCTACAGATTTGAGGAGGCGGAGCCTGGGGAGGGTGGGATTTGAGGAGGGGAGAGACCTAAGTGGGGTCAGACTCCACCATCCAAAGCAGCCATTTCCTCCAGGGCATCTAAGGTTGCCAACCTTCAGACAGGAGATGGAGATCACAACTGCTCTCCAGATCAGTATCTTTAGGAAAAAATTGAACAAAGCAGGGGTCAAGTGCACCTTTAAGACCAACCAATTTTTATTTAGAACGTAAGCTTTCATGTGCTCTTAAGCACACTTCATCAGATGACCAATCCAGCACAGTGAGCAAAGCCATACATAGCTGAGCAGAGCCATACATAGCTGGTAGGCAGTGGCCCAGAATGCAACATGGTACAGATTTAAGAACCAATAAAAGTGAAGTAAAATTATTTGGTAGGAAGTGGCTTAGAATGTAAACTGGTACAATGACAGAATAGTAAAATTATTACATCCAAAAAGAAAGTTTTCTTTCAGAATAAATGGGACCAACTTTACCACTCGATAAAATATAATGATAATAAGGCTTTCTGGAGAATCATTTCGGGTAATCTAAAGAACAATTCTGTTACTGACCCAAATATTTCTGCGCAAACATGGGTTGATTACTTCTCTAACATTTTTGCTGCTCCTATCTTAGCAAACCCTACAGTTACTGATATGCCAGTTTGGCCTCCAGTAACTCTAGAGGAAATCAGTGATTTATGGAAGGATTTAAAGGCGGGTAAAGCACCAGGCCCTGATGGCCTTCCCGCTGAGGTATTCACAAAGTTTGCCAATTGGTGGCTCTTGCCCCTTGCAAAATTGTTCTCTTTCATTGATCTGCATGGCTCCATCCCAGACTTTTGGCTTGATTCTATAATTATCCCAATATAGAAAAAGGGAGGGTTGGAGTTACCGGAAAATTTCTGCCCCATTAGTTTATTATCTATAGTGGGCAAATTATATGCCAAACATTTAGAACTCCAATTAACTGACTGGATGCACATAGGCAACATCATAGGTCCTGAACAAATTGGCTTCTCCAAAGTCAGTCAGTCAGTCAGTTTATTGCGGCGCTAGGCCAATCAACAACAACAACACAACACATTGACAACAGTACAACACAACACCAAGCTAAAATATGACATAACTATAAAATAACTGTATGCAACCTTCAGAGTAGTATTAAAATTATCTGGTATAAGCAACGCATAACTAAGGGCGGCATTATACAATCAGATCACAACTTCTTTCAAGTACAAGCAACATTAAGTTTCTTCCTGTCAAGGTCAGTAACATATAAATACTTAGCAAGATCCAGGGAAAGTTGATCACTCCCATCCCCTAGGAGGAAGTAAATGGCCTGGGCCTGAATTAAAGATTTAGCTTGCATTAGGTGGTTCCGCAGAAGTCTGTACCTTGCCTCTGTATGGAAGAGACAGTTCAAAATGAGATGGGAAACCGTATCGATCTCCTCGAGGCCACACGGGCAGGTCCTATCTTCTAGCAGAATCTTATGGAAACGGCCCCTCAGTACTGCCATGTCCATAATGTTCAAGCATGCCAAGGACAGCATCCGTCTGAACTTAATTGGCTGTATCATTTCTAGATATCTGGCACTTTTAAGTTCACTTGTAAAAAAGGTTGGGATATACGTCTCCCCAACTTTGGCCAGAGATTGTTTTAATTCCAATTCCTGTAATCGATCTCTGATAATTGCTTTTGCCCCGTTCTTAAACATGAGGGCTAGAGAATCAATATTCAAATCACATTCATCTAGTTTAGATTTTAATTTAATTACCCAGTTACTAACAAATGAGTCATAGAAGATTTGATATGCAATATCATCCGGGTTCGCCAGCACCCTTAGAAGAAGACTCAAACCTCTATTCCACATTAATGTGGAGAGGCTTGAAAGCCCCGTTTCCAGCCTAATTGCAATGGATGAAGCGTACTTTGGCACCTGAAGGATACATCGTATAAACTTCGATTGAACCATCTCCAATTTAGTTAATTTGTTGTACAAGAAAATCTCTGCTCCGTACATTAACTGGGGTATAACCTTAGCGTTATAAACCTTAATAGCCGCTAAGGCATTATAAGCACCCTTGGAGGAGTAAAACTCCTGCAAAGCAAGCGCCGTGCGTTGGGCGTTACAGTGTACGTTGTCTATATGCCCTTGGTAAGATCCCGTATGATGAAAAACAACCCCCAGATATTTATATGTTTTAACTTGTTTCAGTTTTTCATCATTAAAACGCCAGATCATTTCTCTGAATCTTTTAGTGAAAACTATAATTTTAGACTTGTCTCTGTTGACAACTAAATCAGTGTCGAGACAAAAGAGAGAAAGCATTCTGAGCGACCTACGTAAACCAACTTGGGATCTTGACAGGAGTAATACATCATCTGCATACAACAAGATGGGCACAGCAATCTTCCCGATTTTGGGGGGATGCAGAATTGGGTCAGTAAAATACCCTACAATGCTATTAATATATAAATTAAAGAGTTGCGGAGCTAATATACAGCCTTGTTTGACACCTTTACTTGTTTGAATTGGATGAGTCAAATGACCTTGAGGTGTGCATTTTACCTGCATACTAGAATTTTCGTACAAATTCATCTAGGATTGCATCTGCAAATTCGCGCCCAGCACAATTATTTAAGATAATTGAAAATTTGACCACTCTGCCCCAAGGCAGACCAAACATAAGAGAATTGGAAATAGGCTGTGAGGCTTTTGCGAACTTTTTTGCAGATAAAATCTCGTCGCTCCGCCAGGACTTTTCTGCCACATTGAATGCAGTAGATGAACCCGGGGCTCCGTGCCTGTCTCCGGATGTTATCTTGGATCACTTTGACGCGCTTAGTCTTGGGGAAGTCGACGAAGTCCTCTCAACTGTACGCCCTACAACTTGTGACCTTGACCCATGCCCCTTCTGGCTAATTAAATCCTGCCAGAGGGAGCTTAGATATCCTATATGGGATATCGTAAATAGATCCCTCTTGGAAGGGCAATTTCCAACATCTTTGAAAGAGGCCATGGTCCGCCCTCTCCTAAAAAAGAGTACAGCAGATCCGGCCGAATTGGCAAACTACCGACCGGTCTCGAACCTACCATTTTTAGGTAAGGTCATAGAGAGGGCAGTGGCGTTACAGTTGCAGAGTTTTTTGGATGACACTTCCGCCTTAGACCCTCACCAGTCTGGCTTTCGTCCAGGTTATGGGACGGAGACAGTGCTAGTCGCCTTGGTGGATGACCTCCAGCGGCATCTGGATCGAGGCGGCGTGGCGGTGCTGATATTGTTGGATCTGTCGGCCGCATTTGATACGGTCGATCATCAGCTACTGGCCCGCCGGCTCGCCGACGCGGGGATTGGGGGATTGGCCTTACAGTGGCTTTCCTCCTTCCTCGAAGGACGGGGACAAAGGGTGGCCATTGGGGGGGAGCGGTCCCGGAGGCACCCACTAATATGTGGGGTGCCACAAGGGGCAGTTCTTTCCCCGATGTTGTTTAACATCTATATGCGCCCCCTTGCCCAGATTGCCCGGAGGTTTGGGCTTGGGTGCCATCAGTACGCCGATGACACCCAGCTCTATCTACTAATGGATGGCCGGCCTGGCTCCGTCCCAGAAAGCCTGGACCTAGCATTGCAAGCCGTGGCAGGTTGGCTCAGACTGAGCGGGCTGAAGTTGAATCCAACGAAGACAGAGGTCCTTTGCTTGGGTCGCGGTCCCCTGGGAAGGGAAATCCCCTTACCGGTCCTTGACGGTGTGCAGCTTAAAGCGGCACATAGGGTCAGGAGCCTGGGGGTTCTTCTGGAGCCTTCATTATCGATGGAGGCACAGATAGCGGCTGCTGCCAAGTCCGCGTTCTTTCATCTTCGACGGGCGAAGCAGTTGGCCCCCTTCCTGGAGCGCCGTGACCTAGCAATGGTGATCCATGCTACGGTCACCTCGAGACTGGACTACTGCAACGCCCTCTACATGGGGCTGCCCTTGTGTCGAACTCGGCGGCTGCAGCTGGTGCAGAACGCGGCGGCTAGGCTGTTGTTGGGGCTCCCAAGATGGGAGCACATACAGCCGGGGCTGCGCGGGCTGCACTGGCTGCCAGTGGTATACCGAGTTCGGTACAAGGTGCTGGTAATTACCTTTAAAACCCTATATGGCCGAGGACCTACCTACCTGAGGGACCGTCTCTCCCCACACGAGCCCCAGAGGGCACTGAGGTCATCTGGGAAAAACCAGTTGAATATCCCTGGGCCAAGGGAGGCCAGACTGAAGGCCACCCGGGATCGGGCCTTCTCTATCGCCGCTCCAATACTATGGAACCAACTCCCTGAGGAGGTGAGGGCCCTAAAATGTTTAGATCAATTTCGTAGGGCCTGTAAGACCCACCTTTTCAGGATGGCCTTCAACTAGTGACAGAATCAGTGACAAAGCTAGTTATGCTGCTGGAAATGTTCTATAACGCCACACTGTTATGTTAATTTTAATAATTTATAACTGTTTTAATTATGTTTTTATGTTTTTATTATGTAAAACCGATGTAATGTATCATTATGTTGTGAGCCGCCCTGAGCCCGCTCCGGCGGGGAGGGCGGGATAGAAATAAAAATTATTATTATTATTATTATCATAAGAAATAGGAGTCTACGGTCAATTGATGTACTGTGCAATTGGTGCCACAGCTTGTCCCTTGGCACAGAATCAAAGGCTGCTTTAAAATCTATGAACGCTGCGTATAAACGAGAGCCCTTTGCTGCAGCCTGCTTATCAACAAGGAATTTCAATATTAACACGTTGTTCAGGTGAGAACGATTCCTTCTAAAGGCTGCTTGTACATTTGCCAGGATGTGGTTTTCCTCCATCCAGGTTGTTAATTTCTCCCGGAGATGTAAGGTGTATAGTTTCCCCATAATATTTAAAAGGCTGATTGGCCTGTAATTTTCAGGCTTCTCTCTCCCGCCCTTCTTATATATAGGAGATACTATAGCCTTACTCCATTCCTCTGGCATTATAGCTGTTTCGTCTATAAAGGTGAATAGGGAAGCCAGAACAGGCGACCACCAGTCCTGGTACGATTTTATCAATTCTATCCGGACACCATCTGACCCTGGGGCTTTCTTACGTCTGATCTGCTTTATCAGCTGATCAATTTCTGAACAGGTAACCGGTTCCCACTTAGGGCAGTCTGTGGCTTCTCCAAAGGCAAATCTGCTATGGACCATTCCTGCACTCTGGCCTTCCTTGCTGAAAAATATATCCATACTGGGACAAAAAAATTATATGCTGTCTTCATCGACTTGAAGGGCGCATTTGATTCAATAGATAGAGCCCAACTATGGATTAAGCTAGGTTACCTGGGAATGGACCCTCATCTGCTGTTTCTCTTGAGAAAACTTCATTCTAATACTTTTTGCCAAGTGAAATTTTCTTCTAGTGGTGACTTGACTAGCAAAATCCCAGTTGCGTGCTGGCCCCGCATCTTTTAAATTTATTTTTAATTGACCTGTACAATTTTTGAACCCTATTAATGGTCATCCACCTAAACTAGCAGGCCGAGCGGTCCCCTTATTACTTTATGCCAATGATACTACCATACTCTCTTGCACAAGTGTGAGCCTGCGAAGGTATTTGAATGCCTTCTATGACTACTGTAATTGTAATTCACTCTCTATCAATTATGCCAAATCTAAAGTAGTTGTCTTTTCAAATTGCTGGCGCCCACAGAGATGTTTATTGGCAACTCAACAATTGAGCAAACAAAAAAATTTAAATACTTGGGGATCACTTTTAATCACAAGTTAAGCTGGGTTTCACATCGTAACAACGCCGTCAACTTGGCTAAATGTTCGGCTGCTCAAACGAAACAGTTTTTCTTTGTAAGCGGCAACCAATTAGTTCCAGCAGCAATTAAGATGATCAAAGCTAAAACGCTAGCCCAAATTCTCTATGGTATCCCTATATGGATCTCAGCATTTACCTGAAAAGTGGAGGGCATTCAAGCCTCATTCTTTAGACAAATTCTTGGTATGCCAAAATGTGTGTCCTACTTTGCTCTCGGCTCTGAAGTGGGTCAGTC
Organism: Heteronotia binoei; assembly: GCF_032191835.1. NCBI lineage: Eukaryota > Metazoa > Chordata > Lepidosauria > Squamata > Gekkonidae > Heteronotia > Heteronotia binoei. The sequence continues at coordinate 64,651,288 of NC_083226.1, forward strand.
TTTGGTGGAGACAAAAGCCTGGATTGCAGTGTTTAAATTCTGGCTCAAAATTCACTTTAGAACAGATCCTAACAGCCTTCTTGATTGTATGAAAAGAGACCCATATATTTCATCCTGGACAGCAGTGCTTATGTCCAAACTTAACCAGTTGGGGAGAGAGGTTGATGATTTTTTTACTTCTGATGAGTCATATATCTTTAGATGTATTAAATTGAGACTGTGGGAGTTGGAGGAAATGAAACTACGGCCAACAGACCCTTAAATTTGCTCCCCAGCTTCCTTAGGTCTTTATGCTTTCTGCAGCAAAATGCCCCATTATCTATCAGACTTAACCATTCCAAGTAATCGCAGGGCATTTTTGTTGGCTAGACTAAATGTGTTTCCCCCCAAAGTTTTACAAGGGAGATATCATCAAGTCCCTTTAGGTGACAGACTCTGTTCCTGTGGAGCGAATATTCCCGACTCAATTCAGCATATATTGCTTGATTGTTCCTTTTATCATAATCTCCGTAAAGATTTATTTTGCAAGCTTTCTTTCTCCCCAGATTTGTCTATTCTGCCACCCTGTTATTATTTATTGAACGGTACTGAGGGGAATGTTAGCGAGGCTGTGGCAAAAATTTTGGCTGACATCCTTAAATTTAAATCTGACCATGTATGATTGCATCTGTAAGCTTGGTTTCATTTTGATTTTATCTCCAATGTTTAAATTTTTATATTCTGTGTATTTTTATTTGCAATTGTTATGCCATTAAAGGTTTGGTATGGTAAAAACAGGTGGTAATCCCCTGAATTGAAATCACATTATTCTGCTGATTCATATCCAGTTTCACTATAGCACAGTCACATTTTTCAGCAATTATGCTGACAGTAGCAGTGTGTCAAATGTTTAATGTACAGGAGATATGATGAAATATATAATATTTACACACCTCCTTTCTAAAGATGATGTACATTGTAAACTCTCTATAAATCAAATGTAATTACCTCTTTAAATTCTATACAGGTAATTTACAGGGCTCCTGCAGTGCATTAATGATTTATTGTCTGAAAATGATAACCCAGCTGTGTGTATGTGCTAAAAGAAAGTTAAGCTTTCTGAGTGCATTTTCTTTCATGAAAATTGGTTATAAGTACAAGGGCACAAATAATTCACCCCTACTGTGTACATGCCACCTGCAAAGAATTCATTATATCTTACAAGACATAAGGCAAAGATGTATTTGCAGTTTCAGGGCCAAGTATGGCATATCTTGGTAGATTAGACAGGGCCTCTTGCTAAATCCAGCATTTATCTGCCTCAGTATAAAAGAACCAATTATTAAGGCATTATAATCTAGAAGACATTCTGATTATCACTTCCAGAACTTCATCCTGGACTTCAATTTATTTCAGGTGTCATATCCTGCTGCTTCATCATATGAAGTAGCTAGCAGTTAACTCCCATCCAACCAGCAGGAGTAATAAAAATCTTAGATTATCACAGAAACACAGTACACAAAACACATAAATATAGCCCCAACTCCCCACCAAACCCCCAGGATAATAATTGCCCTACTTTTGACATGAGCTCAGAACTCCAAAGGCACTAATTTTCAGACTTGGGAAATAAAAAAAGCAGAATGGCCACAAATCTTTGGTGCAGTGCAAACGTTGGTTGGTTTCAGATTCCAAAAGTCCACATGAAGAGAACAGTTTGTACAACTTGCTAAATGTTGGAGGATTTGGAGATCCAGGCTTCTGCCTAGTATCCCAACTCCATTAGGGTTCTTTTTTATAGATGGATAGAGACTGGTCAGGGAAAACAAGCCTCCAGAGAGAGAGGTACAGAGAGAACCATTACTCTGAACAAAAACTATTGATTAATTCTTAAAACTATACACAAGAAATGCTCAGTAGCATATAGGAAATTCCAATAACACACAGAAAAATCCAATACCTGTCATTGTCATAGTCCACTGTAAATTTATTACAGAAGAAATAGTCTTGTCTGTTCACCAAGGACTCTCACAAGCAGTGAAAAGACAGCCAATCCGGGTATGTGTGTGTGTGTGTGTGTGGTTAGTAGGAATGCAGAGGAATGCAGTTCCAGCTGGTTTGGCCAGGGCTCCAGCTAAAAAAAAAGAACTCTGGCAGAGGAAAGGCACTAGGCAACCACAAGCTCCCAGACTGCATGCTCTGTTCTCTCTGCCACCTCCAGTAAGAAGCTGGGCCTGCCACTGCCCACTCAGCCACACATGGTTCTCTCTCTCCAGCCGTGTTTTTTTGAGGGGCAAAACAAGGTCTCTCATTGGGCTCTGTGAGAACACACATCCATGAAATGCAGCCAATGGAACTGTACTGTTCTGTGTCAATATGCAGAAAGTAACCTACTGAAGGGGTGATGTCACTTCTGGTGATGTCAGGATGTGTGGCCTAATACGCAAATCAGTTCCACGGAAAGCCCTGTAGCCAATATATACTGTTTGGGCATCCATAGAATAAGAGGCAAGATATCACTCAGAAATTAGAGTGGGCATAAGAAAAACCAGACCTAATCTCTTGTTGATAGTGCGAATTTTTGTCCAGATATATTTTATTAGCTACATTGTCAAAAGGACCTAGACAGATATGGCACCTCACATACCATGAATCTAGACTTTAGAGCCTGGCACTTGGGAGGCTGGGGGATGCTATATATGAAAGTGCATCTTACAAGGCAAAGCTGTAATCTTTACACACAGGCTGAAAGCAACAGAGCAAAGGCTTATGGGATAAATAACCTAACAGAGAGATGTAAGCTAATTTAACCGAATACCTAATACACAAGAATACAGGAATACAAAAATGCTCTAGTCTTGCTTATAGTTCTGCCATACTAAATCTTGACAGGGAAGGTGCTGTCTGCATCTCATCAGGCAGACCATTCTGCGATGTGGGGGCCATTACAGGATGGTCATTGAGAAAGCTGGTCTGCCTCTCAGGAGTCCACATACAGCTAGGAGAGTTAGCTGCGTAGATTGACTTCAAGTAAATTGGACTCATCAGCTGATCTGTCACCCTGGGACAGAAGGACGTCTCAGGCGAAGCTTGACAGTAAAACGGCCGGTTCCAGTTTGCGGCCCTGTCACTGGAATCTTAATTAATGGGGTTCTTACTTCTGATCCATTGGTGCAAGGAGAAGGAATTTATTTCCCATTGAAAATCATCAAGAACACAGTGGACTTTTGAATATTTGAGATGGACTTTGATTTCCACTGTTAGCGGTTCTTTTGACGAGTCTAGTTCTTATATATAAAAACATTTTTGCACATTTTGCACATATGAAATTTATGCCTTGAATGGTGCTATTGAAGTATTTATATATTTTTTTGCTAATTTTGTTTAATTTGCCAGTAATATAGCTGTGTTTTTTGTTTTGTTTTCTAGTTGTGTATACGGCTTCCTCTTTTTGTTTGTGTTCTCACCTGGAGATTGGCAACAGTGGTTTCCCAGGAGAAAATGGCTAGCTTGGACAGTGGTTTTTATGGCATTGTAGCTGTCTGAGGTCCCACCCAAACTCACCCTCTTCAGGCTCCACCCCTCAAATCTCCAGGAGCTTCCCAACTTGGAGTTGGCAACTGCTAAGTCACAGTGAGGCTGCTGCTGAACAGGAGCAAGGAGCGAAGCCTAGTTAAGTCATGCCAGCCAGGTGGCATGAAGTCACCCAGAGGGTGCCACCAGGCCTAGGGTAGCCAACCTCCAGGTGGAACCTGAAGGTCTCCTGGGATCAAAACTGAACTCCAGACAACAGATCTTGTTGGAGCAAGAATCTACATAAACCCAGTCTGACAGCTACAATATGACAGCTGGTGATCTAGCTGCCAGGCTAGGTCACAGTGACCTGATCAGCAGACCGGCTTGAGCCGGCAGAAGCCAAGTGATGCAATCTGCTGAGTCAGCACGGCCAGGATTGGCTGCTTGGACTATATATGATCTGTGTGTGCATCACACAGGTCTCTCCCTGTGAGATGGTGGTTAGGCGAAGCACTTTGTCCGTGGAGGTGATATTGTATAGACTGCACAAGAGAGCACTTGTCGTGTATATATGTTAATACACCTTTTGGCACTAGTTGCACGTGTCTGCCTGATTTTCTTTCCTGAAGCCCTGTGTCGGGCAAGTCATCTCCCTCACTCTGCTACTCCCGCTCCGATAGGGTTATGGGCCCAGGGCGGTTCCGCTGCGCGGAGGAGAGAGTTGAGAGTTGAGCTGACTGTGAGTTTGGAAAGAGCCGGAGGCGAGGAACGCCGGTGAAGGACACAGAAGCACCACCGTTCTCTGTTTGAGAGCCAGAGGGACGTCGGCAGCCAGCTGTGAGGAGGAGTCGGCACGATGGCTCAGCAACAGCTTGGAGTAGCCGTTGAGAAGCTCACCTCAGCCAACTACGCGGTGTGGAGCCTGAGAATGCAACACTACCTCAAGCGTGAAGGGCAATGGCTGTTCGTGAGTAACCCCCCTGCTGACTTATCTCCTGCCGAGACTGTGTTATCGGATAAGGCACTGGCCAACATAGTGCTATCTATAGGAGATGACCAGCTGGTTTATGTGCGAGGGAAGGACACTCCCAAGGCTGCCTGGGACGCGTTGAGTGCGGTGCATGTTAGCACCACTGCTGGTTCCCTCATGGCCTTGACAAGGAGGATGTTCCGCACCGTTATGCCGGCTGGAGGGTGTGTGAAAGATCACATCAAACGGCTAACGGACTGTTTCGTTGAGCTGGAGGCAAGAGGCAAGACTGTAGCTCCAGACGACAGAGTGTACATTTTGCTGTCGTCGTTGCCACCTGAGTACACTCCCCTGATAACTTCTCTGGAGACGGTGGACGTAGCGACCCTGACCATGGAATACGTCTGTGCCCACCTGCTTGACTTCCAAGAGAGAATTGCGGCCGTGAGCTGTCCGGGGGTGTCGGCCGGGCAGCGTGCTGTTATCGGTGTGTCCGGGAAGACAGCCAAGAATGAGCCAGCTTCTGCTGCTGGCAGGCGTCCGAAGGTGGAGGAAGTGGAGCCGACTGCGTTTGCAGTCCGTCGCTGCTATGGATGCGGGTCGTCGCAGCACCTGCTCCGAGCTTGCCCTGAGAGGGAGAAGAGGCGGGGGCGTGTGCGGCGAGAGCGGAGGACCGCCAGCCCGTGTGAGGAAGCAACCCGGCTGGTCACGTCTGCAGTAGAGAGCACAGGGTCTGCTTGGATTTTAGACTCCGGGGCAACGAGCCATCTCTGCTGCGAGAAGGAGTTGTTGAAAAACATTGACAGTCCTGAGCATAAGTATGTGAGATTGGCTGATGGGACCACTGCCAATTCTGTTTGCTCAGGCAATGTGGAATTTCCTGCACTGAAATGTATGTTGCAAAATGTGTTGTATGTACCCTCACTGCAGTCTAACCTGTTGAGTGTTAGCACACTGTTTGACCAGGGATACCAGGTGAGATTTGAGAAAACCTGCTGCAAAATCCTGGGAGGTGGGGGAAAGTTGCTTGTGACAGGAAAGAGGGAAGGTAAACTGTATGTGGTCCAGAGTGATTGTGCCCAGGTGACTCAGGTGTCGAATGAGCCTGTGCACAATAATTGTATACATTTGCTCCATAGGAGACTTGGGCACTGCGGATTTAGGGCGTTAAAGAAAACCCTGGAGCTTGTGCCTAGTTTGAAAGTAAATCCTTGCAAATGTTACTTGGATTGCCAGGTCTGCAAGAAGACCAAAAGCAAGGCGTGTGCTGTTGCTAAAGAAAGCTCAAGGGAAAGCACACGAGCCCTGGAACTAGTCCATTTAGACGTTATTGGCCCATTGCCAAAGAGTCTGTCGGGGAGGAGATACTGCTTGGTGGCCACCGACGACCACACGAGGTACGCGTGGGTTTTCACCATGGTGCATAAGTCTGAGGTGTATAAGACATTCACCAAGTGGGTCAAAGCAGTGGAGAGACAATTAGGGGTTAATCTCCTGGCTGTACAAACCGACAGAGGGGGGGAATTCTTATCTAACCAGATGAAACGTTGGCTGGAGAACAAGGGCATTGCCCACCGTCTGACGAACCCGGCAACGCCCCAAGAACATGGGCTATCCGAGCGAACAGGCGCCGTGTTACAAACATTAATGCACAGCATGCTCGAGGATGCAAAGCTGCCAATTCGTTATTGGGCGGAAGCGATGCATTGCTCGGCATACGTACATAATAGGGTTTGGTGTAAGCCTGTAAATGATTTGCCTTATAAGCGGCTATATAACCACTGCCCAGATTTGAGCTTTCTGAGGGTATTTGGAACCCAAGCCTGGGTGAATATTCCTCTGAAACATAGAAGGAAAGGAGGTGACCGGGCAGTGAGCCTAACCTTTCTGGGCTACCAGCCAGAAACCAAATCATATCGCTTTTGTGATAAGCGGGCGAAGCTAACCTTTAGTAGGTCCGCTGGATTTAGTGAGTCCAGCTGGGCAAGATTGCACTCTACGGAAAGAGACCTGGGAATGCTGCCAAGTACTGATAAGAATGTTGGAGCGCAGCCCAGAAGCCCAGCCCAGGAGGTGGCACCCAGTGGGGCTGGAGAAGGTGAGCCGAATCCTGGCACAGGGCCACGGGTGTCGGCTAGAGCCACAAAAGGCATCCCTCCTGATAGATACGGGTTCCCAAGTGCAAACCAAGTCAGCACCCCTGAACCGGAAACATACGAGGAGGTGCTGAAGCTAGGTAGTAAAGAAAGGCTAGCATGGTTTGCCGCAATGCAGAAGGAATATGATTCCTTGCTGAAAAACAGAGTGTTTACTGAGGTGCTAAGGCCAGGCAACCGGAACATTATCTCCTGTAGGTGGACCTACCGGTTAAAGAAAGACGCAAACGGAGCCGTGCAACGAAAGGCCAGATTAGTGGCCAGAGGGTTCAGCCAAAGGAAGGGAGTGGATTATCAGCAAGTGTTTGCCCCCACTTTAAAAGCTGAAACCCTCAGGGCAGCATTGTGTAAGGCTGGAAGTACGGGGCAACAAGCCCATCACTTTGACTTCGAGACAGCCTATTTGAACTCCCCCTTAGACCAGGAGCTGTTTATGGAACAAATCCCCGGTTTTGATGGTGGGAGTGGTGTGTTAAAACTGAACAAAGCCTTGTATGGTTTGAAACAAGCCGGACACGCATGGTACAAGTGTTTGAAGTCAGCATTAATGAAAGTAGGATTCAACCAGCATCTGGCAGACCCTTGCATGTTTAGCAGGGTGGTGGGAGAGTCCAGAATGATAGTCCTCATCTTTGTGGACGATCTGATTGTCTTAGTGGACTCCAACCAACAATTAGCATGGTTTCAAGAAACAGCCAGTAAGCTGTTCACTATCAAGCACCTGGGGCCAGTGAGCTACTACTTAGGGGTGGAAATAGCGAGGAGGGCCGATGGTTGTTTTGAACTGTCCCAGAGCAACAAAGTGAGAGCGCTGCTAGCTCAGTATGGTATGAACGAAGCTAGCAGTGTGCAAACACCCATGACCACAGGTTATAGCAAGGAACCTGAAGGTGAGATATTCAAGAATGTACCATTATACCAGTCCCTGATCGGGTCCTTATTGCACCTAGCGTGCTGGACCAGGCCAGATATCAGCTATGCGGTACATATATTGTGCCAGAAAAATGCTGAACCCCACCACAAAGATTGGGTGGCGGCTAAAAGAGTACTACGTTACCTCAGCGGCACAATAGAACGTAAGCTATCCCTCAGAGTAGGAGAAAAACCTGAACTACGCGCCTATGCTGACGCAAGCTGGGGGGACCGGCCCAAGGCAAAATCAACCACAGGAATTGGAATATTTCTGGGAGATGCCCTAGTAGTATGGAAAGCCACCAAGCAGACCCTGGTGGCATGTAGCACGTGTGAGGCAGAGTACGGTGCCATAAACGAATGTGTACTTAACCTAGAGTGGGCAGTACAACTGATGAGGGACTTTAGCATACCTGTAAATTTGCCAGTTTCAGTATATACTGACAACTCAGCAGCCAAAGAACTGACGGAGAACCAAGCTGCTCGAGGGAAAAGCAAGCATATACTTATCAGGTACCAAAATGTGAAGGAAGCAGCGGCTAAAAACCTCATAAAAATAATAAAGTGTACATCGGATGAGAATGCCGCTGATATATTCACGAAATGTTTAACTGCAAGTGAACATGAAAACTGTGTAAAGTGTTTGGGTATACTGGGTTTAAATAGATTAGGAGGTGTGTTGGAGCAAGAATCTACATAAACCCAGTCTGACAGCTACAATATGACAGCTGGTGATCTAGCTGCCAGGCTAGGTCACAGTGACCTGATCAGCAGACCGGCTTGAGCCGGCAGAAGCCAAGTGATGCAATCTGCTGAGTCAGCACGGCCAGGATTGGCTGCTTGGACTATATATGATCTGTGTGTGCATCACACAGGTCTCTCCCTGTGAGATGGTGGTTAGGCGAAGCACTTTGTCCGTGGAGGTGATATTGTATAGACTGCACAAGAGAGCACTTGTCGTGTATATATGTTAATACACCTTTTGGCACTAGTTGCACGTGTCTGCCTGATTTTCTTTCCTGAAGCCCTGTGTCGGGCAAGTCATCTCCCTCACTCTGCTACTCCCGCTCCGATAATCTCTCTATCCATCCTGCCATTCTAGTCAGCCGAGGCCTCTCTCTTTACTGACAGTAGCTGGTTGCCTAGTAACAACTTCTGGCTAGGGGTGAGACTGAGGGGAGGAGGGAGAGAGGGTGAAAGGAAAGAGCCATGGCCTCTGAGGAAATTTTCCCAGCACAGCCAGGCCTTGCTGCCTAGTAGCATTATGATGGTGGTGGCTCCCTGACTATTTCTGAGGCCCTCGGAGGCTGCATGTGCTAGCAGGTCATCTGTGTGGGCCATTGATGGGGCAGCAGAGGTCTGTTGCTAGCAATGTCCTTCAGGAGGCCAGTTGACAGAGAGAACACAGAGAAGAGTTAGAGACAAGGAAAGACTGTTTTGGTGGTTTGTTCAACATTCTCATGCCTGCAGTAGGCAGGGACAGGGGAGTCAGCCAATGGGGGGCCAGAGATACTGACTGAGCAATGATGGGCCAATAGTTTATGGAGTGCATGGAATGCACCCTAGCCAATAAGATATATATTGGCTACCAACTGAGTACCAGATCTGCTTCATGGTTCCAGTATTGACATTTAAAGCCTTACACGGTCTGGGACTGACATACCTGTGAGACCGCCTCTCCCCATATGAGCCCCAGAGATCATTGCGATCCGCTAATCAACATCTTTTGTCCATCCCTGGCCCAAAGGACATCTGGCTTGCTTTTTTGGCCCTGGCCTCGACCTGGTAGAAACAGCTCCTTACAGAGATTCAGGCCCTACCTGACTTACTACAATTCCTTAGGGCCTGTAAGATGGAGCTATTCCACTGGACTTTTGATTGAAGCAAGCGGGCGTCCTTACCCTGTTTTTTATACCATCTGTTTGCCCTCCCCCACAGTAACTATCATTTTACCATCCTATTATATCTTAGGCTGATATATATGTTTTAATCTGTAAAATGTGCCCACACTGCCTATGCTGTATTTTATCTTATTGTTTCTGTTTCGATGTTGTTTTTTTATTATTTATTGATGTAGACCATTGTAAAAGTAATTTGTATACTTTTGAAATTAGTTTCTCATTGTCTCCAAGCAGAACTTTTCCCATTTTTGTTTGTTCTTTCCTTATTCCTTATCCCTTCAGTTTTGATATCATTCTCCACCAAGCTTTTTATTTGTTGCATTTGAAAGTAATCATATTTATGACTCATTCTTCAGCAGTTTTCAGCAGTTCTATTTTCCCACTTTGTATTTTTAATAATTGATTATATGACAGCCACTTTTCTTCGCCTGTCTTAGCCGTTATCTTTATCACTTCAGCTGGCACTATCCATAAAGGTCTTCTCTCATCTCCATATTTCTTATATTTTATCCATGTATTTAATAGGTTGCTTCTTATATAATGGTGAGAGAAAAGACCATCCATCCTCTTTTTTCCATAATATAAATATGCGTGCCAGCCAAATTTATTTTCGTGACCTTCCAACACTAAAAGTTTTTTGTTTAACAATGTTATCCATTCTTTCATCCATACTAAACAAACTGCTTCATGATACAATTTCTGTCTTCTTTAGGTATCAAGGAAATAACAGCTTCTTTCCATGTATTTGGTACATTCCCTTTTATTCTTATTATATTCATCAACTTCTGCAATTTTTGTATTAATTCATCCTTAAAAGTTTTAAAATATTTAGCTGTATATCCATCTGGCCCGGGAGCCTTCCCATTTTTCATTGCGTTGATTGCTACTTCAATTTCTATCTTTTCAATTGGATCATTCAAAACTTTTCTCATATTTTCAGTTAAGGGCTCTATTTTTAACTTTTGTAAATATTCATCCATCTTCTCTTTCTTTACTTTAACACCTTTAAACAGTTGGGCATAGTACTTAACAAATTCTCTTTTTATTCCCTTTTGAGTAACCACTTCTCTTCCATCTATCACAATTCTATTAATAATTTTATTTTCTCTCTTTTTCTTCAATTGCCAAGCCAAATACTTTCCCGCTTTATTTGCCCTTTCAAATGATTTCTGCTGAAGTCTTTTCAAATTCCATTCCACTTCTTTATTTAACATATGTCTCAATTGAGTTTGTAACATTGAAATTTCCCTTAGAATTTTCTTTTTCCCTGGTCTTTTTCTCAGCTCCCCTTCTTTTTTTTAATTTCATTTTGAATGTCCAACAACTGGTTTTCTTTTTTTCTTTTGTCTTTATTATTCACAGTAATCAACACCCCTCTCATTACTGCTTTATAAGCATCCCAGATCGTCTGAAAATCAATATCTTCTTTATCATTCACTTGGAAAAAAACTTTAGTTTCCTTTTCTAGAAATGTCACTGTTTCTTTATTATGTAGCAAATCTTCATTCAATCTCCATCTTCTCAATTTCTTGGACAATTTTGTAATCCACATTATTGGGTTATGGTCGGCCCCAATTTTAGGTAAAATCTCTATCTTCCTTGTTATAAGACTTAAGTCTTTAGTTCCCCACAGCATGTCAATTCTAGAAAAAGTTTTATGTCTTGCTGAAAAAAAAGTGTAATCCCATACTTCTGGATTAAATTTCCTCCATATATCTTCTAAATTTTCTTGTTTAGCCAATTCAAAGAAAGACTTTGGCAATTTCCCTTTTTTCCCATCATTTCCCCCCCCCTCCAGATCTATCCAATGAGTTCTTAACTGTTCCATTAAAGTCTCCCATTAACAATACTTGATCATAAGTCAGCTCATCCAACTGTTGTGTAATGTCTTTAAAAAAAGGCATCCTTTGCACCATTAGGCTCATACAGTCCCAATAACAACGTTTTTTCCCCATTTAATATTATCTCCACTGCTACAAATCTTCCATCCTTATCTTTAAATACTAATTTTGGCTCCAATTCTTATTTAATATATAGAACCACTCCCCTTTTCTTCTGTTAAGCTAGTGAAAAAAACTCTACTCCCAATTGTTTGTTCCATAAAAATTTATAATCCTTTTGTTTAATGTGTACTTCTTGCAAACAAATTATATTACAATTTTGTTTCTTAATCCAATGAAATATTGCCCTTCTTTTTTTGTGGTGAATTTAGTCCATTAGCATTCCAAGACAATACTCTGTAATCCATCATGGTGCAAATTCTTTATTTTCTTCAAAAAATCTACGCAGCTCCTGTGCATTTGTAATTGTGACTCTTTTCCCCTGGAGTTCAAAGCTCAAACCTTCAGGAATTATCCATCTAAACCTCGTGCCATTGTCTCTCAGTTTTTCTGTCAACTTTTTGTATGTTCTCCTATCATTTATCACTTGCCTTGGCAACTCCTTCATGATTCTCACTTTACTGCCTCCCACTATCAATGTCTTTTCAAAATTTTTATTCACGATCCTTCCCACCATTTCCTTTGTCATATATCTTATAACAACATCTCTTGGTAGATTATTTTTCTTGGCAAAAAGTGAATTCACTCTGTACATATAGTCATACATATTTTTGGTCTCATCAGGATCTTCTTCTAGGAATTCTGCAATTATTTTTATTATATATCCTTTCAGATCACCATCCTCCACTTCAGGTACTCCTCTCAGACGTATCTGAGTTTCCATCAATTTGCAGTCATGAATTGTCACTTTTTCTTGAATTTTCAACACGGTGGAATCATATACTTTCATTTTTTCTACTACTTCCTGCACTTTCTTAACTGTTTCCCCAGTTTCCTTTCTGAGATCTTCCATGTCTTTTTTAATCTCTGCAATAATTTCTTCTTTTGATTCATCTATCATCTTCCTGACCCCTCTCATCATTCTGGCTTCCATTGCATCCAATTGTTCCTGCATTTTCTCCATTGAAAGAGCACTTGTTCGGGGCTGCTTGGCTTCAGACATTTAAAAAAAAACACCAAAATTTTTAATCTCAAAAATTTCATATTCAGCTATCAGATTCAAGAGATTTGGGCTTACTTTTTATAATAAACTTTATTTCATCTTCCTCAGAGCTTCCTAGGCCAAGATATGAATTTTTAAAACTTTTAATCCCTTCAAAAAATAACAAAATTTTTGACCTTACCAATTTTTAATTTTACTATCAGGTTCAATAGATTAGGACTTGCCCTTTATGGCAAACCCAATTTTGCCATCCTCTGAGCCCCCAAAGTCCAGATATTTATTTTTAAAGTCTTTAAATTTTTCAAAATGGCGGCCGCAGCTTTTTATTATTTCTTATAATTTCTTTTTCCTTTTAAAAAATTCTGAGGAGCCCACAAATAATATGACCAATAGTACTTATCTTCTTACCCTCTTTTCAGTTGATTCCAACAATTTTTAATGTCCCAAATTCTTTTAAAAACAATGTTTTTAATTTAGCCTCCCAGCAATGGCCGCCAATGTTTCTCAAAGGAGATCTCACGATACTTGACGTATTTCCTGTCTTGCTCAGATGTGCTGCAGGTCTGTTCCAGTATGACGATGTTGCTTTTACTTCCAAACCGCAAGTAGACAAAAGAATAAATTCCTTCTCACTTTTTAGCAGTTTTAACACTGTCCTTTATGTTTATAAAATCCAAATTTCACCTCTTCCTTCCCTCTTCTTTCAAGCTTTCTATACTTTCTTTTCCCACCTTTTAATTTGTCCCTTTAAGCTATAAATAGCTCCGGAATGAAAAAATAATCTTCTGTACCTTTTCTTCCAATTATCCAAGTTTCCACTGGTCTTTCAAAGCTTTAGATGTTTAGCAATGTCCAAGAAGGTTAGGATCCTGACGAGCTTATGTCAAATAAATGACTCTGGGCACTTCTGCAGACGATGACTATGCAACTTCCCCTGAGACCCCTCAAAGCCTCAAAGAAGTCCAGGGCTCCCTTTAAGCCAAGGTAAATCTCCTTAAAGTTTTCCGTGCATGTCTTGGACTATTCTCTGAGAAAAGTAGGCAGTAGGCATTAATTTGCCTTCCACTACCCCGAACAGAAGTTCCAGCCTGCTCCCGTTATGAGAGACAGCTCAGCTCGGCATTTTCCTCCCCCGGAAGTCAATTAACATCCAGTTTAAAATGTTTTGTATTTTTCTGCCAGCCAGGGGGTTCCCTTGACTTTACAGAAATATCTATCAGTGTCCTGGTTGGCTTTATTGTACCAGTTATTTATTTATTATAAACCCACATGGAGACTACCATTGGCAATTAGATATTAGAATAAATATTTCTGACACATAAATATCTTTTAGAAAACAAATGTTACAATTACAAAATGTTTCATCAGAAAATGTGAAAATTTATACCCCTACAAATCAAGCTTGCAGCCAATGGGAAATTTAAGCTGTGGACTATTGTGGACAGTACAATATTGCTTTAAAGGTCATTTTCTTGTCTTCCCATTTCCTTTATTCACGCAGATTACTATGGGATGTGTAACCATCTGTTAAAGATTAAGGCTTGTACAGCTTTGATTCCAGAACTGATTAGTTCAATTTAAAAAAAAAACCAAAAACATTCTTCTCTCGGTTTCAGTAGCAAAGCTCTTCTATTTATTGAGGCTATCTATTGCCAGTCAGTAGACAGGCATGTTTATTTGGCACTGATTTTGTGTGTGAAAAATCTGTATAAATAATGTTGATAAGGTATTTTTAAAGTACTGTTACAAATATGTTGGCTTATATTTTCCATAAATGTGAACAAGTAACAGTTATTTTATGCAGATCAAATGAGCATTTACCCATACAATAGTTAATATTATGAGGTTGCTATATTGTAGTAACTGCCAAATTGTATGCCAAGGCACATCACAGCAGAAGTCAACTGTGCTGCAAAATTAATAAATAACTGAAGATTCTCATGAATCCCAGCTCTGATTAACAGAAGACCTCTCTGTGCCCAAATATGATCCAATGTTTTCACATGACCTCCTTCCAATACCACTACATGGGGTTTGTGTTATTGTGCTGCTTCTTTCACTCAATTGTAATTGAAGCACTCAATCAGATCTAATTCAAAGAAGTGTGTGTGTGTGGGGGGGGGGGACTAGCTTTCAAAGGAAGTTGCTTGTTGCACAGCTGTATGAATCACTTATTCTGGAAACTGTCTAGAATACTTGCTCATGCAAATAATTTATATTTAATAATGGAGTTATTATCATCAATCAGCAACATGTTATCAGGTAATCAATTTTAGGTATATGATTATTAACAGAGTCAGGCTTTCTCACTACCATTGGTCCACCACCAGGTTTCTGTTTTTCCTGACACAAGTGATCAATTTCCCACCAGTTGCTCTATGGGCACATTTTGACATGTGTCTCTCTCCAGTTCCCCTTGCAGCTTTGTGATGCTGTCTTTTTAGAATTAAGAAACTGCAAGATGAACTGGAGGGAGCTGTGCATCAAAATGCACCACGAAGCAAATGGTGGGAAATCGATCGCTTGTGTCAGAGGAAAACAGCAACACTAGTACACATGTGGTACAGCAACACTAGTACACATGTGGTACAGTGGTTAAGAGTGTTAGACTACTAGTATCTGCAAGACTGAGGTTCAAATCCCCACTCATGCCCTGGAAGCTCGCTGGATGACCTTGGGCCAGTCTCAACCTGACCCATCCCACAGGATTGTTGTGAGGATAAAATGGAGGAGATGAGAATGACCTAAGTCACTTTGGGTCATCATTGGAGAAAAAGATGGGGGTGTCATTGAATTAAATAACAGTTACATGCAGATGTTACAGTAATTGTGTGTGACCCCTTTTGAAAACTACCTATATCATATAATAATAATCAATATAGCTAATTCTCAAATATGGCCTTATCTGTAGATACTTAAATCTGGAGTTCGGAGCCATGAACAGACAAGACAGATCTTTCTATAAACCTGAGAAAAGCCCCAGGCTTGCAGAAAAATCTGAAGTCTTAAAAAAAAAAATCATTAGAGAAGCATCCCCACTCCACCCCCGCCGAATGATGTTTCTATCATTCGGGTGGGTGGGGGTGCTTCTCTAATTACCTTTACCATTAAGAAACAAATGACCTCTGCAGTGGTCATTGTGGTGGTTGGTGGGCAATGATACTATTTCATCCTTCAAGTCTTGACATCTGTCAATAAAAGGCAGGGGGAAGGGGCAAGCTCTTTCCAGGCAGTTTTTGGCATTTGAGGAAGTCACCAGGTCTGGCAGGAGCCCCTGACAGGACTGGGTGTTTTGCTATTATCCCAAAGCAGTCGCTGCACAAAAGCCAATATGATGTAGTGGTCAGAGTTTCAAGCTAGGATCTGGGAGTCCTACATTTGAACCTCTACTCTGCCATGAGAGCACACTGAGTGACCCTGGTTTATTCACACAGTCTCAATCTATCCTACCTCACAGTTTGTTGTGAGGATAAAATGGATGATAAGAGAACAATGTAAGCAGCATTGGGTGCCCATGTGGAGAAAAGAGTAGTATTAAAGAAGTGAATAAATAATAAATACAGTTGAAGGTATAAGATAAAAAGTAATTTGGCTGATGGGTGGGAAGGACAGAAAGAAGCATGTAAAAGAGAGACGATATGAGGGCTGCCAGGAGAATGGAATGAGGAAATAGAGGGCAGCGGGATACAGGGGAAAGTGAGGTGCCCTTTCCCAAGTCCTTGTGGGTCCTTCACTTGTATTATATAATCTACACTGGCTCCCAATTTGTTTCCAAGCCCAAGTGCTAATGCTGATCTTTAAACCTTAAATGGTATAGGCTCTGGAGCGGAGAGTATATTCACTACTCATACAAACCTATTTGTCTTGTGTCTCATTGTCATCTTGGATGATGGTGGAACTCTATGCCCTTAAAGATACAGTTGGATTCTTCTCCATTTGGTTTTAGATGCCAGCTCAAGATTCTGGTATTTCAGAGTATATTTACTATGGATAATAACAACAGAAATCCTGCCCTATCTTGTATTTCTGGCATTCTTGTTGCTGTACTGTAACTCACTGTATGCTGGCGTACCCTTGACTTTGACCTGAAAATGCCAACAGATCCAGAATGCGACCACAGATGGCACATATTCTACCTGTGCTGTGCCAACGACACTGGCTTCTGGTTGAGTACCAAGTCAGATTCAAGACCTTTAAGGCCTTGAGCAGTCTGGGACCGGCATATCTACATTACCACAAAATGGACCAAAGAACTATTAAAGCTTCTAGTGACCTAAATCTACATTTCCATTTGTATCACAGTTGCTTAAATAAAGCCTGTTCCCCTAATTATCCATCTGTATCTTTCTCTTTTCATAAAGTGCATTGCAGTTACTTCTTGACAGAGACATATTGGCAAGAAATCTTTTTGTCTGAGGTAAATTGGAGACTTCACAAGTATATGGCAAGTAGCTGTTATCTTTTTGTTTAGTATAAGTCAAACAGTCCTCCTTAATAAAGATATATAATATAAAAGCGAATCTTTGTGTGACTGTGTGTGTGAGAGAGACAAAGGGAGAGAATATGTATGTATTCTATAACCTGGTCTAAATTTGGATACGTTTAAGCCCTCTTGAAACTAACAAGTATAGTGAAATATATTATTAGGTCTCAAACTGTAAATAAGTATCAAAACAAATGTAACCTTTAAAGTCTTTTAAAAAACAAATGTAACCTGTTGTACACTTCTAAATCTATAGACTTATTTTTAATGCTGTAGTAAACATTTTAGCCCAAAGATGTGCATTCAGAATTTAATCAAAGTGTTGTTGGAAATATGCTGGGGTTGCCAGATCCTAGGGTCTTGCTAGTGAGGCATGGGAAGGAGCTTTCTGGCAATGGGGGGAGTGGGGTGATATCGTTTTGTGGAAGTGATGTCATCATGCCAGAGACATCATGGGCCAACACTATGATAGATTATGGGTGGTTACCATAGATTATGGGAAATCAGTTGGCCAGCTGCAAGCAGGAGCCTGCAAAATCAAGGAATCTCCCATTCCCACCTGCGGAATGGCAACCCTAAAATATGTCCATTATCTAATACTCCAAAATGTTCTGAATCCAAGCAAAATAATTCTCAGTGTTAATCTATGGCAGTAGTACTCCATTTTACTGTCACCCAAAAGAGCCAGATGTGAACTGAATGCCTGTGTGACACCCAACCAAATACACAACATACTACTATAACTATTAACAGAAAACATTAAATAACTTTTTAAATTACTGGAGTACTTCGGAGCATGTAGGGTTGTCTTTCCCCACCACTGCTGAACCTTAGCCAGCCTCTGTGCATGTGGAGTGAGAGGAAGGAGTGAAAGGAAGGCCAGTGTGGTGTAATGGTTAAGTGCGGGGACTCTAATCTGGAAGAAGCAGGTTTGATTCCGCACTCCTCCACATGCACCTGCTGAGTGGTTCTTGGGTCAATCAGAGTTCTTGAAAGAGCTGTTTTTGTCCTCTCAGCCCCACCCTCCTCACAGAGTGTTGTGGGGAGAGGAAGGGAAGGAGACTAAGTCACTCTGAGATTTTGAGTGAAGGGTGAGGTATAAATCCAATCTCCTCCTCCTCCTTCCCCCTCTCTCACTCTCTGTTCAGCAAGAGGCATATAGTTCAGAAAAGATAGTGAAGTTGCCAAGGCATCCAGAGGACAGCAAGCTGGCTACAAAAAAATGGAAGTAAAATCACCACCAGACATCTGAGACCAGTTAGTTCTTTTCCTAGGTTACTGTGGTGGCGGCTTTACTCTGACCAATTTCCCACTCACCTTACACTGCTCTCATGCTCCTCTTCTCAGTGAGGCTTTAGTCTGATTTCACACTATTGTCCCCAGGGCTGCAACTAGCTTCCGCTTTTTCATGCTGCAAACAGAAACTTTTAGAGGTTTCTGTTCGCTGCATGAAAAAGCCGAAGCTTGTTGCAGCCCCAGGGCAGATAGTGTAAAATTGGACAGAAGCCCTGCTAAGAAGAGGAGTGTGAGAGCAGTGTAAAAAAAGTGGAAAATTGGTCTCTGTCTTCTTTACAACCAGCTTCCCAGTGCTGGGTGAGAGTACAAAGTCTTCAGAGAGTATGTTTACAGCATACTCTCTGAAAGTTTTTTCCCTCACAACTTACTCTGTTTTTTTCTCTCAGTTTATCCATATTACAATGTCAACAGTGTTTCAAGGCAGGAATTACCTGCCAAACACAAGCCCTAACAGTCAATGGCATTATCAGATGCCACACTGGGTAACGCTGATCAGAAGAGCTACAGGTGGCTTGTTAAGGAGACACAAGTGACTGCCACTAAATGACTTGTCAAAGAGCCACTGAGTGACTGTTACTGATCTACTGAATCTACTGATATGACTGTTATTCTGCTATCATCACCTGAAGCACTCCCTGAATAGTAGGAAATGAAAATCCCAGAAAATTATATGTTGTAATGCTATAATATTTGTCAGTCTGTACTAGGCACCTCAGTCAATGATAGAACAGATGAGGCATTTGGTCAGATGTGCCACGCACCATCTGAGCCAGTGAATATTTTGAAGGCTGTACTGTCATATATGAAATCATGTAACTGGCCTAGTTCCACAGCCAGAGAATGGTCTTTCTCAATGTCTGCTTCTTGGAATACCTTTAACATAAGATTTCAGTGAAATCTTTTACATTAGATTTCGGTTACAGCATGACACAACATTTTACTAAACTTTAAAACTGTCTGGGTTTCTGCTTTAGCAAGTACATTATTTTTATAGAAAAGTGTGACTTTTCTTTGAATTCAAAGACTACCTCAGGTCTTATAGCAGTTTTGCAAATTGTTTAAAGGATTATGAACAAAATTAACTATATGGTATAACTTGAGGGATTTTTGAAACAAATCTATAGACATCAAGGGTTCTTCATCTGAAAAATCTCACATTGGGCGGAACATTTTCTTTCCAAGGGGTATTTACCAGATGAAGGGTATTTCTTTTGTTTCTTTGTTTTTGTTGTTTTTGTGTCTGTTGTCAAGTCACAGCTGATTTATGATTGACCCCATATGGGTTCCAAGACAACAGACATTTAGAGGTGGTTTGCCACAGTCTGGTGAGATTGGCTAGTGTGGTCTATCCAGGTCAGCACACCAGACAGAATATATTAGAAACAATGCCTTTGATCCTTCAAAAATTTATGCATATTTAAATCCCATTTATTTTACTGCAAGTGTCACTTGCGCTTAACTCTGTCTAGATCATGCCCTCTGTGTGAAATTAATATTATGAACTGTTCACACATTCTTATTCCATGTGTAGGACTGCTTCTTGTTGGTTTTATACCTACATCAATGTGCCTTTGTAAAACTGAGGCTGTATGTGATGTTTGCTTTTCTTTTACAGAATCATCTAACCATTCTCTATATTGCAAGCAATAGAACCCCCTCACGTAAGCTCCTCCATTAGCATGTCACAGCCCAGAAAACTCCAACAAGATAATGCCCTACCCCACCTGCCAGGGTAGATATAAATTACCTGCCTACCAACTTCTTCTCAATTTGACCCAGAGAGAACTCCAATTTTCTGGGTTACACCTCTGAGGATGCCAGTCACAGTTGCTGGTGAAATGTCAGGTCTCACAATGCCAAGACCTCAGCCACACAGCCCGGAAAATCTACAACAATCAATAGATTTCCCTTTGACTAAATGGAATGTGGATAAATTATACTTAACTATAATAATCATTTCTCAACTGCAGTATATATTTTAACAGTTACTGAAAATATATTAAGATCCCACACAATCTCCTGAATTAATAATAAATTCTGTGTACCTGTCAGAAAATGGTGGCTCAGATTGTGTAGCTTGTACAAAAATCCTAAGCACAAATAAGCAACAAGAGGAAGCCATGGGAAATACACGTGCACATACAGAGTCAAAGGGCTCACAGCTAAAAATTATTGGCAAGAAATCATTAAATGATGTAAAGAGTAAAGAGTATAATTATTCCAAGATTCCTATATACATACTAAACATTAAAAAATGATGTCCTGGAGGGAGCCAGCATCTTTGACTCGAAATGTTTGTGAAGAGAGTGCAGACATATGAAATTTTGTATGACCCCTATATAAATATCTGACGAAGCCTCCGTGTGAAATGGCTGACTCCACCTTACAGCCCAATGATCAACTCATGGAATTGAGGTTCGGGTTTAATGCCACTGACAATCTCTGAAAAATGGCACTGGACTTTGCCTCTGAATGATTGGAATGGTTACAGTGGATTGAATTGGTTTTCGAACTGCTGATTTGTGGTCTCCCGGATTCATTGGGAGTTTATTCGGTCAAAATGAAAAACATAAGAGCAAATGCATGATAAAATTGTTTTTTAATGTTTAGCATGTATGTAGGAATCTTGGAATAATTATACCCTTTACATTATTTAATGATTTCTTGCCAATAATTTTCAGCCATGAGCCCTTTGGCTCTGTATGTGCATATGTACAAAAATCACAGCATTTCAGAGCATGACTGCTCTGAAAAGGGAAACTTTTCTTCTGCTGTTTTCCCAAAATAAACCACCACCCCACATACAGTTACATCTGTGTTTTCCTGGGAGAGGCAAAAAGCAGCTTTGACAAAAGAGGAAGCAGTCAATAGCATCCTTTTTTCTGTCTAGTACAAGGGTGCACGTGTGCATGCATGAAGGAGTATTTAGAGAGGTAGATTAGACAGGTGCTGGTGCTCTCATTCTCTCATCCAGAGTAAAAGTGTGTGTGTGCATATACAAATGCACATGCACCTTCTTCTCCTTTGCATTAAAACAGAAAAAAGAGAGAAGCTATTGTAGGACTATAATGGGAAGGACAAGAAACAATGATTATGGCAGCACTGGAGAGCTATTTGCTTGGAGAGTGACACATCACTCTTGAATAGATTTCACTGTAGAATACAGTGAATAATCATTGATAATGAAAATAAAGCATAGGTTAACATAGGAAGGAATCTAAAATAGCAGATAACCTGTGGAAGGTGGTGGTGGCAGCATATAATTCTAAACGTGCTGAACCTAAACTAATTCAAGAATGTATATCAGAAAGAATTTCTATCAGCCTCATTCTGTACAGAGCTCATGAATCTATTACAGCTCTGCTCATGTTTTCAAATAAATGCACCCAAGAATTTCTGGTCACTAGAAAGAAGGAAGATTTCAGACTTTTGAACCATTTTTTAAAAATGTAACCTTACATTCCATCAACAATAGGGCATGGAGGCCAAGACCTTCCCCTTATGTTGCCTCCTGGCTCTGCAATTAGAAGTTTAGTGTCTTTGAATGTGGGGTGTCCTTTTTACCATTGCTAGTAGCCACTGAGATACCTATCCACTGGGAATTTATTTAAACCCTCTTTCAAGCTGTATATTCTGCTGGCAGCGAATTCCACATTCCGTTTGCGCCGCAAAAGCGCCGGGACTTTCCGGCTCTTCTGGGTGCTCCGCGGCAATTAGTGCGAAATCCGCGCAGATCCTGCGCGGTGAAGAGGGTCGTCGCTGCTGATTAAGGTGAGTGCGAAAACGACCTTTGTGTACTGTACAGAAGTATTTCCTTTTGTCTATCCTGAATCTACTGCCCATCAGCTTCATTGGATGTCCTTGATTTCTAGTATTTGAGGAGAGAGAAAAATGTTTCCCTTTGTCAACTCTCTACACCCCATACATTTTACAAACCTCTAATCATCTCTTTTCTAAACTGAAAAGCCGCAGACTCTTTACCCTTTTTTCATACCTGAGGTTAGCAACCCTAAGCAGCAGGGATAATGGTGCACATCACCAACTGTCTCCTCCTGCACTGTCAGCTGCCAATTTGCAGGAGGAGGCAATGAGTGAACCAATGACCATTACTGTTCTGTGGACTGGCTCTGCAACACTGGCTTGTAGTGCAGCAAGGGGCACTTAGCTTGGCTTGTTCCAGGGCCAGTTCACTCCAGTGCAACTGTTACCATTTACAGCTGTTCTGCTGGAGTTTTATACAGTCTCTTTCTATCTCAGCAATAACACAGATGCAGCCTAGTAACAGCCAGCAATTTCTCATATTTAATTAAGAAGCACAACACACCTATTCCATTCCTCTTTTTTTCCATTTGACCACTCCTTCCAACTTTTTCTTGTACAAAATGGCAACTAGAAAGTTGCCTCTGATATAAAAGAAAATGTCAAGCAAGGGGCTTTCATTAAGGCAGAAAAACTCACTTTGATAAGACAATCTTATATTTTGGAGTCCTCAGCATCCCTTGTATCCACATTCAATGTGACAGCATTTTCAGGTCTGTAGCCAGAAAATTCCGGTTGGGGAGGCCCACGGAAAAAAAATTTGGATGGAGGAGCCCCCCCTCTGGCAATCCCCACTCTCTCCGCCACCACTTTTCTCCCTGCAGCTCTGGTGGCCCTCCCACTCACCCATGGGGAGAAAATGTAAAGAGCAGGTTCCAGGGGCTCCTGCAAGGCACTCCCGCCCCCACCGATCACATGATCAGCTGGAAAAGCTGCTCCTTTCCAATGTGATGAGCAAGTTCAGTGCTAGGGCGCCCAGTGCTGAACTTGTCGATTGCACAGGAAAGCTGGCGTAGATACCACCAGCTTCAGAGCTGCTTTTCCAGCTGATCATGTGATTGCTGGGGCCAGGGGGGGGTGCCTTGCAAAAGTCCCCGGAACCCGCTGTTTAGTTTCTCCCCATGGGTGAGTGGGAGGGAAGGAGGGGTAGGTGCTGTGCGGAGGGGGGCCTCCAGAGTCGTGGGGAGAAAAGTGGTGGTGGAGAAAGCAGGGGCCATAAGCGTCCAAGGGGCCTAAGCATTGTGTTTCCAATGTGCACAGAAACACTGTCTATTCTGATAGAAATCAATACTCCATATATTACAGAAGTTCAAATCCACAGAAAAGCATGATATTTTCTTATATGCTGACAATATGGTGTATTAACTAACCTAGACATCATGAACAAAAATAAGTCATTTTTTGTTTACTTCAGGGAAGTTTCCAGTCATTTGGGAACTCAAAATAGCAACTGAGATAAAATAGCAATCAGTAAAAATTAAATTGAATCATATGAAGGGATATATCCAGGTGGGTAACTGTGTTGATCTGAAACAATGTGATACAGTTAGAGTCCAATAGCACCTTTAAGACCAGCAAAGTTTTATTCAGGATGTGTGCATGCACACAAAAACTCACATCCTGAATAAAACTTTGCTGGTCTTAAAGGTGCTATTGAACTCTGCCACATATGAAGGGATACATTAGCCAAGCACCTATGCATAAATATCCATAAGATCTAAATCAGCAATGAGAACTAAATTATTCAAGATTGATTATTATGAAATACATAACTATTATTATTCACTGTTCTGAAAGAGATCTCAGCACCCTTAAACCTCATTATGTTCATATAGTTACACAAGACCTACACACAAATTTCTTCAAAGTATTAATTTTTAAAACTCCATGGTGCATTAAGAATGTTCTGAGCAGCAGGAAAAAAGCAGTCTAATCAAGCTCCAAGTAGTATCTCCCTATATAAAGCCAAAATCTTTTACTTTTTTCACTCCTTACCCTGATTTTCCTTGGTTTTTTACTTATGGTGAAGCTACAAAATGCACTGTTTCTAGAAGTTTCAATATTATACATTCTTTCATCTGTTCCTCCCAGAACACAGATATTTGTTAAGCTCTTCTTCTTCTATGCATTTTGTGGGCAACATAAGGTCCAAAGGAGTCTGACTATACTTAACTTGGTGCCTTCCCTTTGCTCTCAGCTGGAAATGGGAGGCTATCAGGCCTGAAAAGGATACCTAGAGAAGAAGGCTAGTTCCATTCACCTTCAAATTCTGTAGGCATGTGTCAATACATCATGAAGGATCAGCCCATGGGGCTGTGGAGGTCATTTGGCTCAAACCCTCCCCCCCCCCCCCTAAAAAAAGCATGATACAAGCCCTTCAAACCAACATTCTTGCAATGTAAGACTGTTCAGGGATGGCACCCTAGCATGGCATGGGAAACACCTGATCAGCCTAGCTGGGATGGGAATGCCAACTACCTGGCTGGGAAAGGTAACCCGAGCCTTGGATCTGCTTCCCATACTCTCAATGGACTGGGAATTCCCACAAGCCCCTTCCCTTCCATTCTGAGGTCTTGGGTGGAGCAGTTTAACCTGTAACTGGATGGCAGAAGAAGAAAAAGAGGGGAAGCAGAGAACAGGTGCCAAGACATTGATGGCTGCTGGGGTGCTAGACATCACATCTGAGGTCATGGATCCTGACTTGAGTACCATGTCCCATGAAAAGACAAAAAGTCAAATTCTTTAAAAAGAATAAAAGACAAATTCTTTAAAATCTTGTTTCACTAGTACCTAAACTGAAACAGAATCAAACTAATGACACTTATAATGCTAATAAAGATGGATGCTAGAACACGTCATTTAAAATGTACACATGATTTTATGTTATGGGAATTCAAGGTGGACCTCAACAGGGTCAAAATTATACCAAAATAATGATATTTATGTGTATCAAATTTTAAATTATTCTAAGTATAATTGCACAGCAGGGAAGGGCAACTGGCATCACATGGACAGTTATCTGGTGACAGGGCTTTTTTTGAATAGGAACACACAGGAACATAGTTCCAGCTGGCTTGGCCAGAGCTCTGGCTCAAAAAAAGGTCTCTGGCAGAGGGAAGGCACTAGGCAGCCATGTGATCCCAGACCATGTGCTCTGTCCTCTCTACCACCTCCAGCCTCCAATGGGCTTGTGAAGAGAGCAAGAGATGCAGAGTTGCCCACAAGCACCCCTCCAGGGAGAAGCTGGGCCTTTGCAATGGCAGCCAAGAATAATTTTGTTTTACATTGCCTGTGTTGCAGACAACACTTCTTCTTTGGGTGTCCTCCCAAGTTTGCAGAAATATTTCTCATCTTTTTATATAGCCATGTTCTGTGAATTTATCAGTCTGCCTCTAGGGCCATATTCAGAATTACACTGCATAATCCGGCTTGAGTCCCAGTGAAAAAGGCAGAATATAAATAAAGTAATAAGAGTAAAGTAATGATATTATGTGGGGACTGCATCTCCAAGTATGCTGTGTGAAAACTTAGTAACATAACCTTAGTAACATGAACTACAATGAACACCAAATACCTCTTAAATACACATTATTATAAATGACTGTTTGGTTTGCTTACTATTGAAATAATTGGTTGTGGAACAATATGCAGAGATGACAGGTCCATGTTTGGGGGTGGGGGCGAACTGGTACTGGGGGTTGGCAACCCTATTAAAGACTAACAAAATTTGTGGTAGGGTATGAGCTTTGATGAGTCACTGCTCACTTCTTCAGATACGCTGTGAACTACACTGTTTATAATCCTTGCACTTATTTTAAGATGACTGACCAGTGAATAATAATATTTATGCAAAAGGATCTATTATTTCATGCTCTTAAGTATCTGGTATCATTTTGAACACAACATATTAGGTTTAGTAATTTATGCATATTAGTAATTGTATGCATTCTATAAATAAAGAACCACACAAATTCAAATATTTCTTACTGACCAATTCATATTAGAGTTCTGATTCTGTTTTACCCTTTCTTAAAGGAGTGCAAGGTGAGCAATCCAGGCCACAGGATTGTGAAGTGAAACAGAGTAATATTCTTCTACCTGAATAACTAAACAGGCTACTACGATACAGTGTAGAAGAGAAGCCCTCAGGACTGAATGGAAATTTATGTCAAACTCTGTAATAAAGCATGAAATAAAGTCTTTTTATAGAAAATATTCCCTCCTTCTGGAATAAAATGGTGATGTAAAACAGTTGGACATAAATTACTTTCAGCTCTGCCTATTTAACCTATAGTGAAGAATGTAGCTTAGAGCAGTATACTAATTGTTTAAAAATCAGATTAGATATACATTTCAGTCACACTGATTCAGAAGAATATTTTATGTCTAAAATACAGTACTTGGATTAAATTCATAATTTCTTCCTTTTGCCTCATAATTTAAAGATTAAAAAACCTAATTAATTAGGTATTCCATTTAAGAATATCCTTGGCAACAAGACAAGTGATTTTGGATATTTTACAAAGGATAAATTGCTCATAATTTTAAGACTTATACCATGCTAATTATATCATGTGCCCCACTTCAAGCAGTGCACAAAATATCCTAATACTGGCAAATAAAGAGAGAGAGGTGGAGTTTTCCTCCATCCCATATATGTTCCTATACAAAGACTTTGAAACCAATGCAAAACAAGCACAGACACTACAGTCTGACATGCTCTCTCTCTCTGTCACACACACACGTACTTACTGGCTCTGGTTCCTCCACAAAGATGTCTGAAAAGTACAGGGGCTGTGTTTTCTTTCTCTCTCTCTCTCTCTCTCTCTCTCTCTCACTCTCACTCACTCACTCACACACAAACACTTGCTCTGAAAGGAAAGCAAAACAAACTGAGGGACTGTGTTCTCAGGTGGCTCTGCTGCTGGCTTTTCCCCATGAAGCTTTCACTTCCTGTTCAAATTTAAAGGCACATGCACACACACACATTTTAAAATGGGATCTTTTTGCAGGCTTCTAAACCTGCAGATCTAGAGGCACATGGGGGTTGTGGGAGTGAGGCTTTCCCTCGCCGACCAGCTGGCTGAGGGCAGGGTAGAGCCTGTAAAACTGGGGGATCCCCTGCTGGGACCAGAAGATTGGGAAGCCTAGATGCCACTCTGAAGGGATGTCATCATGCTGGGGATGCTATGTTTTTTGGGCAAACTCTATGATTTTGTATCAAAAAAACATAAAGTTTGCATCCCAAATCTAGAATGTTGTATGCGATGTGATGATGTCACTTCGCACACAGCAGAAGACTCCTGGAGTGGCTCCAGGATCCCCCCACCGGAAGCCAGGTAGGACCTGGCTAACCTAGTCTTTTACGGTATACAAGCATAGCCAGCTTCAAGAAGGTTTGGATAAAAATATGGAGCAGAGGCCCATCAGTGGCTATTAGCCACAGCATATTATTTAAACTGTCTGGGGCAGTGATGCTCTGTATTCTTGGTGCTTGAGGGGGGAGGGAAGGGCAAAGTGGAAGGGCTTCTAGCCCCACTTGTGAACCTCAGGTTTTTTTGGCCACTGTGTGACACAGAGTATGGGACTGGATGGGTCATTGGCCTGATCCAACATGGCTTCTCTTATGTTCTTAAGTTGCTACTGGATTCTTACTCTTTTCTACTGTAGTTCACAGAGTTTGTGATATTTGACTCTGTGTTATATTGCATGTGAAATAACATGAGAAGATGGGCCTGTTTTATTTGGACTATTAAAGGTCTGCCTTGCATTTGTGAAAGCTGAAGGTAAGTATAACTAGAAAGTTCATATTTCTAAATTCTGAACAGTCTTCCCAGCATGTTTTCATTGACCACTATGCTACGCCAGCTGTTTAATTTTAAGAGCTTTGACTTTAACTTGAATCTATTTTATTGTTTACAAATCATGAGACGATTATTCACAGACTGGTGTGAGTTAAACACTGAAGAAATAAAGAAACAATCTTACAATGACTTCCTTCTGCTCTGAGAGCAATAAATATACTGTAGAAATTTGTAATGCACACTTGTGTATGAACAGTTGACTCTTTCCTTACAACACCACCATAACAAGTAGGGGAAAGGGAAGGGGAGCCAAACAGTATTCTATCACAGCCAGTTTATGTTTCAGATAGCTACAGCAAGGACGTACTTGGGAGTTGGCAGGCATTTTTTGCTGGTATTTCTATTTGATGTACTTGATATGGCTGGAAGGAAGGACATATGTGTTATAAAATTAATCTAAAGAAGTGCAAGGAGAGAGCTAGATCAGGACCTGAATATTTCAGTCAGGCACACAGATCTCTGAAATGTCCTTGTTTGACCTGCCACTTGAGATTCACCAGCCAGTTTTAAACTTATTTTGGTTTGTATGTTTTAAGTCACCGGATGATCTGTTAGATTCAATGGCTGCCAGAGACTGGCCTGGTAACCATCAGGAGACTAAGTGTGGAGTTTTCCCACATATTCCACAATGGGTTTATACCGGAAGTGACATCAGTCCTCTCTAGGTATTGTCAAATACTATATGGTAGTGAGTCCTAGAGGACTGGATAAAGCAGGGGTAGCCAAACTTATTTAATGTAAGAACCACACAGAATAAACATCAGATGTTTGAGAGCCACAAGACATGAATGTCAAACATAGAAAAGAAGGAAGGGAGGGAAGGAAATAAATGGGGAGGAGAGAGGTGGAAAGAAAACAACTTTAACTTTAAATATGTTTTCTATGCCACCATCTGGCTTGACTTGGAGAAGTATTTAAAGAGACAAATGCCCTTTCTAAGCTGGCGGATGGGGCAGTGGGGGCTTCAAGAGCCACACAATATGTGTGAAAGAGCCACAAGTGATTCTCAAGCCACAGTTTGCGTCCTCCAAGCTAGGCTTCCCAATCCCCAGGGGAACCCCTGGTTTTCCAGGCTCCACCCCACCCTCAGCCAGCTGGCTGGTGGGGGGAAGCCCTGCCCCCCACAGCCACCATATACTTTTAGATATCCTGCAGGTTTAGGAGCCTGCAAACACCTCATGTTTTAAAATACATGTGTGTGCCTTTAAATTTGACCAGAAAATGAAAGCTGCATTGGGAGGGGCCAGCAGCAGAGCCATGTGTGTGTGTGTGAGAGAGAGAGAGAGAGAGAGAGAACGAACAGTTACTGTGCTTATTCTGGATTCCTTTCAGACATCTTTGGATAGAAACCTGTTTATGGGATGGAGGAAAACTCCACCTCTCTCTCTTTTCATTTGCCTGTGTTAGTCTGAAGAAGTTGGTTGGAAATACAGCAGCTCCAGTGCGTAAAGCCCCAGTGAGATCACAAAAGTGTGTGCTTGCAAACTCTGTTTATTTTGGCTGCTTTGTTAGTGTGCATTCATTTTCATTTACTGGAATTTCTGGGGGGAGAACACGGAAATGACTATTCAGGGGAATTGCACTGCTGTATTTTTATTTATTTTAGGAAATGGGAGAGTCTCCTGGCTCTACCCCCAAAGTTCCCAGGTATTTTCTGAGTTTGGACTTAACAACCCTACACCAGGCTAAAATACCTGTAGAATACAGTAGCACTCTCTGTCCAGGCTTGATGCCAGATTTGCGGCTATGCTGTCTGCATATAGGAGTGTATTTGTCTCCACTATGATCTCCTTACATATTTGTAAATCAATCAAATAGTACTAAGACAATACTGTGTGAACTAAAATTAACACAGAGAGAGAGGATGAATGTGAGTGTGTTGGCCTCACCTACAAAGTGCAGTTGCTAGCTTGCAGAGTACAGAGTCTACATGATTGGGAACACTATGTTTTCTAGAGAGCCAGTTTGGTGTAGTGGTTAAGTATGCGGACTGTTATCTGGGAGAACCAGGTTTGATTCCTCACTCCTCCACTTGTAGCTGCTGGAATGGCCTTGGGTCAGCCATAGCTTTCACAGAAGTTGTCCTTCAAAGGGCAGCTTCTGTGAGAGCTCTCAGTTCCACCTACCTCATAGGGTGTCTATTGTGGGGGAAGAAAATAAAGGAGGAGGAGAAGAAGAAGACTGCAGATTTATACCCCACCCTTTTCTTTGAATCAGAGTCTTGAAGCATGACTGGGAACACTATGTTTTCTAGAGAGCCAGTTTGGTGTAGTGGTTAAGTATGCGGATTGTTATCTGGGAGAACCAGGTTTGATTCTCCACTTGTAGCTGATGGAATGGCCTTGGGTCAGCCATACCTTTCACAGAAGTTGTCCTTGAAAGGGCAGCTTCTGTGAGAGCTCTCTCAGCTCCACCTACCTCACAGTATTGTGGGGGAAGAAATAAAGGAGAAGAAGAAGACTGCAGATTTATACCTCGCCCTTCTCTCTGAATCAGAGTCTCAGAGTGGCTTACAATCTCCTACATCTTCTCCCCCGACAACAGACACCCTGTGAGGTGGGTGGGGTTGAGAGGGCTCCCACAGCAGCTGCCCTTTCAAGGACAACTCCTACGAGAGCTACAACTGACCCAAGGCCATTCCAGCAGGTGCAGGTGAAGGAGTGGGGAATCAAACTCGGTTCTCCCAGATAAGAGTCCGCTCACTTAACTACTATACCAAACAGGCTCTTGTAGATTGTAAGCCATTCTGAGCCTCTGATTCAGAGAGAAGGACGGGATATAAATCTACAGTCTTCTTCTTCTAAAATTCCCAATTACAGATATGAGCCTGTGTGCACACACTTTGTATTCATGTAAACTCTGTCCTTATGAGACAGCAAACATATATAGTTGAGGAACAGGGCCCGTGAACTTATGACTTCTCTCTCCATTCATGGATTTTAATAGTTATATCATCCACAAAGGGCTTTGTCCCCAGAACTTTCATAAGAGAAAGCATGTGGATAGGGGTATACAGGGGAAAGTAAGAAGCCCCAACAAATCCTTACAGACACAATTGTGCCTAGTCTGGCTGGCACTACACAGCTTGACCCAGCCCAGTGGCTGGCACCACACAACTGGGCCAGACTGATTCCATTTGAGACCAGTCACAGGATTTTGTATCTAGAATTTTGCATATTGGAAAAACCTAAAGCAATTGGCAAGTGACAAGCTTAGCCACAAAAATTAACTGTTTTCAGTAGAGAAAGTGTAAGTCTGCTACAGGAAACATGGCAAAGAGAAGCATCTCAGGATGTGCTTACAACCCCAGTGATGGCAGTTTGGCAACAACACTGTGATCAAGTAGGTAGAATACCATGTACAGAGGTATCAGATACAATGTAGAATACTGCATTTATTTAAATCCAAGATGCAGAGTATTATTTATTTATCTATCTATTTATTTAATTGAATTTGTGACTGCCCTTACTGAAGCCAGGCTCAGGGTGGTTCACAGGAAGTTATAATAACAAATAAAATTGAATTAAATAAATATTAAGAACATTTCAGTCCCCTAAAAAAAAAGAGAGAGATGGCATCAGATTGTATAGGTGCTTTTAACATGCAGAAGGGGTGAAGATGAAGTGGAAGTAAGAGTGCCAAGATGGAACCTTTGCTGCCCTGAAACAAATATCAGGTGGAACATCTCTCCATCACAGGTCCTGCAGAATAGTAATGAGTTCTGCAGGGCCCAGATGGAGTTTGGCAGAGAGTTCCACCAGGCTAGGGCCAGGGCAGAGAAGGCCCCAGCCCCTGTCAAGGACTGAAGATATCTCTCGGGCAGGGACCACTAGCAGATGTTGACCAGCTTGTAGATAATATTTGGCTTCTTAACTAATATTTGGTCTCAGATGAAGTCTTAGAGATTGGTCTGAGTAGATCTAGAAGACAAATATTGTGGATTATTTCATAAGAGACCTAGAATTTGTTCTTGTTAATGTACTATTGATCTGCACACCCTCCCCCCCAAAAAAGAGAATTATACTTTTTTAATGAAATAATGATCTGGATTACCCTCTCTTTCTCCATAGTATTATGAGCTGAGGTGAACAGTCATGCAAGACTTAATGCTAATTGCTAAATTTAGTATCTTGTAGATCTGGGGAAAATCAGAGTGCCACTTGCAGTTTTAACTATTTATAATAAGCCACAGAGAATTGAAAAGGATCTAATGATACCAAAGGGCAAACAAATATGAAAGGGAACCACTTCAAAAGCTTTTCAAGTTTAGGCTGCAACACTGTGGTACAGCTAAATAAAAAGGAACTCCTTAAGACAACCTGGTGAAGAACCAGAATCTATTTTCTAAGCCTAGTTTATGGGATTGGAATAGAAATTATTGCTGTGGAGAAAAGTCACTCTAACAAGCACTACACAGACTACTCTTTGCATAGCAGGCTTTGCAGGTCATTTTTTTTAAAAGGAATTACCAGGGAATAACTGAATCATTGACCACTCCTAGGTCTTTTCATATAGTGTTGGTTGAGACAAATGATTGTAGCACTAGAATATTGCATAGAATACATAAATCTAGAAAAAGCTACTGTAAAAGATCCTTAGCCTTTGTTTAAAATAAATACCACCACAGCTACTGAGACAGTGTTATTGTTGTTTCTCACACTGGATCTTAAAATTAACTATTGGTAAGATGGAAGCAGAAGATATGGAGAAGACTGTTTTTCACAGTAGGACAAATCCTGGGGCCTTATAAAGTCATGTCAGTGGTGTTTCTGAATATTTATGTTAAATTTAAGTTTACTTCGATTTATATCCCGCCCTTCCCACCGAAGTGGCTCAGGGTGGCTCACAGCACATAAAATCTAACATAAATTTATTGAATTTAAAACATCTTGCACAGTTAAAACAGTAAAACAAAACATATAACAGCGGTCTATTTAAAACTACACTCAGTTTCCAATGCCAGTTAGTTATAAGCCAGCCGGAAGAGGGCTGTCTTACAGGCCCTGCGGAACTGGCCAAAGTCCCGCAGGGCCCTCACCTCTTCTGGCAGCTGGTTCCACCAGAAAGGGGCCGTTACAGAGAAAGCCCTGTCCCTGGTAGATTTCAGGCAGGCTTCCTTTGGCCTGGAGATAACGAGCAGATTTTGAGATCATAATCTCAGTACTCTCTCGGGAACATGTGGGGAGAGACGGTCCCTAAGGTAGGCAGGTCCTAGGCCATATAGGGCTTTAAAGGTAATAACCAGCACCTTGTGCCTAACTCGGTATATTATTGGCAGCCAGTGCAGAATCCGGAGCCCCGGCCGAATGTGCTCCCTTCTTGAAAGCCCCAATAACAACCGGGCAGCGGCATTCTGCACTAACTGCAACTTCCAGGTTCAGCACAAGGGCAGCCCCATGTAGAGGGCATTGCAGTAGTCTAACCTCGAGGTGACCGTTGCATGGATCACCGTTGCTAGATCATCACGCTCCAGGAAAGGGGCCAACTGCCTCGCCCACCTAAGATGAAAGAATGTGGACTTAGCAGTGGCTGCTATCTGAGCCTCCATCGTTAAGGAAGGCTCCAATAGTACCCCCAGGCTCTTGACCTTGTGCGTCGCTGTCAACGGTGCACCGTCAAAAACTGGCAGGGGGATTTCCCCTCCCGGACCCCGACGACCCAAGCAAAGGACCTCTGTCTTCACCGGATTTAGCCTCAGCTCACTCAGCCTGAGCCACCCAGCCACGGCCTGTAACGCCCGGTCTAAATTTTCTGGGGTGCAGGCCGGCCAGCTCTCCATAAGCAGATAGAGCTGGGTGTCATCAGCATACTGGTGACAACCCAGCCCATACCTTCGGGCAATCTGGGCAAGAGAGTGCATATAGATGTTAAATAACATCGGGGAGAGGACCGCCCCTTGAGGCACTCCGCAATCAAGTGTGTGTCTCTGGGACAGTTCACCCCCAATCATGACCCTTTGTCCCCAACCCTCAAGAAAAGAGGAAAGCCATTGTAAGGCCAACCCCTGGATCCCTGCGTCGGCGAGGCGGCAGGTCAGTAACCGATGGTCAACCGTATCGAATGCTGCCGATAGGTCCAACAACATCAGCACCACCGAGCCGCCCTGATCCAGATGCCGTTGAAGGTCATCTACCGGGGCAACCAACACTGTCTCCATCCCGTGGCCCAGGCGAAAGCCGGACTGAAGGGGATCAAGGACGGAAGCATCCTCCAGGAAGCTCTGTAGCTGCATTGCCGCTGCCCTCTCAATGAGTTTGCCCAAAAAGGGCAAATTCGAGACCAGCCGGTAGTGTGCTAATTCGGCCGGGTCTAACGTTGTTTTTTTCAAGAGGGGAAGGACCACCGCCTTTTTAAGCAGTGTTGGGAAATGCCCTTCCATCAGGGATCTATTTATGATATTCCGCACAGGATATCTAAGCTCCCTCTGGAAGGATTTAATAAGCCAGGAGGGGCATGGGTCCAATTTGCAAGTTGTTGGGTGTGCAGATAAGGGGATCCTGTCAACTTCCTTCAGGCTGAGAGCACTGAAACCATCCAGAACATAATCCGAAGACAGGCACGATGCCTCGGGTTCGCTAACTGTCTCTAATATGGCAGGGAGGTCGTGGCGGAGCGACGCGAACTTATCCGCAAAAAAAATTGTAAAGGCCTCACAGCCAATCTCCAATTCATTAGAATTTGGTCTGCCTTGTGGCAGCGTTGTAAGACTCTGAATTATATTAAACAGTTGTGCTGGGCGCGAAATTGTGAACACAATCTTAGCCGCAAAGTATGTTTTCTTTGCGGTTTTGACTGCCATCTCATAGGACTTCATAATCTCTCTATAAGATGTTTGAGTCACTTCGTCTCGAGTACGCCGCCATTGCCTCTCTAGTCGTCTGAGTCCCTGTTTTAATTGCTGCAACTCTTGGTTATACCAAGGTGTCGACTTTAAACGAGGGCGCAGAGGATGCCTAGGTGCGATCTCATCGATGGCTCTGGAGAGCCTATCATTCCAAGTCTCCACCAAATAATCTAAGGAATCACCAGGGGGCCAGGGATCCCACAGGGCCATCAGGAACCGTTCCGGGTCCATCAGGTTCCATGGGCGAGCTAAAATACGCTCGTCTAAACAGGCTCGGGGTGGCACATCCACTCGAGCCTTGAGGGCATAGTGATCTGACCATGGCACTGCTTTAGCAGCAATATCACTAAAACTCCCGCTGTGAAGACCAAGTCTAACGTGCCCCACCTGATGGGTGGGCGCTGTAACAATTTGGGAGAGTTCCAGTGTCGCCATGGATGACACCAGGTCCATCGCCCGGTTGGAGGCCGCGTCATCGGCATGAGCATTGAAGTCGCCCAAGATCAATAGCCTTGGGTACTCCAATGCCCGGCCTGCTGCGGCCTCCATCAGGGATGATAAGGCGCCAGCCGGTACATTAGGCGGACAGTACACCAGCCAGATCGCCAACCCCTCCCCAACATCCCACATCAGACTGGCACATTCAATGCCCTTGATCTTCGGGGCCGGGAAAGCCCGAAAGGAGTAAGCCTCTCGTATGAATAGTGCCACTCCTCCCCCCCGCCCACTAGTCCACGACTGGTGAAAGACCGAGTATCCTGAGGGGGCCATTTGGGAGAGAGCTACGGTCTCCCCATCACGCACCCAGGTCTTGGTCACGCATGCCAGGTCCACGTCCTGTTCCAGAAGGAATTCCCGAAGGATAGAAATCTTATTATTGATGGACCTGGCATTACATAACACCAGTGACGGAGGCGAGTAATTTTGCCTGGCCCCACTACCTGTCACCATCAGGATAGGACGCAGGCTGGAAGGTGGTCGAGCACTGTCATGTCTCAGCCTTCTTCCCTTATAATTCTGCCTGTTCCCACCATCATACCATCCCCTCCCCAGGAGTACAGGAATCCCCAGGCCAGTCATTTCCTACTGGTGGCCACCAGCTCTTCAACTGGTAGAATATCTGTATCTATTCCCTCTTCAACCCTCCCGTCTCCAACCAATAAACTGTCAACTACCAATAGCTAATAGTTATTTAATTTAAATCCCTCCCCCAATCAACCTCTAATTCCTTAGCAAACAATGATTAAATTAATACGTCCATTGGCTCCTTAATTTAAAAACCTTCCCCAACCAATAACCCATCTCTAATTAATTTGCCATAAATAAATCTCCAATTAGCTAATCAATAAATATCATTTAAATAACCAATAAATAATTAATTATCCACTTCTACCAAATTGGCAGTTAAAAACCGTTAGGGTTAAAGGGTAAAGTGCTGTTGTTTCCAAAGTGACAATAGCCATAAAGTGCAAAGTTCTTCTTATTGTTGTTGTTAAAGTGCGTCAGTGTTCGTAGAGTGCAAATGAGTTTATTCTTATTCTTGGGCGATGTAAGTGCGTGTGTTCTTATTTGAGGGGGGGGGGAGATGTGGTCTTACTCAGAGGTGCAGTATACTATCATGCTGTCTGGCAACCTGAGGCAGCCCTCCACACAACACCGGGGGCCCAGGGAGGCACTAGCCCCCCTGTGTCCCTTCAGCTGTGCGGCTGCACCCCCAGGGACCCAGAATTGCACAATAGCCTGCTGTTGTCACCATCCCCACCAGGCGTCCTCCGGTCACACCTCACCCCGTCGATCTTCCCAGCCTGTTCCAACTCCCCTGTTCTTTGTCCACAACCCTCAATCACAATGTCCAGGGGGGAGTGGGGGAGGAGCGGGGAAGAGGAGGAGGTGGGGCCATCATCCCACTGGTAGCCCAGCTACCTTGGTACTTTGCCCTGTCCCTTTCCCGCAGCTTTGCCAGAACGCCGCCGCTCAGCTCCTCCAGGCTTTGCTCACACTCGGCCAAAATGCTGCCGCTCAACTCCTCCAGGCTTTGCTTGCGTTCCAACCTCAAACGCTCCAGCCTCGCACCAATCCACCATCCACAGTCCACGCCCAACTCTCAGCTTTCACCTGGTCTCGTCTACTGCACCCCGGCCCCCGTATGATAAGCCTCAGACAATTACAGAAGGTCTAATGGTAGCAAAGTGTGAACAGATTTTCTACAATGGTCATGATAGCTTTGAACAGCGAATGAACTATCTCTCTCAGCCTGCTTATTGCATCTAAATAATTTTTTTCTGATAATATACAAAAATATTTGAAGAAATGGTACTTTCCCAAAGAATCTGTGATACAGATGTCAATTTGAAAGTAATCCCTCAGAAATGTGCTAAGGATGTCATTTAAGACATAAAGTTCTGTATGGTTTTGCTGTAGTTACCAATGGTTCATTTACTGTTTTGTACTTCTAAGGGCGGGGTGGGGGGAGGAGAGGAGACAAAGGGGGCACAAAAAACACTCCAAGAATGAAATGGAGTAAAACAGGCCACAGCTTTATCGATTACATCCAATGGAGCATTGACATGGCACAGGGTACAGATTCAGGCACTGGCAATCTGATTGTCATCTAATGGAACCCTTCCCCAACCTCTGTGTGTGTGTGTGTGTGTGTGTGAAACCTAAAGTGGCAAGCCAGTGGACCCACATGAGTAATAGCCTCTGTATGGTTCCTATGCCAGTTGGGATTGGAGTTGGGTGACCGCATCCTAGCTGGGCATGCCACTGTAGGGCTCAACAGCTGATCCCTTAAGGGGGTCCCTATCCAGGGGAGATAGGAACAGTCTCCCATCCCTCCAGTGGATGCAGAACCAATGCCTGAAACCAGGCATTGGAATGTCTAAAACAAGGAGGGCCCAGCATTGTGCCTAATAAAGGCGAGGAGTAAATCATACTGAAGAATATGCTTCCGACTCTGAGGTCTGCTTGAGCCCTGCCCCTACAAACTGTCCCCAGCCTGCAAGTGATTGGACAGCTCAATGAGAGATTGCCAGGTCCCACCATGCCCAGAAGGCTCCCCACCATGGCAGTGAGACTCCAATCAGATTCCATGGCAGAAGGAAAACAAATTCCCGTCCTGCCCATCACCCCATGGCCACAAAATGGTCTCAGGTTAAAAGTGGGGATGTCATTTGTCAATACAATAAACCTACTATGTTGGGCAAGACCGAAGAAACATTCTAATGGCCATGAGAAGCTTCCAAGTCCTTGGAGCAACAAAATACAGTATTTGTGGATATTCTAAACTTAATTTAAATGTTTTTAAATTCCAATTCCAATTATTGCTGACATAGATGCAATCCTTCACTGCATAAGAGATGTACTGAGGCATGAATGAGTACAAGAAAAGTCAATGTCTTATTTTACTGAAAACTTCAGTGCTGCAGAGAATGTGGCTCCCACCAGAGGCAGGCTGAACAGCCGTGCTGACAGGGGCTGTTTTGCCTCCTCATGAGGAGGAAGAGTGGGCAGGGCATGATGGGAGTTGGGGGCGGAGCTACACGCCCTAACAGCTAGCTTTGCTCCCGCTCCTTCAGTCTTCGCCTCGTGCTCAGCCCACCCTCCCATCCTTAGTGCAGTGTGGGCGACAGCTGGTTGCTCTTATTATGTGGGACCAGGTAGAAATTTTTTCACATCTTCCTGTTTGGCTGTGGAAGATGTGTTTTTCACGTACCTCACACTGCTGACAGAAGGGATTGTGGAACTGGCTGGGGTGTGGCTGGTTAAATAGGTTGGTCACTTTCAGTTTGGCTGGGTTTTTGCCTAACTTCCGTTATGCAGCTCAGTGAGTACCATTAGCACCCCAGTTTTGGGGCATGAGGTCCAGCTAAATCATTCCTGGGCTGTGCGGACTAGTTGAGTGATGAAGTGGACGGCCTTGGGTTTCCCTGGATTGATCCGCCCTCCAGTCGTGCGGCTGGGGTTGGAACTCCGAGGCATGACCTTTGCTATGTTGGCTGGGTATGAGTCATTCATTTGGCTATACCTAGGGGCAGTCAATGTCTTATTTTACTGAAAACTTCAGTGCTGCAGAGAATGTGGCTCCCACCAGAGGCAGGCTGAACAGCCATGCTGACAGGGGCTGTTTTGCCTCCTCATGAGGCATGCGGCAGGGGAGGGGTGTTTTGTCCCCTGGCCTGCCATGCTGCCTGTTATGTTTATAGCCCTTGCTGTTATATTAATAAAGAAAGAAAGTGGCCCCTTAGTTACGCAAACCCTTGTGTCTGTCTCTTTCTTCCATCTCTGTGGGGGCAAAAAACTAATGCACCTACATAAAAGGACTCTTGATCATTGTAAATTACAGACATAATTTCCACCATGAAAGAAAGTTTACAGTGAGAAAAGCAACCCCCCATCCTTGCAGAGATTTACCACACATATAGCAAGGGTTAAACCATTACAATGTAGATGCATTTTTAACTAGCTTTCTGCCCATAGAGGTAAAATAAAACTCTAGAATATTTTTATTTATTTACTTTCATTTTTTTATCTTATTGTGAGAGTTTGGACTATATGAAGGATTCATGTGTTATTCATCTGTTTGGACACATAAATGATGTATTCACTAAGGCAGAGAAGAGACATCTAGTTGTTGCCAGAGAAGTTTAAAACAAGAAGGGATGTTGTGCAGTACTGTTAGAAGTGCTGAATACTTGAAATTACAAAAACTCTTCCCAGGATTAGGGAGCATTTCTGTTGAATTTAAGTGTAAACAAATTGCTTTTTTTAAAAAAATGTAGAAAAAGTGATATCATACTTTGAAGAGGAGGCAGAGTTAGTAGACTTCCCGCATACTAACGAGAACCCTTATGCAGGCCCCTTTCCTGTACAGGCAGGGCTTTTTTTGAGCAGGAATGTAGTTCCGGCTGGCTTGGTGTCAGGGGTGTGGCCTGATATGCAAATGAGTTCCTGCTGGGCTTTCTCTACAAAAAGTGTGTGTCCAATGGGAAATGCCATTATATCTTTATTTTTTCAGCTACATTATTATCTGTACAACTTCTGTCAGGTTCACTGGCATCTTGTTTTGAAATATGCTCTAGAAAGTAATGAAAGATGCTGCTGTCTTGATTTCTGCTGATGTATTGATTTGCTTGCTTTCTAGCCTTACTTTGTAATTTCAATACCACAGTTATTTTGTATACACACACACACACTTGCATAACTCCCAACTAAGGACAACACTTTCATGCACAGTTCACAAAAATGTATGCCTTAATACATTTTTTAGTATTTAAGATGCAACAAAACTGTGTTATTTTGCTTGCAACAGACCAATGTAACTACTCCTCTGGATTCTGTTGAATATCTTTAACTTGCCCTCTCCCCCGCCCCTGTCCCCATCATTCAGGGCTGGTTCTCACAACAACCCTTTGAAGCAGATTTGGCTGATAAAAAGGATGACTGTTACCCAGTGATTTTTATGGCAGTTAGTGGGGATTTAAACCTGGGTCTCCCTAGACACCTTTCCTGTATAGTACTGAGTAACTGCTAGAAGTAAATAGATCAGCCACTGAAATAACTCCTCAATCATTTGTAATATACAATAATACTGATTTTACCACAGTATCGTTGAAACACTGTTCCTGAGCAATACATCAGCAACATATGGTTGAAGAAACAAGTCTATTTTACAAGGTTAAAAGCAGAACTTTCTCCTGATAAACAGATTCAGTTACATAACATCTGAACTTTTTCTCCTTAACATCTTAGCATGGCCGGAGATGATGATCTCAATAGCAAATGGTTCAGGATGTCAATCTCTTTAAAACTAAATTAATAAGCC
Source organism: Heteronotia binoei (assembly GCF_032191835.1). Lineage (NCBI taxonomy): Eukaryota > Metazoa > Chordata > Lepidosauria > Squamata > Gekkonidae > Heteronotia > Heteronotia binoei. Next base: position 64,691,855 of record NC_083226.1, read on the forward strand.
ATTTCCCCAGGGTTATTGTCCTTACATTGTTATAGGGTCCCTGTCTTCATATCTTCAGATGTTTTCATTTATAAAGTCCAATTTCCTCCATTATTCAGCAGCATTTTAGTCTGTTATGCTGAACATAACAGTTTCACCTTAGAGCATACGTCTTAGTTTTTTAGTTTCTAAAATTTATCTTGTATATAGGGCAGAAAGAAGAAACCGTGTGCAGTGGATTGTAAACAACTGCTAAAAGTATGGTGTGTGGGGGGGAGGATAAAGAGAAGGAAAGCTGAAAATAGGTTAAGGAGAATAAGAGCTTTGTGACTATATGAAATTGAGCACAAATATGGGGAAACAAGTAGCAGGAGAAACAATAGTAGTAAAGAATTTGACATGTACAGATGTTGAACAAATAATGCTCCCATTTGTGATGGTACATTCTCTTTTTTCAGGATAACAAGATAATCAAATAGATTATGAATTGCTTAGAATACTTAGCAAAGGCTAGAGGCTTCCTTTATTTCATAATTTAAATCTGTTAAATAAAATAACTACTGGAGTTGGAAATGCTTATAATGAGGCAGCTTACAACACTGGCTGCTGCAGGAAATACAACCAATTAAAAGCAAATGAAAGGAAGAAGTTTTCCGCACATGCAGCTTGCCATATTTTCACATTTACATTCCTGGCTACCAGAGCAGCATGTATCCCACCTACCCCTTTCCCACTCTTGCCATATTTTCACATTGACATTCCTGGCTACCAGAGCAGCATGTATCCCACCTACCCCTCTCAGGATGACTTGGAACTCTGAGAATAAAATTCCATGCTCTCTGTGAACTCAGGGCTGGAGTAATGATGGCTGAAGAGTGGTAGAGAAGGCCCATGGTCATAAGAACATACGAACATAAGAGAAGCCATGTTGGATCAGGCCAACGGCCCATCCAGTCCAACACTCTGTGTCATACAGTGGCAAAATTTTTTTATATATACACACACACTGTGGCTAATAGCCACTGATGGACCTGTGCTCCATATTTTTATCTAAACCCCTCTTGAAGGTGGCTATACTTGTGGCTGCCACCACCTCCTGTGGCAGTGAATTCCACATGTTAATCACCCTTTGGGTGAAGAAGTACTTCCTTTTATTCATTTTAACCTGTCTGCTCAGCAATTTCATTTAATGCCCACGAGTTCTTGTATTGTGAGAAAGGGAGAAAAGTACTTCTTTCTCTACTTTCTCCATCCCATGCATTATCTTGTAAACCTCTATCATGTCACCCCGCAGTCGACGTTTCTCCAAGCTAAAGAGTCCCAAGCATTTCAGCCTTTCTTCATAGGGAAAGTGCTCCAGCCTTTCTTCATAGGGAAAGTGCTCCAGCCCTTTAATCATTCTAGTTGCCCTTCTCTGGACTTTCTCCAATGCTATAATATCCTTTTTGAGGTGCGGCGACCAGAACTGCACACAGTACTCTAAATGAGACCGCACCATCGATTTATACAGGGGCATTATGATACTGGCTGATTTGTTTTCAATTCCCTTCCTAATAATTCCCAGCATGGCATTGGCCTTTTTTATTGCAAACGCACACCGTCTTGACATTTTCAGTGAGTTATCTACCATGACCCCAAGATCTCTCTCTTGGTCAGTCTCTGCCAGTTCACACCCCATCAACTTGTATTTGTAGCTGGGATTCTTGGCCCCAATGTGCATTACTTTGCACTTGGCCACATTGAACCGCATCTGCCACTTTGACGCCCACTCACCCAGCCTCAACAGATCCCTTTGGAGTTCCTCACAATCCTCTCTGGTTCTCACCACCCTGAACAATTTAGTGTCATCCGCAAACTTGGCCACTTCACTGCTCACTCCCAACTCTAAATCATTTATGAACAAGTTAAAGAGCATGGGACCCAATACCGAGCCCTGCGGCATCCCACTGCTTACCGTCCTCCACTGCGAAGACTGCCCATTTATACTCATACTTACTAGTAATCAGGGTATGTTGCATGTGGGCCTGGCCCTGTCTTATGGAGTATTAAAACTGAGGTGGTCTTAGCTAAAATTTGATGCACATGTAATGCAACTGCACCTGAGGTTTGCCCTGGAGTCTGTGTTTCTACTTCAAGATCTTTAAGATTAATTTCTGGAACTGAAAGAGCAGCTGCAGAAGATATTGCTATGCGGACTAGACAAGTACAGAAGTTCAAACTTCCAGGGCTTTGGACAATCCAGAAGCTACATACAGCTTGCCAGTCAAATGGCCTCATCTTCCCTTTGTACTTGAAAATAACCTTGAGGCATGTCCACTAACTCACTAAACTAGATGCTCACCTCAGACTATGAGGCTGCTAGGTCAAGCCTCCCTGACACCCTCCAGTTCTGAGTTAGCAAGAAAGGACTACATATAGTTATTTAATTTATAGGTACATATGAACATAAAAAGAGCCATGCAACGTCAGATCAGTCTCATCTAGTCCATCATTGTGTTCACAAAGAGGCCAATAAGCTGCCTCTAGGAAGCCCACAAACAATAAGATGGCAACAGAAATATCCTGCCTGTGTTCCCCAGCAACTGATTTAAAGAGGCATACTACCTCTGGTACTGGAGGGTGTAGATATCCCTCATGACTAGTAGCCACTGATGGCCCCGTCTTCCATGAATTTGTCCACTCCTCCAGACTGGTGGCTATAACTACATCCTGCAGCAGCAAATTTCACAATTTAACTATGCATTGGGTGCAGAAATACTTCCTTTTGTAGTTAAAGTTTCAATCCATATCAACTTCAAGGAAGACAAAAAAATAAGTAGCCTGTGAAGTCTATTACATTAGAGAAAAAGAGAATGGCACAGGAATTCTTCTGTAATGGTTATTGTAGCATGATTCACAACGTTCACATTTTCACATACTTCTAAATGACAGATAATTAGTCTATCAAAAATGGCGCCTTGTGCTTATATGGTGTCCTGTGCTTATACTTAATATTTTGCCTGTTAATAAAAAGTTAGAAGAAACATGATTATACAACCATTTCTAAACACTTAGGGTATTAATGAATTAGGTTAGAACAGATAAATTTGCCTGGAATGAAACCACATGAAACAGAGTTGGAGAATGTCCAACTTGTCAGCAGCTGTGAATGATCCTTGCTTAGCTAAATAAAAATCAGGCCACTGTGTCCCGTATGTTATCTGTCAGTTCATACAAAGAAAGCAGTTTAACACTATATGAGAATAAACAATGCAATCCTAAACAGTTACACCTTTCTAATCTAATGGATCTGTTCCATTGTAATTAGCCTAGAAATTATCTGCTCAGTACCCTCAGGGTTTAACAAAGTTTACCACTTTAGAACTAATGCCATAACTGATAAATGCAATAGCTGTTCACTGAAAAAGAAAATAAGATCATTCTAAAAACATAAAGTAAAAGATGCTATTTCACATGTATCTTATGGTCATTAGTTTAATAAGCAAAACATATACAAGCAGCCAAGTCTGATAGTGAGGGTGAACATTAGTGTCTGTCAGTACAGCACCATTAGAAATAATTCAAATTTGAAAAAAGAGTACTGAATTTTAGAATAATTAACATTACAATTTGGACCATAAAACATAATAACAGAACAAAACTAAAGTACATTAGGAACCACACTGGTATTACCCAATTTAATCATCCAACACAAGGATTTAGAATTGTGCTATCAGTCAGAAGAAAACTCCTTTAGGAAAAAGAGTTTTAACATCCCTTCCCCTTTGAATGAATGCCCTTTCTCCAATACCAAGTTACAAAGATCTAGCAAAATTCCACTAAGTTTCAAAATTTCTTTACCAAGAAATGTGGCTGATTGCTGTTGACAGAAAACCAATTTAAAAAGCACAGCTGAGCATACAGAAGTGGCCACAGAGTTCTCTACATTACAGCACTTGCCTATTTCAGTTTATTATATTTCTTAATGTTTACTTCCAATGTACTAAAACAGTATTACACTCTCAAAGATAATTCCACGGCAGTCCTGACATAAAGGGTATGTCCGTTATGTAAACATCTACCATGAAAGCAGAAACTTGCTCCACATTGGCTGCTGTGGCACCCTGTATGAGGCAAGTGAGGTAGAGCTGGACAGCTCCATACTTCTCATCTTTTTAAAAATGAGGAAATCTTCTTCTTTCATTGTTTGCTGGCACAAATGTTGCTATTGTTAGGATTCAAGGGCCTGCTTTACTAGATGGGATAAAACAGCAGTACACTGTCCCATTTGTATCCCAGAAAAGTCCTTGTCATGTACTGCACTGAATGTGCAGAGCCAGTTTGTAGCTACTGCAACACAGCAATACCTAGGTCCAAAATCTGAGCAATACACTATGGCAGGGGAAACAGAAACTGAACTCCTATTTCACTCCCCAGGCAGCTTTGCCACAATAAAACAGTTGTTGGGCTTGTAGTATGAGCTCCAGAAAGAGCATGAGAAAGAGCATGAACAGACGTAATCCTTTAAAAATTGCCAATTCTCTGATTACTGTGAGAATATACAGAAGGCAATGAATTATATGCCAAGGAATATAACAATCGAATCTAATTGCTAAAACTAAATGTTAACATATTTTTACAGAATCCTTTTTAAAAAGTATTCTATATGCATTTTCCTGCTTGACTGCCTTACTGGATAAGCCTAAACCTCCACCTCCTTTCTGTTCTCTGTGGGATGGTGTGTGCTCTCAGCTATGCAGAGAAATGAAGAAACCTTGCATAACCTGAATCAGACTTTTTGCTAGCATCCCATTTATTCATGAACACCCTCTCCTTGCATCTGTTGAAAGTCTAACTTAAATTATTATTTCTGTATTACAAAAAGTTGCAAGCAAGCTGTTTAACATTTTTCCGTTATTTTTCTGTTATTAATTAAAAATGAGCTGCAATGTTTGTGCAAAATTAAAAGAAATTGGACTTGTAAACTGCATATGCTGTGTTTGGCTCCCAGCTGGAATATTTAAAAGCCTAAGTAGTGGACTTTTTCTATAATATGTTAGGTACTGCAAAAGCTTTAATGTTTTAAATTACACATGAATTCTTCATCAGTTGTATTTTTTTTCCTTATCTTTTGCATCATCATTTTCATGTACATATTTTGAGTTAATTATCTTATATTGCTTACATAACACATATATACATTTGTTGCAGAATTGTTTTTACTAAAATCAGTTTCTTGTGTTCAGTTAAAATCTGCTATGGCATAGCTGCAGTAGTGTACTCAAATAATTTACTAAAGCAGCCAGTTAGGGTAGGAAGCTAAAAAATGAATTAACTCAGTTTTACATATTTTTGCATGTTCTACTCTACATTTTTTTCATATTTTATCCAAAGTGGTTACAGCAAGCTTTACATTTAAATATGGGTAACACATATATTCATTATATGTTCCATCCAATAAAAATATTAAAGCTGTCATCAAACATAACAGCTTTATGGATATAAATATCACACTGTGGATGAAGAATGTAAAATATGTGCACATGGGCTAAAAAGTGAAGTCTGAAATGGCTGGCTACATATATCATTTTGACCATGCGTGCATGTGGCAAAGAGCCACCATGGGCTGTGGGGTTTCCAGAACATGTTCAGAAAATGTATGTTTGTAGCCACAACAAATAATGTGCATTCATATATAGTATAATTCTCAGTAAGTAATAAGAGGAATAACCCTATTTATGGTGTTTATAACACCACTAACTATACATAATATGTAGTTACCGCTGTTTCCATTCACATTTTTTTTAAAAAAAACCTGAAAAGCAGTCTTACAAGTTGAAACTGAGAACAGAAAGAGCACAGGATATGGGCTGGGGGAATCTGCTTTACCTTAACATTTCCTGCCATTCACTTATTGGTGGGGAAGCAGTCAGTGAAGACTGAGGAGACAGAAATCTGCTCTTGCTTTCAAATGCAGCCATCCAGGCTGCTGTTCTTTAAAAAGACAAGAAAAAGAATTGCTGTGCCAGTGCCCAGAAGAGGGGAGACCAGCTGGACTTTCTTCTGATTGGTTTGTAAGTCTAATTAAACAAACTTTAGAGGATGAATAGAATTTAAAAGGGCTGCCAATTAAAGTATTATTCTTAGAAATGAACTGGAGTACATTTTTATTACCCACACCTTGCACACTTGGTTTCCTTAGAACAAAACAGAGATCCAGCATTCATCATATTCTCCCGGAAGAAGACCCACTGAAAATAATGGGACTTATGGCAATAGAAAGTGTCTGATTTTGAGAATGTTTCTCAAAACCAAAGCATATTTGTTTCTTCAGGGAAGGAAGGAATAATCAGAAAGTTTCTCCATAGTGTCCCCTCTCTATTCTGTGGCTGACCTCAAATAACCATGCACAGATTTAAACCAGCCATTTATATAAACTGCCTTAAGAAATTAGCAGTAACTGCCAGAGGTGAACATTGTACTGTACAGTGCCCATAGGTGGCTATGGAGACTTAATAAGTAACAGAAAGAGACAGCTGCTGAGACTTTTCACCATTCAACCACACAGCCTAGAACCAGTTTTTCTTGCTTGCAGAGCAAAGGCTGAATCAAACATTGCTTACTCCACTCTAGCATTAAATGCATCTCAGACCACAGTAAGTGCTGAGTATACTGTTCATTGCTTTAAAACACACACACACTTTTGCTACTTGCATGTGGATAATATACTACCTAGAATTATGGGGAAAAGATGCATATATTAAACTGGTACCAAAAGTCATTGATGATATGTACTTCAACATGAGAAATGGAGGAACACACATACACAAAAGTCAAAGGCAATGTTTTCACGGTACCTTAAGAAGTCTGACAGATGGGAGAAAGGCAGCATGGCAAAGCTTCCGAATAGTCCAATTTAGTGGCCGGGGAGCATCACTTTGACTCATGACCTCAAAAATTCCAGTGTAATAATGAAATGAAGACTGGACAAATGCCTACAAAACAAGCACTCTTCCACATTGTTGACATCCCATATCCATTAGGTGTCTCCACCTGTAATTCCGTGGAGTGATGCCTCCTATAACTTGGCTGAAAAGCTGGCAAAGTGAATTTGCTTTTGCTACTGATCCTCCTTAAGAAAACACCCTCCCAGCTTGGAGCAGTAGTGCTCATGCATACCAAATGTGGTTGAACGGGAGCAATCAAACTGCTTGCTTCTGCTCAGGGGAGGGCTGCACCATGTTACAAGCAAAGGGACAGCCTGTATATTTTTTTTATAAAGCCTGCAGTAAGAGCTGTGTGCTCATTCTCATTCCCTCTCTTCCTTCAGAGTACAAGTCATTTGTTTTGCTCTTTTTTGTCACACAGAGAGGACAACAGAATGTATAAATCAAGCAAAGGAAAAGGGTAGTCCCCAATCCCTCTTGCAGAGCTCTGCAAGAAAAGAGATAAAGCTTTCAAAGAGGGAGGAGGGGCTAACATTCTCAGTGAGAGAGACGGTTCTGAAACATTAAAAATATCACCTGCTCACCCTTTGACTTATTCCGTCTGAAGATATTAAAATATAACTGATTTAATACTCTACAATACTGTGGTTATTTTATTATCAGAAAATTAGTAGGGCTGTCTTCTACCACAATACCATTTTTTATGAAAAAATAAAACTGAAGATGCATTTAGATGTAAATTTTCTAAGGAAACTATGTGAAGCCTTACACAGCCATGGGTTGTTTAAGGTAGGCAATGCTATACTTTAAAGGGCATCTCTAGACCAGCTTTTGTTGTTGTTAAAAAAACCCTCTAGATTTTAGCTTAAGCACCCCAATTGTGGGTTGTGCTAACTCCACTCCTGCACCAGCGGAGTTAAGCCCACACAATTAATTTGGGGTAGCCCTGCTGCAGAGGAATAACAGATGTTCCCCTTGCATGCTCTGTGTGTGTGTGTGTGTTCTGGGCTTTAGGAATGAAACACAGTGATGTTTACTTCAGTGAAAAAGAGAGAAACTTATTACAAAAAAATAAGAAAAGACAAAGAAATAACAAAACACTGCAGCACCGCTGTAAACAAACCTTTGTTCAGGTTTACCACTTTTAAATGGGCTATGGGAGCACTGCTGAAAAAGTGGTACAGAAGGGGACCACTGATTTTTAAATTTATATATTAAACTTTTCAACGTTTTGTCAGTGAGAAAGCGGGTTGCATGTCACTAATGTTTACAATCAGGCAAGCACAGTGTACTATCTACTGAAAATAGCACCTACCATCCTACAAGGTGGACATTTTCAGTGTGGAAAAACAAATAACTGGCCAATGATTCTAAGGGTACTGATTGGCTTGATAAATAGAGATGTTCAAGAGCCTACAATAATGTTTCTGTTGCACTATGTGTAGTGGGGGGGAGAGGCCACCAGCAAATTCCTTCTCATGTCAGGGATGGTGGAGAAAGCAAGAGGTGGTAAATGGAGTTAAGGCACTTGAAAGAATGTATGTCCCAAAACCTTTAGAGAAGGAGGTTGTAAGCAATATGCAGGTTCATCACACAGTTCCTTTAGCCATGGCAGTACCACTCCCCAAGTAGACTTTCTTGAGCCAGGTTAGAAGTGTGAGAAAATTTTCCTCTCATGGATACTGTTATCCAAATCAAAACCACTGCCTGAATTGCAAAGCGCATAAGGATCATCCCTGACATTGCACTTTGGAATAAAAGCAACAATTCCTTTTTTCTTTCTATTTATAATCCCAGAAATTGTTAAACAACTGTATTTTCAGTTAGAAGTACAATTATTCCTCCGGTGACTATGTGGGAATAGCACTAAGGTATATTGTATATTGCTCATAAATTACCTGATGCTTGCTAGCAACAGGATATTGATATTTGAAATTACAAGCGTAGTTATCTTCAGGGGAAGCAATGAAGAAATTTAGGTGACAAAAAACAAAAACAATTACTTGCTGGGGCAAGCTTTGCCTCCCTGGTAGGGAAGGAAGGATCTGCAGCCCGTTTGGGCGTGCGATTGAGGGGGCGCGGCTTGGCCATTATCGGCCAGACCTCTGCTCCTTGATTCAGTGCCCAGATGACGATCGGTTTGAGCAGGAGCATTTGCTAGCGCTCCGGGTCGGCTTGGGGGTGCCTTGACTGCTTTTGAGGGCCCCCCCACTCCCTCCCTCCTGTCTGTTTCCCTCCTGTCTGTTTCCCTCCTGTCTGTTTCCCTCCTGTCGGCCATCGAGTTGCGTTTCATCGTGTTGCTTATCAGCGATTGTGTCGCTGATAAGCAGGAAAGGAGCGTCGGGATTGTGAAGCGGGCTGCGGCTGTCTGCTGGGGCTTTGGGGCTTCGCTGGAAGGACAGGGAGCTTCGTTGATGGCCAGCATATTGTTCTTATTATTGCCCTCCCTTTTTTGTTTTTTCATCATAATTGGGTGGCAAGGGAGTTCCTGTGCCATTCCCTTTCTTTGCAGGGAAAAAGGGCTTGTTTTGTGGTCGTTGGATCCTCTGGTGGGGTTGGGGGGGGGTGTTATTTTAACTGAGCCAGCCATATTTTCTTCCCCTTCTTGTTGTATGAGGTGGTGGCCATATTTGATTCCCCTATCTTCTCTGAAGGAAGGCGGCCAGTTTAGGTGGCTTTTGAGAGGAGGCCATTTTGTGGGGCTGCCCTAGCTCGTGACAGCTTTGCATCGGCAGACATTTTTGCAGCTTTTAGGGCCATTTAGTAGTGGAGGCGGCTTTGGGGTCGCCTTCGTACGGGAACACTTGGGTGTCTGCTGCAGGTGCTATTGGCCCGGGCATTGCTAAGATGTCAGGAAGAAAGGGGTCTGGTAAATCCAAGGACAAGCAGCCCGCACCAAAGGCCCCTAAGGCTCTGCCCAAAAGGCCACCACCACCTTTATCTTCTTCCGATGATGAAGGCAAGGAGGGTGTTAATGCCAGCATAATGCAAAGGCTGTTGGCGCTGGAGGAGGCATCTGGTATTCCTCCTTCAGAGAGAGTAGGTGTGGAAAAGGCTTCTAAAAGGGTGCTCCAGGTGAATATGTTAACCAGGTTGTCTATTCTCGAGGGCAGGTCTGGTGCATTCATCACTGGCAGTGCCATGGGTCTCGGTGGTCCAGATGGGGGATCGGTGTCATTGTCAGGAGCTGCTGGACCTGGGTCAATGTTGGTGCCCGTTGGATCTGTTGGTAAGGCTGGGGACATTCCACAGGCATATGCTGGGCTAGCTTGGCCTTGGGGTCTTGCCACGCCTGCAGGGCAAGGCATTCCTGCTGGGAGTGCTGTGTTTTCTCCCCCCACAGGTATGGGCTCACAGTCAAATTGCTCTTGACCAACTGGACAGAGTAGCTCTTGTGGAGTTTGGCTGGGTGTGGGGCAGCAGGGTCTTGCAGGCTCTTTTATGGGGGGTTGGGGCTACCCTTCTCCTTACAGGGCGGTCCCTTTTACCGCCTTACCTTTTGGGGAAGTAGCTCTGCCTTTAGGGGATCATTTGTTGCCTGCAACAAAAGATAAGTCCCTAATGGGGGAGTATGTTGATATCTTCTCCATCCTGTTCCAGGAGTTGGAGACGAAGGATAAGGAAGACCTGGATGACAAGGACAAAGAAAAATTGAAGAAGTGCAGGTGGACTGGACTAGGGCCAATTGGCTGCCAGGGTTTTTTATCTATGCAGGAGTGATTGCACATGCCCAGCCTTGGAGGGTGGCTGCACTCATTCAATACATGGATATCATGTATACACTATGTTCAGTGGACCTGCCTGGATTCAATATGATGAGGAATTCAGGATGAGGGCTGCATTGTACTCTTTCCTTCAGTGGGACTGCATTCACCAGCAGCTGTGTCTGCAGGTTATGTCTCCTGCATGACCAAATTTAGGTGACCGCTCTGACAGCGGTCATTTGGTGGCCAGGTCAGCTGCAACCTCCTCAGCTTCGGCAGCCTCTTCCCACAGTTCTGCGGGGCAGGTGGTTCAACCCCGCCTGCTTTGTTGGGAGTTCAGTTCTCAGGGAGTATGTAGCAGAAAGGCTTGTCAGCCCAAACACGAATGCTCCATGTGTGGCGGGTCTCACTCCTTCAATAACTGCCTGAAAGCTCGGGTACGTAAGAATCAAAAAAAGCCAGGAGGAGGGGGAGGAAGTTATCAGGCTGGAAAATGAGTCCAGTCTGATAAAGCTGGGTCCTCTTGAACACTGGCTGTCCAGGTACCCACGGAGGGCTGACAGCGTTTACCTGCTAAAAGGTTTAAGTTTGGTTTTAGGATCACTTTTCAGGGGCCCCGGGTTCCATTTATGTCTGGGAATCTTAGTTCTGTTAAGGGTTTAGAGCAGGTGGTTAAACATAAGATTGCCAAGGAGTTGGCTGAGGGCAGGGTTTTGGGCCCATTTCCTCATCCCCCTGTGCATAACCCTTGGGCATGGTGCCTAAAAAGGCGCCTGGGGAATTTCGCTTGATTCACCATCTTTCCTTCCCCAAAGAGAAGTCCATTAATGATGGGATTCCTGAGCATTTATGCTCTGTTAGGTACACCAGCTTCGATCAGGTCATAGCCGTGGTGCGACACTGTGGGGTGTGTGCAGAGTTGGCAAAATGTGATATTAAATCTGCATTTAGCCTTTTACCTGTTCATCCTGCTGATTTTGAGCTCTTGGGATTTTCTTTTGAGGGTCAATTTTACATGGACAGAGCATTGCCAATGGGCTGCTCTGTATTGTGTTCAGCTTTTGAGTGTTTCAGCACATTCCTGGAATGGGCTGTTCACGAAAAAGTGGGTTTGCAGGATGTCATTCATTATTTGGATGGCTACCTTTTTGTGGGTCCTGTGGGGACTGGGCATTGTGCACAGCTGCTGTCTGGCTTTATGGAGCTGGCCGCAGAACTTGGGGTTCCTTTGGCTCAAGAAAAGATGGAGGGTCCGGCACCAAAACTGATCTTTTTGGGGATTGAGCTGGATACTCTTGGGTAGCTGTTCAGGATTCCTTTCCAAAAACTAATAGATTTAAGGAACAGGATTCATTCCTTTCTTCTTAAACGGAAGGTCTCCTTGATTGAGTTGCAGCAGCTGGTTGGGCATCTTAACTTTGCTTGCAAAGTGATTGCCCTGGGGTGAGCCTTTCTCCGTAGGCTTTGTGATGCTATGGCAGGCCTACGCTTGCCTCAGCACAGAACACGGGTTATTAGCAGCATGAGGGAAGATTTGGGGGTATGGCAAGAATTTTTGGAGTCCTTTAATGGGATCTCTTTTTGGAGAGATGACATGAGGCTTGAAGCTGAGCTCCAGGTCATGTCTGATGCTGCTGGATCTTTGGGTTTTGGAGTCTATTTCCATGGATATTGGTGCGCTGACAGTTGGCCAGACTCCTGGATGCAGGTAGGAGTGAACCGAGATCTTATGTTTCTCAAGTTCTTTCCCATTCTGGTTGCAGTTTGGCTGTGGGGGCTGGATATGGCCAATCACACAGTTCATTTTTGGTGCAATAATATGGCGGTACTCTATGTCATTAATTTCCTTTCATCCAAATCCCAGCGGGTTATGAGGTTGGTGAGGGCCTTCACTCTGCGTTGCCTGTGGCTTAACGTATTGTTTCAGCCAAGCATGTTCCTGGGGTAAATAATGGGGTGGCTGATGCTCTCTCTAGTATAGGTTTCGTCAGCTGGCCGCAGATGCCGATCGAGAGGCGGCACCCATGCCCCAGGAGCTGTGGCTGATTGGAGAGCCAAGGCCTGCAGAGCGATAGACCTAGCCATTGGGCCTAGCACCAGGAAGTCTTACAAACGTGCTGTGAGGCAGTTTGAGGACTTTAGGGCTTAGGTAAGGTATCGCATTGTTGGCCCCTCCCGGTGGAACAGTTGTTTCCCTACGAGGTAAGGGACTGGCCATGTGATCCATTAGGGGGCGCCTGTTTGCATTAGCTTTTGCCAGTAAGGCGCTGGGTTATAAGGAAGAAACAGCTGATTTTCATCTCTGAAAAATGCTGGAGGGGTGGGCCAGAGAGGCTGGACTTAGGCTGGACACATGGAAATCTATTTCCCCTCTGATCCTTAGGGGTCTGAAGGAGGTTTGGGGCATGGTGTGTGATTCATATTTTGAGGCCTCTTTGTTTCATGTTGCGTCCCTGGAAGCTTTTTTCGGGGCTCTTAGAGTCAGTGAGCTAGTGGCACAGTCCAGAAACGATGTTTCTGGTAATGCTTCGTTGCTACGGGACCTGAGGTTATCCGTCGGCAAAGCGGTCATTACTGTCCGTAGCTCTAAGACGGACCAGTGTCAAAGAGGTACCGTGCTTGAGCTTGGCATCTGCTCCAAGCTTGAGCTGTGCTCAGTTTCGGCTTTGGCTGCTTATTTGGCAGCTCGGGGGCCCAAGGAAGGGGTTATATAGATATATCCACTGGGTGATGGTAAGACTAGAAGCTATCCTTACACACACACACACACACAGAAACATGGCAGGAGTTATGAACTCAGATATATATGAGCAAAGTTCCATCCATGCAAAAAGGCATGGATCCTTTCTTCTGTATCCAATTGTGTCTTCTGAAAAGTGCTTTGAAAAGTTAGAAGACCTATTCAGGATTGTGAGGGATCTGATGCAGTAATTCCTTCTGCCTAATCCAAACCACAGACTAGAAAAAACGCGGTTCCAGCCTTACTTCCTATAGTATTTTGAAGTCTATGATGATCATTTTAATCGCAAGATCAATTTTAAAATCCAAAAGTATATTTTCTTGCTGGAGTGCTAGCAAAAGTAACAATTGGTGAAGCACAATATTTAAACAACAATTGAAGGGTGGAAACCAGCTCAGGAAGTCCATTAATCACAACCCTAATCAACCATTTTATTTACCTAATCAACCATTTTGGCATGGATGTTGAAGGGCTTTAAAGTTTTAGATTGTGAATGGGATGATAGTTTTAAAAACAGAAATTTAATGAAACTACCAGAATTGAAACAAATTTTGCTATCTTTTTAAACAACTACTATAAATAAATTGTCAGACTCATAATTAATTTATAAACTAAGCCTCCTCCTGTTTGTATTCATGACAATATAGATTTATTTTTTTAGAGTTCCAGATAGTTGTTTCTATACTGCTTACATAAAAAAACTTTAAAAGAATACAAGATTAAGTAGTCTTCCAACAAAGTTAATTATTTTTCATATTTAAAACTATTTTTATAATTTTAAAATACACACTAGATAGCATTGATTTACAGTACACTGAAATGAACATGAAAGAATCGCAAACTCGAAGACTCTTTGGAGTGGAGGGTGGGATATAAATCCAATATCTTCTTCTTCTTCCCAAGAAAAGTATCTCCTCACCTTGTATTAACCTCGTCAATATCCAACAACTTCCCGCACCCATTTACCCTAATTAATCAACTCTTAACTCTATTCAGAAAACCTGGTAGCTTTTCTCATCCAGTACTTATAGGGTCATCAGCACCTATTGTCCACCTCAGAAAAATACATCATTGTTTTGCAGGCAAACACACCAGACTGCTCCAGGGAGCATTTTCCTCAATAATTGTAGTACTCCGTTCCATTAGTAGTGTGTGTATGTGTTCTAGAATCCATACCTACACCTCTACTTGTGTGTGGGCTTTCTCTTCCTCACTCTGTGAAATGTTGGTCATTACACTGCTGCCTCCACTGACTTTGGTATTTGAGACTGGTAACTATAGCTTCCCAAAAATTGCTTTCTCCCATCTCTTTCCTGATTTTCTCTTAGCTAGCTCATGTGTTTTTACGTGTGCCTGTATTTTTTATGTGTGCATGTTTTTTTTATCTTTTTTCCTTCTTTTAAAATAAAATCCTTTCCAGTTGAACATCTGACTGGTTTATTTCAAGAGTTCTTTAAGGGAAAGATCTCCATCTGCATAGGTTAAGAATCCCAGTTAAGAATCCCAGAATCCCTCCCCCGCCCCCCCCCCCCCGCTTTATCTCCTCCAAACTAATTCCCCCCACTAATTAGGAGACTGCCAATCTGGATTACAGTGACTCTTCTTAGGATGTCACTGTAGATCTTCAGATCCTTAGACCCATGATTCTCAGTGGCTCAAAAGCCACATGTGGCTCTAACATACCATCTCTGGTTCTTCTTAGCCACACAGCTCTCCAATGTGGTACCCAATCTAAATCCTAGGAAAGTGGCCCAGTTGGGCTTGCAGTTGCCACACTGAAACAGCTGATGAGGGAGTGACTGGAGTATGGGCAATCAGAAAACTTACAGCCAGGAATGGAAGTAAAAGTCTCATCCTATCCAACAACATCCCACTTTCTCTGCAGCCTAGGCTTCCCAGTCCCAGGTCCCAGTGGGGGATCCCCCAGTTTTGCAGAACAGCCACCATGTTCCTTTAAACCTTGGCAGGCTTAGAAGATGCTTGCAACTGTTTGTGTTTTGGAATGTTTGCACACCTTTCAAGCTCAGCAGAAGGAAAGCAGGGGGTGGGGTGAACAGGCAGAGCCACGAGTGTGTGAAACTGTGAGAAAGGCAGAGTCCCTCTGTTTTGCATTCACTTCAGAAGTCATTTCTACAGTAAAGTGGATAGGAAAGAGTTAGCTAGAACCTGATAAAAGAGATGGAGGAAAACTCCACCCCCTAGGCTGTTCTCCTTTCCTGTCTGAAGAAGCTGGTTGAAATGCAGCAGATGGTTACATTCAGCAACTCCCAAGAGTAAATTGCCCCAGTGAGATCACAAAAGTGTGGGCTTGCAAACTATTTATTTTGGCTGCTTTGTGTGTGTGTGTCTGTGTGTGTCCCTTTTAAAAGCCACGCTTGGAAATTCTTCCAAAGCCTGACAAGGGGATTTGTGGGGGTATGACAAATTTCACTTTCATTTAGTGGAAGTGCAGCTGCCAGGGTAGGCCAAAAAAGAGAATGAAGAAATGAACACAGTATTCAGGGCAACTGTACTGCTGACTTTTTATTTATTTATTTAGGGAATGGGAAAGTCTCCTGGCTTTGCCCCCAAAGTCCTGAGCTGAACCTGGCAACCTTTACTGCAACCTTTACTTCAGCCTTTACTGCAGTGTCATCCCAGCACCCAAGTAGATCTTATGAGAAGAACAAGCTGTCTACAGAGAAAGAGAGAGTAAAACTAAAAGAACCACAGTAGTCACATGGGAGAAAAATGAACTGGTCACAGTGGGTTCTTTACCACTAGCTTGGTCTCCCTCTAGGCACCTTTGTGACCTGAGTTCAGTGCCTCAAGCTGAAGAGAGAGAGAGCAAGAAGGCAAATAGGTAGGCAGAAGGCACCCAGACTTCTTGCAAAGAGAGACTTCAAAATGCTGCTTATTGGCTCAGAACAGGCTTCTGAGTGGGAAACCTGAGCACTCTTACCTTCCTGGTTGCTTTCTAGTCATCTCCCCAGCCTGAAGCAATATAGTATTGTCTGTTTCACTCTCACCTGACCTGCTTGGAGCCTCTCTTTGGAATTGCTCATGGCCTGACTCAAGCAGACTCCTACACTGGAAAGTATAGGCATTCTTAAATTCCATCTCTGCCTCCTTAGTCTCTCCCCAGCATGAGGCTGAGCAGATTGTGCAAGGAAAAGACAGGCACTCTGCCTGTTCTTCTTTCCACAGCCTGCTGAACTCTTAGCAGGCGAGTTGTAATATGAGCTTCAGGCATCTTCTAAACCCTCACACATTTCAATCCTATATACACATTTCCTGAGTGGAAGTCCCACTGAAGAAAGTGGGGCCTACTTTGGAGTAAAGATGTATAGGATGATGTCTTCATGGTTCCTGTGATGGAGGGGCTTTGAATTTGGTGGCTTTTCAAGACATCTACCCCCATCCCAGATGATGGACGTGAAGGCAGGAGGAACTCTTTAGAGACTGTGATAACTTCATAATTAATATGGGTCCAGGATAAAACTAACAGTTTTATTTTTAAAACACAACACAACTTATCCATGAAGATTATGTTATTGTGTGGAGATTTAGGGGTTCTGTGTATGAAGCTGGATCAATATATTCAGCTGAATAAGATGGTGGAATATGGCATATCACTGTTGAAGGCAAACAATACTACTTGAATTTTTTTTTCTTTTTAAAAACTTACTATAGTTCTGTCTGGTCTATGTTCTGCAGTGCTTGATTTCAACTTGAAGAGAAGTTTTAGCATAGGGAAGCATTTTGTAGCATGTAGTCTATTAAGGAGTTATGGAGAACTTGAAAGCTTCCATGCTGTTTTATGTTATAAGCAGGGCTTTTTTTTTGTAGCAGGAAGTCCTTTGCATATTAGGCCATGCACCCCTGATGTAGCCAATCCTCCAAGAGTTTACAGTAGGCCTTGTAAGAAGGGCCTTGTAAAAAGAGCCTTGGAGGACTGGCTACATCAGGGAGGTGTGGCCTAATATGCAAAGGAGATCTTGCTATAAAAAAAGCCCTGGTGATAAGTCTGATTTGGAACATCTTCCCCTAACTCTACTCAGGGGTGTCAAAACTCATTTGTTATGAGGGCTGGATCTAACATAAATGAGACCTTGTTGGGCCAGGCTGGGCCATGTCAGGCCAGGCCATATGTGTACCCGTTAAAGATAGGTAGCAGAAGATGACGGCAGCAGCAGCAAGCTGAACGCACCTCTCTGGATATTGCAAGTTTTAATTGGCTCTATATATTCTTTTTTTCTACTGATAATGGGCTTTTAGTTCCTGGGCCAGCTGTCCTACTCCCTGACTTAATGTTTGACTTAAAGTGTCTAACAAAGTGCTTTTTCTATGGCTATAATTATGGGAGCAGCCAAACGGTCTCGGGAGTTTGAAGACTTAAATTTACAACCAGCCCAGAAGCAAAGATAGGAGATTACTTTACTGCTGGTAAAAATGATTTATATTCCATTCCTATTTCCAATCATTATTCACCTCTGGCAGGAATTGAAAGTGACGAAAGTGATGCAGGGGAAGAGACAGTGGCTACCTTAATTGCACAGCCAACGGAGGCAGCTGTGTACAATTATCCTGAACTCACAGCTCTAGCAGTAGCTAATATCTTTCATTCATTGAAAGAAATTGAGAGCTGCCTTGTGGAATTGTCACAGGAGGGTTAAAGACTGGCAGTACAGAAAAGTTTCAAGGCTAACATAAACACAGATGATCGTGCTACCTGCAGTGTGGATTCTTCGCATACAGTCTGCAGAGTGGATCAGCTGCGGGGGTGGGCTTTCCGAAAGATCAGAGCACACAGGAGTCTCTTCCATCTATCTTTACAACCACACAAAGTGTGCCTTACAATCCGCCCTTACAGAGGCTTCCTACAATCTTGGGAAACAAAACACTTGACTATTAGGCATCTAAGGAATTTGCTTAAAGGCATAAAGCAGCCCTTGGATCTTACCAAGTTGGAAATGTTGAGCTCTTCTAAGCATTATCAAATAATTATGCTTTCATTTGGCAGCTCCATGATTTTAGCCCAGAAATCTTATTTACATTCTAAAGGAATTCTTTCTACCAGAGTTTTTGTCAACACCGAAATCACTCCGCTCCTCCCGAATTTATACCAACATTCCCCTCAGACGACAACAGAGCAACATTCCAAGAAAACACTTGAAATGGTTCAACAGGACCCAACCTTTTCGGGTGATGAGCCTGAGTTGATTACTTTGGATGAGACATCAGCCAGCCTATTAAATGATGAAGAGCCCCCTCAACTTGACAACACAATGGAGGATGACCTGTTAAGCTCCTTTAGGCGTCTTACTTTGGAGGCCCAACAGCTGCTTACTGATAGACTGGAAGATGTTAGAACAAGACTGCTGAAAACAATGTTTCCACATGGGGCTGATGATAAGGAGACTTCTCCTGTGGGTAAGGAGTCCCCTATATGCACTACCCCTCTGAGTAAGAGGCCACCAACCACTAACACATTGGATGATGGGCACATTGGACAGGAGGAGATCCCAAGGTGCCAATGGAGATCAGATGGCAAAGAGTCCTGCCCTATTATAGTGTCTCAAAATAAAGAGAGAAATAATGTACTCCCACAGCACAAGGGGAAGCGAATAATGGATGCATCAGGGTTGAGGGGACCCTGAATATTATTTCATCCTTACCATGACTGTCTATGTCACCTGCATCCAAGCCTTCTAACAGTCAAACTTTATAACTGGTATCTTGGAATTTAAGGGATGGCCCTGTAGAATGAAGGAACCTAGTGCACTTGATTTTATATGCAAGTTTGATACAATTCTTGGTCAGGAAACTTGGAATTTAAAGGAGCCATTATTGAATGGGTATAGGACTTTTGCTCTACCTGCAGAGGCCACAGAGCATGGCAGAGCCAAAGGAGGACTCTGCATTTTAATATCCATCTTGCTCCAATTAAAAATAATGGTACTCCCTCACTATGATAATTCTGCCTTAGCCCTTTTGCTTAACTCCCAAGATTGTATTGTATAGTTGTAAATGTGTACTTACCCCCTAATACCCCTGATCAAGCTCAGGCAATTTTTTTAGGGTTGGAATCCTATATATGTCACCTGATTTCCACTTATCCAGCCATGTATGTTATTGTGGGTGGTGATTTTAACGCCCGAATTGGACCCGATGATCTCTGCTCCATTGCTAAGACTAGGCATTACCCATTAAGGGGAAATTGTATTGCTATGCCTTTTAAAAGATGCTCAAAAGATACTAAGATTAACTATGCAGGTGTCCTCCTTAACCAGCTAATAAATAGAGTTAACCTCAAAATCTTAAATGGATCCCTGCCTAGCAATCATCCAGCAGAGTTCACATATTGGTTGGGCATTAGAATGAGTGTCATTGATTACATCATGGTATCAGAGGAGGTGGTTCCCCACATAGAGCATTTTGAAGTTGCTGCATATTGTGATAGCGACCATTTGCCTCTAGTCCTAAAAACTGATTTACAAGAGCTAGTCCTGCATTACAGTAAATCCCATAACACTAGGCTAAAACCAACAGATGGCCCTAGCTATAATCGTCCTATGGACATCCTCATTGGAAAGGAGGATGGGTCTTTTTTTGTCCTCTGAGTCTGTTAATAACACCCTTCACTGATTGGTGAATGCAGTCAATATTGATACCTGCCTAGAGGAATATAATCTAATTTCAAGGGAGATATAGAAGGAACTGAAAAGAGCTAAGTCGGGGCCATTAAACCAAAGAACTGGAGCACACCAACCATGGTTTGATGCAGAATGTAAAAGGGCAAAGTATATCCTTAATGTTAACTATGCAAAATATAGAACTAACCCTGAAGCAACATCCATAATAGCTTTAAAACACCAAAAAGCCCAATATAAGGCCCTCATTAGAAGAAAGAAACAGGAAGACATTATGGCTTCTTGGGAGGAACTTTGGAAGGCAGTTAAAGAAAAAAACCCTCAGTATTATTCTGGAAACTAGTCTCTGATCCATCATGTAGGTCACCAAATATTTTTAATAGCCCTATTTTGCCAGATGCTTGGTTACATCATTATAAGATAATATATGGGGAAACAATTACAAGCCCACTTAATTTTGATATCATCCATAACTTACCAACTTGGCCTCCAGTGGGGTGTACAGAAGTAAAGCAGCTCATTGATACTTTGAAGCCAGGGAAAGCCCCAGGCATTGACCTAATTCCACCAGAGCTATTTAAAATGGATGCAGAATTGTGGGCCCCAGTTTTGGCAGATTTGTTTTCACAAACTGATCAATCAGGGAAAATTCCCAAGGACTGGGGAGCAGCTATCATCATCCCCATATATAAAAAAGGTAACAAAGAAGATCCAAACAAGTATAGGCCGATCAACCTGTTGAGTGTAATAAGCAAGCTATATGCTAGACACTTACTGTGGAAATTGAGGGACTGGCTTGAGAACGATTTTTGCCTAGGTGAGGAACAGGTTGGCTTCAGAGAAGGCCACTGCATGCTGTTGGACCACTTGATTGTAAAATATTCCTCAGACTCAAGTGTGTCATTATATGCTGCATTTCTAGACCTGGTCAGCCTTTGACTCTATCTCTAGGACTATCCTATGGGATAAATTAAGAGCCACCAACATTGATAGATGACTGTTATTTCTTATTCAGGCCCTTTATGATCAAACAACCATCCGGGTCAAATATTCCCATCAAGGCTATTTGTCAGACCCCATTTCTACCAACAAAGGGGTTAAGCAAGGATGCCTCCTGGCCCCCTACTTATTTAACTTCTATATCAATGATATAAATAAACCAGAATGCCACCCACCAAAACTAGGTAACAAACATATAGGGGTACTCCTTTATGCTGATGATGCTGTTTTACTTTCAAGGACTTCCTTAGGCCTCAGAAGAGCCTTGAAAGCTTTTGCTCAATATTGCCTGGAAAACAATCCAGAGGTAAATTACACTAAAACCAAAGTAATGGCCTTTGGCAAAAAGACACCCAGATCACACCATTGGTACTTAAATTCTATTCCCATTTAACAAGTTTCATGCTTTAAGTACCTGGGGGTCATGTTTCAAGCGAATGTAAGAAGAACCACCAATATAAACATGATTACCTCAAATGCCAAAAGGAGTGCGGGGGCTATCCAAAAATTCTACTGGGGCAAAGGGAGTAAATGCATAATTGCGGCTTTTAGATTGTTTAAGGCTAAATCCCTCTGCCAGCTAACATTTGGTGCCCCAATCAACATCACTACAAACTACTAAAAACTGGAGAGTGTTCAAAAGAACAGTTCTTCAGGTACCCAAGGGCATTCCGAATGCATTAATTAGAATAGAAATTGGCATGATTACAGTAGAAGCGAGGCTTTGGATTTTGGCCATCCAGTTCTGGTTGAAACTTACGTTTTTTCCTAAGGGCTTGATCAGTTTAATTCTGCAAGATACCTTGGTCCCAAGATGGATTAGGGCCATAGAGGACAGAATTTATTATTACAGCCTTTCCAAACAATATCTCAGTTCTCTCAGTTATGATATTGCTAGGGAGATAATGAAACAGAGAATATTGGACGTTGTTAGACAAAACAACCTCAATAGCACAACCAAATGGCAAGCTCTGACAAAACCAATCAACAGGGTGACCCCGATGCCCTACCTATACCACGTAACAAACAATGAATACAGGAGAACATTTACTCTTATGAGGTGGGACGTTCTCCCTTCAGTGGTGGTGGAGGGAAGATACAAAAAGGTGCCGTTCCAAGAACAATTACGGTATGTCCTTGCTGCTGCAAAGATGGTATTGAATCTCTAGTCCATGTCATATTTGACTGTGAGGTTTATAATGATCATCAAGAAGTACTTCCATTTTCCACGGCCATACCTTTTACCAGTAGCCAAAAATTGCAACTCCTTAAGAATCTTCTTAGCTGTAGGAACCCTGAGGTTACATACAAATTAGCAAAATTTGGCTGGCTTGCCACAAGAATAAGAAAAACTCTAATGATTCAGTAAGGAAATGACTAAACACCTTTGCCAATCTGTGGCTGTAACTGCCATGTTTTGTTATATTTGTAGTTTTGTAACAGTATTTTATGCCTTTTATGTATGGTTTTATGGACAATCAGTTTTAATTTTGTATGATTTTACTGCTTTAAATGCTGGCTTAGGCAGTGAATAAATAATTTATTTATTAAGGGAAGAAACAAAGAGGTCCAGACAGGGTTTTTAGCTCATCCTTGGTTTTAATACTAATTTTACATCTTCAGTATCAGTGTCTTAAAGTCTGTATTTGTATTTTATGTATATTTTAGGTGGTATCATATTTTAATGTATAATATTGTATATTTATATTACCTTTTATTGGTTATGAATTGGACTTTTATGAATTGTTTGCTGGTCTATGACCATTATAAATAAATAAATAAATAAATACAAATAAGATAGGTAGCAAAGACATAAACTTTTTAAAGGACACAGACAAACGCAACTAAAGATTTTTTTAAAAAAAACTTTAAACATGCTTAAAACATTAGCATGTTGGTCTTAGAGGTGCTTTCTTTGTATTTCTTCCATGGGATCCAGGGAACAGGGCAAAGGAAGGAGGGGGCCAGGAGGGTGAGGAGTCCCAACCAATGGAGAAAATTGAGGTTTTGCTCTGCAGCTCCTATGCGATTGAGCAAGCCTTGCAAAGCAAGCTGAGATGCAGAAAGAAGCAAGAGAGAGGGAAAAGGAAGCAGACAAAGTACTCAGGGGGCCCAGGGGCATGATAGGAGCCCTCCAGGGGCCTGATTTGCCCCCGGGGCCACATGTTTGACACCCCTGCTCTACATATACAAGAGCTGGTAAAGCGTGAAACCTACATGTTGAGAAGTACTATTTTAATGACAAAGCTTATAGTTATACACGTAATAGTTATATCTTGGGTGGGGCGGCGTGGGCCATAATAGCATACAGCAGTTGCGTAATTCTTGACAGATAGAAATTGCAATGGGTCTCCATGACCCATGGGGTAACTATCATTGCCTTAGAAGCCACTATGCTAAAGTTTTAAATATAAAGAAACACAAATAAATTAGAAATGTATATTGAATAAAAATAAATAATACCTCTTGTAATTGTATCCATTACATGGGCCTGGATTTTTTCTGAATGATTTTTACTTTAGGTAGGATGCTCTGGATTGGTTTTGTTTGACAGGTTAGGGCAACAATTATAGTATTGCTTTTTAAAACTTTGAAAAAAAAACACAGCATGGCTTGTTATAAATAACTACAAAGTCAAGTAAGAACAAAGGTATTTTCTATATTGAAAATCTAAATGTCAGTACAAAAGTTCCCTTTGAAATCTAGTGCAGAATAAAGTAGTGGGGGAAATGGAAGGGAGATGAGAAAAATGACAAGCTCTGTGCATTGGTATAGATCAGAGACTTTCAGACTTCCTACCTTTAGGAAGCACTTTTGGCATCAGTGTGTATCTGCTGTCCTGAATGACTGCCAAGGAACTCTCATGCATTGCAGAAGACCCTGGGATCTATTCTAGGAAATACATCAATCCTCACAAGGTAATGGCCAGAGTGTGGTGTAACATTTTGCAACTGCATACCGGAAGGTGTAGACAGAAGTGATAGACAGCTCTCCTTCAGATAAGCCACACCTTCAGTAATTTGGGATAGCAGACGAATAGCAGATGTTCCCCTTGCATGCTCTCTCTCACTCTCTCTTTCTCTCTCTCCCTCCCTCTCTCTCTCTCTCTCTCTCTCTCTCTCTCTCTCTGTGTCTCTCTGTGTGTAGCCTTGTGTAGGCTAATCTGTAGATATCTGTATCTACAAAAGAAGTTCAAGGGGAGGAGGGGAAGAGAGGAGAGGGGGGGAAATAAGGTTTTGCATATGGAATGGAAAGTTGAGACAGGAATTCAAACAGAATACTGACAAGAAGAGGAGGGGAAATGTTAGAGAAGGGGAGAAGAAGTTGAACAGTAAAGATCGATTGAATGGGAGAGGGAAGATGGATGGAGAATGGCTGGGCAACCCTGCTCCAGGTTTGCAGAAAAATCTGAAACTAAAAAATAAATAAATAGGAGATTAGTCCCCCACAAAATAGAAGCATCTGAGTAAGGGCAGACACTGCTCTTATGTCTTCCTTCTGTTGATGGGTCTGGTGATAGTAGGAAGGAAGCCAAACTAGGACCAAAAGTAGCTATGGGAGGGGAGCATAAGTGGTCTTTCCAGGCTCACCAATGAGAGTGATAGGGATGGGCATGTGATCTGTGGCTGAATCATGAACCAAACTGTGAACTGATATGCCGGTTTGTGAATCCAACCACAAACTAGACAAAATTCGTGATGGATGTTAGTTCTTCAGCAGGTTTGTGCTCATACCTAATCACAGAACCTCTTATTTTTGCAAATGATTCACCCCATAAGAACATAAGAAGAGCCCTGCTGGATCAGACCAATGGTCCATCTAGTCCAGCATTCTGTCTCACAAAGTGGCCAACCAGTCCCTTTGGAGGGTCAACAAAAGGGCATACAGGCTGAGACCTTCCCCTGATGCTACTTCCTGGCTCTGGGATTTGGAGGTTTAGTGCCTCTAAATGCGGAGGTTCCCCTCAGTCACCATGGCTAGTAGCCACTAATAGACCTATCCTTCATGAATCTACCTACCGTAATTTCCATTTTAAAGTTGTTTACTTCTGTGGCCTTCATTACATCCTTAAGAACCATAAACCCATAAGAACCCCATCTATGCTCATAAAAACCTCCATCTGGCACACCTTTCAAACTGAAAAATACCCAAAATTTCTCATCTTTGGAAGGGAGAGACAAAGCAGCAGCTGGTAGTGATGTGATTAAGGTAGTACCGACACTCCCCTAAGACTTGGAGTGCTCCAAACTGGTGACAGCATGGGAAAAGATAACTGGCTTGGATATTACCAACACTGTTTCCAAGCCTGTGTCACTTGGGTCTGAGGTGAGCCCCTGAGATACTAGCAACAGCCCTGGGGTGTTGCCAGCACCAGCAAAAGAGGAGGTGACAGATATTGCCCTCACCATCAACTCCTAGCTCTGCACCACGCCAGCTGGGTCTGAAGCGAGCCAGCAAGTTGCTGCTTGGTGCAGTAAAATAGCCTAACCAGACTTGGATATAGCATTTGCTTGCTGATGAATCCAAGTGAAATCTTGTGATGGTTATGGGTAGAGAAAGAACTTTTAGCTCCTTCTCAGGGATGTCTGATGATGATGACAAAGAGGAGTTGGAGGAGGAGGAGACTGGATTATACCCCATCATTCACTCAGATTCTCAGTGCAGTCTACAATCTTCTTTCCCTTTCCCTCCCCACAATAAACACCCTGAGGTAGGTGGAGCGAAGAGTTCTCTGACAAAAACTGCTCTTGAGAGAACAATTCTGAGAGAACTTGTGACTGACCTAAGGTCATACCAGCAGCTGCATGTGGAGGAGTGGGGAATCAAACCTGGTTCTTCCTGCTTAGAGTCTGCGCTCTTAACCACTACACCAAACTGGCTCTCCAGATTACAGTTTGTGCTTTTAACCACTACATCATACTGGCTCCAGACAAGTAACATTCTTCTTAATGCCCCTGAAGTCAGAATACAATGCTATTTCAGTAAGCTGCTGATCTGGGCCAACAATATTGCACATATTGAAACGTTCACATAGGCTATATTTAACTATTCAGTGAATTTCCATAAAAGGATTGGGGGGAAAGCAGAAACTTTTGTAATTACTTTTTACTATATTCAGAGCTTTGCATATTGATAGGAAAAAAATCGTTAGTTGTGAAGGAAAGTTCAGTACAACTTCAGCCAGAATATGAACATCTCCTACCTTGACAGAAAGTTGCTACAAATGTGTCAGAACAGTTTCTGAATATCTCTGATCAGCAAAAAACTATATCCTAATTTCAACATTTGAAAAGATAATTATACAATGCAAAAACCTTTACTAAGGCTTACATACTCCTTTGTATTGCAAAATGGAAAACGAAGTGCAAATCTATCCTGTTTTACAGTTGCACTGTAAAGCACAGCTTAGACTAGATTAGTTTTTTGTAAAGAAAAAAATCAGTTATTCAGCTAAACTAGAACAGCAATGGGTATAATGCTTCCTCTTCTGTACACATTTGTTATTCTCCTTCACACTGGAAAAAGTTATTTGGTCTGCATGTTACTTGAGAGCCATGGTAAGAGAAGACTCTCTTGCACCTTCTCATCTTAAAAAATCACCATGGCTATTCTATCCACTAAATGCAATTTTTAAAAATGTGAACCAGTTTGTACAAAACAATTAATGTGCATGTGTGTAGGATCTCATTGCTTTACACAACCCCCCCTTCTTTGCAAGACTTTCTACCTAATCATTGATTTTAAAAATATATAGCAAATGATACTTAATCTTATTCAAATTATATTCATTTTCTGTAGCCTAATGTATACTTTCTAAGTGTCAATAACTCACACTAAAATATGCTTAGGTACTTCAAAGCATCCATGGTAAAGCAATAAAGCAATTGTCCATAGCTATCTTGATTAGTTCCTGAAGACATATAGGATTGCTACTCCAGGTAGCACTTGAAGATCTGTTATCACAATTGATCTCCAGATGACCAAGATAGTTTTCCAGGAGAAAATTACTGCTTTGGAGGATGTATATATCCTGCTATATATCCTGCTGTGTTCCCTCCCCTCCCCAAACCCCACCCTCCACAGGTTCCCTCTCCATATATCCAGGTATTTCTCAACCTGGAAATGGCAACCTTACATATAAAGAATGTAAATAGTAGCATTAATCAGAACCACTGGACAATTAGACAATCATATTTCCAAAAATTTATACCAGAAATCTGAAACAGCTTTGTTTTTAAAAAGAACAAAGTGTGAAAGTATTTGATATTGAATACATCAACATTTTCTAAAGTATTCTTTACTGATTAATTCAATCATTTGATAACACTTATTTATTATCACTCAGTATATGTATACCACTAGAGAATAAGTAGCTTATAAGAACTTCATTACTTACCAGTTGTCAGGATTTGTGATCTGCATCCTGCCATGTTTGTTTGGAACTAATGATACTACCACCAAAATTGTTTTAAATTGTTTTAAATTATTTAACTTGTCTTAACTGTTTACCTGTTGTTTTATTGTTTTCGTTTAATTGTTGTGAGCTGTCCTGAGCCTGCTTTGGTGGGGAGGGTGGGATATAAATCCAATATAAATAAAATAAAAATAAATATTCACTTTGTATGGATCACTTTGTACAGTCACTTTATCTTGCAAACTGTTTTGTCTCTGTGTGAGGAATGTGGAGGAATCTCAGGGACCATCTGGCTTTGGCTGAGAATAGCTTTCATTTCTCAGACTGAGAACTCAGTGACTTGGCTTGTAAATAGTTGTAAATAGATCACTGTAATGCTCTCTACATGGGGCTACCCTTGGTGCTGACTCGGAAACTATAGCTAGTGCAGAATGCTGTGGCGTGGCTGTTAATGGGGCTCCCCTGGTGGGAGCACATTCGACCAGTGCTGAAAGAGCTTCACTGGCTACCTATTGTGTTCCAAGTCCGTTTCAAGGTGTTGGTACGGACCTTTAAAGCCCTCTATGGTCAGGGGCCTGTCTATCTGTGGGACCGCCTTTCCCCACATGTTCCCCAGAGAGCACTGAGTTCAAGGACAAAAAAATCTATTGTCCATCCCTGGACCAAAAAGGGCTAGGTTGCAGCTGATGCGAGCTAGGGCCTTCTCAGAGGCAGCACCAGAATTGTGGAATGCTCTCCCGGAGGCCATAAGGGCTCTGTGGGATCGCTCTACTTTCCACAGGGCCTGTAAGACCAAACTGTTTCAACAGGCCTTTGAGATCTAACTGGGAAAGAGCTGCCACCCTACATCATTATAGAGCACTATATGATCACCGCTTATATTATATTGTAGAGATACAGCACCATGTAATGAAATGTTTTAAATAATTTTAAATTGTAATTTTTATTGGTTTTAATCTGTAAAAATGAATGTTGTTAGCTGCCCTGAGTCCGCTTGCAGAGAGGGTGGGATAGAAATTTAAAGTAAGAAATAAATAAATAATAAATAGTTAGACTTTTGAAGTTCTGAGGGGAGGGAAGAGAAGGAAAAATGCAGGCTTTTTGGAATTACTTAATGACACTGATGCTGGTGACTTTCACTGCAGGCAAAGCTTCCTAAGAGAGAAGTATACTCTTGTAACAAATCAATAAAACTTTCCTATGTATTTATAGTTTAAGTCTATCTGAGTGTTACTTGGCAAAACCTTACACCAGCTCCCACATTCACTTTTTTCCTGGTAAAGTTATCACGAGTTTGGAGTTTTGCCCATGTCATTTTTCTGTCTAAAGTGGCTATTAATATAATTTAAGATTTGTTTCCTAAAGTCCTTGTTATGTTAGTTTCTCTGCAGCATGGCAAGATGTCTTAAGCTGCACCTTTTAGGCTCTGTACTACTTCACTGAGCCTCTGAGAAATGTGTTGCCTCATCAAAAAACACCTGAATTTATTTTCTACAGGGTAGCCCCATGTGACTTTCCCACTTTGATTTCATGCAGGAAATGTTGCTAATGAATGTATCACAGCATGATAATGCATTCATAAGCACTACTGGGATTCACTGTGCACAGAAGCTTGCTATTTCTCAAGCTTTTTATGTAATCAGACAAAAAGAAAATCAGATGTCACAACATTCCTGAGAAATATTTTCCACTGTAATGTAACACAGTGAAATAATCTCATCACACATAGAAATTTTCCATAAGGAACGGAAGCACATTTTACTGTAACAGTACATGAACTAGATTATACAACTCCTATCAACTAAAAGAGGAATCTTGTTCTGGAAGAAGGTGAACTAACATGTCTGAACATATACAACTTGTATTTATTTTATCATTGAGCAACTGTACACTCTCCTCCCTACAGACTAAGAATTTAGATGCAAAGAAGAATGACAGCACATCTCCCACACAAATCAAAGTCCCAGCATTTCACTAAGCACAGACCACAATTCATGGCCATGGTGGATGGCCCACCTGGTGTCATAGCAAATAGAAGGCTAGACTTTAGGTAATGGATCCAGATAGTACAGAGAAGTAAGCTAACCTGGTATGGCGCCCTCTCTCCTCGCCCTGCCCCACCCCTCGGGCAGCCATCGCTACTCCCCTTTTGGCAGTGAGGGCGCCTCAGTCTCGGTGAGGGGCTAGGTTATTGGCACCTGGCCCATGCTACAGCAGTCCTGGGGACTCGATTCAGGGGCTTGTTCTCTCTCTCTCCCAGCCTGCTCACCTTCTCCTCATTGCTCACCTTCTCCTCATTAGAACCCTCTTGTGCTGCCTCCCCTCCCTTTATCCTCCTCCAGGTCTCTGAGTGCCTGCCCCTTCCTCCCCCCATTGGCATTGCCCACTGTCTAAAGGCAGAGACACTCAGGCAGTCTCCAAGATGGGGCTGGCCCTGCTTCTGACTCTATGGGGGTAGGGCGGCAATGACTTTGGGCCTGCAGTGGCCGGCATGGGAGCTGGAGGCCCAGTTGGGAGGCTGTCAGGGCCTTCAAGGGCCAGTGACCACCTGCGGCAGTGGGGCACGGTCATGGCTGCAGCTTTGTGGACTGCCTGGACCTGTGGACAGGCCCGTGGGCCTGGAGGGGCTCCTGCTTTGTGCCCCAGACCACGGAGCCATGGGGCATCTTCGGCCGGCCAAGCCAGCACCGGGGTAGGTGCAGGGGCTCTGGAAGGTGTCAGCAGTGGGCTGGGCCTCCCAGTATCTTCTGCTGGCTGGGCCAGCCCTTGGGTGAGCACAGGAGTCGCGGGGGCCGGTGGCGGGGGAGGGGGAGAGAAGCTTGGCTGGGCCCGGCCAGAATACCTGATCTCCAGGGTTGAGTTCCAGTCTGTTCTTAATGTGTCCAAAAAATAAGGTTTATGGGTCCTCTTATATAATCTCCTTCATCTTGTTTAAATTTCTTGATCTTAACACCTCATTTCAGTTCCTTGTAAAATTGATTGTGCTCCCCTTCTAATTGTGTAATTTCTCTTTGAATATTCTGATACCTGAGCGCTGCCAAATAAAGACGGTTGCCCTAACAGACATGAGGTTCTCTCAATTCAGCCATTAAGTCCCTAAAAGAGCCCCAAGATGGAGACCAGGAAAACCCCATATTGGAAGGCTGGGCCGCATAGGATAAGGCTGCAGCTAGCTAGCCAGTCAAAGCTTGTAAAAGGCACTCCTGCCCACAGCTGCCATCTGATTATCCAGCAAGAGGTCTAGATCCAGGAGCACCCGCAAACTACGGACCTGTTCTTTCAAGGGGATTGTCACCTGAACGGGTGATACCTTAAATTCCAAGTCAGACCTTCTGTCCACCAGTAGTACTTCCATTTTGTCAATATTTTATTTATTATCCTGCATCCCCTCCAAAATTGCTTCCAGGCACTGGTTCATGGTTTCTACAGCCCCCTCAGATTAGCTGTATGTGCAAAACAGAACGGAGTGTCATCCACACGTTAGTGATAGCCTAGCCTAAATCTGTGGATGACATCACAGAGCAGTTTCATATAGATGTTAAAGCCGATAGGGTCTTGTGGGACACCACAGGTCAAGGGACTGAGCAGCAGTCTTGAAAATTCCCTGGACCTTCTGGTCCAGGTAGGGCCAGAAACACCACATAACAATGCCTCCCAATTCCCTGTCCTGATAGGCAGTCCAGAAGGATAGTATGATCAGTGTTATCAAAAGTCACTAAGAGGTCCAGGAGAATCAACACAGTCACACTCCTGTCTCCCAGTTCAAATAATCCACCAGGGTGACCAAGGCTGTTTCAGTCCCATCACCAGACCTAAACCCAGACAGGAAGGCATCTGAACAATTTGAAAAATAAAAGTAAGCATCTCACAATGTTTCTTCCAATGAAGAATAAAAATAAAAATAAAATATACATAAATTCAGATGCACTCAGAAGCAATTCATTATTAATGTCTCGACGTTACCCTCTTGCCAGCTCTTCAATGCTCTCATCCTCTCCTCACCTTATCCTCTTTTATTGTTTTAAAGCCCTTTGTTTTAGTTTTATCTTAATGTTATTTATTATTGTAAGTGACAGACTTCACATTTCTAGGATCCAAGATCACTGCAGATGGTGACTGTAGCCATGAAATTAAAAGGCGTTTGCTCCTTGGGAGGACAGCTATGGTGAACCTAGGAAATATAATAAAAAGTAGAGGTATCACCCTGCCAACAAAAGTCCATATAGTCAAAGCTATGGTATTTCCAGTAGTAATGTATGACTGTGAGACCTGGACCAGAAGAAAGGCCAAGTGCAGAAGAATAGATGCTTTTCAGCTTGGTGCTGGAAAAGAATCTTGAGAGTCCCTTGGACTGCAAGAAGATCATATCAGTCAGTCTTAAGGGAAATCAACTCTGACTGTTCTCTGGAAGGTCAGATGTTGAAGTTGAAGCTCAAATACTTTGGCCATCAAATGAGAAGGGAGCATTCACTGGAGAAGATCCTGATGCTGGGAAAGACAGAAGGCAAAAGAAGAAGGGGATGGCAAAAGATGAGATGGCTGGACAGCATTACTGATATAACTAACACAAATTTGAGCAGACTTCGGAGGATGTTGGGAGATAGGAGGGCCTGGCATGACTTGGTCCATGGGGTTGCAAAGAGTCAGACTCAACTGTGTCAATGAACAACAAAAATTATTTTAAAACTTACGAGCCTTCTGAGGTTGGCTGAGTGAAGAGTAGTTTGGCTGAGTGAAGAGCAGCTTGAAGTTTACAACCAGCTCTCTGAAGATAAGACCTCTACTACGCTGGTTACTCCTAATGGTGAGATAATTGCAGCAGTAACAGTGAAGTGTTGGACTGATTGTTCTGACTAAACTGTTAGATCCTGACTAATCCTGCTAGATTTGGGGGCTTCCTCCCAGGCAATATTCCTGGGGTTGAACTGGAAACTGGGGTATTTATTGTTCTGACTAAACTGTAAAGTCTCCAGCCAATGATTAATCTCCATCTGAACAGTCTAAATTGGGATTTGAGCTGTAAAGAATATTAGTTAGCCTCACTATCTTTCAGCCATGAAAACATCCAAGCATGTGAGAGAGTAAGATGATACTGTCACACCTTCTTCCAAGCAACTGAAGATAAATGACTTTTACACAACCCAAATAACTACCTGTAATCGGTTTGTAGTGCTGGAGGATTTCATTGAGTTAGACAATTCAACTGAGGCTACTGAAGCTACCGCTGTTTTAGATTTGCTGCCTTCTATGATGGTAGATAAAACTGGGAATTGTGAAGTCAATGAGAGCCAGTCAGATCATCTTAAAGGCACAGAAGAAGTGGGAGTAGATGCCAGGGATGGTCTCTCTGAAATTTTGCAATTAATTGCTAGGACGGTTGAACATATCTGCCCCCTCAGCCCATAGTTACTTCTAAAGGAAGGTGTTTAAAACTACAGACGGGCCACAACAAGTGGGCTCAAATAACCTTGGTCAGAACTACCAGCTTGTGCTTCAACCCAAAAAGGTTGGTTGACTGTATGCAAGCATAACGGGAGAATCCCCCACTGGAACTCAAAAATGCTAGTGAAGAAGAACTTAAATGTTTTTGTAGGTGATCAGATAAGGACACTTGACTTAAGAGATTTAGAATTATTGTCTAATGAGCAACATATGCGGAGAGTTCTTCTGTCCTTCAGAACCTCGACTTGCTCTGAAGTAAAGATTACTTAAGGTCTAAAGGAATTTTTCCTACCTGTGTCTGTAGGAACACAATTTTGGCCCCCCTGTGTCTGGAATTAAGTGCAAAAGTTGGAAGTAATTGGGCTAGGATAGACGAGCAGCTGCCTTGTAAAGCAAGAGTAGTATTAAACAATGTCAGACAGAAGAATTTTACTGACTGTCAAATTCCTGCAAACAACAAATCAGCTACTTACTTTATGAATATGTTCTCGGATGAGACTGCTTTGGAGGAGGACATGCAAGAGGCATTTATAGAAATGTCTGAGCAGGAAAAGAAATGGGTTATAGATAGGCTAGAGTTCTTGAAGACCCAGCCGCTCAAGAGTAGAACAGCACAGCAGCAACAACCAATTTTTGCAGATGTCCTGATAGACAAGAGCATGGAAATGGACTGTAACACTTCTACAGCAGCCCTCCTCAACCAGGAGTTGGTTGGTAGTCAGATAAAGGGATTGGAAATGAAATTGACTCTCCCACAGACTGCAACCAGGCTCTAACCGATGGACAATGCCTCGATAAGGATCTCAAGAGGGCAGTGAAGGCCAGACCTAAGCACCAGAGAAATGGCTGCATTTTTTTGAGCACTGACAACTCTGCCAATCATTTAGTAACCTCAAGTGACTGAGAAAGGATCTTCCACCCTTGGATATAAAGATCTTGTCCTGAAACATTGCTGGTTGGAAGAATAAGTCTAGTGATCCAGAGTTTGGACATTGTCTTAGGGAATTTGATATTATTCTTTTGCAGGAAACATGGGCCCATAAAGAGATCAAGCTAGAGGGCTATAGGTCCTACTTTACCCCAGCCTATAAGTCTAGCTGCTTTGGTCACTATCAAGCTGGCCTTGCATTACTGTGCTCCTGTAAATGTAATCTAGAGGTGACCCCCCAACACCATAAGGTTTGTGAGTGGAACATACTAGCCTGTCTCTTGGAAGGTTCAGGGGAGTCCCTAATTATAGTTAATGTTTACATTCCTCCCTGTGTTGTCAAAGAAACATGGGCTTGTATCTGGGATGGGCTTTTAAGATTACTTGAGGGTTTAGAGCAAAAATTTCCAGAAACAGCTCTCCTAGTGGCAGGGAATTTTAATGCTAGGATAGGATCAAGTGGCCCAGCTCTAGCCAGGAGCTTGGGCCTTGTTTCAGAAAACAGTTTTCATAATTGCTTCATTTCAGACACTCTAGGGACCCCCTTATTAACCAAGTGGGAATCTGCCTTGCCCAACTATGCCTTAGGTTTAATCAGCTGATGTCCAATGGAATCCATTCCTTTGATTCTCCTGGGCAATTTACCTATGTCTTGAGGAGCAGCTGCAGCATAATAGATATTTTTTTAAAATTTCTCCAGTGCTTTGGCAGCTAGTTAAAATTTTCTCAATTGGGGATCGTATAGAAAGTGACCACTTTCCTTTGGTACTTGTCATCAATACCATACATTTCTGAAAGTAAAGTCTGTCAAAGAACTGACTCGTGCAATGTGGTGGAAATGATTCTCTGAATTCTCTGGTCAAGTAATGTGACACTCAAGATAGCTGATTTTTTAAATGCTGATTTTTTAGCTGAATTTCTTTCATTCATGCAGAATCAGGATTCCCATGAGGTGCTGCAGGCATATGAAAACATTATGGTCCAACTTTCTGATGTCTCCTGGTCTTGGTTTAACCAACAGCAACTAGTGGGGGAGGTAAATGCGAGAGGCTGGTTTGGCAGAGACTGTCATAAAATGAAATCCCAAGTGCGTGCCATTTACCAATAGTATAGGAAACTGAGTAGTTTGCCAAAGGAATACTTTGAAATGAAATCTCAATTAATTCAACTGTATAAATATAAGCAAAAAGCTTTCACCCAAAAATGTTCGGAGCCACTTATTCAGGCCACTATGAGTAATGACATAAGGAAGTTTTGGGCCTTGATTTCTGATGCCTTGGGTAAGAAATGTGCTATTAACTGTACAATTGCAGTTAATGTATGGTTTGATTATTTTGTTAAGGCTTTCCAGACGAATGGCACCAACCCTGAAGAGGAACCCACTTTTAGGCTCAACAGTTGCCCAGAATGGCTGCCAGTGCAGATAAAGGAGGCTGAGTCTCTCATTAAGTATATTAAGCCAGGGAAAGCTCCAGGACTTGATGCAATTTTCCCTGAAATGATCAAAGAATTTCCAATTTGGTGGGCCCCCTTTCTGGCTGCTCTATTCACTATAATTGACAAAACGGGCTTAATGCCTGAAACCTGGACCAACACCATATTGGTACCAATTTTTAGGAAAGGGGATTGTCCTCTTCCAATTAAGGGCCTATTAGCCTTCTATCTGTTGTGGGCAAGTTGTATGTTCGGTACCTGGCAAATAAACTCAAGCTATGGATGTCAGAGCAGCAAATTTTGGGACCAGAACAAGCTGGTTTTTGCCATGGGAAATCAACTTTGGACCACTGTGTTGTGTTGAGCCATTCAGTGAGCGAGTATAGTAAGGAGAGGGGTCCCAAGCTTTTTGCAGCCTTTCTTGATTTGAAGGGAGCTTTTGACTCTGTCCCGAGGGATATTCTATGGAAGAAGCTTATGAATTGGTGAGAGGCTGCTCTTCCTGATTAGAAAGCTCCATCTCAATACTACTTGTCAAGTAAGATGCTCCAAGGAGGAAGCCTGTTCCAATGAGGAACCACTCTCTCGTAAAAGCCTGTTCCACTGAGGAATTGCTCTAACAGTCAAGAAGTTCTTCCTAATGTTGAGCCAGAAACTCTTTTGATTTAATTTCAACCCACTGGTTCTGGTCCTACCTTCTGGGGCCACAGAAAACTGGGGCTCTCCTTCCTTGGAGGTTTTTAAAGAGAGGCTAGATGGCCATCTGACAGCAATGAAGATCCTGTGAATTTAGGGGGAGGTATTTGTGAGTTTCCTGCATTGTCCAAGGGGTTGGACTATATGACCCTGGAGGTCCTTTCCAACTCTGTGAAGGAGGGTGATTTAACACCCAAGATCCCAATAAATTTGCTACCTCCGTTCCTGAGGACTGGAAGGTAGCAAATGTCACCCCCATCTTTAAAAAGGGTTCCAGAGGAGATCCGGGAAATTACAGGCCAGTCAGCCTGACTTCAATACCAGGAAAGTTGGTAGAAACCATTATCAAGGACAGAATGATTAGGCACATTGATGAACACGGGTTATTGAGGAAGACTCAGCATGGGTTCTGTAAGGGAAGATCTTGCCTCACTAACCTGTTACATTTCTTTGAGGGGGTGAACAAACATGTGGACAAAGGAGACCCAATAGATGTTGTTTACCTTGACTTCCAGAAAGCTTTTGATAAAGTTCCTCATCAAAGGCTCCTTAGAAAGCTTGAGAGTAATGGAGTAAAAGGACAGGTCCTCTTGTGGATCAAAAACTGGCTGAGTAATAGGAAGCAGAGAGTGAGTATAAATGGGCAGTCTTCGCAATGGAGGACGGTAAGCAGTGGGGTGTCGCAGGGCTCGGTACTGGGTCCCATGCTCTTTAACTTGTTCATAAATGATTTAGAGGTGGGAGTGAGCAGTGAAGTGGCCAAGTTTGCGGATGACACTAAATTGTTCAGGGTGGTGAGAACCAGAGAGGATTGTGAGGAACTCCAAAGGGACCTGTTGAGGCTGGGTGAGTGGGCGTCAATGTGGCAGATGCAGTTCAGTGTGGCCAAGTGCAAAGTAATGCACATTGGGGCCAAGAATCCCAGCTACAAATACAAGTTGATGGGGTGTGAACTGGCAGAGACTGACCAAGAGAAAGATCTTGGGGTTGTGGTAGATAACTCACTGAAAATGTCAAGACAGTGTGCGTTTGCAATAAAAAAGGCCAACACCATGCTGGGAATTATTAGGAAGAGAATTGAAAACAAACCAGCCAGTATCATAATGCCCCTGTATAAATCGATGCTGCGGTCTCATTTGGAGTACTGTGTGCAGTTCTGGTCACCGCACCCCAAAAAGGATATTATAGCATTGGAGAAAGTCCAGAAAAGAGAAACTAGAATGATTAAAGGGCTGGAACACTTTCCCTATGAAGAAAGGTTGAAACGCTTGGGACTCTTTAGCTTGGAGAAACGTCGACTGCGGGGTGACATGATAGAGGTTTACAAGATAATGCATGGGATTGAGAAAGTAGAGAAAGAGGTTATTTTTCTCCCTTTCTCACAATACAAGAACTCATGGGCATTCGATGAAATTGCTGAGCAGACAGGTTAAAACGGATAAACGGAAGTACTTCACCCAAAGGGTGATTAACATGTGGAATTCACTTCCACGGGAGGTGGTGGCGGCCACAAGCATGGCCACCTTCAAGAGGGGTTTAGATAAAAATATGGAGAAAATATGTATATAAAGGTTTTGGCCACTGTGTGACACAGAGTGTTGGACTGGATGGGCCATTGTTCTGATCCAACATGGCTTCTCTTATGTAGGAATATACATGGATGATACAAACTCTTTTATCAACATTCTTTTGATGTTTGTATTATCCTGTGTATTTAAATTTTCTTAAAACTACAGCAAGAGAGCTCTTCATCTGCCTTTTCAGCCAAACCTGTTTTAATTTTTCTTAACATACCTTAGAGTACTGGATTCATTTAGCATATTATCAAAACAAACTCTGAAAACGGATTTACCCCTATATAAAATCCCTTCAACGATCTGAAAGAAACTGACACTGTTAGCAATAGATTTCCCCCTATATTAAATCCCTTCAATGATCTGAAAGAAATTGACACTGTTAGCATTGTGAAAATTTTATAAAACATCTTTACAACATACATTGCTGGAAGAATTTCATGTCTGCCAGCTGAAAGGAATAAGCAGTGCTGCTGAATTATTAATTCAATAATTACCACCTCCCAGCACATAAGAAATCTCCATTTCATTTCAAATCAATTTGCCATTTCAGAGAATCTGAAGTGTACTGCTACAAGGAGCATCCAAAGGACTGAAAATATACTGAATCCCAAAAGAATTTTTTAAAATGTTACTTTCATTTTGGATAGAAAATATGCTTATCCTTGAATCTACTGAAGCTCAAGTAAGAAATGTATTTCTTTTGAACCAATAAGCACGTCATTACATTTTTTTAACCCCAATCAAAGAGAAGCAAAACAAATTGTGGGCCCCAGGAACACTAAAGGGCACAGGTGAGGAAATGAAACCAACCACATAGATTTGGAGAAAAAGTGGCCACAGCTTTTACTGGTTACATTGCAGAAGCATTGGCAGAATATAGGGATAGATCCTGAATCTGGAAACCCACCTGCAATCTGATGAACCACACATCCCCAGCCTGCCTGCTGGATGCTACCTGGAAATGATAAATGCATAGGGAGCCATATGGGCACTGTCTACTGCATAGTTCCTTGCCACCTGATGTTGAGAGCCCTGATTATAGCTTTTGAGCTGGGCATGCCACTAGGCATGCCATACTCTTATCAAGACTCCTTAAGGGAGTCCTCCAAACTGTGGCATGTGGACATGCAGGCACAGCCTCCTTAACCAAAGGATCCATCCCATGCCTACACTGCCTCAAGAGCCAGGGGAGAACTACCCCACATGATTTGTTGGCATCATTTTAACTACCAGAGGGGCAGACAGGTAAGGCTCCCAGGTTTGCCCACGTGACCTGTGCATCTGGAAGAAGGGAAGGAGCATCCCTCTGCACACCTTAGGGCCCACCCACCCCTCTAGCCAGCCACATGGTCTGCTGAACATGGGCCACAAGGCTGTCTTTGTTGTGCCCTGGAGCCCCAGAGGCCACAAAAGTGGTGGGGGTGTGAATCCCCAGCCACATCATGGTGACACATAAATGAATATGAAAATCTAAATAAGATAACATACAATAACTTGAAATAGTGTCTGGGCAATAAATTTTTCAATTCTTCTTTCAGGCTTGATCTTCTAGGGAAATTTGCTGGCCACTGTCTAAAACAGAATGCCGAGCTAGTGGAGGTCTGATCCAGCAGGGCATTTGTTGTTGTTGTGTTGCTCAGTCACACAGTCGAGTCCAACTCTTTGTGACCACATGATTATGTTCTTATGTAAGTCAAACAGTTGGCAATTCTTAAAGTTTTATCAGGAGAAAGACTAGAGAAGAGAAAGATGAATAAGATGTAATAAACCTACAGGTGCTTCTGCCTGGTTTTGATAGTATCTTAATTTAACAATTAATCAATTGTGGGGGAAAGAATACAATATAACATTCTGTGATCATATAAATCTCAATTACTCTTAACAATTAAGAAAGATACTTTTACACATTAGTCTCCAACTTTGACTTATTTATAGCTCCACTGTTTTCCCCGTAATTAAATCCAAATATATTGTGACCCATAAACTTAGTTTATTGCTATTCAGTATTTGCATATGTCAAAACATATCAAATAAATTTTATGTTAATTTGCTGTTCACCTATGTAGCGGTATTTGCATGAGTGCGTGTGTATCGAATGAAATCATATATCACAGAGTTGGAAGGGACTTCCAGGAACATCTAGTCCAACTCCCTGCGCTATGCAGGAAATTCACAAATCCCTCCCCCCTCCCCCAATTACCCCCGCTCCATGCCCAGAAGATGGCAGCAAGACAAATCAAGAATTTATTCAACCTTTCATTTTAGCAGAGTTGGACTACCAACAAATGTCCAGGGAACTGAAATCTCCCATGACCACGGTGTCCCATCTCTTTGAGAACTTTGTAATCTGTTCTAGGAGTGCCTCATCCAAATTCTCTGCCTGGCTGGGTAGTGAGACCGCCACCATAATATGACTGTTATTTCTTACTCCTTTTATTTTTACCCAAACATTCTCAACTGAACTTCCATGCTCAGATTCATGTATTTCCTCACAAGCATATACCTCCTTTACATATAAAGCTAATTAGGACTTTTTTGGTAGAAAAAGCCCAGTAGGAATTCATTTACATATTAGGCCATGCCCCCTGATGCCACGCCAGCCAGAACTGCATTCCTCTGTGTTTCTGCTAAAAAAAAAAAGCCCTAAAGCTACTCCTCCCCCTTCCTTATTTGTCTATCACTTTTAAATAAGTTGCACCCCTCAGTTCTAATATTCCTGGACTTTGAAGCTTTCCCCTTTTATTTTCATGCCCCTTATTTATCTTAACATTAGAGTATTTAATAGCCCCAATAAGAGAAGTTCTAATATTCCAATTGTGTCACCCTACCAAGTTTCAGTAATGCTGATTAGAGATGTAAAATTTCTGGAAATTTTGAAGCTCAGAAAAAAACAACCCAGGTTTTTCTAGGGTTTTGGGGGGGGGGGGGAAATGGAAATTTTGGAAAAATTGAAGAAAAATGCTACATTAGCATTTCTTTTTTCTTTTCCAGATTGCAAGTCATTCTGTTACTTTAGGAACATAAAATATGACTATGGACAATTTTATTTGGCATGAAATTATCACAACTAGTTTATTAAAAATATAGTATATCCAAACAATTATTACAAACAGAATTTACTTTTTAAATAATATTTATTTGTAATTGTAACAAATGGAGCAACAATCTCCTGAACTGTTTGCTATTTGAACACTTTGTCTTAAAATATTTTATTCATCATGTTAAAATAAAACGTTCCATAATCAATTTTTTTCTTTTCTTTTTTTCAATTTTTCCAGTTTTTCAGGAAAAAAACAAAAAAGGCTTCGGGAAAGAAATTTTCCCCCCAGAATTTTTCCATTTTTATTTTCGGGGCTTCACATCTCTAATGCTGATTAAATCATTTTCCCTTCCTGTATTAGGACTTCAAGTTCCTCCTGCTTGTTTCCTATACTCTGCATTTCTATGTATCTGAGGAAGGGTGCCTGCACATGAAAACTCATATGTTTTTTAGACTTAAAGGTGCCACTGGACTCAAAATTTGTTCTATATAAATCTCTTGTTATTAATCTTTCAGTTCTTTAGGTTGTGAAGAATTTGAGGACAGGTAATATATGTGAAGATGAATTCCCAGTTCTGACAGACAGGGCATATTTTC
The DNA here is from genome assembly GCF_032191835.1 of Heteronotia binoei. Taxonomy (NCBI): domain Eukaryota; kingdom Metazoa; phylum Chordata; class Lepidosauria; order Squamata; family Gekkonidae; genus Heteronotia; species Heteronotia binoei. The sequence goes on from NC_083226.1 coordinate 64,732,964, forward strand.
AATGCAGCACAAGCCAATCCTGGTTTTTATTCAGCCCAAACTGACTAATAGATATGCTTCAATAGATAGAATACCAAAAGAAATGTAACAGAGTACCAAAACAAGTAGAGACAGATTTCCCTATAATCACTGTTGTGTAAGCATGGGCTCAACAATCTCAGCTCATGATACCAAGGTGTAGGTTGTGAGACTAGGCAGCATCTAAAATACAAAGGGCTTTCTGTTTATAAGAAGGGCTTTCTGTGAAAATAGGAATATTAGATGTACAGTATTTAATGCCCAGTTGCCATTAAGGGGGCCTTAAGATCTCACTGCTGAATGCCAGGTCAGTGAATGGAGAAACTACTGCTATTCAGGATTTAATCCCCCCTGGATTAAATCCTGAATAGCAGGCTGACCTAGCATGTATTATGGAAGCATGGCTAGGGTGGATCTCCTGATGGCACCTGGATTTTTTGGGCTACTGTGTGACATAGAGTGTTGGACTGGATGGGCCATGGCCTGATCCACCATGGCTTCTTTTATGTTCTTATGTGTATAACCCAGTTCTTTCTCCTAGGTTTCTCTATACAGCAGCAGGATAGGTCGGGGTGAAGGGAAGGAGGGTCATGGTGGTCTACCATGATTCCATCCATCTACTAAAGTGCCACATCCAGCAATCTGCCAGAGAATGTGATCATGGGTGATTGGGACAGGGTAGAGATTTTGCTAGTGTACCATGACCCCACTGCCCAGCTGTCTGTCTTCTTGAGCTAGCCAGTCTGGTTTCAGGTATGCTTGTGGAGACTCCAAGATGTGCTGAAGATGGTTTGTTAGCTGCTCTAAATCAAGATATCCACAAATCAACTTGGATGAAAGCCCTGGATCAGAACCTGATGACAGCTGGAATGCACATTAATGATATTCTTGAGATGGCCAAATCCAAAGCGTTTCTCAGATCAAAAAGTGTGTCCTAGAAATCAGTTATAGTAGTCTGATCCTGAGAGCAGAGTTTGCCCACACATATATTTTAGTTTTTCTTCCCCAAGATCTCCCCCCCCCCCTCTAAAAAATGTACTACCTCACCATCCCACATTACTGTACAGCTTTTTTGTTTGTAAGACTGAATATTATACCTACAATGGTCTTACAGGGAGATTTTTTGAATAGGCTCTATTCTGACAGAATCTGCCCTTGTTGCCTTAATAAGATAGATACATCCTTCCATGCCCTGCTTGAATACTGGTTCTTTGAGAACATAAAGGATCACTATATTAAGTCTTTAATCAACTAACTGCCCCCGCCTACACTCTGGAAACTCTTGGCTTTTGCTCAGCTATAAGAACCATAAGTTTACTTCAGCAACTGGAAAATTTGTCTCAAACCTTTTAGCACTGTCATAAAAAGAAACAGCAAGAATCACCTGCTGCTCAAGCTCTCTGAATCAATGAACTTCTAAGGGAAGGGAAAGGAAAGGAAAGGAAAGGAAAGGAAAGGAAAGGAAAGGAAAGGAAAGGAAAGGAAAGGAAAGGAAAGGAAAGGAAAGGAAAGGAAAGGAAAGGAGACCAGAGGAGACCCAAAGACTGGTGGGCCAGGCTCTCAGGATTACATGGCCTCCATGATGACCATGGGCCTTTCTCAAGCTATTACTATCCCCATACATTTAGCACAGCACACACAGGATTTATTCTATTTCATGGCTGGGGAGGATGATCTGCAGGCGGGGGAGTTAAAGCTCACTCCCTTGTCACAGATGGATCATTACCTAATAGAGTTCAGACTTACTGATTCCACTTTCCCCCCACCTTGGTTGGTGATGAATCCATCAAGGCTCTGACCACCTTCTGGAACAGAGAGATACTCTGGGCTGCTCACACAATTACCCCTAACCATCCTCTCCTCCTGCACAGAGCCAAGCAATCTCCCTGGTTGACCAGGGAGCTGATGGCAACCAAACAGGAGGAACTATGGTTAGACCACTGCTGGTGGAAAACTCAAGAGTGGGACTGGGTGTGGTCATACAGGCAAGTTGCCACGGCATGATCTCAGCTTTAAATAAACTGCTTGAGGTTGGGGCAGTTTACATCCATCAGGCAGCACCCTGAACCACAGGACATTCACCCTCCCACCCACCCATCCATCCATTCAAATTCTGAACTTAGTACAGATGGTAGATCAAAAAATCTATGCAATGGTACCAGGCACAAAAAGGAAGGGGGAAAGCCCCAAATTTAAAAATATGAGGACAACAGGAAAACGAATATGGCAGTGACAAGAGGGTGTACAGGGCCAAGCAAGATGGGAGGAAGCAGAGGCCAGTGGGGAAATGATAGGGTTAACATCTTATAAGTTAAAATCCTATAATGCAATATAGTAGAAATTTACCTTTGAAAAATCAGCTTATTCTACCAATTTAACAGTTTATCACTTTTTTGTGCAGTCTCTTCACATCACTTCCATCTAGAATTATTTATAAATAGGAATATCCCCAAATTTCTGCATTATCCCCAGCATTCACTTTTAACAGACCTTCTTCAAGCATAATTCTGCACATTTTTACTGTTCAATATTTAATGACTCTTGGTGTTGGTACACAACTGAAGTCTCTCCCAAATATAAAGTATATAATCTAAAATGATTAAATACATCTTTTCCTTCCATGAATTAGTGTAAGTCACAGGAATTTTTATAATTCAGTTATATCCTGAAAAATCATTACAAAAACATTACAAATGGTTTAAATTTATTTTCTCTCAGTTGCTTCCTATAAATTATTCCCTGTAAATTAAGCCAATATTTTCCAATGTGTTTTTAAATCAGACTCTTATCCTTCTTTGCTTATAATTAGTAGTAATCATTATTTAAGCAATTTTTATCTGACAAGTCCATGAGATGTAGCCCAAGCAATCACAGTCTACAATGCTAAATCTGACCAAATAATATCAATCACACTGCATCAAAAGTCTATCAACATAACCATCATTGCAATGCTGGCAGTGGTGAACTAAAGTGGACTGGATTAGGGCATTTGCAGTCAGAAAATGACAAAACATTTTACACAGAAGAAATGGAGTTGCACTAATAGCAAGATGAGATACAGCACAAACAATCACAGACTAGACCAAATAATATCAATCAGACTTCATAGAAAGCTATCAACATAATCCTCATTCAAGTTTACACCCCAACTACAGATGCTGAAGAGGAAGAAATTGAAAGCTTTTAAACAAGTGTCCAGAAAGAAATGCATCACATACTTAAGCAAGATGTGCTGATAGAGGCCACTGGAACGCAAGAGTGGGAAACAAAGTAGAATCAAATATTGTTGGAAAATTTGGACTAGGGTACAAAATGAAGCAGGAGAGTGACATAGAATTCTGTGAAGACAACAAGTTGTTCATTGTGAACAAGTTTCAGGCAACTAAACAAACAATTGTATATGTGGACATCACGGATGGCCAATACAGAAAAAAAATAGATTATATAATTGGAAGCAGAAAATGGAGGACCCTATTCTGTCAACTGAAACAAGGCCAGCAGACTGTGATACAGACAATGAATTGTTAATATCAAAACTTAAATTAAAACAAAGAAGAAAAATACCAAAACATTTATAGTGCCAAATATAATCTAAATAACATTTCAGAACAATTTTAAAAACTATGTAAAGAACAGAATTGCATTACAAAATTCAAGGGAATGTGAACTGGAAGAATTAAGGATTGAAACCAGAGATATTATCAAGGTAGAATGCACAAAGATTATTCCTGTACCCCCCCAAAATGAAAAGCCTTGATGGATGACAGATCAAACTCTTAAAATTGCAGCTAAGGATATATGAGAAGCAAAAAGGTGACAGAAATATAATCAGAAGTCTAAATGTAGTGTTCCAATTGAAGAAGAGTTCAAAAGCTCAAAAAAATCAAACGGAAATTTAAACCACAGCTAGGAATGCTGAAAGATCAACACAAAAATACATTAAGAGAACAGTACAAAATAAAGAAAAGATGAGAATAATACACTGAAGAATTAAGAGATTAAAGGAAACCAGATTTCTTTGAAGAAGAATCTTTTGAAGAACCTGCAATTTTAGAAAGTGATGTGAAAGCTGCACTTGAAGGAATTGGAAGAAACAAATCACAAGTAGATGGGAAATCAACTGAGCTATTTCAAACCACAGAAATAGATTCCATTAAAATCTTAACAAGAATATGCTAACAAATATGGAAAACAAACAATGGCCCATAGGTTGGAAACAGCCTACATTCTAATTCTGATAAAAGGAGACATCAAAGACTGCAGCAACTACTGGAGCATTGAATTAATTTCTTATGCAAGGAAAGTGATGCTCAAAATCTTACAATTAAATTGTTACCATATACAGAAAAAGAAATGTTCAATCTGGATTCAGAAAAGAAAGAGGCATTAGAGACCATGTTGCAAATTAACAGTGGTTAGTGGAGCATATGAGAAAATTTCAGAAGAAATCAGCTTGTGTTTCATAAAAAAGGTAAAGGTAGTCAGTCCCCCGTGCAAGCACCAGTCATTTCCGACTCTGGAGTGACATCGCATCACGATATTTTCACAGCAGACTTTTTACGGGGTAGTTTGCAATTGCCTTCTCTACACTTCCCCCTTAGCAAGCTGGGTACTCATTTTACTGACCTCGGAAGGATGGAAGGCTGAGTCAACCTTGAGCTGGCTACCTGAACCCAGCTTTCATGGGGATTGAACTCAGGTCATGAGCAGAGAGTTTGGACTGCAGTACTGCAGCTTTACCACATTGATGCATAATTTGTACTCTGGACAAGAGGCTACTGTTAGGACAGTATATGGAGAAACAGAATGCCTTCCAACTGGCAAAGGATTCAGACAGTAATGTATCTTGTCTTCCTGTATCTTCAATCTATACTCAGAACATATCACAAGGAAAGCTGGACTAGATTTTGATGAAAGTAGAATGAAAATTAGTTGAAGGAACTTTAGCAATTTGAGACATGCAAGTTACTACACCACATTACTAGCAGAAACAGAGCAGACTTAAAATTACTCCTGGTGAAAGTTAAATCAGAAAGTGCCAAAGCAGGATTAAAGCTGAATATCAAGAAAACAAAAGTAATGACTACTTAGGGATTACACAACTTTAAGGATGATGGTGAAGAAACTGAAATTGTTCAAGATTTTCTATTCCTTGGTTCCATGATCAACCAAAAGGGAGAGACTGCAACCAAGAAATTGAAAGGAGATTGAAAGTGAGAAAGGTAGCCATGAAGGAACTAGAGAAAATCATTAATGATGTATTTCTGGTGACCAAGATCAAGAGAATTCATACTATAGTATTCCACATTATTATGTATGGGTATAAAAGTTGGACAATGAAGAAAGCAGAGAGGGAAAAAGTTGATTCATTTGAAATATGGTGCTAATTAAAGGGAGACAAGGCAGCCTACTTTAAGAAATCCAAATTTTGGAAAGCTTTCAGAAAGAAGGGATTATAAACCTTAGCTCTTTTGTGTAACTGGCTAACATGGAATTAATAAAAGGGACTTGCCATGCGACTTTAAGTGACTTGAAAGGGACAATTGAGGCCTATTGAGATGTGTGGCTTTGAAATGGCAATGAGACTTTTAGAATTTAAATGTCTTTTCTCTATTTGTTTTTGGTGCTACACATTGTATGTTCCCAAAGCTAAACAGAGTAATTAACAGAGGAAAAGTTATATAGGTGTATGATTCTGTTGATATTAAAATAGATAAGCTATGCTCTGCTAAGTTTTATTTTGGCTTTTTGTTATTCTTATCTTTCCTCTCTTGTTTTTGAAATAATGAACGAAGTATTAAGGTCAAAAGACTATGGCTATCTTCTTCCCCGCTTATAATTACTGTTGTTGGTGACAAAGTTAGTACTTATTGCTAAGGAGGTTAAAAACTTACAGGTTTTATTTAGGGGCTGACTTGTTTTGCTTTTCTTACTGTTGGTATTAAAATGAATAGTTTAGATTTATATCATAAGTAATAAACAGTTAAAATATATAACAGAATAATAAGACTGTAGGATCTTATTAGGCTTCCCAATCCCCAGGTCCCAGCGGGGGATCCCCTGGTTTTACAGGCTTCCCCCCTCCCCCAGCCAGCTGGCCGGCGGGGGAAGCTCCACCCGCATAGCCATTATGCACCTCCAGGAACGATTCCCATAGGGAATGATGGGGAATTGATCTGCGGGTGTCAGGGGCTCTGGAGGGGCTGTTTTTTGAGGTAGAGGCGCCAAATTTTCAGTATAGCATCTAGTGCCTCTCCCCAAAATACCTCCGAAGTTTCAAAAAGATTGGACCAGGGGGTCCAATTCTATGAGCCCCAAAAGAAGGTGCCCCTATTCTTCATTATTTTCTATGGAAGGAAGGCATTCTAAAAGGTGTGCTGTCCCTTTAAATGTGATGGCCAGAACTCCCTTGGAGTTCAATTATGCTTGTCACACCCTTGCTCCTGGCTCCACCCCCAGTGTCTCCTGGCTCCATCCCCAAAGTCTCCTGGCTCCACCCCCAAAGTCCCCAGATATTTCTTGAATTGGACTTGGCAACCCTAGATCTTATGGTTGTATTGAGTTAAAACTTAAAATTTACAGGTAGAAGAATTATACATGAGGTTTGAAAGGTAGAAATTTAATAGTTATTTACAGCTTCTCTCTCTCTTTTTTTTGGTAATGTTTCTTTGTCTTATGCTCACCTGAACTACCCTTTTTTTTCTTGCTCCCTGCACTATTTTCCCCCTTTTTATACTGAAATTCAATAAAAAAAATTTGAAATTGAAATATGGTGCTGAAGGAGAGGTTTATGGCTACTGACAAGTAGACAAAGCAGAGGGTTCTAGATCAAATCAAGCCTGAAGTCTCCATCGAAGTTAAAGTGACTAAACTGAGGTGATTGTACTTTGGTCACATTACAAGAAAGAAACACTAAAAAAGACAATAATGCTAGAAAAAGTTGAAGACTGCAGGAAAAGAGGAAGACATGAGGTGAAATGACTCAATTAAGGAAGCCATGACCCTTGGTTTGCAAGATCTGAACAATGCTGTTAATGTTAGGACACTCTGGAGGACATTAATTTCATATGGTGATCCTAAGTCAGAAGTAACTTGATGACACATAACATACATACAGGGAGAAGGAACTGGGGATGAGTATCACTGCTGTGGCTTACGGACAAAATGCTGGACAAGACTGGTCTTTTGTCTCAACCACTAAGGCAATTCTTGCTTTCTTTAAAAGATGTTTTTAAGTGACTATGTGCAAAACCATGTGTTACTAAAGCTGACGAAAGAATTAAGTAAATTTATACATTGGTATGCTCAACTCAAAGAATGTACATACAAGCAATACCAGTACAAGAGTAATACAATGTGAGAGTTAACAGTTTCTTGTACTGAGTCAGCTATAAATGCCCTTCATCAGGGGTGGCCAAACTTGCTTAACGCAAGAGTCACACAAACTAAATATCAGATGTTTGAGAGCCACAAGACATGAACGTCAGGAGGAAGGAAGGAAGAAGTAGGGAAGGAAAATAGATGGGGAGGGGGAGAGAGAGGTGGAAAGAAAGCAACTTTGAATGCATTTTCCAACCCACTGGCTGGCTTGGCTAGGAAAACAGATTTAAAATGAGAAATGCCTTTTCCAAGCTGGCTGATGGGGCTGTGGGAGCTTTGAGAGCCACATAATATGTGTGAAAGATCCATATGTGGCTCCCAAGCCGCAGTTTGGCCACCCCCGCCCTAAACTATGCATTATTCAGTAGTGTTAATAATTTTAGGAATAGCCTAAGATACAATTCAGTACTCCTATATATATTGCTTTCATAGTAAACTGTCAAAAATTGCAAGGTATATTTCTGTCAACAGAAATATTTTAGTATAAATGTGAATTAATTTGTTCAAGCAAAAATGTTTATTTCTGCTTTATGAGATAGTTGTCAAATACAGTCCCACAAAGTCCTCAAGGTCTAATCAGATTGTGTATTTGCTAATCAGATTGCAGATCAGCAAACGTTATCTAGTGAATTTAAATCAAACAATTCTTGTCAAGACATAAATCAAAATTCTTTGAAAAGACCATCTGGTACATACAGTCATTTTTTTCATTTTATTTGGTTTTAAATACCATATTCTGTTTTTATATAGAAGAGGCAAAAATTCATATTTGAACAGCAGGGCGTAGGAAATTGTACTAATTAAAGCACTTTGTAAAAAATTAGTGTCAAAATTCAAACTCCCACAAATATTTTAAAATAAATCTCAGCAGCACTATTTTTACCATCTATGCTGTTCATTTCAAGTTTGACTTAACAAAACTCAGCATGAAACAAATTTGGTATCTAATTGGGAAAGTATCTAATCGGATACTTATCACCACCATAACCAAAATTGTTCTGGCTATAAATTGTGAACTGATTTTTGGTTGCATAACTGTGATTTGGCTTCTGCAGTGCAGAGAACAGATACTAAGAGTTAAGATGTTGACAGCATTCAATTGGGAGGCCTTTTAAAATCATAGAACAATATTTTTGCTTTATATATGGAAATGACATTCATTTATTTACTTCATTTATACTTTATCTTTCACCCCAATGGGGACCCTTAAATCATTCTTGTCACCTCCATTTCAGACCCAGGACAGGGAGGTTAGAGTGAGTGTGTGACTGGTCCAAGGTCACTCAGCAAACTACCATGGTAAAATGAGTATTCCAACATGAATCTCCCATATCCCACTCTGACATTCTTACCATTATCTAACACTACATAACACTGAAGAGATTACAATAAGTAGAAGATAAAAAGATAGCTTAATAATGAAGTGGGGCATGTCTACCCTAAGTCTCAACTCTGCCTTGGAAGCTTGCTGGGTGACCTTACACCATTCACACACTCTTAGTCAAACATACCTCATAGGGCAGGGGTGTTAAACATGTGGCCTGGGGGTCAAATCAGACTCTCAGAGGGCTCTTATCAGGCCCCTGAGCAATGGCTTTGTCCACTTCCTTCTGCTTAACAGTTTGCTTTATTTATTTATTTTATTTAATTTATATCCCGCCCTTCCCACCGAAGATAGGTTCAGGGTGGCTCACAGGTTGGGGTCAAACAATGACCGAACAAGATAAAACAGCAACTGAAAATGACCAAACAAGATAAAAACAGCTTTGCAAGACTTGCTCAACTGCACAGGAGCTACAGAGCAAAGCTTCTGTTTTCTCCATTGGCTGAAGGGGAGAGAAAGAGCTTGCTTTTTCAGGCTCTCCCAATTCCACAGCAGAGCTACTGAGCCAAGCCTCTCTTCCTTCTATTGGCTGAGGTGCCTCCCCCTACTGGCCCCCTGGGGAAGAAAGGAAAGAGCCAGAGCTTCCTTTGACCAGTTCCCTGGATCGCATGGGAGAGACACAAGGAAAGAATCTTTAAGACCAATGAGTGTTAATGTTTTAAGCATGTTTTAAGGGTTTTTTTAAAATATATATATATATATTTAACTTTGTTTGTCTGTGTCCTTTATAAAGTTTATGTGTCTGCTAACTAATCTTAAATTGGCACACACATGGCCCGGCCTGACAAGGCCCAGCCCAATAAGGTCTGATTTATGTCAGATCAGGTCCTCATAACAAATGAGTTTGACACCCCTGTCATAGGGTTTTAGGGTTACCAGGTCCAATTCAGAAAATATTTAGGAACTTTGGGAGTGGAGCCAGGAGACTTTGGGGATGTAGCAGGAGCAAAGTTGTGACAAGCATGATTGAACTCCAAAGGGAGTTCTGGCCATCACATTTAAAGGGACCATGCTCCTTTTAAATGCCTTCCCTTCAATTGGAAATAATGGAGCATAGGGCATCTTCTTTTGGGGCTCATAGAACTGGACTCCTTGGTCCCATCTTCTTGAAACTGGGGAGGGGGGAGGACAGGAGATGCCCCAGATGCTATGCTGAACATTTGGTGCGTCTACTAAAAACCCAGTCCCCCAGAGCCCCAGATACTCACAGACTGATTTTCCATTATACGCTATGGAGTATAATGCCAGTCTCCATAGGGTTGTAATAAAATGCCCAATCAACATTCAACCCCCTTCCCCCACTTTCTGATAACCCTAAAGCAGGGGGAGGATCTCCAAACCAGAAGAACCCCTGTTCCCTATTAGGGTTGTCATAGTGATAAACAGAAAGAAAGGGGGAAATGTAAACCACTCTGAGTCTCAGTGGAGACAACAGCAGAGTATAAAATAAATAAATGAAGCTATAAACCGCTTTATATAAGTGCTTGTAACAAATGTCTAATGAAGGTTCTGTGGTGATAATTAATGGCCCCACTCGGGGTGATCTGCAGCCATGGGGCAAGGGTGTAAGGCAGGAAATGCTATTCTCCTTCAACTGTGGCATCAGTTTTGCGCTGCACTGTGGCAGGAAGGAATCTTCTGGGTGGGGGGTCACAGCTTTCTTGTCAAGCCAGCCAACTGCTAGCAGGCTGGGTTGGCTTGGGGAGGGGATAGGGCTGAAGTGGACCTAGAAGCATAGTGCTTAGTCTGGTCCTCCCCTTTAATAAAGCACACTGCCCAGGCCCTCCTGCTTATTGGACATCAGATATTCCCTCCCTCCATCTCTCCCTCAGTTGCATGCTGGGTTTTTTTGCAGTTTTTACCCTGTTGTTCATTTCTTGACACAGCTTTATCAAAGTTTCATGCATTGAGCTAGAGCCATTTAGGAGTCAAATTCTACAGTGGCATGTCCAGATCTGGGGTTGTCACGCAGCTCCACTCCTAGTTGGCAAGGGAACCATGTGTTTGCACCATGTGGGTCCACTGGCTTGTCATATCTGGTTTACCACAGCACATGGGTTAGGCAAGGATTTCATAGCACAACAGGCAGCTCACCTGATGTCTGTATCCATGCTGTATGCTGCATCAATGCTCCATCAGCTGTAATCAATAAAACTGTGGTCTGTTTTTATTCCACCCAGGTCCAGTTCGGAGTCTGCTCCAGCCCTTCATTCCTTAATCACATTTTTACCCCTTCATTCCTTAATTGCTTTCTTTCTGCTTTGCTCCAACATGATGTTAACCCCCACCACACCCCAGTAGGCCTTTTAAAATCAGGACTGTTCAGCCCTGCACAGACACTGAAGCTCCTTTTGTTTGCAGTGCACTGTTGCTGCCTTTTCCTGTCATATTCAGCCTTGCGGCATGAGCTTGTGGTGAGATCTGTTTTTCTTGGCCTGTTAGAGTATACCATAGAGTAGGGGAACTGATCTGACTTCAGCTTTTCATCCCCTCCCCCTCCCTGCAGTTTCTATCTAGGAAAAGTACAATCTTCCTCCACAGTCGGGACGAAAGCAGGAACTCGCCAGATGACAGACATCAGCTCCCCTGCAGGGGGGGAGTGAATACCTTCACTTGGATAAGTAGGAAGACAGCAAAGAAATTATAGATGTTTGTATGCAAATGCTAGAAGTGTTCGAAGTAAAATTGGTGAATTGGAATGTTTAGTGTTGGGAGAAAACATAGACATTGTGGGAATTTCAGAAACTTGGTGGAATGAGGAGAATCAGTGGGACACGGTGATTCCTGGATATAAGCTATATCGGAAGGATAGGGAGGGAAGGGTTGGAGGTGGGGTGGCTCTGTATGTCAGAGAGGATATACGGTCCAGTAAGACTGAGATCAGAGAATTAGATTCACTTTTAGAAATGCTTTGGGTTGAAATAGAGGGCCCAAAAGGAAATTTAACTATGGGAGTTTGTTATCGCCCACCAAATCAAAAGAGAGAGGACAATTATAATATGATGGAAGGCTTAAAGATAGCAGCTAAACGTAAAAACTGTGTCGTAATAGGTGATTTTAACTACCCGCAGATTGATTGGGTCAATATGTGTTCTGGTCGAGAGAAAGAGATTGAGTTTCTTGATGCTCTCAATGACTGTGCTATGGAGCAGATGGTCTCAGAACCTACCAGGGGTGGGGCGATCCTGGATTTGGTCCTAAGTAATGCCCAAGACTTGGTGAGAGATGTAAAAGTGATTGCGCCACTTGGGAGCAGTGACCATAATGTTATTGATTTCACCGTTTGTATAAATAGGGAGTTGTCCAAAAAAACCGCCACAACCAAGTTTAACTTTAAAAGGGGTAAATACACTGAGATGAGGAGGCATGTGAGGAGGAAACTGAAAATAAAGGTACATATGGTCAAAACCCTTGGGGAAGCTTGGATGCTATTTAAAACTATAATCCTAGAAGCTCAGATAAAATACATACCACAAGTTAGGAAAGGCACAAACAGGCATAAGAAAAGGCCTGCGTGGTTAACAAACAAAGTAATGGAAGCTGTAAAAGGTAAGAAGGACTCCTTTAAGCGGTGGAAAACCAGTCCAAGCGAGATTAGTAAAAGGGAACACAGGCTATGGCAAATCAAATGCAAGACTGTGATCAGGCAGGCAAAAAGGGACTATGAGGAGCATATTGCAAAAAACATAAAGACCAACAATAAAAATTTCTTCAAATATATTAGAAGTAGGAAACCAGCCAAGGAGGCAGTGGGGCCCTTGGATGACCATGGGGTAAAAGGATTACTGAAGGAGGATAGGGAAATGGCTGAGAAGCTAAATGAATTTTTTGCCTCCGTCTTCACTGTGGAAGATGAGAACTTTTTGCCCGCCCCAGAACCACTAATTTTGGAAGGGGTATTGAAAAACCTGAGTCAGATTGAGGTGACAAAAGAGGAGGTCCTACAACTGATAGACAAATTAAAAACTAACAAGTTACCGGGTCTGGATGGCATACATCCGAGAGTTCTGAAAGAACTCAAAGTTGAACTTGTGGATCTTCTAACAAAAATCTGTAATCTTTCATTGAAATCTGCCTCCGTTCCTGAGGACTGGAAGGTAGCAAATGTCACCCCCATCTTTAAAAAAGGTTCCAGAGGACACCCGGGAAATTACAGGCCAGTCAGTCTGACTTCAATACCGGGAAAGTTGGTAGAAACCATTATCAAGGACAGAATGAGTAGGCACATTGATGAACACGGCTTATTGAGGAAGACTCAGCATGGGTTCTGCAAGGGAAGATCTTGCCTCACTAACCTGTTACATTTCTTTGAGGGGGTGAACAAACATGTGGACAAAGGAGACCCAATAGATGTTGTTTACCTTGACTTCCAGGAAGCTTTTGATAAAGTTCCTCATCAAAGGCTCCTTAGAAAGCTTGAGAGTCATGGAGTAAAAGGACAGGTCATCTTGTGGATCAAAAACTGGCTGAGTAATAGGAAGCAGAGAGTGAGTATAAAGGGGCAGTCTTTGCAGTGGAGGACGGGAAGCAGTGGGGTGCCGCAGGGCTCGGTACTGGGTCCCATGCTCTTTAACTTGTTCATAAATGATTTAGAGTTGGGAGTGAGCAGTGAAGTGGCCAAGTTTGCGGATGACACTAAATTGTTCAGGGTGGTGAGAACCAGAGAGGATTGTGAGGAACTCCAAAGGGATCTGTTGAGGCTGGGTGAGTGGGCGTCAACGTGGCAGATGCGGTTCAATGTGGCCAAGTGCAAAGTAATGCACATTGGGGCCAAGAATCCCAGCTACAAATACAAGTTGATGGGGTGTGAACTGGCAGAGACTGACCAAGAGAGAGATCTTGGGGTCGTGGTAGATAACTCACTGAAAATGTCAAGACAGTGTGCGTTTGCAATAAAAAAGGCCAACGCCATGCTGGGAATTATTAGGAAGGGAATTGAAAACAAATCAGCCAGTATCATAATGCCCCTGTATAAATCGATGGTGCGGTCTCATTTGGAGTACTGTGTGCAGTTCTGGTCGCCGCACCTCAAAAAGGATATTATAGCATTGGAGAAAGTCCAGAGAAGGGCAACTAGAATGATTAAAGGGCTGGAGCACTTTCCCTATGAAGAAAGGCTGGAGCACTTTCCCTATGAAGAAAGGTTGAAACGCTTGGGACTCTTTAGCTTGGAGAAACGTCGACTGCGGGGTGACATGATAGAGGTTTACAAGATAATGCATGGGATGGAGAAAGTAGAGAAAGAGGTTATTTTCTCCCTTTCTCACAATACAAGAACTCGTGGGCATTCGATGAAATTGCTGAGCAGACAGGTTAAAACGGATAAAAGGAAGTACTTCTTCACCCAAAGGGTGATTAACATGTGGAATTCACTGCCACAGGAAGTGGTAGCGGCCACAAGTATAGCCACCTTCAAGAAGGGTTTAGATAAAAATATGGAGCACAGGTCCATCAGTGGCTATTAGCCACAGTGTATGTGTGTATATAAAATTTTTTGCCACTGTGTGACACAGAGTGTTGGACTTGATGGGCCGTTGGCCTGATCCTACATGGCTTCTCTTATGTTCTTATGTTCTTAAAGAAGTAACCTCAGCAGGGTACAATGACACAGAGTCCATCCTGCAAAGCAGCCATCTTCTCCAGGGAAGCTGATCTCTGCCATCTGGAAAGCAGTTGTAATTCTAGCCCTCACTTGGAGATTGGCCATAGTTGTTCCCCAGGAGGACATGGCCGGTTTGGAGAGTGGCATCTATGGCATTGTACCTGTCTGAGGCCCAACCCCTCCTCAAACTCACCCTCTTTAGGCTCCACCCCTCAAATCTCCAGACAGACAGATAAGTTTATTCACAATCAATGACCAGCTCTTAAAATACAAATACATAAAATGCCACGTTATGCCATAAGACAATAATAAAATCATTCATAATACAATATACAGGTATCACGATACAAGATTTTTAAAAACTCACAATCCACTGTGATCTATTAAGATTTTTCTAAACCTTACAGCAACTCAAATATCCAGGAATTTCCCAACCTGGAGTTGGCAACTGCTAAGTCACACTGACTGTTATAGTGGGTCTGCTGCTGAACAGGAGCAAGCAGCCAAGCATACTTAAATCATGCCAGCCAGGTGGCATGAAGTCACCCAGAGGGTGCTGCTGAAACTAGGGTAGCCAACCTCCAGGTGGAGCCTAAATATCTCCTGAGATCACAACTGAACTCCAGACAACAGATCTCTCTCCACATCCTGGAGTAAACAACTGCTTTGGAGACTGAACTGTGTGCCATTCTATTCACCTGAGGCCTCTCTCTTTATTGAAAGAAGCAGCCTAGCAACAACCTCTGGCTAGGGGCGAAGCTGAGTGGAGAAGGGAGAAAGGGGGTGACAGGAAAAAGCCATGGCCTCTGAAGAAACGCTCCCAGTTAGGCCTTGCCATCTAGTCACATTATGGTGGCAGCAGCTCCCTGGCTATTTCTGTGGCCTTGGGAGGCTGTGTACTGGCAGGCCATCTTGTGGGCCATTGATGGGGCAGCAGAGGTCTGTTGCTGGTGACACCTTTCATTATACTATGAAAATCTCTGCATATACAGGAATTCCACTGTGCATTTTTTCACCTATTCTTTACAAGTCCTATTCAAATTTATGTAAATTTAGGCTTTAAAGTATTGTGCTGAATTGCATATCAACTGTTAGATGATGCCAGAAGAAGTTCTAGTAAGTAACATGTATTTTTATTTGGCCCTTGCCCTTTTCCAATCAAAGTTCTTTTAATTCCAGTTGATGGAATATAATGTTGATGTAATGTTGCAAACTGGTCCCCATAGGCTATAATGGAAAATCAATCTGTGGGTATCCGGGGCTCAGGGGAAGGCTGTTTCTTGAGGTAGAGACACCAAATTTCCAGGACGGCATCTCATTCCTCTCCTCAAAAACTCCCAAATTTTCAAAAAGATTGGATCAGGGGGTCCAATTTTATTAGCCTCCAAAGAATGTTTGCCATCCTCCATTATTTCCAGTGGAAGGTAGGCACTTAGAACTGTGATGAAGAAGAAGAAGAAGATATTGGATTTATATCCCGCCCTCCACTCCGAAGAGTCTCAGAGCGGCTCACAATCTCCGTTACCTTCCTCCCCCACAACAGACACCCTGTGAGGTGGGTGGGGCTGGAGCGGGCTCTTACAGCAGCTGCCCTTTCAAGGACAACCTCTGCCAGAGCTATGGCTGACCCAAGGCCATGCTAGCAGGTGCAAGTGGAGGAGTGGGGAATCAAACCCGGTTCTCCCAGATAAGAGTCCGCTCACTTAACCACTACACCAAACTGGCTCTCCAGTGATGGCCAGAACTCCCTTTGGAGCTAAATCATGCTTGTCACAACCTTGCTTCTGGCTCCACCCCCAAAGTCCCCAGATTCATCCTGAATCAGACCTGGCAACCCTAAACTGTGATTATCTCAGTTAACAACTTTCCAATGACCTGCTATAATAGCAGAGTCAAAGTTCTGACATATAAGATCTGTGAATATTTATCTGTCAAATACCTACCAAGTAAGCCATAGCAAACTTTAGAGTTATCCAAGGGCAGGCAGGGAAGCTTCTTTGTCACTCAACAGTTCAGCTGTATTACTTTGTGCAGACACAGTAGAGATGAAAGTGGGGCTTTTTTGTTAAAAAAGCCCAGCAGGAACTCATTTGCATATTAAGCCACACTCCCTGACACCAAACCAGCTGGAACTAAATTTCAGTGCATTCCTGCTCAAAAAAAGCCCTGGATGAAAGTCTTTATTTTAGTATCCTGAAGTCATGGAGAACTAGAATCACTACTGAAAAGATGGGAAACTAAAGAAGGGAGTACTCTTATAGTAATGAAAGACTTCTCTTTTGCCTGTCTTTCAAGTGCATGTCTTTTCTAGACCTTACGGTCTACTGGGACTTTGAGGACAAAATAGCCATAAAACCTTTTTTTCCAAAGACACAGACTGGGGGTTGTATTTGCATTTTTCTTCTTTTCACCCATATCATTTGAGAGCAAATTTGCCATTTTCACAGTTTTTAACATTAAAAAGAAACTCAACATCTGAAATAGAGTATAGGTAGCATATAGGCAATATAGAGTTTTTTACAAAGAGGGTTTCCTGCTGAGGTCATTGCTAAGGCGTCCTGTAGAGCGCAGGGTGTTCAGAAATCTACTTTATTACAGCGGAAACCCCCCCCCCACAATATCAACATATTTCCTGTGCTATTGATTACACGCCTCCTGCGTTTGCAATTAAAAGAATAATAAACAGACATTGGTTTCTCCTATCAGAAGTGCCAGGCTGTGAGGAACTGCCCTTTGTAGGCTTCCGTAGAATGCGATCCTTTAAAGATGTTCTTATTCATTATGACTTGTCAAAGCCTCTGGCACCATCTGGTGACCCTTTGGGACATTGCTGATGCGGGAACTGTACTATGGGCCCAATGGCAATCCAGACAAAAATTTTCTCACCACCAAATAGTGATATACAATATAAATTACCACATTTCAGTAATTGTAACTCTTCTCATGTGGTATACGCAATTTTGTGCAGATGTAATCGGATTTATGTGGGTAATACTACTCACCCTATTAGAACATGGGTGGCGGAACACGGTTCTCGGGTGAGAATGAAAAATCTTGAGTCTCCATTAACTAATCACTATTTAGAGATGAATCATAGCATTGATGACATGAGATTCATTGTGCTTTTTAAATATTCTGGCCATATTAATGACTCTGTCAAGAAGTGTTTGCAGCGGGAAGAAACTTTTTGGATCTTCCGGTTAAAATCACTGGCCCCGAAAGAGTTAAATTACTGTATAGACTTTTCATGCTATTTATAATAATATGCTTGCAATTTTTGTAGTAAGTGTTTGCGTTGTTTTCCTGGCTTTGGTTAAATCTTAGACAGGTACGTTGTAAACCTTGGGGTTTTGTACCTTTAAATATTGCGTTAAAAGGTTTGATGTACATCTTAAGAATGATGTACATTGCGGTAATACGTCTTAGGAATGATCCTGCGTGCTTGTATTAGCTTTAGTCTTTGCTAATAGTGGTAAGTTGTTTGTATTAATTGCCAATATGAATTTTGTATTGTTAAAGAAACATTACCTAAGATGCATTTGCTTGCTTTATATAGCCATTGTGAAATACATCAATTTGGATATACCTCTTTGATAAAGACAGCGGAAACGGTGTGACAAGTGTCCTGCCAGCTCCAGGCTCCGTCAGAGGGACGTCGGGGAATCTTTGGATTCATTCCATTTGGAAACAAAAATCTGCACAGGCACTTTGACCTACAAGCACTTTAAGCAATTTGTTCTAATGAAGTGTGTGCTTAGATGCATTTTGGAAATGATTTTTTGCTCCATAAGATGCACTTCCCCCCCCCCAAAAAAAAGTGGGGGGGAAAGTGTGTGCATCTTAAGGAGTGAATACTGCAAAAAATTCACACGAACGCCTCTAAATTCACACAAATGCCTCTAAAAACTAGGTGCGTCTTATGGTCAGGTGCGTCTTGTGGATTATAATAATCAGTGCTTTGAAGTTTCATAGTTAAATAATTGTAAATGAATTAACAATTGTGTTCGTTATTTCGTCACGGTTTCTCTTTGGGTTTTCATAAATATGAAAGCGGCATACAAATTGAAAATGTTTTATTTCAATGCAAATTTTTAAAACTTTAATACTATTTACTTTAGTACAGTTTATTTTAATTTTGTTTCCAGCAATACCACAGAGAAACATATTATAAAAATTGGATAGAAATTACAGATACATTTCACAACATAATTTTGTCTCTTGAGAATAAGCAATCTTGCCATAAATTTGTGCACATGTACCAGGACTCTTCAGCTTCATCTCTCTCTAAATCTCAGCAGAGATAACATGCTAAGCTTACTGCTAGATTCCAGCAAGTAAAGCACCATTATTTATTGATACATAAAAATTACCGTAATGTCTAGCACTGAAAAAGCCAGGAATACATTTATTGTAATACCCTAAATTTTGTCTTATATCAATGTTGAATAATTCAGTTCTCGCAGTCCAAACTACTATATATAAACAATGGTTTATATAGCCTGTGCTTCTCCATATTATGCTCTACAGCTATGTTTCTGATTTTTGTAATTTTATATTTGTACACACAGAATATGTTTATAATTTTATATCTGTACACACGGAATATGTGTGTACAAATATAAAATTAGAAAAATCAGATATGTAGCTGTAGAGCATAATATGGAGAAGCACAGACTATGTAAACAGAGTAGATGTGGACAGAATATTTGGCAGGAACACCATGCTTGGAAAGAGCAAGGAAAGCTGCTCCTGTTTCTTTTACACAATCATGAAGGCTTAGATAGATACTAGGGGGCTGTCCCTGATCACTGCACTTGTAATGTTTAATAGTAGTCTGAATACTGAATGAGCGGCTTTTGCTTCTGCCAAAAGAGCTCTAGCAATACTTGATAGCAAGAGCGATTATCCTCTTTTTTGTGAACTGTAGGCAAAATTAGACTTCCTAATGGGGACCCAAAGCAGCCTTCACTTTTCTTCTGGCGTTAATACTATCCTTGCAACAACTTTGTGAGGTATGTTTGGCTGACTGTGTGTGACTGGCCCAAGTTCTCACAGCAACCTTTCATGGCAGATTGGGGATTTGAGTAATAGAGACATGTGACAGGTTGCTTAGAAGAATGTGCCCTGTTGTGAAGGAAAACTGGTCCAGCGTGTTCCCTTTCCTTCATTTTTGGCAGTGCAACTCCCATAATCTGGAGGTTTGTGGCCAATATTCAAACATGTAGCATTAGTTTCTGAGTTATGCCTGTCACAAACAGAGATGCTTAGCTTCCATTGCAAATAGCATGACTGGTGTCTGTAGATAATTTGGGCCACAATATTCCACCAATTCCTTTAATTTTTGGCCTTGGAATTCCCACAATCATCCTGATGATGGTGGCCAATTTTAAGATTGCTAGCTTTATTTTCTGATGAGTTATGCTTGCAACAAATGGACAGATGGATGTATTCATGGGATCTTTTATTATTGCAGATGCACATTAATAGCAAGCCTAGTGGTTTTTTTGCTATGATATTCAATTTGCATCTGGGTAATAAGGGTGCAGGGCAGGTAGAATCTTTGTCCAGGGCCCACTGTGGCTCTCAATAGCCCTGTACTCTTAGTTTTAATTACCAGGTTAAAACATTGTTTACCACAGATATTTGCTTTGAACAGATATTTCATATGTTTGAACATATGAAGCTGCCTTATACTGAATCAGACCCTTGGTCCATCAAAGCCAGTATTGTCTACTGAGAGTGGCAGCTTCTCCATGGTCTCAAGCCGAGGTTTTTCATGCCTATTTGCCTGGACCCTTTTCCGTTGGAGATGCCGAGGATTGAACCTGGGGCCTTCTGCTTACCAAGCAGATGATCTACCAATGAGCCACCATCCCTCCCCTAAGTGTTTGTTTAAAACACACAGTGGTATTTAAAGCTTGATGAATTGTTACTTTTTCATGGGGATTGTATATTTTAAAAAAGCTATCATGAAGATAGAATGCCAGCAGGGGGTGGGGGCTTTCCAGTGGTTTGCACTGAGTGTCACATGTATGACTATCTGCTCACAGGACAGAAGACTTGGGTGTGTGCTCAATGCAAGGAGCTTCTGGTCCTCAGGGAACAAGTTCGTACCCTTGAGGCCGAGGTGACTGACCTGGAGAAGCAGAGACAGTCAGTTAGGCAGTCAGAGGAGACCATCAGGGACGTATTAGATGAGCCCCACTCTGAACATGGCAGCCCCATTGCTGCCAGGGAGCATGAGGGTTGAGAGGGAACAGGGCACCATGCTGAGGATAAGGGGAATGCACCCTCAGAAGGGACCTCTTCTTCAGTTGGTGAGCAGGTATCCTTTTGCACCAAGGAACCATCCCTGGGCAGGGAGACAGGGGGGGGGGGGTCTTGGTAGTTGGTGACTCGATCCTTAGGCAAGTAGACGGCTGGGTGGCAAAACCGTATACTGACTGTATGGTGACTTGCCTGCCTGGTGCGAATGTAGCGGACATTACACATATTGTAGATAGGCTGATAAACAGTGCTGGGGAGGAGCCAGTGATCGTGGTACATGTTGGCACCAATGATGTGAGGAAATTGTGTGAATTTCAGAAACTTGGTAGAATGAGGAGAATTAGTGGGACTCGGTGATTCCTGGATATAAGTTATATCGGAAGGATAGGGAGGGAAGGGTTGGAGGTGGGGTAGCTCTGTATGTCAGAGAGGGTATACAGTCCAGTAAGACTGAGGTCAGAGAATTAGATTCTCTTCTAGAAATGCTTTGGGTCAAAATAGAGGGCCCAAAAGGAAATTTAACTATGGGAGTTTGTTATCGCCCACCAAATAAAAAGATAGAGGATGATTATAATATGATGGAAGGATTAAAAGATAGCGGCTAAACGTAAAAACTGAGTCATAATAGGTGATTTTAACTACCCGCAGATTGATTGGGTCAATATGCGTTCAGGTCAAGAGAAAGAGATTGAGTTTCTAGATGCTCTCAATGACTGTGCTATAGAGCAGATGGTCACAGAACCTACCAAGTGTGGGGCGATCCTGGATTTGGTCCTAAGTAATGCCCAAGACTTGGTGAGAGATGTAAAAGTGATCGCACCACTTGGGAACAGTGCCCATAACGTTATTGATTTCACCATTTGTGTAAATAGGGAGTTGCCCCAAAAGACCAGCACAACTATGTTTAACTTTAAAAGAGGTAAATTCTCTGAGATGAGGAGGCATGTGAAGAGGAAACTGAAAGGAAAGGTAAATATAGTCAAAACCCTTGGGGAACCTTGGAGGCTATTTAAAACTACAGTCCTAGAAGCTCAGATAAAATATATACCACAAGTTAGGAAAGGCACAAACAGGTATAAGGAGAGGCCTGCCTGGTTAACAAACAAAGTAATGGAAGCTGTAAAAGGTAAGGAGGACTCCTTTAAGCGGTGGAAAGCTAGTCCAAGTGAGATTAATAAAAGGGAACACAGGCTGTGGCAAATCAAATGCATGACTGTGATCAGGCAGGGAAAAAGGGACTATGAGGAGCATATTGCAAAAAACATAAAGACCAACAATAAAAATTTCTTCAAATATATTAGAAGCAGGAAACCAGCCAGGGAGACAGTGGGGCCCTTGGATGACCAAGGGGTAAAAGGATTACTGAAGGAGGACAGGGAAATGGCTGAGAAACTGAATGCATTTTTGCCTCCGTCTTCACTGAGGAAGAAGAGAAGTGTTTGCCCACTCCAGAACCACTAATTTTGGAAGGGGTGTTGAAAGACCTGAGTCAGATTGAGGTGACAAGAGATGAGGTCATACAACTGATTGACAAATTAAAATCTAATAAATCACCAGGTCTGGATGGCATACATCCAAGAGTTCTGAAAGAACTCAAAGTTGAACTTGTGGATCTCCTGACAAAAATATGTAATCTTTCACTGAAATCTGCCTCCGTTCCTGAGGACTGGAAGGTAGCAAATGTCACCCCCATCTTTAAAAAGGATTCCAGAGGAGATCCGGGAAATTACAGGCCAGTCAGTCTGACTTCAATACTGGGAAAGTTGGTAGAAACCATTATCAAGGACAGAATGAGTAGGCACATTGATGAACACAAGTTACTGAGGAAGACTCAGCATGGGTTCTGTAAGGGAAGATCTTTCCTCACTAACCTGTTACATTTCTTTGAGGTGGTGAACAAACATGTGGACAAAGGGGACCCAATAGATGTTGTTTACCTTGACTTCCAGAAAGTTTTTGATAAAGTTCCTCATCAAAGTCTCCTTAGTAAGCTCAAGAGTCATGGAGTAAAAGGACAGGTCCTCTTGTGGATCAAAAACTGGCTAATTAATAGGAAGCAGAGAGTGAGTATAAATGGACAATCTTCGCAGTGGAGGACGGTAAGCAGTGGAGTACCGCAGTACTCAGTACTGGGTTCCATGCTCTTTAACTTGTTCATAAATGATTTGGAGTTGGGAGTAAGCAGTTTGCAGACAACACTAAATTGTTCAGGGTGGTGAGAACCAGAGAGGATTGTGAGGCACTCCAAAGGGATCTGTTGAGGCTGGGTGAGTGGGCATCAATGTGGCAGATGAGGTTCAATGTGGCCAAGTGCAAAGTAATGCACATTGGGGCCAAGAATCCCAGTTACAAATACAAGTTGATAGGGTGTGAACTGGCAGAGACTGACCAAGAGAGAGATCTTGGGGTCATGGTAGATAACTCACTGAAAATCTCAAGACAGTGTGCGATTGTAAAAAAAAAAAGGCCAACACCCTGCTGGGAATTATTATGAAGGGAACTGAAAACAAATCAGCCAGTATCATAATGCCCCTGTATAAACTGATGGTGCGGTCTCATTTGGAATACTGTGTACAATTCTGGTCACCGCACCTCAATAAGGATATTACAGCATTGGAAAAAGTGCAGAAAAGGGCAACTAGAATAATTTAAGGTTTGGAACACTTTCCCTATGAAGAAAGGTTAAAATGCTTGGGGCTCTTTAGTTTGGAGAAACGTCAACTGCGGGGTGACATGATAGAGGTCTACAAGACTATGCATGGAATGGAGAAAGTAGAAAAAGAAGTACTTTTCTCCCTTTCTCACAATCCAAGAACTCGTGGATATTCAATGAAATTGCTGAGCAGTCAGGTTAAAACGGATAAAAGAAAGTACTTCTTCACCCAAAGGGTGAATATGTATGAAGATAAAATGGTGGCGGCGGTGGAAGCCTAGGCGCTAGGGCTCCCGCCGTTATCGTATCATCAACAACTGAACAGAAATAATAACAACTACTATTAACAATAACAGCAAACATCAAATTTCAACCAGAACCTACTAGAATTCTAACCTGGAAACGACGAAGGTAGCGGCTCCTGGTCCCGCAGAGAGATTGGAAACACTACGGCCAGCTGGGCCCGACGCTGAAGTGGAGGTGGAGCGCGGACGCAGGCTGGCGTGCGGACGAAGTCCGAGCAGGGCTGGGAATGGAGTGTGGAGCCGGGCAGTGCAGTGAGAACATCGCAGCTGATGGGCGTGCCTGTGTGGTGTGGCCGTAGGCTGTTGCAACCAGAGACCGAGGAGCTGCCGAGGAGCAGAGCGGAGGCCGAGGAATGGTCGGAGCACCGTGAGTGGGCAAGGCAGCGGGCTGCCCCCGGGACACTGGTCTCGGTGGGTGCCATTCAGCTTTCGTCCCCTCGCCCTTCATTTTGCACCTCGCGGATACTGCCTCAGCGCGGCCGGGCTAGCGGCCGGGACCTCTCCGACTAGAAGCCCTGTACGGGACTCAAGGGATGTGAGAGTCTCCAGAGCGTGTGCCAAGCTGTGGAAGATCAGAGGCAGCGCTGACGGGGCTGTGCTTTTTCCTGGCCGAAGCTGCGGGCCTCGACCGAGCAGCTAGGAAGACACGGGGGAGGCCTCACCCCTCCCCGGGTTGCCAAGCTGTTATTTATTATTTATTATTTATTTATTACATTTGATTTATATCCCGCCCTCTCCGCAAGCGGACTCATGGCGGCTCACAGTATCTACACAATTAAACCAGTACAATATATAAAACCATAATTTAACATTTTCAGTTTAAAAAACATATTACAATTAAAATTATTAAAACCATTTTAAAGTGCTGAATCCCTACATTATAGCGGCATTAGAATTCCAAACAGTGATCACCGGCGTTCTGTGTGATGTCCGGTGGCAGCCATCTTCGTCAAGCATCGAAGGCCTGCTTGAACAACTCGGTCTTACAGGCCATGAGGAACGCAGACAGATCCCGCAGGGCCCATATGGCTTCTGGAAGTGCATTCCAGAGCTCTGGTGCTGCCACCGAAAAAGCCCTAGATCTTGTCACGCATAGCCTGGCTTCTTTTGGTCCGGGGACCGAGAGTAGGTTTTTTGCCCCTGAATGCAGTGCTCTCTGGGGGATATGCGGAGAAAGGCGGTCCCGTAGATATGCAGGTCCCTGACCATAAAGGGCTTTAAAGGTCAATACCAACACCTTGAAGCGAACTCGGAACACAACAGGTAGCCAGTGCAGCTCTTTCAGCACTGGCTGAAGGTGCTCCCATCATGGCAGCCTCATCAGCAGCCGTGCCGCAGCATTCTGCACTAGCTGTAGTCTCCGGGTTTGCGTCAAGGGTAGCCCCATGTAGAGAGCATTACAGTAATCTATTCTTAAGGTGACCGTAGCATGGATTACCATCGCTAAATCATTGTGCTCCAGAAAAGGAGCCAGCTGCCGTGCCCGCCGAAGATGAAAAAAGGCAGATCTAACAGTGGCTGCTACCTGGGCCTCCATTGTAAGGGAGGACTCAAGGAGCACGCCTCAACTCCTGGCCTTAGGGACCGGTGTTAATGGCACCCCGTCAAGAGCCGGCAGATGGATCTCTCCCCTTGGACCACCCCGACTCAGGTAGAGAACCTCCGTCATTGTCGGATTCAGTTTCAGTCGACTCAGCCTGAGCCAAGATGCCACGGCTTGTAGAGCCAGGTCTAGATTTTCCGGGGTACAGTCGGACTGGCCACCCAGCAATAGATAAAGCTGGGTGTCATCCGCATATTGATGACAACCCAGTCCATACCTCCTGACAATCTGGGCAAGGGGGCGCATATAGATATTAAATAGCATCAGGGATAGAACCGCTCCCTGTGGCACCCCACAACTAAGACAGTGCCTCTGGGATACTTCCTCCCCGATCTTGGAGAAAAGAGGTCAGCCACTGTAAGGCAGATCCCTGAATCCTCGCATCGGCAAGGCGGCTAGTCAGTAGCTGATGGTCAACCGTATTGAACGCGGCTGACAGATCTAATAACAACAGCACCGCTGAGCCGCCCTGATCCAGATGTCGCATGAGGTCATCTATGAGGGCGACCAGAACCATCTCCGTCCCGTGACCTGGCCGAAAGCCGGACTGGAATTGATCCAGTGCGGAAGTGTCCTCCAGGAACCCCTGTAGCTGAATTGCCACCGCCCGCTCTATAACCTTACCCAAAAAGGGAAGGTTCGACACCGGCCGATAGTTTGGGGCTGTGAGTGCTATCAGGCCCCAAAAATCCGCACCCACATGAACACAAACTGCACCTGCACTTTAACAACAACTGTGAACACCTACAGACATTGCACCCAAGAACAGCACTTTATGAATAATATACACTATCTACCTCCTTAATATAGCATCTGGACTTCCACCCACTGACTAATAGATTTTCAGACCACTAATTGAAATTTATTATTATTAATATTAATTAATTAATCAGATTTTTAGTCAATTGATTAGTAACTGAAATTATTATCATATATTTATATATTGGATTATATATTTATATTTTTAGCTTATTAATTGGGAAGACTGATGGGGGTTATTTATTAATAATGCTGGGAATGAATTTATTAAATTTTTAACTAATCAATTTAGAGGGAGTACTGGGATGGGCTTTCAAATTAATTAATTGGAGTATATAAGTAGTGAGTCTGCCAATTGGGAGACCGGAGTAGTTGGTGGGGTGTGAACCTAATTGCAGGTTGAGATAACCTAGGAGAGGGGTGAAGCTGCCCTAATATTGGCAAGATCATTCTGGGCACAGGCGTGGATGCTTGGCCTGAATATTCCAGTGCTCTTGGGGAGGGGAAGGTATGACGGTGGGAATAGACAGAAGTGTAAGGGAAGGGGAAGGAGACAACATGGTGCTCGGCCCCCTTCCAGTCTACTTCCCATCCCAACGGTGACAGGTAGTGGGGCCAAGAGGAAAAGCCCGTCTCCGTCATTGGTGTTATGCAACGCCAGGTCCGTAAATAATAAGATCTCGACCCTTAGGGAGTTCCTGCTTCGGCAGGATGTGGACCTGGCTTGCGTGACCGAGACCTGGGTACGAGATGGGGAGATGGTGGCTCTCTCCCAGATGAACCCTCCCAGGTTACTTGGTCTTTCACCAATCGTGGAATAACGGGTGGGGGGAGGGGTGGCATTGTTCATATGGGAGGGTTACTCCTTCTGGGCTCTCCCGACCCCAACGATCGACGGTATTGAATGTGCCGGTCTGGCGTGGGACGTCGAAGAGGGGTTGGCGATTTGGCTGGTGTACCGTCTGCCTAATGCATCGGCCAATGCCTTACCATCCCTGATGGAGGTGGTGGCGGGCTGGGCGTTGGAGTACCCAGGGCTTATGGTCCTGGGTGATTTCAACGTCCATGCCGATGACATGGCCTCCACTCAGGCAATGGATCTAGTGTCTTCCATGGCGACATTGGGACTCTCTCAATTTGTTACGACTCCCACTCACCAGGCCGGGCACATGTTAGACCTGATCTTTGCGTCCGGGATTTTGGTGAACGATATCGCGGTAGAAGCGGTACCATGGTCGGATCACCTAGCCCTCAAGGCCCGTATGGAGATACCACCCCAACCCTGTATGGGCGGAGAGCCTATTTTGGCTCGCCCCCGGAGCCTGATGGACCCGGAACGGTTCCAAATGGCCCTGAGGGATCCCTGGCCCCCTGGCAATTCCCTCGATGACCTGGTGGAGGCCTGGCAAGGCCGGCTATCCAGGGCAATTGACGAGATCGCACCTCAACGTCCTCTGCGCCCTCGTATGAGGCTGGCTCCATGGTATACCTTGGAGCTACGTCAGCTGAAACAAGGGCTCAGACGACTAGAGAGGCAGTGGCGGCATACTCGGGACGAAGCGACAAGAACATCCTATAGAACGTTTATGAAGTCTTATGAGATGGCAGTCAAGGCTGCAAAGAAAGACTACTTTGCAGCCAAGATTGCATCTGCAAATTCGCGCCCGGCACAATTGTTTAGAATAATTGGAAATCTTACCACATTGCCACAAGGCAAACCAAATGTTAGAGAATTAGAGATAGGCTGTGAGGCTTTTGCGATACATTTTGCAGATAAAATCACGTCGCTCCGCCAAGACCTGCCTGTCACATTGGATACAGTACAGGAACTTGAGGCTCCGTGCCTGTCTTCTGGTTTAGTGTTGGGTCGTTTGACCCAGCCTGGAGGAAGGCGACGGAATTCTCTCTGTTGCACGCCCAACAACTTGCGATTTGGACCCTTGTCCCTCCTGGCTGATTAAATCTTGCCAAAGGGAGCTTAGATGTCCTTTACGGGACATAATAAATAGATCCCTCTTGGATGGGCACTTTCCATCACCTCTGAAAGAGGCTTTGGTCCGTCCCCTCCTGAAAAAATGTACAGCAGACCCAGCCGAATTGGCAAACTACCGACCGGTCTCCAATTTACCGTTTTTAGGAAAAATTATTGAGAGGGCAGTGGCATTTCAGCTGCAGAGTTTTCTGGATGACGCTTCCATCCTAGACCCTTGCCAGTCCAGCTTTCGCCTGGGCCATGGGACGGAGACAGTGCTGGTTGCCTTGGTAGATGACCTCCAGCGGCAACTGGTTCGAGGTGGCGTGGCGGTGCTGATGTTGTTAGATCTGTCGGCGGCGTTCGATACGGTCGACCATCAGCTACTGACCCACCGCCTCGCCGACATAGGGGTTAGGGGGTTGGCCTTACAATGGCTTTCCTCCTTAAGGGACGGGGACAAAGGGTGGCAATCGGGAGTGAGCTCTCCCAGAGGCGCACACTAGACTGTGGGGTGCCCCAGGGAGCAGTTCTCTCTCCAATGTTATTTAACATCTACATGCGCCCCCTTGCCCAGATTGCCCGGAGGTTTGGGCTTGGCTGTCATCAATATGCAGATGAGACCCAGCTCTATCTGCTAATGGATGGCCGGCCTGACTGCGTCCCAGGGAATTTGGACCAGGCACTGCAGGCCATGGCAACCTGTCTTAGGCTGAGTGAGCTGAAGCTGAACCCGACGAAGACAGATGTCCTTTGCGTGGGCCGCGGCACTCTAGGGAGGGAAATACCTCTCCCGGTTTTTGATGGTGCACTGCTGAAAGCGGCGCGCCAAGTCAAGAGCCTGGGAGTTCTACTGGAGCCTTCATTATCGATGGAGGCCCAGACAGCAGCCACTGCCAAGTTGGTGTTTTTTCATCTGAAGCGGGCAAGGCAGTTGGCCCCTTTCCTGGAGTGTCGGGACCTAGCAACAGTGATTCATGCAACGGTCACCTCAAGATTGGACTACTGTAATGCCCTCTACATGGAGCTGCCTTTGTGTCAAACCCGGAAGCTGCAGCTGGTGCAGAACGCAGCGGCTAGGCTGTTATTAGGACTCCCAAAGTGGGAGCATATACAGCCAAGGCTGCGCAAACTGCGCTGGCTGCCAGTCACATACCAGGTTCGCTACAAAGTGCTGGTTATTACCTTTAAAGCCCTATATGGTCGAGGACCTGCCTACCTGAGGGACCGTCTCTCCCCATACGAGCCCCAGAGAGCACTGAGGTCAGCAGGGAAGAACAAGCTGACTATCCCTGGGCCAAAGGAGGCGAAATTGCAGAACACCCATGCACGGGCCTTCTCCGTTGCAGCTCCATTCCTGTGGAACCAGCTCCCAGAAGAGGTGCGGGCCCTACGGAGTCTTGACCAATTCTGCAGGGCCTGCAAGACCATCCTTTTTAGGTTGGCCTTCGCAGACTGCTGACTAAGGATGGCCGAATTGATGGACCCGCCAAAGTGACTCTTTTCAGTGATCTTCGCCATTATGCAAACAGACAGAATAGCGCCAGGAACACCACTGTTACTGTTAAATTATGTCGAATGTATATTGGAATGGTTTTTAAGACAATGCTGATTTTAAAATTACTGTATAACTTTTTTAATGCTGATTTAAAATTACTGTAGAACTTTTTATATGAATATGTTGTTAGCCGCCCTGAGCCTGCCTAGGTGGGGAGGGCAGGATATAAATAAAAATTTATTATTGTTGTTGTTGTTGTTGTTATTATTATTATTATTATTATTAATAACATGTGGAATTCACTGCCAAAGGAGGTGGTGGTGGCTACAAGCATAGACAGCTTCAAGAGGGGATTGGATAAAAATATGGAGCAGAGGTCCATTAGTGGCTATTAGCCACAGTAGATATATATATTTATATTTTGGCCACTGTGTGACACAGAGTGTTGGACTGGATGGGCCATTGGCCTGATCCAATATGGCTTCTCTTATGGTGTGTTTAAACAGAGGGTTTTGTTTGTAAGCAGACTTGAAATCCATTAGATTAAGAAACAGGACTGTTTTTTCTTTTCTTATTTTGGCTGTCAAGTCACAACAGATTTATGGCAACCTTGCAGAGTTTTCAAGGCAAGAGACATTCAGAGGTGGCTTTCCATTGCCTGCCTCTGCATAGAGATCCTGGTATTCCTGTGTGGTCTCCCATCCAGATACTACCCAGGGTCAACCCTACTTAGCTTCTGAGACCTGATGAAATTGGTCTAGTCTGGGCTATCTACATCAGAGATGGAGCATACTTTCTGAAGTATGTGTTTTTCCTAGACATTGTAATTGTACATTAGAATAATGGTGATATTTTAGGAATACCTTGGGACCTCTGACCCCAAGGGTATTCATGTAAGACAACAATTATTTGGAAGTCCCTTCATTGTGCTTAAGCCAAACATACATTTTTTCTCCAGTGATTATCTTGGAAACATGTTTTCAGAAGAAGCTAGCCATGGACAGTAGGGGTGTGCAAAAGAAAAAAATTCAGAAAAATTCCGATTCTGGGGTATTTGGGGCCAATACATTTGGGAGGTTGTATATCTCCTAATAGCAGATTCGGTAGCCGAATCCGATTCGGGAGATATCCTGCTATTCCCGAATATATGGCCCCATTATATCCTTCAGGCCATAGAAATCAATGGCAAAATAGGGTATAATGAAAGGTGGCTGGAGGAGAGAGGTTTTGAGGTAGAGGATCCAAAATTGCAGAAAAGTTGCAAGGGCCACCCCTCTATAGAACCCCGAAGTGCCAGAAAGATTGAACCAGTGGGTCCCATTCTAGTGGCACCTAAAGAGGGTGCCCCAGTCTCCCCATTATACCCTATGGGCCATTGAAGTCAATGGCAATATAGGGTATAATGAAAGACATCTGGAGGGGAGGAGGTTTGAAGTAGAGGGTCCAAATTTGCAGTGACACTTCAGGAGACCCTCTCCTAAAGAATCTCCAAGTCCCAAAAAGAGTGGATCGGGGGAATCCAATTCTGTTGGCACCCAAAGAGGGTGCCCCCATCTCTTCATTATTTCCTATGGACCATTGAAGTCAATGGCAATATAGGGTATAATGAAAGGCAGCTGGAGGGGAGGAGTTTTGAGGTAGAGCCCCCAAATTTTCAGGGCTGCTGCAAGGCCCTCTCCCCTACATATCCCCATGTTTCAAAAAGACTGGACCAGGGGTTCCCATTCTAGGGGTACCCAAAAAGGCCCAATGGTGGGGGGAAAGCAGTCAGTCAGTTTTCCCACTATAAGAACAGTGGGGAAACTGATTATGGGGAGCAGAGATTTGAGGGAGAATCCCCAGATTTGCAGGGTAGCTGCAGGGGCCTGTCCTCCACAGGCAGTGCCATGTCCCCAGTAAAGCCAGTGCCACCATGCTACTGCCATTGGCACAAACAGTACATTAGATCAAACTAGAGAATTTCTCTCATTCAAAAATTGGGGTGAAGGCTCTCTGCAAGGACTGCTGCACAGAACCAGTGCATTGAATGCACTACTGCCATGCAGCAGACATGGGGCATGGACTTCCTGCATGTCAAGCATCTGCCCACTGAAGCACAGCTCCACAGAAGAAATACCTGTGTGGAATCCCTCAACACTCCACTTGTTGTTTGTCACTGAAACTGGGGCACTTGGATTTTGGGGTTTTGGTTTTTTTGCCATCTTCTGGGTGTGCATCAGGTGTCACTGGGGGTGTGGTGGAGAGGTATTTGTGAGTTTCCTGCATTGTGCACTGGGTTGGACTAGATGACCCTGGGAGTTCCTTCCAACTCTATGATTCTAGATTCCTTGAAAAGGAAATCTGTATTGGTTCATATATATAATACATAGTTTGGTTCACATTGAGTAATCTGCTCTTCATGAAGGTTATTTTCATGCATTGTACAAGTACAATGTCTAGGAAAAACATTCACAATTTTACATTGGACTATGTTGGTATGTGGAGATCTGATGTAGGTAATATTGTTTGATGGACCTTGGAAGTTCTTGCTCTGTACTTTAAAAACAGTGCCTTAAGTTCTTGTTCTGTACCTTAAAAACTGTTTTCTGAGGTATCCACCCCGGCATGTTAATCAGTTCTTGCCTCAAAAAATGTACCTGCAGAGATCATCTAGATGCAGATTTTTTTTTATTATTTCAAGAATAATGTAGTCCTTGATTTACCAGCACTGTAAGTGCATAAAAACTGCAGTGCAGATAAATTAAAAAATAGAAAAAATTCTGTTCAATTGAAACAGACATTTACTCAGCCTCATGAGACCTAGTATTTAGTGCAGTCTATGTGGGAAAAACCTCCTCAGGGATATGCAAGCATTTATTTAGTTGACAACATTAAAATAAAATTACACACACATGTAAAAAACATGTAGGACACTTTTATGGTTTGTTTCCTACTTCAACACAGATCAAAACACAAATGTGAAACACCAGGAAGGAAATATGGTACACTGCAAAAGAAAAGGTCAGTATTGTGTTAGCTTAAAATCCCCTCAAATCTTTGGTTCATCCACTAGGCCCAGCTAGGTGAATGCTTGGGACACAAGAACTGAAAGGGTACCAACCAGCCCTGTCACTGCCCTGCCTGCAAACCCATGGCATCAGTCTCTGCTGTGACAAGCAGCAAACCCAGGATGTGCCCCTAACTCCAGGGGTCCTCACCAACCAGCCCTGTCACTGCTCTGCCTGTAAGCCCATGGCATCAGTCTCTGCTGTGACAAGAGAAAACCCAGGATGTGCCCCTAACTCTAGGGTCCTCACTGGGACCTGCTCCTTCCTGCACTGTGCAGGCCCTCTTTTTCCTTTCTTCCCATGTACTGGGGGGTGATGGTTTCCCTATGGGCTGAGGCATGGGAGGACAAGAAATGCAGGTAGCAATTTGCTTCCCACCTCCTGGTGATATGGGTGGGAGTGAGCAGTACATTTGGCAGGGTCCTGTCCTGTTTCCTTGGCACAGGTAGGTTTGGGAATCTGTGGTAAGAGAAAGTATCTGTGTAATTATAAGATAATATAAAAAGCAATTCCCCGACAGGAAGCTATTTCCACTTTAACAGGGAAGGTATTTCCACTTTCTTGTTGTATATGCTTTTAAATAGAGGTTTGCCAGAATTGTCAACACAAGTCCAA
Organism: Heteronotia binoei; assembly: GCF_032191835.1. Taxonomy (NCBI): domain Eukaryota; kingdom Metazoa; phylum Chordata; class Lepidosauria; order Squamata; family Gekkonidae; genus Heteronotia; species Heteronotia binoei. Next base: position 64,766,067 of record NC_083226.1, read on the forward strand.
TTAATTTTGTCTTTTTTGTAACAATATATTTCGTGAGAGTCAATGCACTGGATCTGTTTATGTACAGCTAGAAAATACAGCCTTGCATTCTGCAGTCATAGATTTTGTTCTCAGCTGTCAGACCTTGTTGACTTTGGCCCTTTCTGCATATGCAGCTTACTTCTGATTTTCACTGAAGTTGAGTCAGTTGGGGTTTACTTCAAATACTGTGTCTGCATTCTGCATCTTTTTCTCTCTCTCTATTGAGAATTACTGTGTATATATTCTACAAACCAATGAGAAAACCCAGGTAGTGTTGTGGGGTTGGTTTCTCCTGACTGGTTAGTTTCACACTGAGTATGTCCTTTGCAGGGCTATTTTTGTAGAAAAAGCCCAGCATGAACTCATTTGCATATCAGGCCACACCCCCTGATATCAACATTGTTTCACACAGGGCTTTTTTGTAGAAAAAGCCCAGCAGTAACTCATTTGCATATTAGGCTACATCCCCTGACACCAAGCCAGCCGGAACTGCGTTCCTGCTCAAAAAAAAAGCCCTGGTCTTTTGAAAAGCCCTGGTCTGTATCATACTGGTAGCTTGTCCCAACTAGTCTCAGATCTGGGTCTACAATTGCAAGCCTCCCCTGTGTGGAAGGTGGGACTCCCATAAGCCTGCACTCCATTCAAGGTATGATATACTTTCCATGTGCTACCTGTTATGATGTGTATGAAATCTGTATCAATTTTGTGAGATTGTAAAAATATTCAATTTCAATAGTTTCTGGCACGTATCTCATATAACTAGCTGGCAACACACAAGCAACCAGGGTGGTACTGTTGGAGAGGCACTATTTTATACAATATATGTAGGCTGACTCTTTGATGAGGGAAAAAAGTGCTTCAGGAATTTAAGACGCATTTGTTATCTGACATCTAAAAGGAATTTAATTCTCATTTGCCAAAGGTTTCAAAATTTGCCACACTGAGTGGAATTCTGAAAACTATGGCAAAAAGTTTCTACTGGAAATTTGGGTGTAAAGTACCATCAAGTCATCACCAATTTATGGCAACCCCACAGGGTTTTCAAGGTGACTAATTAGAGGTGGTTTGCCACTGCCTTTCCCTTCAAAGATTTCTTGGTGGCCTCCCATTCAAGTATCTACCAACCCTGGTAAGCTTCCAATATCTGATAAGATCCAGCCATACTATGCCATTCCACATCCTGAAAATAGCCACTGAATGGCTGTAAATGACCCAATGAAAGAAGCAATGATTCTTCACAAATGGGAAACTGGGTGCAACAGCGGGATAAAGTGGCAGTCAGTGTTGAGAGTATTTGAATTTTTACATTTGGTATCAAACTATCTGGGAGAAGAGGTGGCATTGTACAGACTAATCGCATCAGATCTTGGAAGTTAAGCAGGGTCAGTACTTGGAAGGGAGATCACCAAGGAAGACTCTGCAGAGGAAGGCAATGGCACACTACCTCTGCTTCTCACTTGCCTCACTGTTGGGGTCACCTTGTCAGCTGCACCTTGATGGCACTTTACCCACATGAGAGATCCATGACCCTTTCTATTAACTGTCCAGCCTTTGGAAACACACTATGAATCCTTGTGCTGATGTACAAAATTTATATTTTATTTATTTATTTATTTACATTAGACTTTTATCCTGCCCTCTCCACAAGCGGACTCAGGGAGGGATAAATCTGGAATCCACTTCTGTGTATGGAAGCTTAAAGGGCAATCCTAAACAGAGTTACATCTTTCTAAGTTCAGTCTTAAAAGTAAACACTAGTAATTCATGTCTATTCACATACAAAACCTTTTTCTGCTAAGGTTTCTAACATTTTATTTAGCTTGAATTACAGACAGGAAAAATTAAGGTAAATTTAATTCCCAAGAATATGGGCAAATTTAGTAATTGAGACAACCTAAGCAATTTCAGAAAATGCATTTCATATATGAACCAAACAAATAATCCTAAACTAAATCCTACATGCACATTGGGCCTAAGAGACTGCTGTATGAAATGTTACATAAAATCACTTTAACCTTTCTAGGCAAAGCTAAATTCAATATTTGATCTGAGTAATTAAATAAAATACTTCACAGCATTTGGAACATGTAAGCCAGTCTTCAGTTCTAAGTATTATAGCTATTAATCTAAATGATTCATCTGATACCGTATGGTCTTGATCTAATTGGGATGACTCATTATGTCTTATCCTCTTGGTTTTAGCTTTGCTGCAGTAAAGAAACATTTCCTTAGTTAAAATATCAATTTATGCTTCAATTTTATTAGAGTTCAGGGGTTTTTAATATGTCCAACAGGATAAACTCTAGCACTTCTGCTTCATCAGCCAATCGAATAAACATCCTAGGTCTACACTAGCATATATCTTATTTTTCAAGAAATGTTAAGAAGAGCTCACAGTGAAGGAAGGCTGTAAGGTCTAAGGCTATAGACTTGATAGCATGTAAAGAATGACATTCAATTGAACCAGGACTAGATTTAAGTGGGTAAGACGTAATTTATTGGACTTACTTAGTGGCATGATTGTACAGAAAAGAGCGTTCAAGGCTTCGTCCAGACAGGCAGTTTAAACCACCCTAGGGACGCCTCACAACCACCCCCAAAATGTGTCCAAATGTGCACATTTGGCTCTCGTCCCACTCCTGCCTCACCCCACCCTTAACTGTCCTTCCACCACCTCAAAAAGCTACCACATACAAAGTGGTAGCAAACTAGTGAAGCGTTTCCGAGGTGCCTTTCCCAACTGTCTGAATGGCTGGGAGGCACCTGGGGGAGCAGTGGCAAGGTACACAAGTGCTATGAATGCTCCTCTGGGGCACCAGTTGCCCATCCCTATTCCAGCGGTGGGCCACACATTATCTGACTGCCCCAGGGAACTTCTCTATATGCCAGCTCACTTCTGGGACAGGATGCTGCCACCCCAAGCCAGCTGTCTAGACCCAGCTCATGAGACTCTAGGACATGGCAATCCATGGCAGAATCATTTTAGCATGTTACCTAGGATTTTAGAATGATAGATTTAGGATGATTTGGTTCTTAGCTGGATGTTGCATCAACACGTTTATCATCAACTGCTGATGAAATTTAAAAAGTTAAATAAAATACCAGCCAAACAAACAAACATTCAGTATAAATCCAGCCCAAACAGGAGGACAGGAGCCAATATCAAAGGACAGCTAAAACAGAAAAGCCTTTAGCCTCAGATGGTAATAATTACATGATGAAGAAGAAATACATTTTCCTCAGTATAGAAGTATATCCATATCATTCTTAAACAATTTAAACTACAAGTAAGTAGTTCCCATTTTCTCTAATAAACAGCCCCAGGGATACATTAAAGCACGGTGAAGCTTCTACGGCTTGTGAAAAACCAATCTAATTTTTTTTACAGCTCAGGATATGTCCCATATTAACTTTAGCCGCTGTGATTCTGAATTGCATAAATGTTGTTCAGTACATGCAAATGTACCATATTCCAAATTCTGTTTATCAGCAATGTGTTTCTATTCTGGAGGTTACTGGAAATAGGAACACAAACATGTATGTTTTATGTTAGAGATCATCATATTATGGGCACTGCATGACAACTGCCTGTTCAAGGCACCCTAAATTGTCTAAGTAGTATATTGTAAAGTTATACTGGCTAAGTGCAGTCATGTAAATAAACTGCTTTTAAAATGTTACTATCCTTTAAAAATATAGTACAACAAACTACTTGAAGCCACTTTATATGTACTATAACAATTTTAAAAGGTATTTTCATATTGCATTTCTGCATTGTATAATGAAAAAGAAACACAGATTTTCTTATAATTATGTAATTCCTATGACTGCATGAGAGTCCTATCAAGAAGAGAATCTTTGAAGACTCCATTAAATGCAGCTAAAACACAATAACTTTCCTTCATGTCACAGGATGAGTTTGATCTAAAAAGATGTCAAAAGCAATGAAGCATTAGAGTATTGCACTTTTTTTAAAAAAAGAAGTCCCTTGAAAGAAATAGAGTGCTGCCATCAAGTGGCTGAAAATAGCACAATAAAATGAAATTCAGCTGCATTACCATCTAGTGGTTATATTTAAAAAGCTAGCAAGCTATAAAAATACATATTAATTTGGGTTTTTTGATGCCGCACTTTTTTGCAGTTCACAAGAAACACTACTTAGTTCAAAACATTTTTTCCTACAAACTCCAGAATGAAAACTGCAGTATATAACTATCGCAGTATATAACGCTTATATACATGTAATATATAACTAGTTTGCCACCCATGCAGCTCAGATCCTTAGCTTGTGGAAATGGCTATCAGGACGATACAATATCAATTGTACTGCCTCTCACACATATCCAGAATATATTCCCAGTCAGCATATGAAATTAATGTATCAAAGTGTCTGTCAGTTTCTCAGCTGCTGAGGGATTCTTCTCCAGTAAGGATCCAAAGGATGATGGCATAAAATTCTCACACGGCATCAAGCCTGATCACTGAATCCCAGGATCTCCTCATGGGAAAAAAATATATATATACTTGGATCTCCTCATGGAAGTAAATAGATATCTACACCAAAACAAGTAAACACTATTGAAAAAAAAAATTAACCTCCTTCTCTGTGAATGAGGGAGGGATGGAGGAAAGAAAGAAAGAAAGAAAGAAAGAAAGAAAGAAAGAAAGAAAGAAAGAAAGAAAGAAAGAAAGAAAGAAAGAAAGAAAGAAAGAAAGAAAGAAAGAAAGAAAGAGAAAGAGAGAGAGAGAGAGAGAAAGAAAGAAAGAAAGAAAGAAAGAAAGAAAGAAAGAAAGAAAGAAAGAAAGAAAGAAAGAAAGAAAGAAAGAAAGAAAGAAAGAAAGAAAGAAAGAAAGAAAGAAAGAAAGAAAGAGATCAGTGGTCCCCAACCACCGGGTCACAAACCGTACCAGTCTGTGGCCTGCTAGCAACAGGGCTGCAGAGCAAGGCAGAGGTGCCACATCACCCACCTGGGATCTGGGTGGATGAAAGAGACAGAACAGCCTCAGGTGAGGGTCTTTAAATGGGAGGGGGAGGCAGATTGACCTTCCACCACCTGGCCACCTAGTGGGGAGGCAGCAGAAATAACCCCAGTCTCCCCACCATATAAAGACCTCCATGGAGGGCAAAACCCCCAGTGCAGCCCCCCCCCCACATCTGTGGAAAAGTTCTCTTTCACGAAACTGGTCCCTGGTGCCACAAAGGTTGGGAGCCACTAGATAGATAGATAGATAGATAGATAGATAGATAGATAGATAGATAGATAGATAGATAGATAGATAGATAGATAGATAGATAGATAGATTCAAAATCAGGGTTGTTTTCATTAATTTGCATTAGACTTTCTTTAAAATAGGTATATACTGCTATTGTAACATAGTCTCAATGGATTTACCCAGATACCTTTCCTTGAAGCAGCTCTTCCAAGCTTTTTAGGATGAAAGTGCAGGTACTGGGCTTGGCATTTTGGAATGAGACTCATCCTCCCTTTTGTACATATGTAAAAGGAGCTCTTCAGCTTGAGAAAGTTCTTCAGCTTGAGAGAGGCTACTGCCTTAGCCCTGTTTGGTGTAGTGGTTAAGAGTGGCAGAGTCTAATATAGAGAACCAGGTTTGATTCCCCACTCTTCCACAAGCAGCTGCTGGATGACCTTGGGTCAGCCACAGTTCTCTCAAGAGCTCTCTTAGCCTCACCTACCTCACAGGGTGTCTGTTGAGGAGAGAGAAAGAGAAGGAGATTGTTAGCAGCTCTGAGACTCTGAGTGAGGGATGGGGTATAAATCCAATATTATCATTATCAATAAACCTAACTTTGTTTCAAAATCCAAGGACTGGTTATTTTGAAATCTCATGCTTGACACTCTAGGCAAGGCTAACTTATGGTGCCTCCTCCTGCACTGATAACCAATTTTCAAAAATAGTCCAGGCAGGCAGGGGTGTTGGTCAATGTTCCCTCAAAGCTGTGTGCAAAATTGTTCCTTCATGAGTCAATTCATAAAAGTTGTGAGCAAGCCTACATTTTGATTTGATTTTTTCAAATTTCAGTTTACGAACATACAAACATAAAAAAATAAACATAACTGTAACTATAACCTTGAAGGAATCTCAGAATGAGCATCAGGCAAGAATAAAAGAAGCCTTGAGCTGCTGGCACCACCTCTTTTATTTCCTGAAAATGTTCTTGAAAGTGAAATATTTTGGCTAGCAGTATTCTCTAGCTCCCACACTAGGCACCACTTGCAAGGGGGACAGCACGTTAAAAACCATCTAGAGTACACACACACCCTCACAAGCATATGTCAAACCACAAATCCACTGACTGCCTTAAAATGAGGCAATGAGAAAGGGTTGTTGTTTTACCATTGAATTCTTAGACCCCAAAAACGTTGTGAATCTAAATTATATTTACTGAACATGACCATATTATCTCAGCACCAAAACAAAAAAGTCAACTTTCTAAATTATTCCTGGAGCCCCGAAGTAAGTGTGTAGAAGACTCAAGACTATCTGAAGCAATTCAAGGAGCCCATATGTCAGACTGCATAAGAACAAGACAAGCAGTAAGACCACTTTCAGTAAAATACAACAACAAAAGACCTAACTCCCTCACCATCCTTAGAAAAACCTAACCCCCAAGAGAGCAACAAATGTACACTTCTATGACTTTCAGGTATGATAAAATCTATACAAGCAAAGTGTGGTTTTATGTATATATGTCTCTTTATTGTCCACCTTTCTCAGAGACTCAAAGCAGAGTACACTTATATTATATACATATATTTCTCCAGGCCACTTGGCAACCCTGAGAGTCAGAATTACACACTTCCTAGCCCAGCTGATTCCCAAAGGATCTAACCTGGCTGGGGGGACAGACAATCAGAATTCCCCAACATTTGTTAAAAGCAAATATCTGATGCAAGACTCTTGAAAGCTCATGCTCCAGAAATCCTGTTAACCTCTAAGGTGCCACTGGACTCAAATCTCATTCTTCTCAAGTAAACTGGTACTGCCACCACTGGAAACTAAAAGCAAACTGGACTTCCTGGTTATGTTGCCTTGAGCTCAGGGGTGTCCACAGATTGTCCTCCTGTGGCACCTTTGAATCAGGTGGCTAGAGGGGGGGCACAGACGTGGCTCCCCCATAGGAAGATCCTGGAGGTGTTTTCCTTCAGCATGGGACTTCTGTGGGAAGTTAGGGGCACAGCGGTGGCTGCTCCTGTCCTTCTTGCATGTCCTAAGGCTCTGCTGCCATAATAGCTGACGCAGCAGAAAAAGGTGATCGCCCGACTGCTTTCTTTCGCTCCTTTCAATAAGCGTTTGTTGTATCGCTTCTCTACCCCAAGCATGGCAATTCTACTTGGCAAGTAAGTGTGCTTTCAATACCACTGGCTAGTGGGTCGTTTTACATAACAACAAGCGGGCAGCCCAAAGGAAGGGAAAGAGGTCAATTACACGCCTACTTTTCCTGTGAATGAGACCTCGAAAAGTTAAAGAGCAACTTTAAGTATCCGCAACAATTTGAATTGGACTGAATACACGACCCAGATTATAATTGGATATATGCTAAAGAGACTACTATTTGGCTGCAATACAGTCTGAACATAAACGAGATATGTTTTAGAGAGATTTGTTCCTGTCGTCCGACTACAACTGAAATGATAACATTTAAAATCACAGCTGGAGGAGATTTGGAATGATGGACTAACTGGATTTTTAAGATACTTTTCAACTTGGATTAAGAGACTGAGTTTGCTGACAAAGAAAACTGGCACTGCCAAGCAAAATGTTTTACAAAAAAGATATACTATGGAGTATTACTTCTCTGAAACAGGATCTTAGTTCATTAACGGAGTTGATTAGAAAGCAAATGGGAACTTTTATGCTGAAAGCTAGCGAAATATCAAATCTATATGAGCAGAGTGTTAAAGAGATTCTTGTGACATCTGTGGAATTAGAAGAAGAAAGTGATCTGCTGCGAAATGAACAAAAGAAAACCAAAATGGAACCTTATGGCACAGTTAAAAAACAAGACCGGAAATCGAGATTGAGTGAAGTTTTGCTGAGATGAACAAATGGCGCAGAATTCTTTCCTCCATTACCGAGAGGGATGACTACATTGAGAAGAGAGAAGGTACATCTCAACCAACAAATCAAGATGTGGAAATTTTTCAGGAAGAAGGATTTTTGAACTCTCTCTCTCCTTGTGGATAGTTGGCTATGGAACTCTCAATAAGAACTGACATGCAATTTTAAAAGGCAAAGTGTGATGCCTGGGTTATATTAAGTTGTTTTTTCTGGAATAATCTGGATATAAAAGCTAAAGGCATGAAACGTTTTTAAATTTTAAGAAGACAGATAATGTAATTAACTTGCAAGTTGGCAGACTTTGCAGGTAGTTGGATATGGAACTCATAGTAAGAACTTATATATGATTTTAAAAGGCTAGGTGGGATTTCTGGACTATATACTTAAGAAGTTAGATAACACAATTACTTTTCAATTTGGTTTACATTTAATAGATAAAGATATCTGTTTCTTATGCTCATTGTAATGATGATATTTTCACACTAATAAGTGAGTTTGTATTTTTAATATGGTTGAGTTAAGTACTAAAAATCAAGATGAAAAAACTTTTGTGGGAAGAAGGGTTTCTGAGTCATGGTTTCCTCTGTGGGTAATTAAATATGGAATTGTTCATAAAAACTGATATGTGATTTTAAAAGATCAAGAGAGGTTCTAAGGATGGAAAGGTTTTGTTAAAATGTTAGAAAAATATACAGTTAATTTGGATCAATGGTTAAGAGGGCAGACAATACAATTATTTTTTATCCGGCAGATCTGCTCTTAGTATGTTTGTTTGTAGAAATTGTTCCTACTGAGACAGATAAATTATTATATTTTATTCTTAGCCTGTTAAGGATAAAGATATGGGCTCCATATGTTTATTCTAGGATGATATTATTAAATTAACAAGTCTGTTTGTGCCTTCACGATATTTCATGTTTACTCTAACGTTGATATTGCTAAATTAACAAGTTAGTCTGTGCTTCCAGTATGGTTTAGTTTAGCCAGCCAGCTTTCTGTTGAGACTGCTCTGATTTTTTTTTTTTTAAGATTTTAAGATTTTGAGACTGCTCTGATTTTTTTATACTTTTATGTGTTGAAGGAGAATTGTTTAGACTTATATTTTAAGTAATAGTTTAGTAAAAAAGATATAATGAAAGATAAAGATGGTAAAATATATGGGGAGAATTTTATACTTGCAGGTAAAAAGTATTGGGTATTGCATCTGGAGGTAGAACCGTAACTGATATATTTGTATTTTTCTTTGTTTATGTCTTTTCCATTTTGTATCTACCCTTCCCCCTCTATACTGTATCTATGCTCATGCTTCTTTTCTTTGTAGTTAAAATCAATAAAAATTATAAAACATAGAAACTAAAAGCAAACAGCAGCTTACTGTTGAGATTGCAGTGTGAGAAGAGAAGGGGCTTAATCATTCCACTGCCTTGTGGTCTCCCCCCTCTGAAGAAAGACTTCAACGACCACCCCACAGAGAGATCCATAGCTTTGTTTGCAAGTACAATGAACCTATGTACAATCTGCGCATATTGTAGGCTTGATATTTCTTTGCACATATATTGAGTAATTCTCATGTCACGTTAAATGCATGTACAAATTGAATGTGTGACTGAAACCTCCCATTTCTCTAGGATTCAGTCCACAGTTTCATTTGTCAAGACAACCTGTACTGGCTTTTTCTCACAATGCAGGTTGAATATGTTTTCATAAGTAATGTGTGATCTGGGCTTGTGTGCCTTGATCTTCCAGGTGGGTTGTATTTGTTTCTTTTAGTATTTTTGTATTTATATGTGCAGGTGTTTTTGTGTGTGTGTGTGTACTCACGGTGGGTCTCAACAGCCCTACATGGCCCTCAAGCTCCACCTCCCCCAACACACCTACCCACCCAAACACACAAGTGGTCATCAAAATTCCTGCAAAAAGGTGACCCACAGCTGACTCCATGACAATGTGAGCAATTGGGGACTCCCCTGCCCAAATGTGCCCATCGGCGCATCTGCCCCACAACTGAGAGAAAATGTTGCCATGATACTCAGCCTAGAAAGCGACTGCTGTTCAGCCTCTGATTGCCTAGACTAAGCATGTGTTCTCAGGGCACACTATTCACCCCCCCCCCGTCCCAGATGGAAGGAAGAGACGGACACAAGGGTTTTGGTAACTAAAGGGCCACTTTCTTTCTTTATTACATTAACGCAAGGGCTATAACATAACAGGCAGCACGGCAGGGCCAGAAGACGAAATACCGCTCCCCTGCCACATGACGGGCGAGCCAACCTGCCCCTAGATATAGCCAAAATACATGGCTCGTACCCGGGCAACCTAGCAAAGGTTGTGCCCTGGAGTTCCAACCCCCAGTCGCATGGCTTACAGGCGAATCAATCCATGCAAACCCAAGGCAGTCCACTTCATCACTCAACCGTCCCACACGGTCCAGAAATGATTTAGCGAGACCCCAATTCCCAAAACTGGGGTGCTACAGGTGCTCACCGAGCTGCATAACGAAAGTTTAGGCCAAAACACAGCCACCGCGAGGCCAAGCCTCTGCTTAGGCAGCTGTGCCCACTAAACGCCCAACACTTCCTTAAGCCCAAGTTTCAAGTCCTCTGAAAAGGTGTCATTACCTTTGTCCAAAAGATGTACACCATCGCTCCTGTATAAATCCGCGCAATCAGCTCGGATCCCAGGGTGAGGAAGAAAGTGGCCCAACCCCCCCCCCCCTCGAAGGCTCTTTTAAGTTCTAAATTAGCTTTGTGGTGAGCTTTCTCAATTGTTCATGGGTCCCAAGCCGTATGCCATACCCGGCGTGGGATCATGGCCAACCACATGATCAAAGCCTGCAGCCAACACCTCTTGATGACTCTAAAGTCATCTTTGGCCTGCAACACAAGGGCTTTTTCCTTGAGCAGGCCTAAATCATTACCACCCAGATGTAGCACCACAACATCTCCAAACAAGAGGGGGCAACAGGCCCAACCAATGGAGACCCCGCCATCCACGCCATTCAATGGTGGCCCACTTGCTGAGCCCCAGCTGTGACCTGAAGTCCTCCTGGCCTGATGGGCAGCCCAAAACATGAAGCTGTGTCCGCATATGAGGACGTGTCGTCTCTCTCCATGGACCACAGCACCTGAGAAAAGAAGAAACGATGAATAACATAGCCCCCTAATAACGTGATGCCAATTACTGCAGTGCAAGAGGGCGAACATAGCCCTTATAGGCCGAAGAATGCCACCTACCAAGCTTCTGAATGGAAGGCGGGGAGTATCCCAGGGCAGCAGCCGTAGATGCCGCTCCAATACAGAAGGAATGGGTACCGAACTTAACTCCCGACAGGCCCAGCATAGCAAGGGCCTTGCATGACACTGTCCAACACTGATGCTTCGTCAGGGGACTGCAGTCCCCATGACGAAACAACAGGCTGGCACCCAAACCACGAGCAACCATGTATCGCAAAAAAGCCACTATGGGACAGATCTCGACATCAGAACAGGAACCCAAACTAATAGTATCTCCCCATTGCAGTTGATCGGTCTTGGAATGATGAATTGTAACATATACAGATCCGCCAGCCAGACGAATGTCGTGGGCCATCAAGGCCCTCCCTGAAACGTCTCGTTTGGACTGAGACACCAGCTCACTCACCCGGAGAGCCCTGAAGAATGCCATGAGAGAGGCAGCGTGAAAGAGCAGCATTTCGTACTCGGATACGCACACCTGGCCCCAGACTGATCATAAACCCCTAAGAACTGCAGGGGAAATTGGTTGCCTAGGATTCTGCCTGGGCCCAACTTCTCTAGACCAACCTTCCAACATTTTCATAATGCGGAAGTCACCAGTATTCTCCTGGAAACCCAAAGCGTTACTAGTGAATGCCAATGCAGACAGCCGGCCCCGAATAGATTGAACTGCTAATCCCCTACACCTTAAAGATACACTATAGTGGAGTAATTGCTCCACCGGAAGGGGCTATCCCCCTTGGTAACCAACTTTGCTTCTAAAACTTTCAAACTGGCATACTGCCCTGTTGTACGATTTTCTGGTACTAGGAGAAATGGCGAGACTTATTGCTCTGCCAGCCTCGACCCGCCAATCATCCATATCCCAAGGGGCATCATTGTCGGAAGAAGATCTGTGTCTGGGGTCAGCTGGTGAACCTTCTGCATCTGTTTGCGGGAGAGAGCATCAGCCACCCCATTAGCCACCCCAGGCACATGCCTGGCAAAAAATAAAATATTAAGCCTCAGGCAATGGAGAGTGAAGGCCCGCACCAGCCTCATCACCCTGGGGGATTTGGAAGTGGGAATTGATAACATGCACCATGGCTAAGTTGTCGCACCAAAAGTGGGCAGTGTGGTCTGCCAACTCATTCCCCCACAACCAAATGGCTACCAAGATTGAGAAGAACTCCAAAAAAGTCAAATCTCTGTTCCACCCCGCATCTACCCATTCCTGGGGCCATTCCTCTGCGCACCAGTATCCGTGAAAGTAGACGCCAAACCCAAGGGACCCCGCTGCGTCTGATGTAATTTGCAGCTCAGCTTTCAGCTGTAACTCAGCCCTCCAAAAGGAGACACCATTAAAGGAGGTTAAAAACTCCTTCCATAGTAAAAGGTCCTCCCACATGCTGCGTGAAATCCTGATTCGGTGATGTGGCTGGCATAATCCAGCCATTGCATCACACAACCTCCTCAAAAAGGGGCAACCAGGAGTTTCCACCTTACATGCAAAATTTAAGTAACCCACCAACTGCTGCAGCTCCCTCAAGGTTGCCTTTCGACGCAGCAAAAACTGAGCAACCATTTCCTGCAGACCTAGAATTTTGTCCCTTGGAAGGCATGAAGCTTGTTGGAATGAATCAAGTTCAACCCCCAGAAACTTCAATCGCTGGGTATGGCCTTCCATCTTCTCATGGGCTAGAGGAACGCCCAGCTCCCCCGACTGCGCTGCAAAGGCCGCCATCAAATGGGCACACTGGCCGGAGCCTAAGGGGCCTGCAAACAAGAAGTCATCCAGATAATTCACCACATTGCTCAAATGAGTCCGGTGGCACACTGCCCATTCTAAAAAGGAGCTAAAGCGTTCGAAGGCCGCACAAGAAACGGAGCACCCCATGGGCAGGGCCCTGTCCATATAAAACCGCCCTTCAAAATGAAAACCCAGCAATTCAAAATCCAAAGGGTGATCCGGTAGGAGGCGAATGGCGAACTTTATGTTGCTCTTTGCCAACTCAGCCCCTACCCCACAACGCTTTACCATCTGCACCACTTGGTCAAAAGATGTGTACCGCATAGTACACAAATTTTCTGGTATGGCGTCATTCATCGATTCCCCATGGGGGTAAGATAAATGATGAATCAATCTGAAATCACCTAGGGGCCTTTTTAGACACCAGGCTTAACGGGGAGACCCTCAAGGTACTCACAGGGGGTGTGGAAAATGGGCCAATCACCCTACCCTTGGCTAATTCCTTCCCAATCTTCTGATGAACTATGTTCTCCATTCCTACAACTGACTTCAAATTACTGGCCATAAACAGCTTTCTGGGGCCCTGAAAAGGAATTCTAAACTCAAACTTAAAACCACTTAACAAATATAGTCGATCTCCATCCCTTGGATAATCACGGAGCTATGCCTCAAGCACTGTTGCCCTTATTGAGCTGGGACTCTTTACCAAATGGCTTATCTGTGCCGCCCGGGCCCTGCTTGCACTGTCCCTGCCTGAATCTACCCCTGGAACAATTCGTGAAGGAATGAGACCCCCCGCAAAGAGGGCACTCATGTTTGTATGTAATGTAATGTAATGTAATGTAAAATTTTATTTATATCCCGCCCTTCCCCGCCGAAGCAGGCTCAGGGCGGCTAACAGCATTTCAAGTAAACAATACAGTAATAAAAACATTAAATTCACATTAAAATTCACATTAAAATCAGTCAATAATCAATAATTAATTAAAACATTCCTAAATCAACACTGGGGAGGGGAAGGTATGACGGTGGGAACAGGCAGAAATGGAAGGGAAGGAGATCGAGACAAGATAGTGCTCGACCACCTTCCAGCCTGCGTCCCATCCCGATGGTGACAGGTAGCGGGGCAAGGCGAAATTACTCGCCTCCGTCACTGGTGTTATGTAATGCCAGGTCCATTAATAATAAGACCTCTATCCTCAGGGAATTCCTGCTTGAGCAGGACATGGACCTGGCATGCGTGACCGAGACCTGGGTCCGCGATGGGGAGACCGTAGCTCTCTCCCAGATGGCGCCCCCAGGATACTCGGTCTTTCACCAGTCGCGGACTAGCGGGCGGGGGGGAGGGGTGGCCCTGTTCATTCGAGAGGCTTACTCCTTCCGGGCCCTCCCGGCTCCGGAGATCAAGGGCATTGAATGTGCCGGCCTGGCGTGGGATGTTGGGGAGGGGTTGGCGATCTGGCTGGTGTACCAACCGCCTAACGCACCGGCCAGCGCCTTACTATCACTGATGGAGGCCGCAGCGGGATGGGCATTGGAGCACCCGAGGCTTTTGATCCTGGGTGACTTCAATGTTCATGCCAATGACGTGACCTCCAATCAGGCGATGGACCTAGTGTCTTCCATGGCGACACTAGGACTCTCCCAAGTAGTTACGACACCCACTCACCAGGCCGGTCACATGTTAGACCTGATCTTCGCGTCGGGAGTTTTAGTGAACGATCTTGCCTCTATAGCAGTGCCATGGTCGGATCACTATGCCCTCAAGGCTCGTGTGGACGTCCCACCCCAACCCCGTTTGGGCGGCGAGCTTATTTTAGCTCGCCCGCGGAGCCTGATGGACCCGGAACGGTTCCTGACGGCTCTGCGGGATCCCTGGCCCCCTGGCGATTCCCTTGATGACCTGGTGGAGTCTTGGAATAATAGGCTTACCGGGGCCATCGATGAGATCGCGCCTAGGCGTCCTCTGCGCCCTCGTTCAAGGCCGACACCCTGGTATAACCAGGGGTTGCGGCGGTTGAAACAAGGACTCAGACGGCTAGAGAGGCAATGGCGGCGTACTCGAGACGAAGCGACTCGAACATCTTATAGAGAGGTTATGAAGTCCTATGAGATGGCAGTCAAGGCCGCAAAGAAAACTTACTTTGCGGCAGAGATTGCGTCCGCAATTTCGCGCCCGGCACAACTGTTCAATACAATTCGGACTCTTACTATGCTGCCACAGGGCAGACCAAATATTAATGAATTGGAAATTGGCTGTGAGGCTTTTGCGGATTTTTTTGCGGATAAAATCGCATCGCTCCGTTCCGACTTCCCTGCCACATTGGATACAGCTAGTGGACCTGAGGCTCCGTGCCTGTCTTCGGATTGTGTCCTGGACGGCTTCGGCGCGCTCAGCCTGGAAGAAGTTGACAGGATCCTCCTATCTGCACGCCCAACAACTTGTAAATTGGACCCATGCCCCTCCTGGCTTATTAAGACCTGCCAGAGGGAGCTAAGATATCCTATATGGGATATCATAAATAGATCCCTATTGGAGGGACATTTTCCATCAGCGCTCAAAGAGGCGGTGGTCCGTCCCCTCTTGAAGAAAACAACGTTAGATCCGACCGAATTGGCACACTATCGGCCGGTATCGAATTTGCCCTTTTTGGGCAAACTTATAGAGAGGGCAGCGGCGTTGCAGCTACAGAGTTTCCTGGAGGATGCTTCTGTCCTTGACCCCTACCAGTCTGGTTTCCGCCCGGGCCACGGGACGGAGACGGTGCTGGTCGCCCTGGTGGATGACCTTCGGCGACATCTGGATCAAGGCGGCTCGGCGGTGCTGATGCTGTTGGACCTATCGGCAGCGTTCGATATGGTCGACCATCGGCTTCTGGCGTGCCGCCTTGCCGACGCAGGGATCCAGGGGTTGGCCTTGCAATGGCTTTCCTCTTTCCTTGACGGTCGGGAACAAAGGGTGGCGATTGGGGAGGAACTGTCCCGGAGACACACGCTTGATTGCGGGGTGCCTCAAGGGGCGGTTCTTTCCCCGATGTTATTTAACATCTATATGCGCCCCCTTGCCCAGATGGCCCGAGGGTATGGGCTGGGTTGCCATCAATATGCTGATGACACCCAGCTCTATCTGCTTATGGACGGCCGGCCCGCCTGCGCCCCAGAAAATCTGGACCGGGCGTTACAGGCAGTGGCTAGGTGGCTTAGGCTGAGCGGGCTGAAGCTGAACCCGGCGAAGACAGAGGTCCTTTGCTTAGGTCGCTGCGGCCCGGGAAGGGAAATCCCCCTGCCAGTTTTTGACGGCGCTCCGTTAACAGCGTCGGGCAGGGTCAAGAGCCTGGGGGTGCTGTTGGAGCCTTCACTGACGATGGAGGCTCAGATAGCAGCCACTGCCAAATCCGCTTTTTTTCATCTTAGGCGGGCGAGGCAGTTGGCCCCCTTCCTGGAACGTGACGACCTGGCAACAGTGATTCATGCTACGGTCACCTCGAGGCTGGACTACTGTAATGCCCTCTACATGGGGCTACCCTTGTGCCGGACCCGGAAACTGCAGTTGGTGCAGAACGCTGCTGCCCGGCTGTTATTAGGGCTCCCAAGATGGGAGCACATTCGGCCGGGGCTCCAGGGTCTGCACTGGCTGCCAGTAATATTCCGAGTCCGGTACAAGGTGTTGGTCATTACCTTTAAAGCCCTATATGGCCTAGGACCTGCCTACCTTAGGGACCGTCTCTCCCCACACGTTCCCCAGAGAGTACTACGCTCAGGTTCACAAAACCTGTTGGTAGTCCCCGGGCCAAAGGAGGCCCGCCTAAAATCCACCAGGGACCGGGCCTTCTCAACAACGGCACCTTATTGGTGGAACCAGCTGCCGGAAGAGGTGCGGGCCCTGCGGGATCTAGGGCAATTCCGCAGGGCCTGTAAGACAGTCCTCTTCCGGCAGGCCTATGACATCAACTGACAATGGAAACATCATGGATGGAACAAAATGTATTTATAGGCCGCCGGTTCTATTTTATCTTATTTTATCTTGTCTTTATTAATTTATGGTTTGATTGTATTTTAAATGTTTTAAGCTGGAGTTGTTGAATTATCATGTTGTAAGCCGCCCTGAGACACTTAGGTGAGAAGGGCGGGGTATAAATCTTAATATAAATAAATAAATAAATATTAATCTGGCGGTAAACATTAATTCAGTTATTAGTGAACACCTGTTTGAAGAGGGCGGTCTTGCAGGCCCTGCGGAACTGGTCTAAGTTCCGCAGGGCCCGCACCTCCTCTGGGAGTTGGTTCCAGAGTTGTGGGGCCGCAACGGAAAAGGCCCGAGTGCGGGTGCTTTGAAGTTTAACTTCTTTTGGCCCAGGGATATTCAGTCTGCTTTTCCCCACTGACCTCAGTGCTCTCTGGGGCTCATATGGGGAGAGACGGTCTTTCAGGTAGGTCGGTCCTTGGCCATATAGGGCTTTAAAGGTTATGACCAGCACTTTGTACTGGATCCGGTATACAATTGGCAGCCAGTGCAGTCTGCGCAGCCCCGGCCGTATATGCTCCCATCTTGGGAGACCAAGTAACAGCCTGGCCGCCGCGTTCTGCACTAGCTGCAGCTCCCGGGTCCGGTACAGAGGCAGCCCCATGTAGAGAGCATTACAGTAGTCCAGTCTTGAGGTGACCGTCGCGTGGATCACCATTGCTAGGTCCTGACGCTCTAGGAAAGGGGCCAGCTGCCTCACCCGCCTCAGGTGGAAGAATGCTGATTTGGTAGTGGCTGTTATCTGGGCCTCCATTGATAATGAAGGCTCCAGTAAGACGCCCAGGCTCTTTACCCGCTGCGCCATCTTCAGCGGCGCCTCGTCAAAGGCCGGGAGAGATATTTCCTTCCCCAGAGTGCCACGACCCACATGGAGAACCTCTGTCTTTGCTGGATTTAACTTCAGCCCACTCAGTCTAAGCCACGTTGCAACAGCCCGCAAAGCCCGGTCCAGGTTCCCCGGGGCGGAGGCGGGCCGGCCGTCCATTAGTAGATAGAGCTGGGTGTCAACTGCGTATTGATGGCAATATGTATGGGCAGTTCTTTTTACCACACACCCCCTGGGACCCAAACTCTCAACAAAGCAGGTGGGGTTGAACTACCTGCCCCGCACTGCTGCAGGCATCAGAAGCAGTGGCTGTGCACTGAACAACATGTCCACTGTCTGACCTATCACCCAGGTTAGGTCGTGCTGGAGACATAACCTGCAGCCACAGCTGTGGCTGAATCTGATCCCATTGAAGGGCCGGGTTCAAAGCCGCCCTCTTCTGAACTCCTCATCATATTGAAGCCAGGCCGGGCCAGTAAAGCTAGTATAGCTTTTGTAAATGATGTTGAAATACTGAAAAAGGGATGTGGCCCTCCATGGCTGTGACCTGACAATAATTCCAGAGTAAATAATGAACCCGGGCACCCAGTTCGCCCATGTCCTGTCAACTTTCCACTTCTTGATTTTCTCCGTTTCCCTATCATCCAAATCCTCTTTATCCTTTTTCTCCAGCTCCCTATAGAGCAGAGAGAATAGGTCCACGGATTCCCCTTTCAGTATCTTATCCTTGGTGGCTGGCAACAAGTGATCACCAAGATGAAAGGCCAGATCACCAAAAGGTAAAGCCTTAGCTGGCACAGTAGAGTATGATGGTTCCCAAGGATAAGAAACACCCCAGCCACCATAGGGTGCCACGGATGCTCCCAGGAACTGGCTGGGCAGGCCTCCCCAAGGACCCCAAGGGTTAGCCAGGTTAAAGCCCCAAGCCCAAGGCTGGAAATTATTAAAAGCTGCAGGCTGCCTATTGGCAACTGGTCCAAAAGTGGCCGACTGCCCCCAAGGCCCCCAGGGCCAATCTGTGGTAGTGTGTTGTACAAACACACCCCTACCAAACTGCAAACTCTGAGAAGCATCCGCATCGGGCACCTCCACTGGAAGAGGCGACACACCCTCCATTTTGTCCATAGAAGACCTGCTTTCAAGGGAAGACAGACAATTAAGGATTTCTTCCTGGAAGCGCTTCTTAGCAGGCCGCTTGTCTGCCTTGGAAGTCAAGCCCGTTACATCCAATATGACCGGCTGCCTACTACTCGACCCCTCCAAAGCGGCTATTCTGGCTAACACAGACTGCTTGAAAGTGCCATCCTCCTCATCAGACGATGAAGGCAAAGGTGCTGACCGCTTAGGAACAGGCTGCTGCCATCTCAGTGCAGGGCACTTGCCATTGGATTTGCCCTGTCCCTTAGGCATGATAATGTGCCCAATAACAATGACAAGCCCGTCTACTGCCTGATGTGGCCCCCGCTCTACCAGAAGCAGGTGATGAATGTTAAAGCTATCCACAAAATGGCCACCCCAAGCAATCCACAAAATGGCCACTCTTCTCCCCAGCAATGGGGAGGAAGAATAAAAAGACTGTCCTTGAAATGGCCGCCCTGAACTATCCACAAAAATGGCCACTCTTCTGCCCAGCAACAGGGAGGAAGAATCGAACAGCTCCAATAAAATGGCTACCCAATTAAACCCACGATTAGCTAAGGCCTCCTTCCAAACTGCACTTCTGGAAGAACAGCCCCACACACTGTGAAGTAACCATGCACTCCCCCAGAAGATTATATAATTGGGGGGTGAGGGGGAAGTTGGTTCCACAGCCGGCTTAACAGAAGAAAAAAACGGGGGGGCCAAACAGCAGCCTCAAAAGGGGAGAGGCACCACAAGATACCCTAAAACAAAAAGGGGAAGCACAAAAACACTGGCTGCGTGAAAACGCCGCGGCCAGCGACAAACCGCCATGTCAAAGACGCTCCTGAAGATGCTCCTGACGCGATGAGACTCCTCCTGAAGACCACCACAGCTCGCTACAAGCAGCCATGGCAAAGTCCAACGTGCCAACCACTGTGGCCAAAAAAGTCGAGGCGAAGAATGAGAGGAGGGAGCGGAGCCCGCCTCTAGGGCGTGCCTGCTCCACCCCCACCTCGGATGATGCCCTGCCCACTCCTCCTCCTTGCGAGGAGGCAAAACGGCCCCCAGACGCAAGGCTGTGCAAAGATGGCACAGATTTTTTTAATAAATAAATAAAATGCTTTCATCCCCCCTCCCGGCTTCTTCCCAGGGTGTCTTGTGCCCTTCATCAGTCAAGAAGTGCAGATGCAGCCACTTCCTTGTGCCTTAATCTCCATGAAGCCCAGAAAATACACCGCCCAAGGAGGCGAGGACAGGATTGCCTTACCTGCTGCTCCTGCAGCAGCCAGCATGACTCCTTCCTCACCTCTCTGCTCCCAAGGTCTGGCTTCCTCCTTTCCCTTGGCATCTTTTCTTCCCTCCCTACCTCCCCTGCAGGCATCTGCTGCACTGCTGCCAGCTCACAAGCACCCTTCCTTGCTGTTCTGGTTGGCTCTTCACATCCGTGTGCATGCTCCCCTGCAGCCAGAAAGCCATGTGTGCTGCTTATGCCAGCTCTCTCTGCTGCTGTTGCGCAGGCGCAGTCCAGCACTGTGCAGCTTACGAGGAAGCCTGGAAGGGCAGTGGGCCAGCAGCAGTGGCATGACATCACTGAGTCACTGTGTCCAATTTGGCATCCCCAAAGGCCAGCACCCTAGGTGATCACCTATTTCACCTAGTGGCAGGGCTGGCCCTGTAAAAGGGTTGCTTGTTACTAACTTGGAGTGCTGTTGCTGAACAGCTCTGAAGTCTTAAACTTGCTTCCATCTTTCAATCAGGTTTCACAGGATGAAGTGTTGTTGGTCTGCCTCTTTATTCTGTTTCTTGTGAAGGTTATTTTTGGAATTTTTTCTCTTCCCAACCTTTTTTCAGGACTTTGCTTCAGTTTCAGTCCAGTTTTTTTGCAGGCTCACATTCTAGCCTTGATCATCTTTGGTATTTGTAGAATTTTCTCCTCAGTATTTTCACATTATTTAGACCTCCTTCCAGTACCTTTATGCACTAAGCTTTGTTTCTGATCTCACATCACAGCCCTCTGTGTTCGTTGTGACATTCCTCACTTCCTGGAACGGCACTTTGTGGTCCATAGTTCCCTATGGGGATAGAGGATGCCTGCAAGCACATATCCTTAATGTGAAATATAGAAATATTTCTCAGAACTGTACACTATATTCAGGTCTTCTATAAGTTCTTGAATGGGAAACAGTAGCTTTCAATTCACTGAATGAATTAAGATGGCAATCTGAATACTTAGCACTACAGGTAATGATTAGAAACATTGAAGGGTTTTTCTCCTGTTGTAAAGATCAGGTGGAAAAACACAAAGGTCCAGTCTACAAGTACTACTCGGAGAAACTGATGAACCCATAGTTTTATGTTGCATTGTTTATGAGGTTGTAGATCAACTGGCTGAACTTAGTAAGATGCTGTAAGAAGTTAATTGTAGCATTCTTGAGACATTTTGCTTTGTGAGGGTCAAGTTAAGTTAACTCCGTGCCCAGTACCTTGATGGCAGTGTTCATTGGAGTGATTAGGTTTGTAAACTAATGGAGAATACCAAGGCAGCCATTGTGAGGTTTGTGGAACAAATGTGTATATGCACCTAGAGAGCAGATTTCCTGATAATGAATTGAAGGAATGGCAAGTTTTTGAGATGGCTTCCTTTGTTTCCTCTACCACTACAAAATTTGAGGCATACATTCTTCCTTTCCAAAGTCAGGAGAAGAGCTAAATGTGAGCCTGGAAACAGGAAACAACTGAATGTTTTAAATACATTGAAACAGTCTAGGGAAGGCTGAAATGCTATGGATGAGGACTAATGCTGATCTAGGTCAGGGAATTCCATGGTTCTTGATGGGATCACACTCCCCTTGAATAATCAGGGAGTGAATCCCACAGTCCCCAATTCTTATCTGAATGGATTTTTCCCACATTGCCTTTCTCCCAGAGTCTTTTCCTATGCCAGGGAAGTTTATTTCCACCAACTCCCAGCAATGTGGACTAATAGCTATGTAAGTGGGGTGCTGCACTGAAATGAAAAAAAATTAGCAAAAAGGCTCCTGTCTCCCACAAATGCCAGCAGGCAGAAGAGTGATTTTCTCCACTCTCTCATTAGCCTGTCATCCCTCCTGTCATGTTGCAATTGGTCCTTGCAATTCCTGCAACCCTGGAATCAACATTCCTGGGGTAAAAAAAAAAAACATGCTGGAGGGAAGGGAACACAAGAAAGATCTATGACTGTTAGCTGGCATCCCCTAACCCCATGTGCACAGTTTGATGATGTCAGGGTTCCCCAATGTGGTATCCATTGCCATCAATGGCACCCACCATGGTACGCCCTTGAACTTGCCAAATTTTTCAGAAAGTGAGTGAGTCTATTGTAAATCAGGGCTTGTTACTGACTGCTCTGATCCAGTGAAGGGTGCTTTACACAGTTGCAATAGCAGCTGCAACCACTGAAGGACTAGAAAGAATGTGGGCTTTTCTTAGTCATCACAGAATCACAGAGTTGGAAGGGATCTCGAGAGTCATCTAGTCCAACCCCCTGCACAATGCATCATGTGGACCATTCCACCCTCAAGCTTTCCTTCATTTCTTTTAAATCTCCAGCCTCCTTCTCCTTCCCTACTCAGATTTTTCCTGCCTTTTTTTCTTTTTGTTCCTTTTCTGAGCTTCCAAGCGGAGGCTGGAGTTGTCCTGGGAATATAACTCATGTCCAGACCACAGAGATCAGTTCCCTTTGGGGAAAAAACTGCTGTGGAGAGTGGACTTTATGGCATCACATCCCTACTGAGTTTTCCTCTCCTCTCCAAACTCTGCCCTTCCCAGGCTCCTCCACCAAATCTCCAAGAATTTCCTAAGCTGGAGTTGGCACACCTATTAATAACAAAGTGAACATGGAAGTATTGTGCATGGCTCTGTGTCCTGTGCCAGCATTCTGGGTTTGTGCTCACCACTTCTCAAAACCCCAAATGTGCCTGCAGGCTCAAAAAGTTCAGGAACTCTGGACTCTACATTGTTTTTATATAAGCAAGTATCAGAAGTTACCCCAATGCCTTTTTTCAACTGAGACTTTTGTTGCCAACTGAATGCAACTGACAGATTTTTGTATCCAGAGTCATCTGCTCTGTGTTCAGCTAGAGGAAGGCTGCAGTTAAGCCAGATGAGCCTTTTAATTATTTCAGCACGATGGGTGGATTTTTTTTTATCTAACTAGAGGTAAATACAGTCGTTTATTAGCTGGTGCAAAAATAGATATGAGCTGTGCAGAAGCTCTGCTTCTTAGATGCAGTTTGAAATGCAGAACTAATAACATAACTACCTAATTATCTTCAATTTGTTACCAAGCAATGATCTTAAATATAAAGAAAGAAAAATTCAAAGAAAAAAACCTTATTTGAGGGTGTGTGTGTGTGTGTCAAGATTCCTGGTATAATTTCAGAAGTGTGGAGGAGTTCCTTTTCTTAAACATTCTAAGAATAGAGATTTAATACCTGGTTGTAAGGCCTTTTTACAAAATTCAATTTGTGTGATAAGTCAAGTTGTTCTTCCTTGCTAATGTGTAGCACCTACTTAAATTCACTCAAAATGCAAATTAAGAGGTTGCATGAAGTAAGGTAATGTAACATGTTAAATTTTATTCAGACAAAATGTGAGAAACTCTGCAGAGTCTGCCCATAGGCTGCCACTTTTCTTTCAAACAAGCTGTTGCTGCTGCCTTTTTTGCCCCCCCCCTTGAGCTAGGAGATAGGGTGAACACTGTTGTGTCAATAGTTTTATAGTTATTTCCCTCTGAATCTGTATATATGTTGTTTGTAGTATCACTTGTGCCAGTTATACATGGTGGGTTTTGCAGAAAATATGGATTTTTGATAAAATATGTTTTAAAAACAGAGAAATATGGATTTTCATATAACTTTGCTGAAGCCTTTATTATGTTTTTCGTAAGCAATATTAGTACATATAGCTGTTTGCAGCACTTTTCACTATGAGATTATATGTTTAGTATTGTACTGTAGAATTTCCCCTGCCTCGGCCAGCCTATTGAGTGGTAGCAGAGGTTGGGAAGCTGCCTATGAAAGTTCTCCCTCTACAGTGGGAGACCTGGCACCCTATTTCTTTCCCCAGTATCTCCTCAGCCAAAAAAGGGAGTAATGGAAAGATACAGAGAGAATAGAAACCTCCTGCTGGCAACCCTTGATTATCTGTTGGTTGGCAGGAGACAAAAAATTAAAATCCCTGTCAGCATTACTGTACATCACTTCTGGGAAAAATCGGAAATGATGCCATGCCACTCTAGAGATCACCAGAAATGTTGTGAAAGTAGGGTTGCCAAGTCCAATTCAAGAAATATCTGGTGGAGCCAGGAGACTTTGGGGGTAAAGACAGGAGCAAGGTTGTGACCAGCATAACTGAACTCCAAAGTGAGTTCTGGCCATCGCCTTTAAAGGGACTGCACACCTTTTAAATACCTTCCCTCCACTGAGAATATTGAAGGATAAGGGCACCTTCTTTGGGGACTCACAGAATTGGACCCCTTGGTCCTATCTTTTTGAAACTTGAACAGTGTTTTAAGGAGATACACAGGATGCTATGCTGAAAATTTGGGGCCTATAGCTCAAATAACAGCACCCCCCCCCCGCAAGCCACAGATACCTAGAGACCAATTCTCCGTTATTCCTTATGGGAATTGGTCTTCATAAGGAATAATGGAGTGCCCAACAGATATCCCCCCCCCACTTTCTAATGACCTTGAAACGGGGGGGGGGCTCCAAACTGGGGAATCCCCTGCCCCCACCTGGGGATTGGCAACCCTCTACGGAAGTGACATTACATAATCTCCCTGACAGTGTTCCACCACATGTCTCCACCCTAAGACACTCCTAGAAAACATACACTGCCCCACTATAAGAAGCACTCTGCTTTGATCTTACTTTTGTGCTACATTTACCAGATAAAACATTGGAATTCATTTTAAGTCAGATTTGCTACTGATTTCTACTAAAAAGCTTTCCTAGACCCTGCTGCCAGGGAGATAAGATAACCTTAAATTTCACAATATATATATTTACTTAGAATTAAATCCCACCAAAAATTCTGAGATTATATCAAGGTTTAATTGGTCAGGCCAGTTAACTATTTGTATCACTTCTGTAAAAGCAAACAAGCAAGACAGAAGACCCAGGAATTAACATTGTTAATTTGGATAACTGAATTCTGATCAATTTTTGCACCCAACTATGACCTAGATAGCCCAGGCTAGCCTGATCTTGTCAGATTTTGGAAGCTGAGCAGGGTCAGCCTTGGCAAGTATTTGGATGGGAGACTCCAAGGAAAATCAGTGTTGTGTCATGCAGGCAGGCAATGGTTTGCCATTGCCTGCCTGCTATTTGCAACCTCTAAATGTCTCTTGCCTTGAAAACCCTGCAGGGTCGCCATAAATCAGCTATGATTTAACAACAACAGCAAAAAGCTTTACTGCATTTCTGGTCGTTCACTTCATGAAATGACAGGACTCTAACACCACACACACACACACCTTTTTATAAATTATATAAATTAATTCTAAAAATCTGTTTTTTACAGACTAGTATTTTGACTTATTGAGGTAGAGCAAGTATCCATAATACAGTAAATGTTGGGAAAAATAATCCGCCATGTGGTCTTGTGTGTCTCAAATCGTTGAAGAGCTGCTTGTGTCAGTAAATTTGGCCAGCCCTAGAAGCAACCTTATCTCAATAGATGAAGCTTTCTGGAGACAGATTCTTGAACATATTAAGCACATTACTGGTTACAACATCCCACACTCTCCCGAAGTCTTTTTTTTTTTTTGCAATACTGGCAAACTCTGAAGATTCCAAAGCTTTCTCGCAATTTTATTGAAAATCTTCTTACAACTGCTAAAACGGCTATAGCATTTCTATGGAAATCCAACATTTCTATGGAAATCCAACACCTTACCATCTCTTGAACTCTGGTTTACAAAAATCTGGAACAATCTAAAAATGGATAAAATTGCAGCACAACTTTCCTTGTCCGACATTTACCCCAAGGTCACATCTTTTGAAGAAAAATGGCTTTTGTTTCTGGAATATACTGAATCTAAAATCATCTTACCTATTAACACACCTTCAATTTTCTCACTATAATTCTTTCTAATTTATGCTATCCTCTCTTTCTCTTTTTATTTAAGTAGTCCTCTTCATTTGGCTTGGGATGGAGCAAGGCATTATTCTTAGCTTAAGAGTCAAAAATTCTAGCCCAACTATCAGTTAATTTATCCTTGTAAGATATTTATTTATTTATCAATTGTTTGGCAAACTGGACATTATCTTAAATGCTAAATAAGATGTTATACAAAGTTATATATACCATAGTATTTTATGCACAGTATAATTTTGTTATGTGTGGAATTAATCTCCTTGATACTACTTCTGTATATAAAGTTCTGTATAACTTGTAATTTTTAAAATAAACTTATATGTTCAAAAAAATAGATGAAGTCATATTTAAATCTCTTAACAGCTTTGCATAATAAAGTTGCTAGGCTAGGCCAAGCTATGGGGGGGGGGGGCTTTCAATCTCCATTGCTCTGAGCAGCAGCAGGGGGGAATAAAGGGGGGAAATTGCTGACTGACCCTCCATCATCCGTCTGGTTGCCAGGCTGAACTTAGGGAATATCCTCCTACACACGTATCTGTAACTAACCTAAATAATCAGAGAGGTTTTGTACAGCTTCTTTTGCCAGAATCTGAACTGAGAAGAGCAAGGCTTTTTCTTTAGCAGCCTGAGAAAACACCTTTCTGTGAGGGATCCAGTTGGCTTAAGCAGCACACCCCACTTGTATCATGGAGGCTTACTAGGTGACCCTGGGCCAATCACACACTCTCAGCCTAACCTACCTCACAAGGTTATTCAGAGGATAAAATGGAAGAGAGAAGAGCTATAAGCTGCTTTGGTTTCCTCAATGGACAGAATGGCAGTATAAGTTTTAAAAAGTTATATCTTTGAACTTTTATCAGTTAAAAAATTTCACTGACAATTAGGGTTGCCAAGTCCAATTCAAGAAATATCTGGGGACTTTGGGGGTGAAGCCAGGAGATTTTGGGGGTGAGGTCAGGAGACATTGGAGATGGGGCCATGAGCAAGGTTGGAACAAGCATAATTGAACACCAAAGAGAGTTCTGGCCATCACATTTAAAGGGACTGCACACCTTTTAAATGCCTTCCCTCCATTGGAAATAATGGATAGGGACATCTTATTTTGGGGCTTATAGAATTGGACCCCCTTGTCCAATCCTTTTGAAACTTGGAGGGTGTTTTGAAGAGAGGCACTGGATGCTATGCTGAAAATCTGGTGCCTCTACCTCAAAAAACAGCCCCCCAGGAGCCTCAGATACCTGCAGATTAATTCTCCATTATTCCCTATGGGAGTTAATCTCCATAGGGAATAATGGTGCCCCCAGTAAACATTTCCCTCCCACCCCCCACCCCACTTTCTGATGACCCTGAAGTGGGGGGAGAGCCTCCAAACCGAGAGGTCCCCTGCCTCCACCTGGGGATTTGGTATATATGAGAACACTCTGTGAGAGTTTTAACTAATATATATTGAAAACAATACTTTAAATCACAATATTTTCCACATTAATATTGTTTTCAATATATATTAGTTTAAGCTCTCATGGAGTGTTCTCCTATATACTTTACTCACACCTGTGAGCTCTCTGGTTTCATACCTACCTGGGGATTGGCAACCCTACTGACTATCATGATATGCCTACAATTATATGTCTTGTACTGAATTTTCAATGTGCA
This sequence comes from Heteronotia binoei, assembly GCF_032191835.1. Taxonomy (NCBI): domain Eukaryota; kingdom Metazoa; phylum Chordata; class Lepidosauria; order Squamata; family Gekkonidae; genus Heteronotia; species Heteronotia binoei. The sequence continues at coordinate 64,793,897 of NC_083226.1, forward strand.
TTTTTGGCTTGTTTTATTTTTGCAGTTTTTTAGTTTGTTTCTAATGTAATGTTGTATCTGAAGAAGTGTGCACACAGGTGAAAGTTGGTCTTAAATGTGCCACTGGTCTCAAGCTTTGGTCTTTGAGTATTGCTGTAGAAAAGCAGCTCACTTGATCTGTAAATAATGAAGGATTTTTTTGTATGTGGTGTTTATGCTGGTTTGTGCTTAATCTTTAATGATATTAAAATAAAATATACATTTTAACACTGGAAGATACCCTCAAGATAATTTTCCAGTCAGATTCAAATGTGGAAGAAATGTGGAAGACAGATCTTATTGTAACAATAAGAAAGCAAAACAGTACTATAAGCAGAGGGATTAAAGTGGAAACAAAATTAACAGGTACTAGTTCTTATCTGCTTTTTCAAGTAATCTTGATAAACCAAAACCAGAAGAGTAGATGGAGAAAAACTAAGCCTTCACACAATTCCCAACATAAAAAATGTTGTCGTAGTTATATAAATGTCTCTTAATATACTGAATGTGTTATTGCACTCTAGTTTTACATAAAATAGCTAGATAGATTTGTCTCTTTCTGAAGAGCTAAACATACTATATTACTTGTATTGGCAACTATTGAATTATAAATAATTAAAACAATTTAACTATTAGATATGTATAGTCTATTAAAACCATGCTAATTTCTTATATTGTATATTCAAGCCACTAGGTGTCTCTAGCTGCATTTATTATAAATATACTGGGAAATGTTTATGTAGAATTTTAAAGTGTGTTGCAGATCAGCATGTCTATGTCTTGGCAGCGTGAGTATTCAATGTCAGTGCCACAAATTGATTGAGGAACTAGAGAAGTTTATTTAGAACAGTCATTGCTAAAGAGAAAAAGAGAGATAGGTAGCGTCCTAGCTAGAATAGAAGAGGGAAGAGTTCTGTTAAGAAGAAAAGCAGTAGAAGGAAGAGTTCTGTCAATGAAAAGTCTGAAAATATAATTCTTGTGTGTTACGCAAAGACATAACATTTACCATAAGGAAGAAGATATAGATAGTCCAGAATCCCTACCTGACAAGCCTTCCATATGTTGCCACCTGCAGGACTGTCATCTTTTCTTGTACACCAGACATTGCATATTCTAACAAGGAGAAAGACCTGTCCAGGTTTTTACTATTTTTCTTCTTGAATTAAGGGGTGTGTTTGTGATGCAGCTCCATCCATTTAGGCGTTTATCAGCAATGTTTACAACAGAAGCTTGCACAAAACCCACAAACACAGGATTGATTCACAATGATTTTCAGGTAACATAAATCACAGCTGTGTATAGCACATATTGGTTCCACAGGACAGGAAGCCTAATAGTGCAATAGCAATTCCAGCCTCTATTTAGGGATCCCAGCCCCCCGGTCTGTTTGAGGTATCCCCTTTAGGAAGAGCTTCCCTGCTGCCAGCCAGAAGAATAACAGTTAATGCCTCTACAGGGGTCTATTCAGATACCTTTAACAGGTAAAAGTAGTCCCTTTTGCAAGCACTGAGCCGTTAACAGCCCATGAGATGATGTCACATAATTACATTTTCTTGGCAGACTTTTTATGGGGTGGTTTGCCTTCCCCAGTCATCTACACTTTCATAACTTCAAATTGTGGCCATATCACAATTCTCTCCACTCATATTGATTTGTTAAAATATTCCACTCTACCTTACTTCTTGTCTAGTGGTGGAAGACGATGGCTTACAAATGTAGGTGTGAGCCATATCACACAAGATATATTACACCATTACTAATAAAACAAAGTAGGATCGCCAGATCCTTATTTTGCACTGTCAGACAGTGGGAGGGATCTTTCCAGGAGGGGGCGGGAAGGATGTCACTGTGCAATATCCCCAGCATGATGGCATCACTTCCACATGACATTATCATGTCAAGGATATCAAGAAGGGTCATGGCTGTTGGGGGCAGGGCTGGCCAGTGATGGGCAGGAACCCGTTCCCACTTGGGGAATGGCTACCCTAACAAAAAGATAGGTCTAAGACATCACTGTCACATTCACTCAGCCACCAAGATTTTATTCAGATGTCCTCAAATCCTTTCTAAATACAAGGCCTTATGGTGTCTTCAAAACTGGACCTAAATGCAAGATTGCCTGAAGATCTCCTGGAATTACAAATGATTTTGAGATGAAAGAGATCAGTTCACCTGGAGAAAATGTAGGGCTGCCAGTGGGGATCTTCCACTGTTACAACTGATCACCAGATAATCAAGACCAGCTCCCTTGGAGGAAATGGTTGCTTTGGAGGATACAGGCTTGTTTTTTTAAAAAGAGCTAAACAAGTTTTGAAGAAATGCTTTAGGGTTCATTTAGACCAGTAAGCATCCTTGTTCTGCCCTGTGTGTATTTACTTTTGCGTATTTATTTATTTGCTTAATTTATATCCCACCTTTTTCCCCAGTGGAGACCCAAAAGTGGCTTACATCATTCTCTCCTCTTACATGTTATCCTCATAACAACCATGTGAAGTAGGCTAGGCTGATAGTGTATAACTCCTAGGAGGAAAGGTTATGGGAACTGGATATATTAGCCTGAATAATGTAGCAGTAATGGAAGTCATGTTTGTGTTCTTCATGTATATGAAGGATATCACATGGAAAATGGCAAAAACTTGTTCTCTGCTCATCCAGAGAAGAAGACTCTATTTAGTGGTCCTGAATTATAGGATGGTAGATTTCAGTTGTGTATTAGGAGAGCAGTTCTCCTAATAACAGTCGTTCAACAATGGAATTAATTCCCAGGAGGGTATCCTCCCTTGCATGAGATCTCCAGAGACTGTGCCAAAATCTGTCAAAAATTACTTTTTGCATTTAAAAGAGCATTGATCTCGGTGGCCTAGAAAGTTTCTTTGAAGTAGAACTCTATGCTCTAATCACGGGAATATGTTTTTAAATCAAACACTAACTTCCTACATTTAAACCTACATTCACCACATACTTGAGAATGTCATTTATTGTTTAAATATGTCAAGGATAAGTAACTCAAACTACAAATTAGCACAGAGCCATCACATTCATTTACATGGTAATAAGAATGTCAATCTCCAGATTAGAAATTTATGTAAAAGCCAAAACATATAGGCAATAAGACATATTCTGACTATATGAGAGCTTACTACTTATAGCTAACATTCAGTTAAACCAATAAGTACACCACACATAAAATCTATGTGGAGAGAGGAGTGGAGAAATAAAGGTTTTGTTTTTTTTACTTCATATTACTTATATCAATATTGGGATATAATTGATCTTTCAGAGTTAAAGCCACATCAACCTGGCTAGTCAATATGCAGTTCCACTACAATTTCTACAACAATATTTAGTTCCACTACAACAGGCATGTCCAACTTCGAACAGGTCGTGATCTATTTTTTCCGGACAAAAGTGCTGGTGATCTACCACCATGAAAATTAAGTTTCAAATTAGTTTTGAATTAGATTTTAACCCACTGCCCTCTCCCCCCATTTACAATGCACCTTCTGTCATTTACTGCCAGATCACATAACTACTCCTCATCTTCCAACTCTGCTTTGTCATCTCCCCTCTCCTTCAAAATCCTTCTTATTTCATTCAGCAAATCATGAAATCTTTGCAGAAATTTGTGCCTACTTAGTAGGGTTGCCAAGTCCAATTCAAGAAATATCTGGGGACTTTGGGGGTGGAGCCAGGAGACTTTGGGGATGGAGCCAGGAGACACTGGGTGCGGAGCCAGGAGCAAGGGTGTGACAAGCATAATTGAACTCCAAGGGAGTTCTGGACATCACATTTAAAGGGACAGCCCACATTTTAGAATGCCTTCCTTCCATAGAAAATAATGAAGGATAGGGGCACCTTCTTTTGGGGTTCATAGAATTGGACCCCCTGGTCCAATATTTTTGAAACTTGGGAGGTATTTTGGGGAGAGGCACTAGATGCTATACTGAAAATTTGGCGCATCTACCTCAAAAAACAGCCCCCCTAGAGCCCCTGACACCCGCGGATCAATTCCCCATCATTCCCTATGGGACTCGTTCCTGGAGGTGCATAATGGCTATGGGGGTGGAGCTTCCCCCGCTGGCCAGCTGGCTGGGGGAGGGGGGAAGCCTGTAAAACCAGGGGATCCCCCGCTGGGACCTGGGGATTGGGAAGCCTACTACTTAGCCACCTTACATCTGTGTGCAAAATTATTTCCGCTGCCCCTTCATCAAGAGTAAGATTGAAAAGCTGCCTTTGAAGTGGTCTTCCACAAACTGAATTTACAATTTTGAAAGTGATGTGGTGAATAATGCAGCGGTAAGAAAGGAAACTTGGTGGTGAATAACGCAGTGGTAAGAAAGGAAATCTGGAAAGTCGTCATGCTGTCTACAGAGGCCTATGAAACATTTAACCTCACGTTTAACCTCATTGCTCTTGCTCCATCAGTAGTGATGGAAACAAGTTTATGCAATGGAAGATTACACTTTGTCACAAAAGAATGAAAAGAGCTGAATATGTCCTGACTGGTAGTTCTCCCTTTTAAAGAAATCATTCCAAGTAGTTCTTCTTTAACACTGAAGTCTTCAAAAACCATCCAGATAAAGACTAATAACTGGGCTATATCTCTTATGTCCGTAGATTCATCCAGTTGGAGTGAGAAAGCAACCCAAACTGAAACACCCTCCAACAATTGTTTGGTTGCATCTCCACACATCTTTTTTATTCGCCGCACAATGGTATTTCTTGACAATTGTACATCCTGAACAGCATCTATGATCTCTTTTTTTATTCTTAAATCCTTCAAAAAGATTTTCTGCTGCTTCAAGAAAACAATCTTTTACAAATTCTCCTTCATTGAAAGGTTTGCATTTCTTTGCGATCAGGTTGCTGACTTTGAAGGATGCTATGGTTGCATTGACCAAATGTGACCTTGGCTTCTCCATCAACTGTTGCTGTGCAGCCAATTTAGATTTAAGTTCTTTGAACTTCAGTTTATGAATTCACTTTTGGGTGGAAAATCAGCATCAAACTTATTGCTATGCAGAGCCTTATAATGATGCTCCAGATTACCCTTTTTGGGCAAGGATACAGCGGTGTTACAAAGTACACAACAACACTTGTCTTTCACTATGATGAAGAAGTAGTCCATTTCCCATTCATCGTGAAAGTGGTAGGTTTTGCTCTTCTTTGGAACACTCATCTTCATTATACTGGGGTGGCTGGGGTGCTAAGTTAACACTGGCTGAATCTGGTCCAAAACTGTCACTCTCCCAACGTATTAAAGATCAACAGGAACTGAAGACCTCTGGATGATGCCAAAACCACACATGCAGTTCTAAAAGTAAAAATAAGAATTCATCACACTGGCACCAATAATCAAATACCACCACACTGAACAATCATCAAAAAACCCCAAACACCTGTCCAGCAAACCATGAGACCAAGTGGGGCTGGTGATCTACTTCTGACCCCTCCGTGATCTACGGGTAGATCGCGATCTACCTGTTGGACATACCTGCACTACAACAATATGCAGTTCCACTACAACAATTTCTACAAGTAGAAATTAAGAATGCAATCCTATACAGTTAGTCCTGTCTAAACTCACTGTTTACATTTGAATTACTTCAGATGAGATAGAACTATTTTTTTAAAAAAAAATTAGGGCCAAGTTTGGATCTCATGAATAATGAACACAACAGAAGGGAGTTCCCCCACTCCCACCTACTCTCTGGAATCCCTCCCCAGGCCACACCCAAGAACCTCTGGGACTGACACCTGGAAACAGCATAAAATGCAGTGCAGGAGGAAATGCAGATGCTTAGCCCAGCTATTGGAAAGGACAGTCAAAAAGCCAGTTAAACAAATATCAGGAAGAGCAGTTAAAAAGCCAGTTAAATAAATAATAAATAAAACATCCCATGTGTAAAAAGCACTCAGAGTCTACTGGCAGGACCTTTTGACAAAGTTTACTAGGAGGCTTAAGGAAACCATTTGCTGATCAGATCCTATTAAACCCATCTACCAAGCCAGCACTGGAGCAAGCCAAGACTAACCAGGACAAGCGACAGTCCTTGCCACAATGCAGCCTCCTAACAAGTTCATTATCTCCACCAGTCTATGGCTTACTTTTTTCTTTAGTTCCACCCAGGACTGACAAGAGCCACAAGAGCCCTTGGACAAAAATTCCATCTCTCCCCCATCATATGATCCTGATCCAAAGCAAATATCATAACAAAACAAGTAATAGAATCATAGAGTTTGGAGGGACCTCTAAGGTCTTCTAAACAACACCCAGCACAATGAAGAAAAATCACAACTACCTCCCCCTACTGTCCTCCTTATGATCTGCCTAAGTTCACAGAATCAGCTTTGCTGTAAGATGGCCATCTAGCCTCTGTTTAAAAACCTCCAAGGAAGGAGAGGCCACCCCCATCCAAGGAAGCCTGTTCCACTGAGGAACCGCTCTAACTGTCAGGAATTTTTCCCTAATGTTTTCCCTAACTCTTTTGATTGAATTTCAACCCGTTGGTTCTCGTCTGACTTTCTGGGGCCACAGAAAATGACTCTGCACTGACCTCTATATGATAGCCCTTCATTACTTGAAAATGGTGATCATATCACCTCTCAGTGGCTTTCTCTCTATCTTAAACATATCAGCTCTTTCAACCTTTCCTCTGACAACTTGGTTTCCAAACCCCTCCCCATCTTCATTGCCCTCTTCTGGATATGTTCCAGCTTGTGGCTCTTTGACTGGATTCTGGAAGCCGCCTGATTCCGGAGAGCAGGAAATTATAATTGGACCTTAGCAAAGAGTGATGCGACGCTGATTTTTGATCCCAGAGAAAGATGCATAAGCTTCTAGCCTGGACTCTGCGATTGAGAATGATGCACCAGTTAACGCCAGCTATGGAATACCATTCTACCCATGGCAACTAGCCACAACATCAAGATGGCGGCGCGGGTGGAGCCAGGGTGCTGAGGCTCCGAGAATAAGATCAATAAATCACCACGAATTACAACAACAAACTACTGTAAAACTACTGTAAAAGATCGCTAATACCACAATATACAAAACATAATTCTACTGAGCTTATTTACCAACTGAGAGTTTGTCTGGAGGAGTATTGGTGACGAGGCGCGTAGAGGTGACTGGAGAAGGGCCTCGGAGGCCGCCTGAGTGGAGCGTGCGGGAAATACTGAAGGCGGCGGTCTGCCGCCGCAGCCACGGTCTGGGGTGAGCGACTGGCCGGACGGCCGAGGCGGAGAGCCGGGGAGTGTGGTCGATGCAGAGCACGCAGAGGAGGTCGCTGGTGAACGGCGGAAGTATTTGGAGTCGGCTGGAGAGGGGCCTCGGAGGCCGACTGAGCGGAGCGCGCGGCGAAAAGACACGGCAATAAAACAGGAGGCTGCCGGAGGCTGGAGGTCATGGCCATTCTAGTTGCGGCCAGGGTGAGCGGCTTGAGTGTCTGGCGGCTGGGAGAGGGAGCGAGAAAGGTGCGGAGGGGCAGAGGAGTAAAGACCGGGCTTTGGAACAACGAGCTGGTGGAAATACGGTGTGGAGGAGACCCGCGCAGGGGCCAGAAGGCTGGGACGCCTGGCCTCGAAGGGGGACAGGGGCTACCCAACCCGGTGGTGAAGGAGGCGCGGGCAGGAATGTAATATCAAAGAATGCACCTGATGGTTGCACTGGCATCGTACAAAAGACGATCATTACGGTGCCTTAAGGACTGCCTAACACTGTATGCCAGCACTGAAGCACTTGACGAGCTGAGACTTGATGTCCTACTACCTCCGCACTACTTCTGCGCCCTCTTTTCTGCACTGACACTTTAAAGAGCCTGAGAACATTCTATATTAAAATATCTACCTAGCACTTTAAGATCTGCAGCACATCAGTACCTTCCTTCCTCCCTGCACTAACACTTTAAAGAGATCGAGAACACTCTATGCAAAATTCATCTAGCATTTTAAGAACTGCGGCATACCAGTTTATCTCCTTTACAGCAAACAAACTTTTTGCTCTTCCCACCCACCTATTATTTATTGTTATTTTAGGTTCTAAAATTGATTATAAATTGATTGACTGTAAATTGAATGACTGATTTTATTAGACCTAAGGGATTATTTATCCACTAAGTGAAGGCAATATAATCAGCCAATTAATTAGAAGGTGGGGGTGGGAGGAAGGGGATGAACTTAATCTATTTAATTTAATAAAAAAAAATAATAATAATAATTAAAAAGAATTTTTTTTAATTGGCTGTGGAAATTAGTAGGTAATTAGTAGTGGTTAGAATTAATTTATTAGGTGGAGTGGGCGAAGGAATAGAATGTGTTTATGTTGCGGCTGTTGATCTGATACAAGTGACCTGGATTTTTTGAAGACCCTTGATAAGTGATGTCAGGTCAGGGGATTCCAGTGCTCCTGGGGAGGGGAAAGTACAGCGGTGGGAGCAGGCAAAGTTTGAACGGAAGGAGTCTGAGACACAAGAGAGCTCGCTCCCCTTCCAGCCTGTGTCCCATCCCAAGGATAGCAGGTAGAAGGGCCAAGTAGAAATACTCGCCTCCGTCCCTGGTAATGTGCAATGCCAGGTCCATAAATAATAAAACCTCAGTCCTGCAAGATTTTTTTATCAGGCAGGATATGGACCTGGCTTGCGTGATGGAGACCTGGGTGCGGGATGGGGAGACAGTTGCTCTCTCCCAAGTGGCCCCACCTGGGTTCTCCGTCTTTCACCAGGCTCGGACTAGCGGGCGGGGGGGAGGGGTGGCTTTTTTCATATGGGAGGATTGCTCCTTCAGGAGACTTCCGCCGCCAGAGATCAAGGGCGTGGAGTGTGTGGGCCTGGTGTGGGACGCTGGGGAAAGTTTGGCTATCTGGCTGGTGTACCGTCTGCCTAAAGCACCGGTCAGTGCCTTACCGTCCCTGATGGAGGCTGTGGCAGGCTGGGCATTGGAGCACCCTCGACTTATAGTCTTGGGCGACTTCAATGTCCATGCCGAGGACGTGGCTTCCACTCGGGCGACGGACCTAGTGCTTTCCATGGCAGCACTGGGACTTTCCCAATATATAACAGCGCCCACGCACCAGGCTGGGCACACACTAGACCTGATCTTTGCGGCGGGAGTAGTGGTGGATCAGATATCTGCCGAGGCAGTGCCATGGTCTGACCACCAGGCCTTGAAGGCTCGTGTGTACATGCCGCCCCTATCCCGTTTAGGCGATGAGCAGGTTTTAGCTCGCCCGCGTGGCCAGATGGACCCGTTGCGGCTTCAAATGGCCATGTGGGATCCCTGGCCCTCTGGCGATTTGTTAGATGAGCTAGTGGAGATCTGGAATGACCAGCTCTCCACGACCATCAACGAAATCGCTTCCCGACGTTCTCTTCATCCTCGATCACGATCCGCTCCATGGTATACCCTGGAGCTGCGATCAATGAAACGGCGATTAAGACGACTAGAGAGACAATGGCGACATATTCGCAACGAAGCTACGAGAACATCATATAGGTCATTTATGCGGACCTATGAGATGGCAGTTCAGGCCGCAAAGAAGGCTTACTTTGCGTCCAGAATTGCATCTGCGACCTCGCGCCCAGCACAATTATTTAGCATAATTCGGTCATTAACAAATTTGCCGCAGGGCAAACAAAATATTAGAGAATTGGAAATAGGCTGTGAGGCTTTTGCGAGTTTTTTCGCAGATAAGGTCTCGTCGCTCCGACGCGACTTACCCGCCATAATTGATACAGTAGAAGAATTTGAGGCACAAGCACGTCTTTTGGTCCAATTTTGGATTCTTTCACTCCACTCAGCCTGGAAGAGGTCGACAGGATCCTTGTAGCTGTGCGCCCTACAACTTGTAGGTTGGACCCGTGCCCGTCTTGGCTTATAAAAGCGAGCCAGACGTGGCTGCTTGAACCACTAAAAGGTATTGTCAACAGGTCCCTAGTAGAAGGGATCTTTCCCACGCCTCTTAAAGAGGCAGTGGTCCGCCCTCTCTTAAAAAAACCATCAGCGGACCTGGCTGTATTGGCGAACTATCGGCCGGTATCGAACCTTCCCTTTTTGGGTAAGGTTATAGAGCAGGCGGTGGCAATTCAGCTACAGGGGTTCCTGGAGGACACTTCCGCACTGGATCCATTCCAGTCCGGCTTTCGGCCAGGTCATGGGACGGAGACGGTTCTGGTCGCCCTCATAGATGACCTCATGCGACATCTGGATCAGGGCGGCTCAGTGGTGCTGCTGTTATTAGATCTGTCAGCCGCGTTTGATACGGTTGACCATCAGCTACTGACTAGCCGCCTTGCCGATGCGGGGATTCAGGGATCCGCCTCACAGTGGCTGACCTCTTTTCTCCAACATCGGGGACGAAGTGTGGTGATCGGGGAGGAAGTATCCCAGAGGCACTCTCTTAGTTGTGGGGTGCCACAGGGAGCGGTTCTATCCCCGATGCTATTTAATATCTATATGCGCCCCCTTGCCCAGATTGTCAGGAGGTATGGACTGGGTTGTCATCAATATGCGGATGACACCCAGCTTTATCTATTGCTGGGTGGCCAGTCCGACTGTACCCTGGAAAATCTAGACCTGGCTCTACAAGCCATGGCATCTTGGCTCAGGCTGAGTCGACTGAAACTGAATCCGACAAAGACGGAGGTTCTCTACGTGAGTCGGGGTGGTCCAAGGGGAGAGATCCATCTGCCAACTCTTGACGGGGTGCCATTAACACCAGTCCCTAAGGTCAGGAGTTAGGCGTGCTCCTTGAGTCCTCCCTTACAATGGAGGCCCAAGTAGCAGCCACTGTTAGATCTGCCTTTTTTCATCTTCGGCGGGCACGGCAGCTGGCTCCTTTTCTGGAGCACAACGATTTAGCGATGGTAATCCATGCTACAGTCACCTCAAGAATAGACTACTGTAATGCTCTCTACATGGGGCTACCCTTGACGCAAACCCAGAGACTACAGCTAGTGCAGAATGCTGCGGCACGGCTGCTAATGAGGCTGCCATGATGGGAGCACATTCAGCCAGTGCTGAAAGAACTGCACTGGCTACCTGTTGTGTTCCGAGTTCGCTTCAAGGTGTTGGTATTGACCTTTAAAGCCCTTTATGGTCAGGGACCTGCATATCTACGGGACCGCCTTTCTCCGCATATCCCCCAGAGAGCACTGCGTTCAGGGGCAAAAAACCTACTCTCGGTCCCCGGACCAAAAGAAGCCAGGCTATGCGTGACAAGATCTAGGGCTTTCTCAGTGGCAGCAGCAGAGCTCTGGAATGCACTTCCAGAAGCCATACGGGCCCTGCGGGATCTGTCTGCATTCCGCATGGCCTGTAAGACCGAGTTGTTCAAGCAGGCCTTTGAGGCTTGACGAAGATGGCTGCTACCGGACATCACACAGAATGCCGGTGTTCATGGCTTGGAATTCTAATGCCGCTATAATGTATTCAGCACTATATAATGGTTTTAATAATCTCGAATTGTAATACGTTTTTAAACTGAAAATGTAAATTATGGTTTTATATATTTTATTTGTTTAATTGTGTAGATACTGTGAGCCGCCCTGAGTCCGCTTGCAGAGAGGGCGGGATATAAATCAAATGTAATAAATAAATAAATAAATTGTCTATATCCTTAAATTGTGGTACCCAAAACTTAACACAACACTCTAGGTGAGGTCTAACCTGAGCAGAGTAAAGTGATACCATCACTTCATGTGATCTGGATATTATATTTCTGTTGATACAGGCTAAAATCGCATTTGCCTTTTTAGTTACCACATTACACTGCTGACTCATGTTCAGTGTATGGTCCATTAAGATCCCTAGATCCTTTTCACACATACTACTGCCAATTTAGTGTCATCTGAAAATTAAATAAGCATTCCCTCTATTCCTTCATCCAAATCATTTATAAAAATTTATAAACAAAACAGGTCCCAGCACATTTCCTTGTGACACTCCATTTGTCACTCCTTTCCAAGAGGATGAGGAATCATTAACAAGCACTCTCTGAATGCGGTCTGTCAATCAGTTACAGATCCAGCTTACAGTAACAGGATCCAAACCACATTTTACCAATTTGTCAACAAGAATATGATATGGAACCTTATCAAAAGCCTTACTGAAATCAAGGTAAACGATTTCTACAGCATTCTCCTGATCCAGCAAGGCAGTAACTTGTTCAAACAAAAAAAAATCAGAAATAAGGTTAGTCTGACATGACTTGTTCTTGAGAAACCCATGCTGGCTCGTAATAATCACAGTCATCTTTTCTAAATGCTAAAAGACTGAGAATCTAAATGTCTGTTTATGGCAGGCATAACTCATCAGAAAATAGAACTAGGAATCTCATAATTATGTCCCAGATTCAGGATAATCATGAAAGTTCTGGAGCACAAAATGAAAGGAATATTTGCAATGTATTTGCACACTATTTACCAGGGCTTTTTTTGTAGCAGGAATTTCTTTGCATATTAGACCACACTGCCTGATGTAGCCAATCCTCCTGGAGCTTACAGGGCTTTTAGTATTTTATTTTATTTTATTTTATTTTGTGATTTCTATCCCGCCCTTCCCAACAAGTGGCTCAGGGCGGGTTACAACATAGGAGTCTAACATAAATAGGAATTAAGTGTAAAACATTTAAATTCAAACATTAGACCATTTAAAACATTAAAGCATTTAAAACATTTAAACAGTTAAAACATTTAAAACATTTAGGAGGATTTAAACATTTAAAACATTTAGTACAGGAGGATTAGCTACATCAGGAGTGTGTGGCTTAATATGCAAAGGAGTTCCTGCTACAACAAAAATCCCTGCTATTTACAATGGAAGCTCAACTTATATAGTGGTTAAGGGTTCACACTAGGATCTGGAAAACCCAAGTTCAAATCTCACTTCGTCCATAAAAACTTACTGGGTGATTTTGGGCCCCATCACGCATTGTGAGCCTAACATACCTCATAAGGTTGTTGTGATAATAAAAAGGGGGAAACAACAATGATGTAAGCCACTTGTGGTGTAAGAATTAGAAGTGGGGATAGATGAATGGCAGATCATGAAAGGAAGAGAGCAAAATGAAGCAGGAAGAAAGTGTGGGCAAGAATAATGTAGGAAAATACAGCAAAAGGATTTTTTTTAAAGAAAAAACACAACAATACTATTTTGCTGCCACACAGTAACAGGGCTGCCTTTTTGAATTGGAGCTCCACTGTTTCCAAAAATTTGGAACGGTGGGAAGGGAGGAAAGAGGTTTTTGCTAGATTATTTTAAAATGGAGAAGTCGGTAAAACATGTAGCATGTGATACTTATTTTCTTATAGCAAAGAAAACTTGAATGCAACATAAAAGGCATAATGCATACCTCAGCACATAAAAGGTATGTTAGAATCACAGAGTTGGAAGGGACATCCAGGGTCATCTAGTCCAACCCCCTGCACAATGCAGGAAATTCATTAGTACCTCACAATTCAAAAGTTTGGTACATTTATGAAATTTAAAAGTATTGATAACATACTATTCTTTTCAAGCAATAATTCAAAACATACCCACCCTTGGAGATGAAGCATCAAGCTCCTGCCTGCAGCCCTACAATATGAAAGCATATCTTCAGGTAATGAAAGTCAACTGTGTAGAGCAAGGTTTGAGCAATTTTAACAGCATTGGTCAAAATGACTGAGAGTTTGGATAATGCATGCTCAAGGGACAGAGATGAAGAAGGTGGAAAGGAGGATATAAGTGGGATCACATGACAAAAAAACCCCCAAACCATGGGCGAGGGAAAGACAAGGGAATAGAAAATAGTAAACTACAAAAAGAAGGTTAGAGGTAGTATGAAATTGGGGGTGGGTGGGTGAAAATGGAAATGTTTATGCAAGATGAAGTAAAGAAAGAAATGAAGCTGTAGGATGACAGAACACTACATTTTTTAAATGCTTGGTAGCATTAAATAGACACTCGTAACAATGTATCTGTGTCAAAAGAAGTTCAGGTCCCCATACAAGTTCTCCCCATATAAGCCCCAGAGAGCACTGAGGTCAGCTGGTAAGCACCAGCTGAATATCCCTGGGCCAAGGGAGGCCAGATTAAAGACCACCCGGGATCGGGCCTTCTCCGTTGCGGCCCCACTACTCTGGAACCAACTCCCGGAGGAGGTACGGGCCCTGCGATGCGTAAATCAATTTCGCAGGGCCTGTAAGACATACCTCTTCAAAATAGCCTTCGCTCATACCGAGCTAAGATAGTGTCGCTGTGCATGTTTCTTTTTTTCTACTGAATTAAGATCTATTTAGCACCTTAATGTTAACTTTAATGTAACTGTATACTAATTTTATTGTTTTATATGATTTTATTATATTGTATTGCATTGCATTTCTGAGTTGTAAGCCGCCCTGAGCCTGCTTGTGCAGGGAGGGCGGGATACAAATAAAAAGTTATTATTATTATTATTATATTATATTACATAATTCTTATAGCTTATCCTAGAAAAAAATAAAGGGACATATTAACAAGCAGTGCTAAAAGGACAACAGTGCAGAAAAATCACAGATGGCTCATGAAAGAAAACCTCTACAGAAAAAAGTCTGCACACTTTGCTTGTCATTCATCACAGCTATGTCCTGAAAATATCACTGGTCAAATCATTGCCGTTAAACAAAGACCATATATACCTCATTACCCAAATCCACAGTTTCAGACAGACATCTGTGTAGAAAATAGTTGTAACGAACTTCTTATACTGAATATTCATTTGTCCTGTTGTTCCTCGAGTCTCATTCCATTCATAGGAAATGATTGTACAATTTAAAACATCATGAATCTTCATGACCTCAACAAAATACTTTTTTTAACTTAAGAAACAAAGGTAGCTAATGCATATAAATTCTCCTGGTATGTAAATTATTCGCTTTAAATTATCTAATTAATTCCAAAAGTGCAGCATGGCTCATTAATTACTATTAATTATTGTTCCCAAGGAGATATTTCCATTTGGCTTTTTGGCCTGAAAACCACAAAGACCACCAATCCATCCATGTCACTCAAAGAGCAAAACGTACATATGTACATCAGTGTACAAAGTTTGGAGTATCTGTGACTAATGAAAAGTTTATTTAAAGTAATTTAATTTCCTAGCATATAACCTTTTACTGATATGTTTCACTGGATTAATTCACCATGTGATTATCACAGGATTAATTCATCAGGTGGCTATCCAGAAAAAAATTGTCTGCATTCTAAGAACTGCATACAGAGCAATTTATTTATTTCCATATAAATGTCATTGGGCAATTGGTTATGATGCAAATTCTGAAGAAACATCTTGATCTAAGCACAATGTACTCCTTTCACACAGTTAAAATATGCCCAAGTTAGTATTTTATAGGCTAATGAAAAATAAGAAGTACAAACCAGAACTCTAGAATCATAGTACACTAGAATCATAGAGTTGGAAGGAACCATACAAGCCATCTAGTCCAACCCCATGCCCAATGGAGGATCAGCCTAAAGCATCCCTGACAAGCATTAATCCAGTCAATGCTTGAAGACTGCCAGTGTGTGGGAGCTCACCACCTCCTTAGGCAGGTGATTCCACTGGTGAACTACTCTTAATGTAAAAAAAAAATCTAAAAAACAGCTGGTACCTTTCTGCTCATAATTTAAACCCATTGTTGTAAATCCTATCCTCTGCTGCCAACAGGAACAGCTCCTGTTAAACACTTAAAGAGAGCAGTCATGCCCCCCTCAGCCTCCTCTTCTCCAAACTAAGTCCTCAGGGTCATATGAATTGCATCCAAAGGTTCTAAAAGTGCTTGCAGATGTAATTTCTGAGCATCTGGCTATTATTTTTGAGAATTCTTGGAGAACAGGAGAGGTGCCGGAAGACTGGAGGTGTGCGAATGTTGTCCCCATCTTCAAGAAGGGGAAAAAGGAGGATCCGGGTAACTACCAGTCTGTCAGCTTGATGTCTATCCCTGGGAAAGTTTTAGGACAAGACATCAAACAGTCAGTCCTGGAACATTTAGAAAGGATGGCCAGCATGGGTTTCTCAAGAACAAGTCATGTCAGATTAACATGATCTCTTTTTTGAGAAAGGACTACCTTGCTGGATCAGGGAATGCTGTAGACATCGTTTATCTTGATTTCAGTAAGGCTTTTGATAAGGTTCCACATACTATCCTTGTTGACAAGTTGGTAATATGTAGGGTGGCCAGACCGTCCCGGTCTCCCGAAGCAGCCTGTCGGTCACTTCCAGGTTCCTGTCCTGCATCTTGACCGGTGTTATTAGTGACAGGCTGCTTCGGCGTGCCGCTGCGCCGGCCCCCTTGGTCCCACAACGATGGGACCGATGCCACAGGGACGGGCTCGAAACACTCTATAACCCCTCAAAAGAACAGCAGTCTAGCTCGCTTCCCCCGAGCCCTGCCGCCATAAGCCTCAAGGGGGCTCATTTTGCGGCATCTCCCGGCGGGAGGGTGGCACCCGCACGGGACACATATCAAATGAAAGAGGGGGCGCAGGGCTATCAGAAACAGTCAGCGGAGGGAGTCGGGAGACCACCCCACTGGGGGATCCACACCCCGAAAGTGATGAAGGTGGCGCAGATAGAGCCAACAGAGCCAACAGGACAAAATAAATAGGCTGCATTATGCAGCACAGTTGAGAAAGTGCCTTATCCCATATACTGATGAAGTATATACAGGATTTGAGAACAAAATTGTTTCCGGCGGTGATATTTGGGGGATTTTTGGGGACGTCACAGGAAGTGCTGTGAAGTCACTTCCTGTTTCCGGCAGGTGACGCGGGGGAAATGATGTCACAGGAAGTGATGCCACTTCCTGTTTCCGGTGGTGGCATGACATCACCGGAAGTGACGTCACCGGAAGTGACGTCACTTCCTGTTTCCGGCGGCTTGGATTCTGTTTCCGGCGGCTTGAATATGTGGTTTGGATTCTGTTACCATTAGGTTGACAGATCGCACCTAAAGAGTGCTTATGAATGGTTCCTCATCCTCTTGTAGAGGAGTGACAAGTGGAGTGCCTCAAGGATCTGTCCTGGGACCTGTTTTGTTCAACATCATTATAATGATGTGAGACGGCCAGGCTGCGCAATATTGTGATGATATGGAAAATTTTCTGAGTGCTTTTGAGTTGTTCATTTATAAAATGTTTTATTGTATTTTATTGTTTTATTATATGTTGTACTCTGCCCTGAGCCCTGAAGGGAGTGGGCAGGATAGAAATATACTAAATAAATAAATAGATAAATGATTTGGATGAAATAATAGAGGGAATGTTTTTTAAATTTGCCGATCATACTAAATTGGGAGGGGTTGCAAATACGGTAGAAGGCAGAAACAAGATACAGGATGAACTTGACAGACTGGAAAACTGGGCTAAAACCAATAAAATGAATTTTAACAGGGATAAATGTAAAGTTCTGTATTTAGGTGGCATGTGCAAAAAGAATCTTGGGGTCTTAGTGGACAATACACTGAACATGAGTCAACAGTGTGTTGTGGTGGCTAAAAAGGCAAATGCAATTTTGGGCTGTATCAATAGAAGTATAGTGTCCAGATCACGTGAAGCGATGGTATCGCTTTACTTTGCTCTGCTAAGACCTCACCTAGAATACAGTTTTGGGCACCACATTTTAAGAAGGATATAGACAAGCTGGAATGGGTCTAGAGGAGGGCAATGAAGGTGGTGGGGGGGTCTGGAGACCAAGTCCTATGAAGAAAGGTTGAAGGAGCTGGGCATGTTTAGCCTGGAAAGGAGGCAGCTGAGAGGTGATATGATCACCATCTTCAAGTACTTGAAGGGCTGCCATATAGAGGATGGAGTGGAATTGATTTCTATGGCTCCAGAAGGTAGGACTAGAACCAATGAGTTGAAATTAAAACAAAAGAGTTTCCGGCTCAAAATTAGGACTTCCTGACCGTTAGAGCAAATCCTCAGTGGAACAGGCTTCCTCGGGAGGTGGTGAGCTCTCCTGCCTTGGAGGTTTTTAAACAGAGGCTAGATGGCCATCTGACAGCAATAAAGATCCTGCAAATTTAGGGGAAGGTATTTGTGAGTTTCCTGCATTGTGCAGGGGGTTGGACTAGATGACCAGGGAGGTCCCTTCCAATTCTATGATTCTACCCCATGTTTTCTGGATCCACTTTTCCTGCAATATTTTTGCTTTTGGGTATTCTCACCATTTTCAAGTGTGGAATTTCTGAAACTGAATTTTGTTTCCCACCACCCTTTTGTAGCATCAGAACTCCCTGCCCCCAAAATGCCCCAAACAACAGGCTGATTTTTTAAGCCTAGTTCTGGTTGCATTACAACACTTGTTTTTGTTTAACTTAACAATATTGCTGCATTATAATGCAGGGACAAAATGAACAGGGAGGTTTAATATAGCCTTCTCCATACAATTACTCGTTCATCATGTTTCTTTTTTTGTGGGTGTGGTTCGATTTTGTCACCTCAGCTTGTATTGTTTCTTCATTCTCACCCCCCTCCCCTATAGCTCTTAGCATATATTCAATGACAATTAAGTCTTTTAAACATCTGAAAATAATGGCTTGGAGAGTGGCAACTAGGGGAAGGACCTTTGGTAGTGGCCTCCATCTTTCAAACAATTTCCCTGCTGCAGCCCATCTGGCACCAAATTTGACATCTTGTTGGCACCAGATTAAGATAGCCCTCTTTGCAGAGGCCTTTGAAGACCTCCATAGTTATGCAGGGATTTGATATGATCAACCAGAGGTTTGATTAATGGTTCACATAATACAGCTATATAGTACCAGAATCATTTTGATTGTTCAAGATATATCACATACTGGTTCCTCTCCCTCCCCCCAAATACAGCTAAGAGTGAGCACAGTGTAGTGGTTAAGAATGGTAGATTCTAATCTGGAAAACTGGATTTGATTCCTCACTCCTCCATATGAAACCTGCTGGGTGGCCTTGGGCCCAATTCTCTCAGAACTCTATCAGCCCATGTGCCTCATAAGGCGCCTGGTGAGAAGCAGGAAAAGGTACGTAATTGCAAGCTAATTAGAGACTTCTTATAGTAGAGAAAAGGGGGGTATAAAAACCTATTCTTTGACTTATAGTATGACATTGCAATGGTCATACAACAGCATATGTAGCATTAATGAAATCTTCCTCACACCTGTTCATTTCCATCCCTTATGCAGCAATCTCAGTCAGGCTGTGACCCAATTAACACCTAATATCTATGTGTAGAATTTTTCCTACATTCCTTTTCCTTCCTGCAGTGATCACTCCTATGATCGTGTCTCTAGAGGACCGCTATGAGATGTGTTGAAGTGAGGAGGAATGAGGGAGGAAATCAACAAGTAGAGCTACACTTCCAGAAGGAGGAGTGTCCCCTCTGCACTAACCATGCAGGCCTGCAGCCCTGGGAATAATCTTTCTGGGGGTTGGAAGCAGCTGCCAAAACAGAGGAATTCAGCAAAACAAAGCATTCCATATACAGAGTGGTAAGATACTGCTCACCAATATTTTTCCATTTAATTTTTCCCCCAGTAACCATGTCAAAGTATATTGTAACAGAAAATAAGGGTGGTCTGATCACAAGGGTGACGTGACAGCACCACTTCAGAACCCAAATCTGAGCACAGTTTAGGAGTGACAATTTGAGGCAATTTAGACAAGTAACTGCTAGTTCTAAACCCTAACTTTGTCCCCCCACCTGCAGCTTTGTGCAACTACAGAACACATAGGGCAGGGGTGTCAAACATCCAGCCAATGGTCCTAATACAGCCCATGCAGGGGTCAAATCCCACCCTCTAAGCAACTTTCTTCTCCTGCTTCTTTTCCAGGGCTACTGCTGCAGCTGCACCTTACCTTGTTTCCCCCCCCCCAACTTTCTCCGTGGCTCTTTGTTTCCTGCCTCTATTCTCCCTTCCCCTCCCTTGCTCTTTCTCATGCACACATAGGCACACTGAGAGCTCTGTGGCTGCTTCACGTGGGAGAGATACAAAGGTAAGCCTGCCTCTCTCGTCCTCCCTCTCTCTCTGTTTGCCTCTCTGTCCCTCTCTCTTTGTCTCTCTGCCCTCTTCTCTCTCTCTCTCTCTCTGCCCCTTTCTCTTGTCCTCTCACTCACTCTCTGTGCCTCTCTCTCTTTGCCTCTCTGCCCCTCTCTCTTGGCATTTCTGCCCCTCTCTCTCTGCCCTTTTCCCTTTCTACCTCTCTCTGCCCTTCTCCCCCTCTCTCTTTCGGCTTCTCTCTCTTTGTCTCTCTGCCCTCTCTTTCTCTGTGCCTCTTTGTCCCTCTCTCTCTGCCTTCATCTTTCTCTGTTTGCCTATCTGCCCCTTTCTCTGCCCCTTCCTCTTGGCCCCTCTCTCTCTGTGCTTCTCTCTCTCCCTCTCTTTCTGTCCCTCTGTCTCTCTGCCCCTCCCTCTTTGCTCCTCTCTCTCTCTGCCACTTTGTTTGCTTCTCTGCCCCTATTTCTTTGTCTTTCTCTGCCTCTCTGATCCCCCCTCTCTCTCCCTTTATTTGTGCCTCTCTGTCCCTCCTCTCTTTGCCCCTCTCTCTGCCCCTTTCTCTGCTTCTCTCTCTCTCTCTGTTTGCCTCTCTGCCCCCCTCTCTTTAACTCTCTGCCTCTCTCTGTCTTGGATTGGTCCTTTTACCTTCGAGAGTGGAGTAATTTCAGAAGCCAAATGATAATAGTATACATTGGTAAGGAGACAGAAAAACTACCTCTCAGTTCAATTCAGGATGATGCATTGTCTTGAGCTTCATTATCAATTGCAGTTCAGCAGTCCCTCTTTCTAATCTCCCTTTGAAATTCCTTTGCAAGAGCACCACCACTCTTAGATCAGCAACTGAATGTTATGGGTTCCAATGTCACTTTTCTCCTCTTGGATGGAACTGAGATCTAGGTTTCCTGTCTTGTTAGAAATGCTGCCATCAGCATGCCTACTATCCCTCCACATATCACACCTAATCCAATCAAGCCTGCTATTATCATTCACCTGCTATTGCCATTCGACTTCTGAAATCACCTTTATAAAGTTTATATCTCTGGTACTTCATGTTACATTTTATGGCACATATGGCCTGGCTTAACAAAGTGACATTTATGTCAGATCCGGCCCTCATAACAAATGAGTTTGACACCCCTGACACATGGGGTTGGGAAAGTGCATCCAGGTTACACTGTATTAGGAAATCTCTGTACAGAATACGAACCCAACAATTCTAGAGCTGCATCCCCCTTACGAGTGTTAGTGGTAGTATGACTGAAGTACAAGTACGAATGAAGAGGAGGAGGATGGATGGGGTAGATAGGCCAATTGTGTTGGTTGTAGAATGGTAGCATTTTTGTCACAATTGGTTGTAATGGTGATCAGTGTGTTGCTTTGTTTTGCTTTCAGACATAAGCAAAGATTTCTTAAAAAAAAAAAAAAAAAGGTAAAGGTAGTCCCCTGTGCAAGCACCAGTCATTTTAGACTTTGGGGTGACGTTGCTTTCACAACATTTTCACGGCAGACTTTTTATGGGGTAGTTTGCCATTGCCTTCCCCAGTCATCTATACTTTCCCTCCAGCAAGCTGGGTTCTCATTTTACCGACCTCGGAAGGATGGAAGGCTGAGTCGACCTGGAGCCGGCTACGTGAACCAGCTTTCGCTGGGGTCGAACTCAGGTCGTGAGCAGAGGGCTCTGACTGCAGTACTGCAGCTTTACCACTCTGCGCCATGGGGCTTTTCTACTAAGATATCTACTACTAAGATATTAATATATTCAAACTACATATTACATTATTAACCCATGTATCTACATAGTAAAATGTATATTATAACAGGAGAATATATATATTTCACTAACTCATCATCTCAATCTTTTTTTGTGTGCCATTGGTCAATGGGTACACCTCTCAACACACTATTTTATACAGTCCTTTGAAATATGATAGTTAAATCTTCATCCAGATATTAAATACAGGTGCAGTTCTGTTTGCTTAACCAAAAATATAATTATGTCTCTACAGAGAATAGAGAAATAAAGAAAAAGAAACCTAACTTCTTTTACTGCCCCTTTTTCGCCAATTATCTCACCAAAATGAAGGGAGGGAAAATATTGCACTATAATCTTCAGTATTTTCCAGGTGAATTACAATGTGATGCTTTCCATGCTAGAAGCCCCTTTGCATGGTTCATTATCTTCAAACGGCAGTGTCTGAACACGAACAATGAAGATTTGCTCACAATTTTTTTAATTTTAATACATGGTAGATATATCTGGAACAAAATTTGTTTTAATAAGTGACTAATACCTGCAATAAAAAGAATTACATTAAATTAGAAAGTTCTGAGTATTATTCAGTCTGACCTCTAAATGCTAAAGATTATAAAACCATGGTAGCAGCTTCATCAGTAAGCCAACTAGGAAAAAAAGAACAGCTTTCATTATGGTGCCTCAAAATTACATTCTCTATTTAAGAATTTTCTAGCATTGATTCATTGAATGATCTTGGGATTTGCCCAAGATCTTATGGCTGTGATTCATGATGGATTTGTCAGTCAGAAATTCATTAGGTATAATTTACAAGTGTTCAGAAAAGCTGCACCTGTTGAATTTCTGGCATGACACACCCCCCCCCCCGATCCCAACTTCTTATAAGATCAAGACAAAGTATTGATGCACAAATTGTAATTTAAATGTGATCATACTACATGAGATTTTGAACAGGTTTATTGCTTACATGACATACAAGTTAAGCTATGGTTTAATATGCTATGTCCTTGCTTCTGGGAACACAGGTAAATTTGTGGTTCTTGTCTTAAAGAAAAGGCAGTGTATTTATTTAGTGCTATTTATAAGTTGGACTAGGGTTGCCAAGTCCAATTCCAGAAATATCTGGGGACTTTGGGGGTGGAGCCAGGAGACTTTGGGGGTGGAGCCAGGAGACACAGAGTAGTGCTAGGAGCAAGGGTGTGACAAGCACAATTGAACTCCCAGGGGAGTTCTGTCCATCATAATTAAAGGGACCTCACAACTTTTTAAATGCCTTCCTTCCTTCCCTCTACCCTCCCCTCCTCTGATTTCTTTCCCACCAGCAAGCTGGGGACACATTTTACTGACCTCAGAAGGATGGAAGGCTGAGTCAACCTGGAACTGGCTACCTGAACCAGCTTCCGCTGGGATCGAACTCAGGTTGTGAGCAGAGGGCTCCAGCTGCAGTACTGCAGCTTTACTGTGTGGTCCCCTTTAAATGTGATGGCCAGAATTCTTGTGCTTGCCACACCCTTGCTCCTGGCTCCACCCCCAAAGTCTCCTGGCTCCACCCTCAAAGTTCCCAGATATTTCTTGATTTGGACTCGGCAATCCTAGTCAGCTTCCCGTCAGGTGACTTTCCAGCCCCAAGCTCCAAATGGGCAGCCAGCAAAACCAGTTGCAGAGAAGCCGCTGCGTCTAGGGACTAATGTGCTCCAGAGAGCAGCTAAAAGAAGAAGACGTCAAGCAGGGAGGTCGCTGGCCTCAGCCCAAGTGGCAGTTTTACCTGGCTCCCATCAGCCCTTGCAAATTTGGCAAAAAAACCGAGAGGATCGGCGCAGCGGAAGAATTAATTTTCATTAACTCGGTGACCCCTCCGGGCGTCTCTGAGCAAATTGCAATTAATTCTCCTTCTCTCTCTCTCTCATCTGGCACTCTGTGTTCGCTGCGGCCCTCTTTTTCTCACTCCTGCCTCTGAAGTGAAATCAGAGAAGGGGAGGGTGGAGGCAGAAGGGGAGGGTGGAGGCAGGCCAGGAGCGTGGCGGTCCTTCTAGGACCCAGATTCGTGGCTCGCCATGCTCCTGGCCTGCCTCCACCCTCCCCTTCTCTGATTTCACCTCAGAGGCGGAGCGGAGCAGGCGATGCTGCTGTGCTGCTGCCGCCTCTTCTCTGCTTCATCTTAGCTGCTCCTCCGAGATGGGCTCAGCCTGCTCCGAGATGGGGCGGCTCGCCACGCTCCTTGGCGCCGTTTCCCCTCTCCCCCCGCTTCCTTTTTTTGGGGAGCGGGGGAAGAGGCTGGAAATCCTGGGGTCCCCCGCCAGGGCGGGAGGGTTGGGAAGCCTAAGTTGGACTGAAAATAATATTAAGATTTTAAATTCATCAGTCATTATGTACTGAACCCACAGTGTTTGCTGTATATTTTAAAGGGACAAAAAAGAAAGAAAAGAAAGTATTTATCTTTCAGTGAGTCTAAACTCACATACTAGTAAAGGTATCCAGCAGTGGCGATCATAAAAGGTTTTTATTTATTTGATGGTTGTAGAATAAGCCTAGAAAGGTGAACTCTTCATTAAGGTATAGTCATTTGGGATGCAAGTAAACAGAGATTTTTCAACCCCACTGCACCTTCACTGTAGAAGAAAGCACCTGCAGGGGCAATTCTACCTCATAGGGGTGATATCCCTGCCAGCACCCTTTCTGCAGTGCTTTGGATAGCTGAAGTTACAAGAACAGCCCAATGCAACAGATATCACATCAAGCTTTGATACGAGCAGAAAATGAGTAACCATTGCAGTTTATATGTGTTCAGGAGAGGATGCAACTGTTGTAACACTGGCCCTGGCAAAAAGGTGGCTCCCACAATACATTTTGTTTATTTACATAGAAAATTTCTGTGCCTCCTGTGTGAGGAAAAAACCCCTTACAGAACATGGTAATCACCAACTTGGTTGCCAAAGTACCAGGAGAAATAACTTTTACACATCTGGCCAGAGAGTGTGAGCAAACCTATCCAGGGGCAAAAGGGACTTATGCAGTACAAACAGCCATAACGCTACAAAGGCACTCAAGACCGGTACATGAGTACCCACCAGGAGAACAGATGGCTTCCCGTCGTTCCATATGACATCCATCCCAGCCATGGAACGGAGGAATTTGCGCCACCAGGAGCTATCCAGGCAAACGGTTTTGAAGCACTGACCATGGAATCCACCGTGGAGGGCTAACACCACACGCAACCATCTTACTACCAGGCCTGATTCCATTCCAGCAAAGCGGACAGCTCATGTACATGCCAGATGTCACCTGTGCCTGCAAGCAATCTACCCACACCAAGAGTGGCTAATCGTCCAACCGCCACTGCCTTTGTCTAACAAAACTCAAGACAAAGACTGGTGCCAAGGAGAAGACAGAAGAAGAGGAAGACCATCTTCAGCCAGAGCCAAGTTCCTTTGTGTAAACTGGGTGTTACCTAGGCCATGATTGACCCTCTATTGTCACCCTTTTAGATAAGTCTAATAGTCTTAAGTATCTCCCCACCCAGTAATCTCTCCTATTCTTCCCCCAACTGTCATTTTGGAGCCTCCCCCTGGTCCATTTCAACCTGAAAGTTCACTCAGGTATCCAGGATCCAAACAAGTCCATTGGTCAGGAATGAGCACCCAATTAGGTGCCACCAATGAACTTTCTATTGGTTGTTACAGTTGTCCAGCCCTTATGGTCACTGCGAAATCTCTCCTTTTTGGGAGGTCATGCACCAGGTGACCAGCTTCCTCCTCCCTCGTACCTCCCATCCCCTAAGGGCTCAAGAGAGTCCTTATAATCTGTGGACTAGCTACCCACAGGTGTGCTTCTATCAGTATCCTAATTCCGCTGCATAGATCCATCCCCGATTCCTGATCAGTTTTGGGTCCCTTCTCCCACTTCCTCGCTCGTTGCCATTGGAGCCTTCCTTGAAGACTACGATAGGTAAATATCACCCTGTTTGTCTACCCATGTGTTCCCTTATCTCTCTATCTATTTTTCCTAGGACTGTGTGTATGATTTTATGAGTATTTTATCTTGTATGGAAGCCTATATTTTTCTTAATAATTTTTAATTGTTTTACTTAATTAGAGTCCCTAATATTTTTAAGCATTGCTTTCTGGACGTGG
Source organism: Heteronotia binoei (assembly GCF_032191835.1). Classification (NCBI taxonomy): domain Eukaryota; kingdom Metazoa; phylum Chordata; class Lepidosauria; order Squamata; family Gekkonidae; genus Heteronotia; species Heteronotia binoei. The sequence continues at coordinate 64,819,782 of NC_083226.1, forward strand.
AATCCTGTATAAACAGGTAAAAGATCCTGACTAAGCCAGGTGCCCACCTGACAATTCCCCAACCTCGTTTTGAGGGCATTTTGGCTTACACCTGTGTTGGAAAATACCTGGAGACTTTGGAAGTGGATCTGGGAGAGGGTGGGCTTTGGAAGGGGAAGGGCCTCAGCATGGTACAATGCCACAGAGTCCACCCTTCAAAACAACCATTTTCTCCAGGGGAGCTGATCTCTGGAGATCAGTTGTAAAAGGAAGAGATCTCCATGCTCCACCTGGAGGCTGGCAACCTAGATGCCACTTCTCCAGTGATCCTGCCTGAGGCAGCTTATAAAATTAAAACACAATAAAAAGGAAAATCATAAAATTAATATACCCAGCACTAAAACTCAGCCACAGCATAAAACTAACATAAAATACTGACCCATGTATTCCTGGCCTAAAAGCAGACTACTTAAAAAATTAATACATCAACATTTTTAATTAAAAACCTGAGCAAAAAGAAACATTTTGGGCTTGGAACCTAAGAGAGTAGGGTTGCCAATCCCCAGTTGGGGGTGGAGATCCCCTGACTTGGAGGCCCTTCCCCCATTTCAGAGTTACCAGAAAGTGTAGGGGGGGGAATGTCCACTGAGCACTCCATAGGGTATAATGGAGAACTGTTCTGTGGGTATCTGGGGCTTTGGGCGACTTTTTTTAAGACAGAGGCACCAAATTTTCCGCATAGCATCTGATGCCTCTCCTCAACCCCCCCCCCCAACAAGTTTCTAAAAGATTGGACCAGGGAGTCCAGTTCTAAGAGCCCCAAAAGAAGGTGCTTCATCCTCCATTGGAAATAACGGCATTTAAAAGGACTGCAGTCCCTTTAAATATGATGGCCAGAAAATCACTCAATCATTCTTGTCACAACTTTGCTCCTGACTCCACCCCCAAAGATATTTTCTGAGTCAGACCTGGAAACCCTATAAAAGAGCGTAACTTAAGTGTATAACTCAAGAGTAGGGGTGGCCAAATTTGCTTAATGTAAGAGCCACACAGAATAAACATAAGATGTTTGAGAGCTTCAAGAAGGAAGGAAGGAAGGAAGGAAGGAAGGAAGGAAGGAAGGAAGGAAGGAAGGAAGGAAGGAAGGAAGGAAGGAAGGAAGGAAGGAAGGAAGGAAGGAAGGAAGGAAGGAAGGAAGGAAGGAAGGAAGGAAGGAAGGAAGGAAGGAAGGAAGGAAGGAAAATAGATGAGGGGGTAGGGAAGGAGAAATCTATTTTAAATGTGTTCTCCAAGCTGCCAGCTGGCTTGGCAAAACAATTTAAAGAGACAAATGCCTTCTCTAAGCCAGCTGATGGGGGCTTTGAGAGTCACACAGAGTGTGTGAAAGAACCACATGTGGCTCCCAAGCCACAGTTTGGCCACCCTTGTTTTAGAGTATAAATTAAGTCTCCCCTTTGGTTGATGATGGAGCCAAGGAATAGGAAATATTGGCCATTACACAACATGATTTCTATTTTTATATCAGATTTATCTTCTATAGTCCCCCCCCCACATTTCCCCTTTCAGTTGCTTTCATACAGGTGACTTTCATAGAATGTCAATACAGGTGACTTTCATAAAATGACTTGCCATGCCAATAAGAAAACTCAACAATAATAAGATGTGCACTAGCAAGACAAAACTTTAATGAAAATGTCATTTTTAATCATCAGAACTCTAAGCCTCTGTCACTGTAGGACTAAGAGAAAACCACTTTGGCCTACCTATTTTCCTAAACCAGAGTTTTTGCAACAGAAGGAGGAAGAAAGTAAAGGAAAACCTATTATTCATGCCTAACCCAGCCACAAATTACAGAAAATCCTCCTGAAAACAGCATTATACAATGGGTAATATAACGTAGAGAATTTAGAGATTTCTAGTGACTTTGTAAATGTAGCTTTACTGATATAAATATAACTTTAAGCCAAAGCCATTTGTTTTGCCAGCTTTTTGAAGTAGGCATGTCATCATAAAACTGTTTTAGGGGCATTCATTCCATTGTTTTATGAGAAGACATCCTTGATTCCATCCCTCTGTATTTTGAGAAATAAGAATGAGTTGGAACCATCTGCCACTGAACAAGAACACCGTTTAGCGGTCGTCTTTTTTGTATGGAAAAATCAGTGAATAAGGGACCAATAAGAGTATATTTTACCTTCTGCACTCTTACTTATTTGTTGATGAATTTGCATCACTTTAAATTGACTAATACTATATCTTTGTGTATATCTATATGTACATATGTAGATACTATATATATATATATATATATATATATATATATATATATATATATATATACACACACATATATATATATATATACACACACAAACACACACACCCCAGTATTTCTGTGCTCTTTGATGACCAACTCAACCATCACACTTTACTCTTTAGGAAACATGAAACATGTTAACAGTTCATTTAAAAAATGGTGCAATATTCACTTTCCATATCCATATAGCCTTTAATTTAACTTTTTTGTTGTTTCAAGGAACTCTGAGCAACAAAGTTACAACATTGATTAAAGGTAACTAAATTTATCATTTATTTAATCAGAAGGAAGGAAGTCGCAGAGCTACTGACCTTTTACAAAGCATGTCTCTTTCCATATCCATCAAGAATTAATTGAAAGTTCCCAGCATAAGAGCATCACCTTGTGATATCACAGAAAATGAGAATCTTTTTCTCAAGATGAAACTTCTCAACGACCGAGATCTAACAGATCAAAACCCAGAAGGTAGTCCAAAAATAACAATGATTTTGTAAAATCCTGGGTGCATGCCGAAGGAAATCTTCAAACTGGGAATCAAAATAGCAACAGCTGAGGAGCAAGTCAACTCTGGTGTAAATTAATTACAACACTACAAAAACCTTTCTCCTCAACATCATTAGAATTACTTTTGTGAGAACAATTAAAGGCACAAAAAGATGAAGTAAGTATTTTGTCAGACTGGAGGTCCCAGATCTTTTGTCTACTGTTCATATAAGATTAGACTTCATAGTGCCTTAGAACATTTTCAAAATATAATCTGCCCACACTGAATGCCTAATTTCCCTCCCTAAAAACAGATTTAGTACTAATTCAGTATCTGGAATTGTAAAAAATCAAGTCAGTCTCAGTTACAAAACAGTCACCACAATTCATCACAGCATCATGCATGATTCAGACATCTTATTCCAATGAATTCTATTAGATACTGGCCCAGCTTTCAATATTTTCAACAATTTTACTCTATTGTAGAAACATTGCTTCAAATTTTATTCATGTCCTCAGGATCTGGCTTTGAGATGCTTACACTGCCTACAGTACTCGGCTGAATCCAAGCATAGCATTCCATACAGATAAGTTCCTTTCATAAAGAGACACATCACCTTTATATGCAATCCTGCCCTGACCTGGATAGCCGAGGCAAGCTCAATTTTATCAAATTTATTTTGGACAACCTACAGTAGACAGTGTTATGCTACAACTCCAGCTGTTGATGGGATCATTTTGAAGAGAGGAAGTGTTAATTACAAAAGATTAGGATCTTTATAATACATTTTCATTTGATTAGCTGCTTACATAGCTAAATTTAACTTTTCTAAGAAAATATAATTTAACAGGTACATTACAGAGCTCCACGTTCTAGGACATAAACTCCTACACAGAGGCTTTCTAAAGGTTCTGTTGCTAGTATGTATGCATGGACAGCAACATGCCTCTATGTGCACACTGAAAGGAGCAGCAGGGTGGTGAAATGAGATCACTCAGCAATGAAGAGGATTCCTCATTGACTCTGGCCTTTGGTTTGTTCCTTGCTATGGCAGAGTTCCTGGTGCTTGGTTTGTTTTTCTTGTTCCCACACACTCTTGGTCTGCTGTCCAAGGTACTGGCTTTGACTCTGATTCTTTTTCCTGTTGTTACTCCCATGCTTCCCCCTATGCAGGAACATCCAACTGTAGCTATCAAAAGCATACTC